>NW_028096783.1:4128724-4796231 GCF_014824575.4 Sturnira hondurensis | reverse complement strand
AAATTGTATTCTTCATTTCCTCTTGTCCTTTGCTGATAGTTTCTATTTCCTTTTTCATGTTGATATAGTTTGCAGAGAGCTCATTGTAGCTCCCCTCTAGTTTCTGGTAGCTCCCCTCTAGTTTCTGGTAGCTCATTGTGAGCTCTTTGAATTTCCTGATAACTAGTGCTTTGAATTCAATATCTGATAGCTGACTTGCCTCTCTTTCATCTGACATTATTTCTGAGACTTCCACCTTTTCTTTCATTTGGGCATTGTTTCTTTGTCTTTCCATTGCTTATGAGACTCTTCTTGTTAGCCTCAGCTTCTTAAATTGATCTGTTCTGACTCCCTGGGTGTATGGTGTGAACTTCTGTGGTAGAATACCTGTGAAATTCAGTGGTGCAGTCTCCTGCAGGTATCTTGATGTTCTCCACTTCCACCTACTCCTTTCTTTGTGTGTGTGTGATTAGTTGGAGCGGGAGGCAAAATGGTTTATGACAGCAGGAGAGTACTTTATGATATTTACAGTCACAGCTGGTAGAGAAGAGATAGAAGATCTTTAGGCTATATATAGTGTTAACGGTAATCTTCAACCCAATTTGCCACTTTTAAGAAAGGATAGACCAAAGATAAGTCTCTTGTTGGGGAGGGAAGGCTTGTGAGTTGTATCTAGAAAGTAGTGAGCTTGCGGGTGGTCAGATTTTGAGGTAAGGTGAGAGTAAAGAATAGTAAATAGATGTAGCGTGTGAGCAAATAGAATTAATGACTACAGTAATAGAATTCAGGAACCTGTAAAGTGGGCTAAGACCCGAGAGATGTGTTTTGAAGTATTTACAGTGGTATAGAAAGCAACAAACAAACAAACAAACACACACAAAAAAGGGCAAGAGAAGTGAGGAAAAAGCATTAAGTTTGGGGTGAAAGGAAGAAGGACTAAAACAGGAAAAAGAAAGGAGAGGAACAGAGTACTGAAAGATACAGCAACAATAAAATTAAAAAATGTACAACTACTGAAAAAAAAAGTTTAAAAAAAAGTAAAAAAAAGTTTAAAAAAAGTAAAAAAAAAAAAAACAGACCAAAAAAAAATTTCCTCCCTTGTTGGTTTCAAACTGTTCAATCCGGTTTTTCAGGTTTCGGCAGGACCCCTCTGTGTGCTGGGTTGTAGGCCCAGGTGCACACCCGCCCGACAGCCAGGCTACCAGACTGGGGTGTGGGCGCCTGCCCACCCAACAGGCTGCCTGGGTCCCACGGTATCTGGTACTGGTCCTTCCCAGTCCTGTGGCTGGGTGAGAAGCAAGTCAAGCTGCCTTCACAGGAGAACACCTCAGTCCACTTTCCAGTAAAAACTTCTCCAGAAAGCATGCCTCTCAGCCCAGCCCAATCCCCAACCTGACTGGTTAGGACAATGTTCCTCTCAAATTTCCTGGTCTGGCAGGCTTGTGGGCTGGTGACCACAGAAATCGCAACTGAACACGGCCCCCTGTCCTTGCCACCCTCCCTGCACACCTAGGCAGACAGGTCTCTGCCACCCAGCCCCGCCTAGATGGTGAGGGAGGGAGCCAGCTCTTCCAAGGACCCCGCAGCTGGCCCAATGCTCCACTGGGCGCTGGGCTCCCTATGAGTCCTCCGTGGCACTGGCTGCAGACAGAAGCCTTTACACCCCTAATGCGGCGGCAGCGGCGGCTCCGAGGCGTTACAGGCTGGCCGAGGGCAGCCAACCCTGCCGCTGACACTTTTGTCTTTACTCACAGGTGCTGGGCTCCCCATGAGTTCTCTGTGGCAGATGCCCCGACGCTGGTCGTAGACAGAAGCCTCTGGGGCCTGGAAGCTGCGGCAGCAGCAGCTCCGAGGTCTTTTTGTGCTGGCCAATGGCTGCTGCTCCCGCCGCCGCTGCTTTTGACTTTACTCTGGGGTGCCTGGCTCCCGAGGGCAGCCGGCCCTGCCACTGCTGCTTTTGTTTTTACTCACAGGTGCCAGGGTCCCGATGAGTCCTCTGTGGCAGATGCCCCTGTTGCTGGGTGCAGGCGGAAGCCTCTGGGCCCTGACCACTGCGACAACCATGGCTCAGGGCTGTTATGCGCTGTCCCAGGGCTGCCGCCGGCCTGGCCGCCTCCATCGTTGCGTCCCTGAGACCCCAAGGACCTGTAAGCTGTCTGGTTCGTCACTATCTCTGGTCTCTTATTTTCATAAATGCTGGGGAATTGTTGGTTGGGGAATTGATTGCACTGTTCTTCAGTAAATCTGCCAGGATTTTCTCCCAGGGGTACAAGAACTGAAGTTGCTCCGTCCTACTCTGCCGCCATTTTTTGGAGAGTAGATGTTCTTCTTCAGATTGGAGGAGAGCCTTCTATTCCTAGTTTTCTAAAAGTTTTTTAAATTATAAATAAGTGTTTAATTTTGTCAAATGCCTTTTCTGCATTGACTGATATAAAGTTTTCTTCTTTAGGCAGTTACTATGATAGATGCCATTGATTCATTTTTATTTTTATTTTTTTAATTTTAATTGTTGTTCAGCTACAGTTTTCTGCCTTTGACTTCCATCCCAGCACACCCCCCAGCCCTCCCCACCTCCCTCCTGTTTCCACCCCCTAGTTTTTGTCCATGTGTCCTTTATGCTTGTTCCTGCAAACCCTAGATGCCATTGATTGATTGTGAATTGAATCGGCCTTGAATATCTGGAGGAAATTCTATTAAATTATACACTTAGTAAAGTCAATGATTCTTTTATGTATTGCTGAATTCTATTTTATAGTATCTTGTTAAGAATTTTGGTATGACAGGCATGAGGGATATTGGTGTGCAGTTTTTTAAATATGTAATATCTTTAGTATCAGAAACTGCTAACTTTATTAAATTAAAAAGTGTTTCACATTCTTCTATTTTCTGGAAGATTTTGTATAAAATCTAATGCTAATTCTTCTTTTTAAGTGTTTGGTAGAACTCTCCTGTGAAATCACTGGGACCAGATGTATTTCTTTGGGGGATTTTTAAAATTACAAGTTTAATTTTCTTAATATTTATAGGGTTATTTAAATTACCTGGTTCATGCTGGGTAAGTTTTGATAGTCTGCATTTTTCAAGAAATTGGTCTATTTCAGTTAAGTTGTTAAATTTATGTATACATAGCTATTCGTAGTATTTCCTTGTTCTCGTAATTCCTATGAAGTCTATAATGGCATTTTTAAAATTTCATTCCCAGTCTTATTAATGCTGTTAATTAATAATTGATTTCTTTTTTTGTCAATCTTTTTAGAGGTGAGTCAATTGTATTGATCTTTTCAAAGAATGAGTTTTTTGTTTCATTGATTCTTTTCTATTGCTTTTCAGTTTGCAATTTCATTGATTTTTTACTTTCCTCTTTCTTGTTTCCTTTCTTCCACTTGCTTTGATTTAATTTATTCATTTATGTATTTGCCCTAGGCTATTGAGGGGGGGGTTGGATTATAGATTTGAGACTTATTATGCTGTTCTCTAATACGTATTTAGTTCTGTAAAATTCTCTCAGAGCACTGCTTTATGTTCCACAAATTTTGATATGTTGCATTATCATTTTTATTTAGTTCAGTATCTGTTTTTGATTTCCCCTGAGACTTCGCCTTTGACCTATGGGTTATTTAAAAGTGTGCTATTTATTTTCCTGTTATCTTTCTGCTGTTTCTAGTTTGATTCCATTGTGGTTGAAGGACACATTCAATATGACTTCAGTTCTTTTATATTTACTGAGGTTGTTTTATGGCTCAGGATACAATTTATCTTAGTACATATAGAGGGAGACTGAAAAGAATATGTACCTGCTCTGGAGTATCTGGGTGGAGTGTTTTATAAATGCCACTGAGACCCTGGTGGCTAATGGTGGTGTTGAGTTCTTCTGTATCCTTGATGATTTTCTGTCTAGTTTTCCTATTAATTGTTGAGAGAGGGGTGTTGAAGTCCCCAACTATACTTGTGGATTTTTTTCTAGTCTCTCCATTTTTCTTCATATATTTTATAGCTTTGTTATTTGGTACATATACCTTTAAGATTGCTATAGATTATCCCTCTTATCATTTTATAATGTAGTAATTTTCTGCCTCTGGCAATTTTCTTTGTTCTGAAGTTCACTTTATATAGTATCAATATAGTCACTTCTGCTTTTTTTGATTAATGCATGATATATCTCTTCCCACCCTTTTACATTGAATCTGCCTATATGATTATATCTGAAGTGAGTGTGTTATAAACAATAAATAGTTGGGTCCTGTTTTTTTTTTAAATATATTTTATTGATTATACCATTACAGTTGTTCTATTCCCCCCCTTCATTCCCCTTCACCCGCACCCTCCCTCCCCCACCATTCTCCCCCCCTTAGTTTATAACCACGTGTCTCAAGTTCTTTGGATTCTATATTTCCCCCACTATTCTCGCCCTCCCCCTATCTATTTTCTACCTACCATCTATGCTATTTTCTGTGACCTTCTCCCCCCTTCTCCCCCTCCCACCCCCCTATTTCTAACCCTCCATGTGTTCTTCATTTCTATGGTTCCACTCCTCATCTAGCTGTCCTCTTGGTTTGCTTTTGTTTTAGGTGTGGTTGTTAATAACTGTGTGTTTGCTGTCCTTTCACTGTTCATATTTTTCATCTTCTTTTTCTTATATAAGTCCCTTTAGCATTTCATATAATAAGGGCTTGGTGATGATGAACTCCTTGAACTTGACCTTATCTGAGAAGCACTTTATCTGTCCTTCCATTCTAAATGAAAGTTTTGCTGGATAAAGCAATCTTGGCTGTAGGTCTTTGGATTTCATGACTTGGAATACTTCTTTCCAGCCCCTTCTTGCCTGTAAGGTCTCTTTTGAGAAATCCGCTGACAGTCTGATGGGTACTCCTTTGTAGGTGACTGTCCCCTTATCCCTTGCTGCTTCTAGGATTCTCTCCTTCATTTTGGTCTTGGCTAATGTAATTATGATGTGCCTTGGTGTGTTCCTTCTTGGGTCCAACTTCTTTGGCACTCTCTGAGCTTCCTGGATTTCCTGGAAGTCTATTTCCTTTGCCAGACTGGGGAAGTTCTCCTTTATTATTTGTTCAAATAAGTTTTCCACTCGTGGCTGTTTCTTTCCCCCTTCTGGTACCCCTATAATCCGGATGTTGGAACGTTTAAAGATGTCCTGGAGGTTCCTAAGCCTCTCCTCATTTTTTTGAATTCTCATTTCTTCATTCCTTTCTGGTTGGATGTTTTGTTCTTCCTTCTGGTCCATTCCATTGATTTGAGTCCCAGTTTCCTTTCCATCACTATTGGTTTCCTGTGCATCTCCCTTCATTTCAATTAGTTTAGCCTTCATATGTTCCTCTAATTTGTGACTATGTTCCTCTAATTTGTGACTATAATCTACCAGTTCTGTGAGCATCCTGATAAATAGTGTCTTGAATTGTGCTTCTGAGAGGCTGGCAATTTCTCGGTCACTTAGAGTTATTGGCTCTGGGACTTTGAGTTCTTCTTGCGCCATCTTTCGAGTTGTTCGTGCCTGTTCCATAGCAGGACCAGAGCCCTAAAGTGTTCACTAGAACAGGGCAACTAAGTCGCTGGGTTGTGACATTGTATGTGGGGGCGGGGTCAAAGAGGGACTCTGGCGTCCTGTCCGCCGCCTGCCGCCACTGCCCTCACCGGTGCCGCAGTTGCTGCCGTCACCTGGCCCACGCGTTTAGTCCCACTGCACGTGAGTGTGCCACCGCCGTCAGCCCTCGCCCCCTGGGGCCTGTGTGGCCTGTCTCACTGTGCGCGAATATGCGCCCGCGGTCTGCCCCGCACCCCAACTGGTTCCCGTCTGCCTGCGCGCCTGGGTCGGGGGCCCTGTCCTGCCCGACCCTGCTCGCTGCTGGCTCCGCCCCTCTTACCATCCCCGTTGAACAGTTAGATGTAGTCGGACTTCCGTATAATTCAATTTTCTGTCCTTTGGTTGTGTCTTTGTTTCTCCAAACCTTTGTTGTATTCAAACTTGGTTGTGGGAGAAGGCACAGTGTTTCCACCTATGCCTCCATCTTGGCGGAAGTCCTGGGTCCTGTTTTTTAACTCACTCTGTCTATATATGTATTTTTTTAGTATATTTAAATTATTTGCATTTAATCTAATAATTGATATATTCAGGCTTAAGTCTGCCATTTTGTTATTCCTTTTTTGTTTTTTTTCCCCTTTGTGCTTTTAGTTTTTCTATTTTTTTCCCCTGACTTCTTGTGGATTACTTGATCTATTTTAGAGTTAAAGTTTGATTTACCTATAGTGTTTTTGACTGTAAGTCTTTAAAAAGCCTTCTTAGTGGTTGCTGTAGCTATTGTATATACATAACTTATCCGAGACTACTGGTATGGTCATTGTACCCTTCTGAGTGAATTGGGGAAGTCTTACCTCTCTTCACATCCTTAACCCTAACTCACCTTAACCCTAACCTTAATAGAATTGTCTTAAATGTTTTTCTTTAAATACATTTGGAATCAGATCAGACAGTGTTATAATTTTTGCTTCTATTGTCAAACATCATTTAGAAAACTCAACATGAAAAGGAAAATATATTGTATTTACTCACATTTTATTATTTCCATAGAATTTTTTCTGATGTTTCAACATTACTTATTTTGTCCTTTTCTTTCTGTATCGAGAATGTTTTTATCCATTCTTTGGGTAGGCTTGTTGACAAATTCACTTCGTTTTCCCTTCATCTGAGGATGCCTTACTTTTTCCTTCATTTTAAAAGATTTTATTTATCCATTTTTAGACAGAGGGGAAGGGAGGGAGAAAGAGAGGGAACGAGCAATATGTGATTGCCTCTCATGTGCCCTGTAGTGGGGACCTGGCCTACAACCCAGGCATGTGCCCTAGACTAGGAGCTGAACTGGTGACCCCTTGATTCACAGGCTGGCACTCAATGCATTGAGCCACACCAGCCAGGGCCATTTTAAGAGAAAATTTTTGCTAGATACAGGTTTCTGGGTTGACAATTGCTTTCTTTTACCACCTGAAAAATATTATTCCACTTTCATATGGCACTCACAGTTTCTGGTGAGAAATCCATTGTCATTTGAATTTTTCCCCATGTAAGTTTTCATTTCTTGCTCGCAGAATATTTTCTTTGTTTTTTTTTGTGTGCAGAACCTTTTCTGTGATGTGTGTTGGTGTGGGTTTTTTGAATTTTCCTATTAGGGTTTTCTTAGGTTTTTTAGTCCATATGTTTCCACCTTTTGCTAACGTTGGAAAGTTTTCAGAAATTATTTCTTCATGTGCTCTTTCAGCCTGTCTTCTTTCTCCTCTCTTTTCAGGACTCCGATGACTTGAATGTTAGACTTATTCTCTCTTCCCAACTCCCACATATCTCTAAAGCTTTGCTTTTTTCAGTCTATTTTCTCTCTGTTCTTAATATTGAATGTTTTTTATTGCTTTATTTCTATTGTTCACTGGTTTTCTAATTTTTTGATCTCGGTTCCTGTATTCTACCATTGCACTCATCAATGAAGTTTTTATTTGAGTTATTGTATTTTTTAGTGTTAAAACTTCCTTCAATTTTAAAATATCTTTTATTTCTTTTCTGAGGCATTTTATTTTTTATTTATCTCAAGCATGCTTATAAATTGCATGATGGCTGCTTTAAAATCTTTGTTGGATGATTCTAAAATCTCTATTATGTTGCTATTGGTGTTTATTGATCGTATTTTTTTCATTTAAATTATTTCCTGGTTCTTGGCATTTGGAATGATTTTCAATTGAAACTTGGACATGCTGGGTACTATGCTATTTTCCTTAAACACTGTTCTGGCCAGGAAAGGGCACCCTACCAACGTCAGACGAGAGTGGCCTCCTCACTCAGCCTGCAAGGACTCCTGCGGGGCGCTCGCCTTTGTTGCTGGGCAGAGATGGGATTCCTGCTCCTCACTAGGTCTGCACTGAAGCTTCTTGGCTGGCAGAGGCGCCTTGTTCCTGCCCCTTACATGGCCTTTACTGACACTGGGTGTGGGGGAGGTGGCGGGTGTATGTGGTGGTTTTATTACTGGCAGGTGACAGTAAGTCCTGATTACCCACTAGGTTGCCTCTGAAAAGAGCTCTGCTGAGGGGGTGGGGTAACCTCATTATTTCCATGTGGACTTGACATCCAGGTCCCCTTTGCTCTTCACCTATAAGCCAAGGTGACTTGCTACCTTCCAGTGGGGATAAACTCCTGGCTCCTTCTCTGACTCCCTGTGTCAGTACCAGGCAGGGGCATCCGGGACACCTCACTGCAGCCTGCTGAGGGTGGTGAAGAGTTGCTCCCCACTCAGCCCTTGCTGGCAGAGTTGAGGGGTGGCCCAGTAGGGCACTGACTGTCCACACGTTTTCTGTCTTGCTAGGCTCCCCTCTCCTGCTTCTTCGGTCACAGAGTGAAGGCTTTTGTTGGGAGTTTGTCTGCCTTCTGACCTGTTTGCCCCCTTCTTCTGCTTCAAGTCTGGTACATATGAGGCAATAAACAGGCCCAGGGAGCTCATCACGGCGCTGTGAGTCCCCAAGTCCCTAGCCAGTCTGTCCTCTTCTCTCTACCCTTCAGTCTCACTAAGTCTGCTTTGTATCTCTGTCCATGGCTTTTAGTTGTGCATGGTGGAAAAAATACAGACGAGTGTGTCTGTTCCATTTTCCTGGAAATGGAAATCTAGCCTTTTTTTGAATCCTCACAAAAGTTATCACAATGATCTAAATTGGGGCCTGGGGTCCTGGGGTAGGGCAGCTTTTATAACTTTTTAGTTTAACCTTTTTATACTTTGTTCGTGAACATATATTTAATATCTAACATGAAGACTTAATGGCCAGGAACCATGCAAGCTGCTTTACAACTATCCTCTCACTTAACCTTCACCATCACCGTTGCACACACACTGTGGTCACCCTGAATTCACACGTTAGAAAACTGGAGCTTGGTCAGCAGTTTACCAAAGGTGGCAGAGGGTCAGTGCAGGGCTGGGCTTGGAACCTGCACCTGACTTTAAAGATTCTACCGAGAGGCCAGCGGCTGCATTCTTCTGTCTTGGAGGCCTGGCAGGCTGCTGGCTTGTTGATGGACTGTTGACTGAAAGAGTTATGTGGTTTGGCTAGGATCTTACGTGCTGTGGTCGTTGGTGCTTTTCAGGACTCCCTCTGACCCAGGAGGTTACTTGGGGACAATTCTTAGAAAGTCAAGGGTTGAACCCAGGTTCTCTCGGCTGTCTCCTCTCTTTTCCAGCCTCCAAAACAAACCAAGTTCTTTCCTTTACAAGGACTCTGTCCTATCTGCACACCTCTCAGGAAACTGAATTTGTTTAAAAGTTTGACCACATTATTTGTACTAGCACCTGACTTGGTTTGTACCCCCGAGTCTCTAGACCAGACGTGGTAGCCTGCCTCGGCCCAAGGAGCCCGCTCACTGCCCATGAATGCCTGTGAAGGGTGATTTCCCCCTTTCATAGCTCACTGGGTTTTTAGCTCTGGAGGCCTGGTTTAAAAACAAACATCTAACATTTGTCTTGGACCTTAACCAACCCCGCCAATCTAACTTTCTCTTTAAAGTGCGGTTGACTCCAATGTCTGTGGTGAAGAGAAAAAAGGAACACCCTTCATGCTTCACGTCTCTGTCCAGGGCTGGAGCTGAAAGCCCACTTTTCACACTGCTCCCTGTGTGGGGCCTGCTTCTACTGGGGAAGCGGCTTGGGCTGTGGGGAAGGTGAGGGCTGAGGATCACAGAGGAAGAGTTCAGAATTCATAGGTTCCAAGGATGTTTCGCCATACGCTAACAAACACCTGGGATGTTCCCCGATTCCCACCCCCGTATTTTAGGGCTGTGATGAACCCCCAGGTAGAAGGAATACATTGAACTTGAGATGAATAAGGGCCAGGGCTTTGGAATCCAAAACACATTAGTTCAGTCTGCACTTTTCCACACATACCTGCGTGCTATCGGAAAAGTTCAGTATCTCTGAGCTTCAGAACCCTTGGCTGTGGAGCGAGGACACCACCACCTGACTCTAGGGCTGCTCTCGTGAGGATCACATCAGATATGCAGAGAAGACACCTGGTGTGCAGTGAGTGCTCTGTAAACCTCGACAACTCGTGACGTGACCAAAATGCACAAAATGTTTTTGTGTGTTCTAGGTTTATCATCCCTTTAAAATTATTCGGAGGGTTTACTCTTCCTTTGCCCTAGAAGGAAACTTCAGCAGGTACATCTTCTCTTCATCTTATTACTGTATTTTGCCATGTATTATGTGTCCATTTTTGCCCAAATTTTTGAGGGAAAAATAAGGATGCGCATTATACATGGGTAGTGCCTGAAATGCCTTGTGTCTGTTCTTGTGTTTTGTAATTATTTGTCACATAAACTTATTGTACAACAATACGTTAAAAAAAGAAATGCTAAAATTCCTTTAGAGTACAAAAAACAAGTATCTAAATATAAATAAATTAAACTTTGAATTAAAAAATTAAAAGATTTTTTCTCCTGAAAGTTTGGGCCAAAAACATGGGTATGCATTATGCACTGAAAAACACGGTAAATCCAACAGTCTCAATTCAGAAATGGCAATATCCTGTCAAAGATAATCAAAATTCTGAAGTAAATAAATTGAATGTTAAATCTCCTCCCCTCCTTTGGCTCGGGTGAAGCTGGCAGTGGGATGGAAGTTGGGATGTGCTTGGTATCTCTGTTTTTCAGCTCTCACTTCTAATCTCCCTTTCTCCCCTCCTGGTTGGGTTCTGCTCCCTCCATGTGTGGGAAGTGGAGGGGAGTGGTCAGACAAGGGGTGTGTGTGTGTGTGTGTGTGTGTGCATGTGTGTGTGTGTTGGAGAACAAGGAAAGGCATTTCTTGACTGGAGATGTCCCGGAGCGGCGTTGTGCTTTGGGTGTGCAGAACACTCTCTACCAGTGGGAACTTCAGAGGGCTCTTCGGTTGTTCCCAGCACACTCCCTTCTTCACTCCTCTGGCCCCAGTGGCTGTATATATTTCTTTATGTATAGGGACACTAAAAAAGGAAACCTAGACAATACTATTTCCTTTCCTAAAAAAGTTGAATCCTTCTCATTACTTCTTTGGGATGTGCTAAAAGTACAGGAGTATTTGGTGCAAATCCAAATCACAAATAATTTGAGGCAAAACATCACTCTGAAGTGATGGATGAAAACGGGCAATGCTGTGTTAAGAAAAACACACTCACTAAATTTTTGCACAGCGCATTGCAAATGAGGGACAGCATTACAGGTGATGTCCCTGATCGTGTCTCGCACTGTCAGGTAATGTGTGCCATGTGTACGTTCCCCTGTGTCTCCAGACTCGCGGCCTCATGTGGGTGGTTGCTCACCGCCCCCGCACAGGCCCCTCAGTCCTGCATTATTGACCTCCCCCTTGTGTCTGGGCCTCCTCTGCCACTTAGGTGAAAGCCTTTGGCAGAACTTACGAGCTAGCCCCACTGTTCCTCTTTCTCTCCTGAGCTGATACCTTCATATTTGGGAGATGTTATGTGTGCCCTGTGCCTTGACAAACTGGGAAAGTGAATTGATTTCCATGCAGCCACCTCTGGTCACCAAGATGACGACATAGGAAGCTCCTGACTGTCCTTTTTGCTGTGGGTGAACATACAACTATACACGAGTCAATCTCCCAGAAACTAAGTTGCATGACTCCTACACATCAGGCACCTCAGAAAACACCCACACTGCAATGTGTAAGAAAAGCTGAGAAACACTCTCACCATAAACTCCAGCTGCAGTGCAGTGTCTTGCAATTGGGAAGCAATCCCCAATTCCCAGCTTCTCCCTGAGTCGCGAAGAACTACTACCACACATGTAGGACCCCAACTACCAAAGCCTGGAGCTCTGAGAGCCTATGGGACTTGCACTCACAAGTCCCACAGAACTATTGTAAACAGAGAGACAGTTGCTACCTGGGCGGGTGGGTGCTTGGACAGCCCGTGTGGCTCTGGCCCTGGACTCCAAGCTCAGGATCTCCCCAGCAGTGCAAGTCGGCTGCAGGCTGAGCACCTAGAGGGCACAGGGAAGGAGCCTGCCCATCCTCCCCATTTGGCTGGTGCCCTGTGTGCTGGCTCAGATGCAGCACACCCCTAATTCTCACACTGGGGCTCAGGCCAAGGGGCCTCATCCCCCTGTGGGATCTGCATGGCTCCAGCTGATGACTTCTGGCTGCCCCTTATCTCTATTCAAATGGCTGAGCTCTCAGAAACATCTGCTCTGCGGTAGAGCATGTTGTGATACTTGCAGTGACTTATGGTCAGACTTTTCCGGAGACAGAGTAGGCTTACAAAGGGACATAAGCCTAACTTCTGCTGCTTGGGGAGAGCCAGGCTTTCTGTTAGGTAATCAGGGAGCAAACAGACCTTCTTCTTACCTTCAGCCATTGCCCCAAAGTGTAGCAGGGCCCTGGGGCTCTGTCTGGCTCTCTAAGGCTCCAGTGCCTCCCGTACTCTCCTATTCTGGCTCCGATGGAAGGCGAGGAGATCATAAGTCTAGGCCAGTGCTTCCTACACATGGTGGGCTTCTGAAAACACAGATTACTGGGTCCACCCCGAGAACTTCTGACTCAGCAGGTCTGGAGTAGGGGCCAATGATCTGCATTTCTGACAAGTTTGCAGGCAATGCTGATGCTGTTGGTATGGG
Organism: Sturnira hondurensis; assembly: GCF_014824575.4. Taxonomy (NCBI): domain Eukaryota; kingdom Metazoa; phylum Chordata; class Mammalia; order Chiroptera; family Phyllostomidae; genus Sturnira; species Sturnira hondurensis. Next base: position 4,783,615 of record NW_028096783.1, on the reverse strand, counting down.
AGCTCCACTTTGAGAACCACTGGTTCTGACCCAGAATGAGGATCCCTTCTGGGAAGGTTAGAGGGGCACTAGAGCAGAAGTAGAGGGTCGACCGGTGGATGAAAGATCCATTTGGGTGAGAAACTTTGAGACGCTGAGTTCTAAGCAAAGGTTGCTGGGGCTCAGTGTGCTGAATGCCAGGTTGTTCTGGAGTGCTGATCTCTGAAGGTTTGGAGTGGGCTTGAGGCAAGTTGCACTTATTGATTTAACATCAGAATCTGGGTAAAGAGGCTGCTGGGTTTGGGTTGTGGGCACATGGATGGCCGCACCTGAGGTTGTCATTCAATGTCTATTAATGAGTGTGTTTGGCCCAGGGCATCCTGGTCAGGGTCCACAGTGCAAAGGTTGAACCCACGACCTTCTGGGGTAGCCAAGAGGTCCCAACATTGACTCTCTACCTCTGCTCCTCAAGGGCTCTGCCTCTGGGTACCTTCTCCCCATCTCCTATGCACACACTCCTCGAATGAAGGAGGTGTTCTCCGCGAAACCGAAGCACCCCTTGGAGTCTGATGTGAATTAGTGGAGCAGATCTCAAAGCTCGACGATGTTCCTGAGTGTCTGCTGCGTGTGCATCTGTTCTGGTCGCCAGTTCCTAGGAGGCTGCAGGGTCTTTGTTCCAGTTTTTGGAAAGCGAAAGGTTTAGTTCTGGCTGAGGCAGAAGAAGTGATGTAGAGATCTGAGATGTCAGTGCCCACGTGGAGGGGAGGAGAGGACACCTACCTGGGCAGAACAGGCCACTCCCCTTTCAGCAGACAGTGAATCAGCTGGCCAAAGCTACACGGTATATGAGAGGCCACCTCTCTCTTTGCAGATGTTCCCTGTGGAACGGGACCTTTCTACTGCTTCCTCTCTCGACCCAGCCCTTGCTTGTCCAGCTGTGGAAATTCTTCCTTCCAGGGCTGCTGCCCCTTGCATGTGGGATTTGTGGCCAGTGTGGGGAATCGTTGGGATGGCATTTCTGCAGGAAGGGGGAGGTAACATTCAGGTCCCTGTTTGTTTTTTGGTGTAGCTGGGTGTTGCAGAGGGAGATCAGTGATGGAGGAGAGCATTGAGATTCAAGAAAGTTATCCACTTGCCCAAGAGAGCAATAGCTCTCTTAGCTGGCAGAACTGGGATTTGGTTCCAGGAACCTGTGGTCCCCAAGCCTGGACTCCTCTTCCTTTGCCTCCTAGCCCCCCTCATTTTAGCCCCCCCTCACTCTAAGAAGGGTCCCTCCTCAGAGACCCTTCTTAGAGTGACCAATGTGATAACAGGTGGTGATAACAGGAGGCCAGGGTGCCTTTGAATATAATTTACCTGCACTTGTCCCGGTGCTTGAAGAGTCTGCTCTCTCTGTATGTGTCAGTCAAGATTTAGTCAGGGAAGCAGATCCATTATGAGTTATGGGAGAAGAGATTTCTTATGGAAATGGATTCTTATATGATTTGGGATGTGCTGGGCAGAGTGGAAGTTATGTTCAATTTGAGAAGCCCAGTTGCCTAGGTGGCCCTGGGAAGTAGGAGCAGGTGGGGAAGGTGACCTAGGCCAAGCCTGGTGATAGCCCGGGGTGCCCCCTGGAGGGCAGGGCTGGTGATGTGAAGAAAGGCGGCACAGGGAGTGGAGGATGAGCAGGGACACAGGTAGTGCTGGGGCAGCCTGGACGGAGTGGTGGCCTCTGCCCACTTCTGCCTCTGAAACCACTGCAAGTCCCACTGCAAGGCCAACTCTAACCAGGAACCATTTAGGGCAGGGGATTCTGGGAAGCGGCACCTGTGTAACCACGTTGTCAATACGACAATTGCCACAATATATTTCTGAGTTTCTGGGTTACTAGGAGTCAGTGTCTTTAATCCCCTCCCATCTGTTTTCACTGACTCCTAACCCTCATTCCAGAGAGGAGAAAGAGACAAAACCCTTCAGGGCTCCAAAAAAGTCTCTGGGAGAAGCTGCCTGACACAGACAACAGCGGATTTTCCTTAAAAGGCCAAGTCCTCAGACTTTGCCCTGAGCCCTGTAATTAGGGGACCAAATGTCCTAGTTTGCCCCAATTCCAGTTTACATCTGTTGTCCCAGCATGATTATTAACACTGCCTCCTTGCATTCTCAAGAACAGGCTGGTTTGGATGACCAATTTTACAGTCATTGGCTGTTAGCTCCACATTGAACTTGCACTTGCAGATGAGGGGTGGGGAAGCTGAGGGCAGAGGAGTGGGGCTGCTGGGACTCCCAGGAGCCACGACCGACTATCCTCTGCCTGTCAGTCCTGCTATGGTTACCATGGGCGTGAGGTGACTGCAGCATGAAGACCTGCAGCCAGAACAGGGAGAAAAAGTAGACTAGGATTCCCCTGTCCCAGGGCCCCTCTGTTTTCCTGAAATTTCAGGAAAATACCTGCCATGTATGCTGTCCTTCCCATGTGTCCCCAGTCCCCAGCACCTGGATCTGGGGTTTGACCACGTGGCTCAGTGCCTGTCAGCAGGCTCAGCTCTTCCTTATGCTCACCGACTGAGCTGCCCATGGGCCGATGCTGCTCTGCTGACTGTGCCATTTTCTGAGAGTGCCACTGTGGGTGAGGGGCGAGGCCAGACAGAGTGGGGGCTGAGGAGGCATGGTGTCTCAAGGAAGCCCCTGAAGTGCAGAAGCCCAGGCTTCTCCCAGGAGGAGCCCTGCCTGCCCTGGTGCTGTGGTGCCCCAGCCCCTCAGAGCTCAGGGGTTGTGGAGTGCCCCCTGCGGAGGCAGAGCGTGGCCTGTGGCTTCTCTGCAGGGGAGTGGAGCTAACCATTTGAGAGTGGTTTCTCTCTCCGGACAGTTCCTTTTTGTTTGTTTGTTTGCTTGTTTTTTCCTCCTTTGGCTGTCAGGTACACAGGCCTTATGGAAAACACAGCACTCAGAGTGGTAGCCGCCCAGTCTGTGAAACCAGGCAGATCCTGAGTTTGCATCTGAGCTCCATTCCTCACTGGCTGTGGGTTTTGGATCAGCTGCTTACTTTCTCTGAGCCAGAGGGGCTCTTCTTCACATCCTGGGGAGAATAATCATCTCACCTTCGGACGAGATCGAACGAGGGTGCTGCACAGGAAAGGCGCTCAGTTACCACCTCCTCACAGCTCAGGGCTGTTTCAGTTCTGCACCCTGTCCTCAGGCGGCTCAGCACCACCTGGCACTTTCCTGGAGAACCAGGGTTTGCCTGTCAGTGGTTAATTGGCATTCAAGACTTTTCCTATCTTTTTCCTTCAGGTGGCTAGTTTACTGGTTGAACGAGTGAATGGCATGAGTGAAGAAATCACTCGCTTTATTAAAGGTAATATGTACCGTGGGGAAACAATGAAGAGAACCTTAGTATCACATCTGCTGCCACAGCCTCCCAGATCTATAGGACAAACTACGCAAATTCCTCTAGCCATTGTAGATATTATGAAGGCTGGGCCAGATAACACAGGGATTTGAGAAGAGGAAGCTCAGGTTTTGTTTGGGGAGAGGAAGTAGGGATGGGGCCTTCGACAAGTGACTTAAGCTCACTGAGCTTGCCTTCCTCCTCTACAAATCTGGGACAACACTACCTGCCTCCCCACGATGATTAGAAATAGTGACGATTTATACAAATCAGTCAGCAAGGTGCCTGACACTAAGTAATTGGTCGTAGCCACTTGACGATGCTGGTGTTTTCTCTTTTTTAAAAAAAATATTTTTTGTTTGATTTGGTGGGAGTTAATCCATTATTTATTTGTTTTTGTTTTTTAATTTTTAAAAAAGATTTTATTTATTTATTTTTAGAGGGGAAGGGAAGGAGGGAGAGAAATATCAATGTATGGTTGCCTCTCGTGCGCCCCCTGCTGGGAACCAGCCTGCAGCCCAGGCATGTGCCCTGACTGGGAATCAAACTGCGATACTCTGGTTCGCAGGCCTGCGCTCAATCCACTGAGCTACACCAGCCAGGGCTGTTTTTTAATTTTTTTAATTGTACTTTTTTCATTACCATTTATCTCCCTTAGACCCTCTTCCACATCCACCCACCCCTCCCCCTCACAATCACCACACTGTTGTCTGTGAGTTCTTTTTCTTTTTAGCTCTATCCCTCCACTCCCCAACCATTCCCCACCCCACCCCAGAGCTGTCAGCCTGCTCTCCATCTATGAGTCTGTCTCTGTTTTGGTTGTTAGTTCAGTTTGTTCATTAGATTCCACATATGAGTGAAATCATGTGGGATTTGTCTTTCTCTGATTGGCTTATTTCACTTAGCGTAATGTTCTCCAGATCCCTCCATGTCATTGTTGCAAAGGGTAAAATTTTCTTTTTTTACAGCCGAATTCCATTGTGTAATTGTTCCATAGTTGTTTTATCCAATCATCTACTGGTGGACACTTGGGCTGCTTCCAAATCTTGCCTATTGTAAATAATGCTGCAGTGAACATAGGGTGTATATATTTTTTCGAAATAGTGTTTTGGATTTTTTCAGGTAAATTTCCAGAATTGGACTCACTGGGTCACAGGCAGTTCCATTTTCTAATTTTTTGAGGTATAATTTTTTAAATTCATTGATTTTACAGAGAGAGGGCAGGGGGGAGAGAGAGACAGAGAGAGAGCAACATCCTTTTATTTTCCCACTCATCGATGCATTCATGGGCTGTACTTGTGTGTGCCCTGACCAGGGCTGAACTGTGCATTGGCACATCTGGACAGTGCTCCAACCAACCGAGGAGCTACCCCCCACATGCTGGTGTTTTCTTTCAGTCGTACCCCAAATGTAGCTCCGTTGTACTGTTCGGCATCCTCTAGGAACGTCCTGCTCATTTCCATTCCGAGTCTTTTTCAGGTTATGTTTTCTTCCTTGAAATGCTTTCTGTCCACCCTTTTTCCTGAGTGAGTACTTTAACACCCCAGAGGAGTCTCATTTCTCCATGAAGACTTCCGCGCCCTCTGTCTCCTCTGAGCACCCTCCCGGCCTTGGCATTGATTACCTGTGGCTTTGGATTGATACAAAAGACCCGAGGGCAGCCTTGGTCTTATCTCTCCAGTGAGAAGGCTGGATGCTTGTAGACAGGAAATCTTTCCTTTTTATCCCCTCCCAGTACAAATGCTGGGTCCTGCATGCAGGGGTATCTAATGACAGCCCACAGAAGGTCGGCTGCCTCCTTCCCTCTAGTGCTGAGTTTTCGTGGGAACTTGAGAATAACAGTGTTTACTCCACAGATGCCTCTTTCCCAACAATAGTCTCAAGATTGCATCTGCCCTACCCTCCACGCTCATTTCCAACAAGGAGTTCTGGGGTTGCAGTTGCAAAAACCCATAAGACGCAGTGACCCCAGGTTTGGAGGAGGCTGCAGAATGCTGCATCTCAGCTAAGTAAGGAGCCCAATGCTGAAGTGTAAACACACTTCCCAGACAAAATACCCTGGAGGGAAGATTGGTGGCTGCCTTGGCCTTCTTTGCCGTCTAAGTCTGATAACTAAGAGCCATCTTTTCCCAGCCAAGGACAAGCCTCAGCTTGAGAGGGGTCACATTTGGGAGTGTGCGTGTGTGCAGTGCACAGAGGGGACAGAAGGGTGGGGGGGGGGAAAAGGGGGCGAAGTTTTCCCAGGTTGAAGCCAAAAAAGTGGGTTATNATCTCAGCTAAGTAAGGAGCCCAATGCTGAAGTGTAAACACACTTCCCAGACAAAATACCCTGGAGGGAAGATTGGTGGCTGCCTTGGCCTTCTTCGCCGTCTAAGTCTGATAACTAAGAGCCGTCTTTTCCCAGCCAAGGACAAGCCTCAGCTTGAGAGGGGTCACATTTGGGAGTGTACGTGTGTGCAATGCACAGAGGGGACAGAGGGGTGGGGGGGAGGAAAGCGGGCTGAATCTTCTCCAGGTTGAGCCCATACAGTTGGATACTCGGTAGAAGTGGAGATATGGGAACTGCATGCACATTACTTTTTAGCTATGACATTCTTGCTTTAGACTAATGTTCACCTACAAATTCTTGTATAAAACAAACTCAGGTGGAGCTGCTCTGGGGGAACCCGAGGATGGGGGGAGGGCCCATGGAAGCAGCAGCAAACATGCTCATGAAATCACTGGTCTCTAAACCCCACTCTTCTTGCCTGGAAAGGAGGATGACTGGTATCCTTTTCACTGCTAAATAGGGCCTAGCACGGAGAGGCCCTGACATTTATAGCGCCCATTTGAATTCCACATCATACAATGTAATGGTGGTCTTTTTGCTTTAGGCTCCTGCTTGCCTTCCTGCTCCCTGCAAAGCACTTGAGCATGATGTGGGGCAGACAGGAGGTTCCGCACACTCCGAAGTGACAGTGTTAAGTGAGCTGTGTGCTGAATAGCCTCGTTTCCACCCACAGGCAGAGGCAGCGGGGTGCCCCCGAGCGGGGGGCTTCTGTGTGTAGCACAGTGTGTGAGGTGGGTGTCTGTGTGCGGCCTGGGTGGGGAGAGAGGCCCGAGGGTGGGGGCGTGTACGTCCTGCTGTGTGTGGTCCTTGCAGCCATGCAGGCCAGGCTCTGGTTTGAATGTCACTCTCAGCGTCGGAGGCGTTTGGGCTGCTTCCAGCAGAGCCGGTTGGTGTTGAAGGGTCTGGATGATGGCTGTGGGAACAGCAGCAGCCTGCCTGGTCGCTGAGGTAGCTGGTTTCCTCCGAGTCCCTGGGAGTGGGCAGAGGTGTCACAGGCTGTGTGGGAAAAGGGGGACGCCCAGGGGCAGAGGATGGGAGGCCCAGGGTGTAGCCTGGGAGGGGCAGGGATGAGGCGGAAGTGGGTGTCTTGGGGGAATAAGGAGAAAGGGCTTGAAAACGGGATAAGGCATTTCTGCAGCACTTGGCTCTCTTTATCTCTTAAAATTAAAGCCAGGCCTCAACTGGAACATTCACTTGAGATTCTGCTGAGAAATTCAAAAGACTGGGGAGAAGTGGGCAGTGAGTGGGACTTCTCTGCCTCGGTTGGTAGTATGCGTGCTGGGATGGGCGACACGGTAATTTGGTGTTTATTCACTCGCCACTTGGTTATTGCGTACCTACTACTTTCCAAGCCGTGGCTTAGGGATGGATAAAATAGAAGTCATGGCATTTGCTCTTGAGGAGCTCACAGTCCGGTGAAGAATGCAGACAAGTAACAAAATGATGATCTGGCATCATGTTATTCATCCTGGAACATATCAGTAGTATGTTATCTATGGCATATTTACTAATAGATAATATAGTACTAGTTTAATATATTAACTAATAACATACACATTTAAAATATACAATGATATAATTTACATGTATAAATTATATAACTATATATAGTAAATCAGTAGTATATATACTTAGAAATGTACACATATATTCTCGAGCATATCAGATTATATATATATAATTCATACTGTGTATTTGCACGTATATATACACATATGAGTACTTTGCCACTGCCCTCTGCCTCTGTTAACTTGGCTCATCTCTGCAACAACCCCGTGCTAGTAAGTGGTGTTACTGCAGCTGAACCCAGGCACTCTTCCCCGGGTCTATCTCTTAATTACCTGACCACAGCCTCTCAATAGAGGTGGACACGGGGTGCAAGAGGAAGTAAAAAACGAGAATATTTAACTTGGCTCCAGTGAGTTGAGAGCCCCAGAGAACAAATCTTGGAAAGACCGGGGTTCTAACATTGTATCTCCATCTATGTTGGGGATGAAGAGGCAGGGAGGAAGGTATTCCGAATAAGGAATCAGACTTCCCGAGCGTGGAAGCACAGGAGAGCAGGGCACCCCATTGTCGGTCAGCCCAGGCCAGGTACAGGAAGCTGGAGCACAGCCCCAGCCCTCCCATTGGTCCCCATCATAGGAGGCGGTGTCAAGGCCGCCCAGACTCATGCAAGTTTCCTGTCAGCTGACTGGAGTACCGGCTCCAGGCACTGCTGATGACAACAGCGCTGAACCCAGCCAGCATGGAAAGGGAGGGTGGGACGGTGGGGGAGCCAGTGCATTTCCCAGCAGTGATGCCCATCCCAGCCATCAGTTCTTTGCCAGAGGGGTCAGCATGGCGATGGGGAGGGGGCCATTTTACGAGCTGCCTGTGATGTTGCTCAACCTCAGGCACGTGGAGTCCGACTGCCAGGGTCAGCCGGCCATCTGCCTCTTGTTTAGTATCCCCCACTCCTGGGAGTCCCGCTCTCTGGCCCATCCCTCCAGCTGAAGGGGAGGTTTGTAGGCAGAGGAGGCCAGTCTCCTTGTTCTTGCTGTTTCTCTAACTAAACAGATGCTTAGAACAAATAAACAGTCCAGGAAGCACTGGAGAGGTTGTGTCAGGCTTAGTTGAGACGTGCTGTCCATTTTGAAGACTGGATGGGCTTGACGGGAGCAACATCTAGGGCCAGACCCCATCTGAGAGCCCATGAAGGCCAGGGTTCTCAGGCCATCCATAATGACAGTATCTAATACTTGTTTAATGCTTCACAGTTTCCAAAGTCCCCCAACCACCAGCCAACAAAGAGTTAATGGGGGCCTTGCCTTCAAGTTCGGGGACTCTGTGCAACTCTCAGCCTGGGTAGGTTTGTCTAGAAAACAGTACAAGTCCCCTGGGACACTGCAAGCTGTGCTTTGATTGCAGGAGTTTATTGATGACAGCTCCCTTGCTTCCTTTAGGAGAATAGGCTGGAGGCAACTGCAGGACAAAGCTCTGTTTTGCATCGGGGACCGTTTCCTTGTCAGACCTTGACTCTCCTGGCGGGGAGACTGAGCCTGCCTGGGCAATCAAACAGACCTGGGCTTTTGGACTCTTGCCTGCATTGAGCAGGACCTTGGATGAATTCCTTCATTTTCCTGGGCCTTTTGTTCCCCCCTCAGTAAAACGGGAATCAACAATGCTCTGCTCATGAGGTTTTGTGAGTCTTCACAGGGGAGCATTCAACAACTGTGACCTCCTTTTCAACGTTCTCCCCTGGCTTGTTCCTCGAGTCTCACTTGACAGGAGAACCACATCCAATTGCTTGGCCTCTTTCTTCTCCCTGTACTTGCTGACTCCTTTTCAAGTCGCTTCATACTCTTATCCAGCCCCTTAGTCACCTGTGAGACTGAGCACTTGCTTACTGCACAGCTCCCACCCAAACATGGCAGTAAGCGTTTGATGGCTTGAAAGAGATAACCCCACATCGCGCTTAGCAGAGTGGTGGCTTGTTAACTTGTCCAGTAAGTGTTAACTACGACTACTGTTGTTAAGTGGGATTTGAGAAGGAAGGTGCAGTGACTCACAAATCTTGGGGCTGGAGGGGCATTTGTGAATATTCAGATGTGGAGTAGATCCCAGTACCAACTCACTCACTCATTCACTCATTCACTGATTTACTCAGCAGACACTTTTTGAACCCTTCTAAGTTCCAAGAACCCCATCAAGTATTGATAAGGTGAGTAAAGCATGGTGCCAGCCACCAAGGAGCTCACAACCTACCTGGGGAGACAGACACATAAATAAGGCACAATACATGTGCAAGTGCGATAATGGCTTTGCGTGGCCTCCAAGGGTCGGCAAACACTTCCTGGAGTTGGTGTGTCTGAGCTGAATGTTAAGGAAGTAGAAGCCAGTCAGGCGCAGTGGCGATTGTTGGGTGTGGGCCCTGGAGGGTGGGGCAGGCGTTCCTGGTGGAAGGGAGGAAGAACAACCCACCTTCAGAGAGCTGTGCGGTGGGGTGGAAACTGAGGGGGCTTTTGAGATCGCTCCCTTTCCCAGGTCCTTGCCTGTGGGTCATGGGAGGGAGACCACTCACATTTCTGAAACATATATTTGCTGACAAAGCATTGGCATAAAGGGGATTAAAAAGCAGGGTATCGTTTAAAAGTGAGTCATCTAGAGTGTGATATGCATGTGGGTTGAGTACAAGTGTGTCATCTCCCAGAAGGAAAATTACTGAGTTGTGCGTGCGTTATGAGCAGAGTCCCATGTTGTGCCTGCGGTTAACACAACACAAATGTAACAATTTTCTCAGTTACCTGCTCCCTGCCCGGGGAGGGCATGGTGAGCTCCTGGCGCTTCAGGGGTTAAATGGGCACCTGACGCCCAGCAGAGGATTTTTTTTTAGATATATTTCCTGTTCTAATTCAGCATTTGCCAGGGGTCTTGGTCATAAAGAAAAGAGGACAACTTGATTAACTTAAGCAGAAACTGAATTTATTGGATGGATTGGCAGCTTTTGAAATCTAGGGGAAGGCTAGTGGAGCAGTCTCGGGCTCACACGACGGGAGACAAGGCCCAGCCAAGGTCCTTCCATGGGAGCAGTGGCCTAGGGTGCCGCTTCTACAGTCAGGCTCCTGGACACGACTGGCCCTAGCCATGACAAGAATGGTCTCCTGATCATCTCCGACTGATCCTTGGCTTTTAACTTAGAGTTCAACCTGTGTGGAAGTTTCTGGTTGGTCACACTTAGGTTCCATGTCCTTTCTCTAATCGACAGGAAGGGGAAAGAGGAACATTGTAGCCTCTTTGACTCCCATGAGCAGAAGCCCTGTATTCCATCTAACTCGGGATTTCTTCCTCCAGCAGGAGAGTGTTAGCGTGCTGGGTAGCCCCCTGTAACAAGTATCTGCTCTGTTCTTTAACCTTCTGGGCCTGGCTCCAAAGGCATTTGCTCTCCAAAGCTGCTCTTGTCTGGTTTCATAGCGAGGCCTGAGGGAGTAAAGAGCTTTCTTGGTCACTCTCAGGAGCATCCATCTCTCTCTCTTTTTAAAAAAAAATTAATTTAATTTAATTTTTTTAAATTTAATTCTTGTTCAAGTACAGCTTTCTGTCTTATATTCCCTACCCTGCCTGCCCCCCCGCCCCATGCTCCCTGCCTCCCTCCCATTTCCGCCCCCCACCCTTAGTTATTGTCCATGTGTCCTTTATACTTGTTCATGTGAGTCCATCCCCTTTTCCCCTATGATTCTCTCCCCTCTCCCCTCTGGACCCTGTCAGCCTGTTCCATAATTGAGTGTCATCGGTCATATTTAGGAGCATCCATCTCTTGATTTCTGGAATGGTCTCTTCCAACGCCATCCCTGAAAATTGGACACCATTTTTTCACTTTGAGTGAAAAGAGATGCAGCTCCCTAACTATAAATGAGATTTCCTCCCCCCCCCCCCCGACAGATTTATGCCAGCAGCCTCTTCCTGCCTCCTTCCGTGTACATCAGACTTAGGCAGGAGGCAAAGGGCCATGGAGTTGGTCTCCAACTTTTTCATCTTTCTCCTGCTTTGACAGATGATGTAAAGCTTATTCTCATTGGTTAGGCCCAAGTTAAAAAACTCAGAGCCTTCTTCTCTCCCTCCCTTCCTCCCTCTCTCTTCTCCACTCTCCCTCTTTCTTGGTCCTTTGAGGGATCTAATCTGGTTTGCTTCCAAACCCACCTTAGAATCAGAGGGAATGGTTGGGGAAACTGCACGGAGATGTAGGTTTTGAGCCTCTTTGGAGTTTCAATGATATTTGCATTTGTTTACTGTAATGAGAAAATTTGGGAAGACCAGACTATAATCTAACTTTCAACCCAGGGTTTTGTAGGGTACACAGAGCCCAGTCTTCAAACTCCCATCACCATGTGAAGTTCAGTGGCACCAACAGATGGCATTATCAAGTAGTAATTATTCATGACCTTTAGCTCTGCTTTTTTTCTTCTTTTCCTCTCTCCTTGTCCCTGGGGCATGGTGACCCACATTCCTGCATTATCATACTTCCTTCTGTAGCCTGAACAGGCCCGTTCCAGGACACTGATCTGTGTGAAATCTCTCCAGGGCTGGTGGGAATGTGGCTCCCTGAATATGATTGGTTTTAGCAGCTTATCTCCTGGTACTTTGTTCTTCCATAGAAAAGACTTAGGCGGGAGGATACAAGGGGCAATCCAAGTGTGTGTGAAGTGGGCGTTATGTGCAGACTCTCAGCCTGCGCTGGGTATTGGAGTGAGAACAAAATGGATGTTGTAAGAGATAAACTAATACGCCCAACTTATCTTTCAGCCAGGTGTACTCAGGGTCATTTGTCATAGCCCTTTTATTTCCTACTTTGGGTTCCATCATCTAGGGCTCAGGTGGGGTTACCTGGTGGAATAACCATCACCTACAACTACCTGCTAGACAGAAGCTGTGCACAGGGCAGTTTCACCAGAAGAGGGTGTGGGGCAACCCAGAGATTATGGCCGATACGTCTCTGTCAGATGTTAGTGTTTTAGTGAGGGACAGAGGTAGCTGTAGAGGTGTGTAATATGCACACAAATATAATATGCAAGGTGTATATTTGTTGAGTCTTTTTTAAAATTTAATTCTTGTTCAGTTGAGCCTTTTTTCTTAAAGATTTTATTTATTTTTTAGAGGGGAATGGAGGGAAAAATAGAAGGAGAGAAAGATGTGTGAGAGACACATCGATTGTCCACACCCTGGCTGGGGACCAAACCCACAACCCAGGCATGTGCCCTGACTGGGAATTAAACTGGTGATCCTTTGCTCTGCAGGACTATGCTCAACTAACTGAGCCACACTGGTCAGGGCGAGTCCTCATGTTTGATCCAGGTGGATGCTTGGATTTGAGGCCAGGAGGGGAGGATGGGGGAGCTGAGGGAGCAGAAAGGCCGCAGTAGGAAACGTGGGTGGCATGAGAACTGATTTTCCAGATGAATGAAATTTAAAAATTCTTTGTGTGGTTACATTAAAAGGATAAAAACTTTTTAATGCTGAAATATGATTTTATTTTTTCTCTTTTCTTGTTAGGTTCTTTTAATACAATAATTTGCCAAACTTGCTAAAAAAAAAGTCCCTCAAATGGGTTCAAGGTGCAGAAAGCACAGCTGAGCTCCGTGGGAAGGAACTGTGTGCAGCTGAGGAGAGTGGGCTCCGCTGGTTTGGGGACATGTTCCCAGGCTGCTGGCCTCCTCCCCTGGCAGGGACCAGATCCCTGCCCACCCATTTGGCAAAGCTGCTCTTTATCTCTATCTTTTGTTTTGCCTTTTTTTCTAATTGGCATTTTCTCTCTTCCCTTTTAACTGTGTCCAATCAAATTGGCACAGATGAAGCTTAGGGAGACCAGTTGGAGCCATCCCATTACTCCTGCCTATCAAGTTCTGGGGTTCCTGTTTCCTGTCCCATCCTGTCTCCTGACCCCAGCTCACCCTGCGTCCACGGACACCGCCCCTACCCTCTTCTTACTGCCCGTCTGTAATTCCACCCATACATTTTGGTATGAGGATAGAGGGCGGTGGCTGTGTGAGAGGTGCAACAAAGCCATTAGGAGAAAGGGACGTGAGTCCACCCACATCATTAGCTGTTTTGCTCCACACTGCCTCCATTCGGCAGATCTAGAACACCGAGTTAGGGGAGACGACATAAATTGCATGGCCGCTGTAACAAACCAGTGGCAAATGTGGCTTTCTGATTCTTTGAATACTTATTTCCTTTTCTCGCCCAATTTTAGATGCTGTGGGGACAGTTGAGTCAGACTGTATGGTTGGAGAGATCCTTAGAGAACATTGGCAGAAGTTCATGTCGTATTCCGGGAAGGCACCCCAGAAGTCGGCCACTCTGCCTTTGTCAGAACGGTTCCAAGCTTATGGATTCCATGTCTTGAGTTTTAGCAAGTTGGAAACTCCTCTGGCGCATTTCATGCACCTTCTCTATTTAATAGATGAGTAAAGTGAGCCAGACAATAAAGAGGAAAGAAAGCAAATGTCTTCAACCAAGAGCTCTACTTACTTGCAATCTTTTCATCACTTACATAAATTAAAAAAAAAACAATCTGCATATGAATCAAAGCCCATATATTTTAATATTTAGGTAACATTTATCCAGACAAGTGGAAATGCTGTATGTAATTCTTGGGGGAGGGCAAATTTTTTTTGTTAAAAATGCCTGTTTTCGGCAGGGAGGAAGGAGATTGTTATCACTGTAGATGGCCATGTCGTGGGCCCGCCTTCGTTTTTATATTTTACGGGTATAAACAGTGGTGACGTTGTGACAGGAAACAAGGTCCACATGCTGGACAACAGTGTTTAGGCTGTTGATTAAACTTCTTGTTTGGGGACAAGGGATTTTCTTTGGGTGTTGAAAGTAACAAAGTTTGGGGATGACAAACTCGTGACAGAAGACCACCGATGGTGCTTCTACCGCCATTACTCCTCTGCTAGCAACACTCTGCTCGTCACAACCCAGGAACGGAAAGATCTTGCTTGGTCTCCAAGGGGCTGGTGGCCACAGTAAAAACAACACACACACACAAAATCAGAAAGCTCTGTTTGAAGTTTGTCTACACACTTACGCAATGAAATCTGATTTCAACATATGCTAATATCTTGCCTTGCCTAAATATTCCCCTCTTGGGTGATGGTTTGAAACAGTAATTCAGAATCCTTTCAATGTTAGATTCCCAGACAGCAAAATCATCATTGCTTTCATCCATTCCATCTAAAATTATTGGAATATAGGGATCTTTTGATTATTAAATCTGGAGGAGCCATATAAACCATCTAGTTTAATAATTTCCAAACTATTCTCTAAGGAAAGAGAGGGAGAGAGAGAGGGAGGGAGTTAAGGGTAAAGGGGTGGTCCTAAGTGGGTGCCTTAAGTCTCCCAAACCAGCTTCAAACAGAGAAGCTACTAGATGGTTGGCTGTTCACATCGCAGTTGCCTGGTAGAGATTTACAAACTATAGTCACTGATACACATAGATTTTACTGTGGTTGAATCCTGGTTGAAAGCTTTTTATTTAGCAATGGAATTCTTTTCCTACATACACTCTGATTATATACATGATATATAATATACATGTGTTATATTACCATATATATATAGGATAAAATATGTGTCACATAAATAAAATAGATGAAACCAAGAATGAATCTGATTGAAGGGTAAGCAGAGGGCCCAGAGCTTTACCAGCTTGGCTTCCTTGATCTTTGGAGATCCTTTCATGCAACTTTAGGATTTCAGAGACTCAGAATGGAAACCAGGGCTCTGGATCACAGGCAGGTACCTAAAAGAATTTGTGTAAATGGAATCTTTGCAGATGAAATAACATCTCATGTGTCCATGGGCATCTTCTGTGCATTTGGCTGAGATAGGACAACCATAAGCAGACCATGCACAGGAAGTATTTTAGAGAGATGGGGAAGTCGAATTCTAATGAAGAAGCATGGCTGCAACCACCTGAGAGGCAAAGTGGGCAGATAGACCAGGCTGTATGTGATTGTCAGTGGCTGGAAATGCTCTGGATGGAACTCACTGTGGAAGGGAGCAGGGCCCCATCTGAAAGACAGAGAAGCCAAACTGAACTTACTTCCAGGTGTCCAACTAGTGGGAGCTCTGGAAAATCCCAAGGAAAGTTGTCTTGGTTTACATGTGCCATGGAAAAGGGTTGGGTGAATGCTATACTGCCAGGAGTTCATTTTTCTAACATTGTGTCCAGTGATTTGCTTGTCTTACTACTGACTCCTACCCGCACACCCTGGAGGAGGCAGTGGTGTCCTTCAATTCCATGAATTGCCGAGATCCCCCAGGTCAGCTGGCCTCCTTGTCCTTGCTCAGTCATTCTCTTTGGATGTGCAAATTGGGATTTCCTGAATGTTGTGTGGTAAAGCTGTGGGATTACATAAAGCAGGGGTGGAAGAAAACATTTGGTTCTAGGTGCAGACTAGTGAGTCATGAGATTTACATTTTTGACATTTTTGAATTTAACTCTAAGATTTTCTTAATGAAAACCACCTCAAGGAGACTTTATGGCTAATCTCACTGTTGCTTTTTGCTCTAGGGAAGTCTGTGAACACCTTGGGTTGTCACATGTGTACAGCAGGCTACTGGCAACAGGTTGACCTTGGAGATGCTATTTTAAACTCAATCTCCAGATTCTGGGTGGGTGGATTGTTGGACCCAAGGCGCCCTCTTTATATGTCATAACTCCCATATGACTTACTCAGATGTTAGGCTGGGGGTGAAGGTAAAGACTGTGGTTTAAGAATAGACCTTTTCTCTGTGGGAAACCAAGAGACCTGTGGTGTAATGATCCTGGCTGGGGCCTCTTTAACACAGTTAATTAATCCTAACAACACATACTTCCTGTGTGTTGAACATACTAGGTGATGCTCTCTCTCACTGACTGAGATGACCTGATATGGTAATGCAGAGTGGGCATGAAAAATTAATGATTTTAGAATGTAGTTACCAACCTGTGGTTCTGGAGGCACAATGCCAGGCATTATTCTAGCATAAAATCCATTCTTGACTGTGGGGGGTTGTCCATGAAGCCTAGGGTGGGGGAAGGGAGGCAGTTCCTGGCCCTGTTCCAGTGTCTGTAATCCTCACAGAAGGTTGCCACGTCTCCCGGGTGGGCCTGCATCTTTTGTTACATATTTGTTCCCAAACCCAGACCGCTCTCACCGGAGTGTGCGCCCAGAACTGTTCAGCACGGTGGGCAGGCCGAGGAAGTCCTCGGGCCCAATTTGTTCTGCTTCCCTTCAGCTCTTCGGCACTAATTTGTTTGTATTCGGAAAAAAAAAAAATCTCCCGTTATTGTCTACCCTTTATTTCCTGGAATTTGACATGAAAGCTCTCGTTGTTTTAGTTATGGCTTCCAAAGGAATAAACCATTTGTGCAATAACAATGGCAAATATGGGTTTCAAACTGGTTGACTTTTAAGTCTGGGTGTCTATTCTGTGAGAATTGAATGTGTACTGAATTTGGGGTGGCTACAAGGGGGCTGTATTTATTTTTAAACTCCTCTGGGCTGTAATGAACACCAGCTGCCTCCCCAGCAAGGGCATGCCCTTCTCCGCAGAAAGCCTAGTAGACGGACAAGTTATAGCTACAGGCTTTACACTTTGTCTTTCCCTCGATCTTCTTCAGTCCTGGATCATGGGTTGGTTGATACCTTCTCTCCCAACCTCTCTGTATGTACTTGAGACACCTACTGGCACTTTTAATTCGTGGAGGACACATGCGGGACTTCTCAATCACTCACTCCTGTGGGCAGAAATGATAGACCTTCTCCTGAGAAGGGGGGCCCCAGGCAGTCTCACCCTGGGGTGAGACCCAACATCTCTGCCGGATGCATGTAGCTCCACTCCATGTCCAGACGGGGCATGATACGTTGGGTGCCAAGAACATTTCTTCACATGGCTGTCTTATTAGGCACCTCCCACTCACCTTTTCTCCAGAAGGGTAGCACTGAATTGAAATTCTTACTTATAAGTTTATAGCCTGATGAGTAGGAGGGCGGGAGTGGGGAGCAGGAAGGCCCCTGGGCAAAGAGCAGGGTGGCAGATGGCATTGTGCAGGCCACCTTGGTTGGTTTGGCTGTAGGAGAAAGCGGGAGAATGATTTACTAGGTGCTGCCTTGTCTTTCATGGAGGATGCAGGCAGATGATGGAATGTATTATTTTCCTCTGTTAACAGAAAGCTTTTGGCGGGGACACTTCCTAGTTATTAAAAATGGGGCAATGAGGTGAGCTATAAATGCAAAGCTCCAGGTAGGAAAACCCAGAAGAAATAAGGAAGAGAAACAAGATAGAGTGGAGTTGCCTGGAAGAAAAAATAATTAAAAAGAAGGAAAGAGAAGAATATAAAAAAGATTGTTGAGATTGAATAGGAGAGATGGAGAATTCAAAAAGGGTAATAAAACGTTAGTAATGGAGTCCCAGAGAGCACAAAATGACTTTGCTCCCTGCCCCTCCTCATCCCCCCCCAAAGAGAGTGGGTTGGGGGGAGGGGTTGACTGGGAGATTGAATTTGCAGGTCATTGGACACCCCTGAAGCTGTGGGTAATGTGCATTTCAGAAAGATTTGGGAAAATTTCCGCAGGACCCTTTTGGAGAACACGATACAGTGTGTCCTGACTCTTTATGGAGGGGCAGGCTCTGTCAGACCCCAGAAACGCGCACAGCTGAGTCCCGGATCTAGTTTCTACACACTTCTCTGGTTCCCACCATCCTTTTCTGGGTTCACAGATATTTAGCTCTTCATTCAGAATAGTGATTTTTTTCTATTACTTACTTTGTTTGGTGTATTTTCTCGTGCCTCTCAAGACTGTGAGATTCTTAGGAACAAAGAGAGTGCTTTATTTTTCCTTTGTATTATTCTCAGCCTTGTAGAGTGGTGGGCAGATGGTAGCTGTAGAATGATGGTGGGCTAAGTGGTGACCTCATAGGAGAAAACCAGCCTGCCTCTCTCCCTCCTTGCCTCCCTCCCGATATTCATCACAAACTCCCTGTGTGCCATGTGTGTTCTAGGCCTTGGGGATGAAGAGAAAACAAGCAATCAGGTCTGATGAAGATTTCATTCTAGGGGAGGAGGAAGACAAAATGGTGGCACAGATAACAAGCCATGTGGTGGTCAGTGCCATGAAGTGCGGCATTTATATATATATTCATGTGATTTGGGTAGAGAGAATGGGAGGGATCTCTGAGGGAGGAGCATTCCAGACACAGGCAACAATAAAGCCCCAGGAGAAAGGTACCTGGGGTATGTTTGGAGGACAGCATGGAAGCTGGAGAGCCTCAGAGGAGTCAGGTTTGGGGGGTGGGTTTTCAGATGAGGTCAGAGAGGGAGCCAGGGCTTGGACCATACAAGGTTTTATAGTCAGGGCAGGAGAGTGTATTGGATTCTATTCTGGGCAAGATGGGTGCTTCTGAGTGGAGAATAGGCTTTGGAGCAAGTGAGGAAGCTGTGAAACCATAGGGGTTATTGCAACAGCTAAGGAAGAATGTGTGCCTTGGCTGGTGTGGCTCAGTTGGTTGAAATGTTGATGGTAAACTGTGAGGTTATGGGTTCAATTCCCACTCAGGGCACATGCCTGGGTGGCAGATTCAGCCCCTGGTCAGAACATGTGGGAGAGCCACCTAATCGATGTTTCTCTCTCTATTTGAGGTTTCTCTCCTCCTTTTCCTCCCTCCTTTCCCCTCTCTCTAAAAATCAGTGACCATGTCTTTGGGTGAGGATTAAAAATAAAAAAGAATGCTCGTGTCTAGGACTAGGGTGGTGGTGGCTGAAGTGAAGGAAGTGGTTGGATTCTGGATCTTTTTGGAAGATGCTGCTGACATTTGCTGATGGGTTTGATGTGGGCAGTTACAGAAGTTGGAGTTCGAGGTCATGCAAGGCCTTTCTTTGGCCTTGTCAGAGACGTGCGTGTAACTTGAGTGTGGTGACTTTGGATAGTTGTTGAACACAGGCAGCCTGAAGTGAGCCTGGGCCTCAGTTCCTCGGGTAACTAGTCTGGGATGGTGAATTAATGAATGATGGCGGTGAAACTATGCCTCAGGCCCAGATAAGGGTGGCATGAGGGAGGTTTGTCCATTTTGTAAATAGTCACAGAGCACCTATTACTTTTTAGAGCAGTTTTAGATTCACAGCAAAACTGAACAGGAATTACGGAGATTTTCCATATGTCCCCCACCCTCACATACACCCAGCCTCCCTCACTATCAACATCCCAGAACAGGACATTTGTGACAGTTGATGGACCTGCACTGACTTATCACAACCACCCAAAGTCCACGGCTTACCTCTGAGGTCACTCTTGGTGGTGTACGTTCTATGAGTTTCGACAGACGTATAATGACATGTATACAGCATTATAGTGTCACACAGTGTTGTTTCCCTGCCCTCAAAGCCTCTGAGTGATTTTAGTTCCACTTACTCGTGCCTCCCTCCCTCCAGCCCCGGCAACCACTGATCTTTTTGCTGTTTCCGTTTTCCCCTTTTCTGGAATAGTTGGGGTCGTATTGTACGTACCCTTTACAGATGGCCCTTTCACTTACTAGCATGCATTTAAGGTTCCTCCGTATGTTTTCATTTCTTTTCGGGGCTGAATAATTTTCTATTGTTTAGAGGTACCACATTCACCTTCCGAAGGACATTTCACTTGTTCCCAAGTTTTGGCAAGTATCAATAAAGCTGATTTTGAACATCCATGTTCAGGTCTTGGCATGGACTTAAGTTTTCAACTCTTTTTTCAGGTAAATACCAATAAATGTGATTGCTGGATCATACATATGGACGAGTATGTTTAGTTTTGTAGAAAACTGCCAGGGCTGGGGAGCAGGGGAATTGGACGAAGGTGGTCAAAAGGTATGAATTTTCAATTGTAAGATAAATGAGTACCTGGGATACAATGTACAACATGTTGACTATGATTAACACAGCTGGGTGGTATATTTGAAACTTGCTAAGAGAGTAGATCCTAAAGTTCTCATCACAAGGAAAAAATTAACATTTTGTTCTTTGCTCTATGAGAGATTAGGTTACTAACTCTAGGTTACTAACTAACCTCACCGTGGTAATCATTTCGTAACACATGTAAGTCAAGTCATTATGCAGTATGCCTAAACTGCAGTGCTGTGTGCTAATGACGCCTCAATGAAACTGAGAGAAAAAAACACCAAACTGTCTTCCAGAGTGGCTGTACCATTTGGCATTCCCAGCAGCAGTGAATGAGAGCCCTTATTGCTCAACATCCTTGTCAGCATTTGGTGTTGTTGAGGTTTTGGATTTTGGTTATTTTAATAGGTATGTAGTGGAATCTCATTACTTTGCAATTCCCTAATCGCATATGATACCGAACATCTTTTCATAAGCTTATTTGCTATGTATATACCTTCTTTGGTGAGGTGTCTGTTCAGGTCTTTTGCGCATTTTTAAATTGAGTCATTTATTTTCTTATGGTTGAGTTTTAAGAGTTTATTTTATATTTTGGATAATAGTCCTTTATCAGATGTATCTCTTGTAAGTATTTTCTCCTAGTCTGTGGTTTGTCTTGACAGTGTCTTTTGCAAGCAGAAGTTTTTAATTGTAATGAAGTTCAGTTTATCAATTTTTTCATAGATTGCATTTTTGATGCGGTATGTAAAAAGTCTCGCCAAACCTAAGGTCATCTGGATAGTCTCCTGTGTTATCTCCTAGGAGTGTTACTGTTGTGTATTTGTTTGGTGCCCTTCACAAATTTTATATGGCTTCTGAAACTTTCCACTCACTTTTCCTGATGTTCCCGCCTTCTCACCTCTTCTTTAATATGCCATCTCACTCAAGCAAAAAACACAGCTTACATCACAGCTCCCAAGAGACTCAAATTCTTATGTACAACAGATGTAAAGGGAGAGTATTTAACTTCCAACTAAGTCTGCTGGAAGATGCTGGGAGACCCAGGCCAATAGGCCAGCCCTCATTTTGCTGACTGTTTGATTCACAGATGCACACTTTCTCCTGGACAGCCCCAGCTCTCTTATATTCTTGTGTCTGCCCCCCATTCCTGCCCCTCTTCCCTTCCAGTTCTACCCTTGGCTTCTCTCCCATTCTGACTGAGTTAGAAATAAACTGACAGAGAACTGGCTTTTGAACTCTTTTGGTCAGGGCTACTTTTTGTCGACAAAGTTCTGGAAGTGATGACTGTGGAGCTGACCAGGATAAATCTTCAATCCACCCACACCTACACAGAGCTTGCAAGTTACACCCACGTGGCCTCTGTGTAGTTTCAATCCAGTTTGCATTTAGGACTGACCACCCATTTCTTTCAAACTCCTGTGCTGACTTTATAAACCCAAGAATATGTGGCCTTCATTCCCAGTTGCCTTTATTTTTGGCTTTGCTTTCCTATGTGCAGCACATGAAACTTTTTATTTTTAATTAATCGATTGATTAATTAATTAATTAATAGGTTTAACCTTGGCTCTTGATGGCAGGTTGCCTGTCTATGTGCCATGACCCGGAGCCCCCAGACACCCAAAAGGGCCATCATGGAGAACTTCAGGACGATGGGATGTTCATCCTCTTGAAGCAAATTTCAAGTCTGGCTCAGAGATCTGACACCTGCTATATTCTTCACCCCAAAGGTGGCCTTGGCCAGGGAAGAAGCCGGTGTGTGCTCAGCTGAACAGATGGGGCTGAGGAGGACTCCCGGTGCCCACCAAGATGGGGTGAAGGCAGCACTCTGGGGAAACACTGTTCTGGCAGCAAACTTTACAGGGAAAGAGCTATTAAAATTGTGAAGTATTATTACAAAGGATTATTAAAAATGAGTGCACACGATTATTTGTGAGCACACAGACAGGAATACAAGGCAGGACAGAGGACTAAGTGGGTGGAAGTTGCTCAGCAATGACCTGAGAGCAGCGAGAAGGGCTGTCCAGGCGGGAGGAACAGAGGCTGGAGAGACCTGCATGTGTGTCAAAGATGCTTTTCCCTGGCTGGCCTCCGGGGTCAGCCTGTGGACCAGTTCCGTCAGCACCACCAGGGAGCATTTATTTACCTTAGAGACTCTTAATGAGTGGGTTGGAGTTACCACCTAGGAGTCTGTTTTCAAAAACTGGTGCCCCCACCCCATTCCCAGGTGAAGCTGATAAACATCTAGTTTGGCATTGTCATTGGTTCAGGGCTGTCCAACCTTTTGGTGTCTCTGGGCCACACTGGGAGAAGAAAGGTTGTCTTGGGTCACACATTAAATTCATTGGGGCACGTAATCACAAAAAAATCTCATAATGTTTTAAGTAAATTTACAATTTTGTGTTGGGCCACATTCACAGCCATCCTGAGTGACATGTGTCCTGCAGGTTGGACACCCCTGGGAGGGTGGGCAAACTGTATTCCCTGTCCAAACCCAACCTGCAGGCTTCTCCAACTCCCCCTTTTAAAGCCTTGAGCTGAGAATGGTTTTTACATTTTTAAAGGACTGTAAAAGAAACAAAAAACTAAAAAAAAGAAGAAAGAAAAAATATGTGACAAAAATGTAAGTGGCCTGCAGAGCCTAAAATATTTACTACCTGGCCTTTTGCAGAAAGGGTTTGCCTCCCTCTGGCTTGGTAAGATATAAATAAATAGGGTGTTGCGGCCGGTGGAGAGGTCACATGGTCTGCGCAATTTCTACACTGTCCTTGCAGACAAGGGGATGTCTGCTTTGGGAGTGGTTCTTACATGAGTGGGATGCACTGTAGCTTTAAAATTCTACTCTCTGTGTCAGGTGCTATTAGGTGTGTTATTGTACATTCACCTCAGTGCAGTAGGTTCTCGACAAGGCAGGGATCAACTGAGCTGCTCATTGAGGAGGGTACTTAAAATTATTTCACCTCCTTCTTAGTTCAGCTAGGTCTGGAGAGAGCAGGTGAGACTTTGGAAATTTGCGGGGGCGGGGGCCAGAAATCCCAGTTATACAAACATAAGGCACTCAAACATTGTCATGAGCAAAGGAGCATCCCCAAAAGCAGTCATTCACATTTGTGTCTCTCCATGACGTCAGGTTCATTAGGGGAGACCCCCCAGTAAGCCAAAAGAGTCACATGCAGGTTATACACAAAGAGGGGGAGCTTCAGTGACAGAAGCCAGCAGAGCAAGTGTTTGGGGTGAGTTCATGGTCATGGGTGGCATCCACGGGTGGAGAGGTGGCAGTTGGTCTCAAGCCAGGCAGCTCCAGTGGCAGCACCTGTCCTGTGACGGGGAAGTCCTGTGGAGCTCTGAGCGTGACCCGTGGTGCAGCCGTGCTCGAGAGTCGAATGGTCGGAGCTCTCAGTTCTTAAAGCTCACAATGGGCCGTGGTCCCACACGTATGGGTGTTCAGATGGAGTCCTCCTCCGAGTGTCCAGACTTGTTCTGGGTGCTCCGGGCCCCTCCCAAGGGTGTTCCCCTAACATCCCATTGGTTTATTCTGGACATAGCACTTGATGCACCCCATGAGTGTCATGTGCCTGACAGGGACTTCAAATCAGATTGTCAGAAGTGTTCAATTGTTCACTGCTCCTGCTCTATACAAATAGGCATATTTTGTAATAAATAAGGATGTGAATATACTTTTTGAAAAATGGCTTTGTAAACGCTCTCTTACTTCTGGGTATACAAACCTAACTGATAAAGAGTGGGAAAGAGGGGAGGGATGTGAAGAAAGCAATCAGTTTGGGAAAAGATTTGATCTCAGAGATTATTGAAAAGGCCCAGCCCCCAACAGACCAGTTATCCAAACTCAAGACAACAGCTGGGGTGTGTGGTCCAGCGCTGTCCTGCCCAGGGTTTCCAGATTGTGGAGCGATGGCTGGGGATGCAGTGTGAATAAAGATTTGTAACTCTGCTGACTGAGACACTGATAGAGAAGCCTGTCCAGATTCCAGGGACAGGCACTAACTGTTGATCTGTGCTGGGTGAATCATCAGAGCAGCAGCCCATGAGAGCTGTGAGCCGTTTGGCTGAGAACAGGGTCCCTTTGGATTGACTGACACCTGGATTTCCTGGAAAACTCATGGACAAAACAACCTAAGGGGGTGACACTAGGCTTTCCACCAAGATGCCATGAGGCTTAAACAATTCATTAAAAACCCAAATCAATCTGTAGTCATGTGCCACACAATGATGTTTTCAGTCAACACGTGCGACAGTGGTACACGTACAGTCCAGGTGTGCAGCAGGCTGTCCCATCCAGGTTCGTGTGAGTGAGTGCACTCTCTGATGCTCACTCAGTGACGAAATCATCTGATGACACATTGAGGAGAAGGCATCCCTGCCATTGAGTGGTACATGGCTGCATTTGCTTTTTACCCTGAGTTTGTTGCACTCATCACATAGATTGGTTGCACACACTGATCTTCCTGTGCAAATGTAGAAACAGAGACGGAGAGAAGTCGGGTAACTGGCCCAAGTCTGAGTGGGGGAGTCTGAATCCAAACCCTGTCTTGTACAATTCCAATGCCCGCTCTCTTTTCATGTGACCCCGCTGCCTCTGGCAGAGTTGGGGGTTATTAGGGAGGTCCTACAGATTACGAGCTACTTTAAATCGAGAAATCTGAGATACAGAGAAGAGCAGCTACTTGTTCAAGGCCGATCAACTAATTACTAGAATGTCTTTGGACCTGCTTCCGGAATAGGGAGATCTGAGTTGCCATGAACTTCTAAGAACTTCTTATCAAAGGAATTGAGAATGTCAAATGGAGTGTGTTGAGGCCCAGAGGAACAAAGGAGCATTGAGGGAAAAGGGAGTTTGCAGAGTGAGCACATTGCACTTTTCTTAATGACCTGCCAGTTGATGCATTCTTTGAAAGGCACTAACGAGGCAGGAAGGCTGGAGCTGCTTTCAGCACTTTGGCTCCAGAGAGTATGTATCTATTTACTTATTTATGAGCTCTTTAAACATCCACTTGGCTGGCCTTAAACAATTGCCCCAAAGCTTTGAGTTCATGGACACAGGCCAGGTATTAGAAAAGTCCAGGTTGATGTCCTGCCATTAGATGAACTTGGGGCCTGGCTACCCTGACTTGTTAATGAGCTCTGCTACTAGCTGCAGTGGAAGACATGACCATGAAGGAGCTTGATGTTTACCAGAGTTACACGTTCTTGTCCCAGTGCTCCGTCTGTGAAGCTGCCGCTACCCAGGAGAAGAGTCCAAGGCCAAAGGTCTTCTCTGCGAATCGGTGACTTGGGAATCGCAGGTATAACCCTGGCTTTCTTACCTGAACACCTTCCTAATGTACAGGGTCTGGCACAAATGATGCCCCTTTTTATTACGAACTCTTTTATTACAAAATTATAAGCATGTAATTCTATAACACAACAATATCCCACTCGGGTATACTATATGACCTTTTAGGTGAAATGTTCTAATTAAAACTATGAATTATTACACCCATATTATTACCCTACCGACCACACTCAAGCCTTACTTCTACTGGACCTTGTATATGCCTGAGACCCCTGTTACGCTCTAGTTTCTGCAGGTGGCGTGGTGCAGTGTGGGATGATTCAGTGGATGGGCATGTTGTTAATGCTCTGTGAAGGTGCACAGAATCTGGTAATTTCTCTGGGTAATCAAGGTGAGCCCCTTCCTAGAGGTGGGGAAAGCACTGGGTGGCCTCTTCATATCTTGTCTTTGAGAGTTCACAACTTTTCCTGTAAGAGCTGAGTGAGATGACAAGTCATGTAAATATAACAGGAAATGAATTAGTAGGGGCAGCCAGCCCAGGTGTGGGCAGCCAGGCTGGGATCTGGCCCTCCAATCATTCACGGTTAACTTTTTTCCAGCTTCACTTTGTCTGTATATCCTGAGTGAGATGAACGCACAGAGTGGGCACTCTGCCTTATCTTTCAGGTCCACTTTGAAAGGTAGAGAAGATGAACAGCAGGGGCCTAGCCTTCATCCACAAAGGGATGGTTATTTCTCTGCAGGTGCTTTGGTTAAATACTCAGAGAAGCATAGAACTAGGAAGAGAACTTAAAGGATTTCTTGTTTGATGTCCTTGTTTTCAGAAGAAGAAAATAAAGCTCAGAGAGAAGATGTGAGAAATGTGGTGCCTACACGGAACGGTAGGGGCAAGGCCTTGGTTATCAGAGTCTCAGGCCAGTAGGTTAATGTTTCCTCCTCCCTCTCTGAGATAGGGGTATCATATTGAAGTCCCCAGTCCATAGTGAGTGGAGGTTGGAGCCTCATTCATTCAAAAGCCGTTATTAAGCTGCCATTGGGTATAACAAACAAGGCTGTAAGGCCCCACCCTCCTGGTGTTTATCGAACCAGATGTTGGCGGAGGACACACGTGGATTTAACTCTCTGGCTCTTCCTCCCACTTTCTTCAGTTGGTGAGAAACATACACAGAAAAGGTGTTTTCAGGGAGGTGAGAAGAGAGGGAGGGGGAGTGGAGGAGGGAGAGAATGAGGTGTATAAGAAGGAGGGAGGGGGAGAATACCTCCCCAAGGATGGTCACAGAGAGGGAAATATTTGGCTGCTGCTGCTGCTGCTTTTAAAAAATTAATTGTGGTTAGCTGAACGGAATCAA
Source organism: Sturnira hondurensis (assembly GCF_014824575.4). Classification (NCBI taxonomy): domain Eukaryota; kingdom Metazoa; phylum Chordata; class Mammalia; order Chiroptera; family Phyllostomidae; genus Sturnira; species Sturnira hondurensis. The sequence goes on along the minus strand of NW_028096783.1, from coordinate 4,756,900 downwards.
ACTCCTTTAACTCTCTCAAATGCAGACTTTTCTACTTTCCGGTAAACTTGAGTTGCTATGGTGAGAGAGTGGCCTGGGACAAGTCAGATATAAAACATTGGAAACACCAACCCACCCCAGAGCAACACACCGAATACTTAATGAGAACGACCTGCCATGTGTTTCCCATTCCTTGCAACAGATTCGATTACTTTATGATTTATCACCTGTTTTTCTAAGCAAAGCTCTAGGCCTCATTCTCAGCTCTCCTTTCTCAAATGTGTTAAGAATGGTTGGGGGCATAGAGGGTAGGGGAAGGAGACAAAATGAGTAAGTTCCTTGTTCCTTCAGAAAGCTTCCTCATCCAGACCCTCCAGTGCTTTTGTACCTGTCCTCTTCTATTACTGTCTCTGTTCCCGTCACTCATCCAATCCATTCACGTCAGTGCCTCTCATTTTATCTGTTATTAGACCTGACTTGTAAAAGGTTGCCCTGAAATCCACACAAAACAGTCCACTCTGTTTACACAGCACTTCAGAGTTCACACCTCACCTTCACGTTTCATTTCATCCCATCTGCTCAACCACCTGGAGCTGTAGAAAGAGCCAGCCTTGCCCTATTTCCTATTTACAAGAGTGGGAATGGAGGCCAGGGCAAAAGGTTGTCCATGGTCACTCACATTAAGTAGGCTCAAGTTTGAAGCTCCACATTCAAGTCCACGGCCCAGCAGTTCTCTTCACTGTGGTCTGGGGTCCATGAGCTTAAAAAGCACAGTGCAACGAGCACCTGGCCATGAATGAGAAAAGAGAAGGAAGCTGTTTCTTTCTCTTCTCAGTCTTCTCGACTGTAAAGTAAGAGAGTTGGAAAGAGTTGACATCTCAGGTCCTAACTGGTTCTGATGTCCCCGGTCGGTGGCTTTGCTCTAGGGAAACAGTGACTGAGGCAGAGTCCCCAAGAGGCAATAGATGACAGTTCCTTAACATCCAATATTGTTTTTATCCACTAATGTACTTATTAAAAGTGATCATTTATTTCTGGGCATACATGATTATTTTTAAACAGTACCATTGCTGCTAAGAGTTATAAAGAAGAGGGATCCTCTTAGGGCAGAGGTGAACTTAAATGGCATCACTTGAGATACAGGCCTTTGCCAACTTTTCAGATCTAATGTTTGACTCCAGTGGTTCACCTGAAGATATTCTCACAGGTTGATGATTCTAAATCAGGATTTAACCAGACCCACAATAGCAAACATGGCTAGCATTTATTGGGCACAGAATAGAAAGAATTTCTGGATTATTCTATTTTCATTTCCCCCGGCAACTTATGAGGTGGGGTATCTCCCTGTCAGTGAGGAACTGACACCAAGAGATGCTAAATAATTTGCTCAGTGTCCTCCAGGTGGTAAAGGCCAGAGCTGGGGTTCAAACCCAGGCAGCTTGTCTGCAGAATTGGCTTTCTTGCCCACTGAAGCTGCCAGTTTGCTTACAGGGGGTGAGGCTCTGGTTAGAAAGCTGGATGAAAACACTCAGCATGGAAAGGTCCTCCACTGAGGACACCAAGGGCAGATAAGAGTTTTCTCGGAAGCCTTGGGATTAGTCCAAATGTTCCTGGCTGTCTTCAGGGATGCTTCAACTGTGTAGGCCTGCTGTTCTAGACCCGGGGCCCGGGGCAGTGGTGGAAATACCCTGAGAGCCTGCTTGCCTTTCGGTTTCCAGACTTCTGCGGACCCCCACCCACTGTTATGACAACACAACATTACCTCAGATTCATTGCAATTCAGCTGAGTGTGTTACCATAAACTACATTCCAGTGCGTGTTTCTGGGGAGACACCCTGGAGTCACTGAGTGGACTTGGGGGAAATTCTTAGGACTTAATTGAATTTGTCAGACATCATGTTCTTCTTGACGCAAAATGGGGAGAAGCCCTGTTCCTATCAACAGCGCATTTATGGCCATGTCCTGAGTGTTTCATTTCTGTACATGGAGAATCTCAGTCATTTTATGTTCTTATTGTTTTCAATTTATTGACCAGATTCTGGGACTGGACCCAATTCGAGGTTTGTAGTCTCCTGTGTATTATTATAGAGAGAAGTAGGGCACAATTAATGAATTTCTCAATTTTGCCTATGATTCAGACTCTGGCTTTTAAGGGTTAGGAGTTATATATTTATTCACGTAGATGCATGTAGACATATGTATATATACACAAGACATTTATTCAGGGACATGCACATATGATCTAACAGACTTGATCTCTGGCGGCAATCTCAGCCCGGTCCCCGCCTGTAGCTTGCATGCTGTGATAGACTAACCTCCTACACTTTCTCTTTCTTGGCTTTTGACATAGTTCTCCCACACCAAGTACTGTTTTTAAGTCTTTTAAATTGAATTTATTGGGGTAACAACGATGAATAGAATTATGTAGGTTTCAGGTGCACAAGTCTATAGTACATCATCTGTACACCATATTGTGTGTTCACCGCCCCAAGTCAAGTGTCCTTCCATCACCATTCATCCCGCTTTACCCTCTTCTACCTCCTCCACTCCCTTTCCCTCTGGGAATCACCATACTGTTGTCTAGGAGTTTTTTTGCTTAGTCCCTTCACCTTTTTCACCCAGTCCCCCAATCTCTCCCTTCTGACAACTGTCAGTCTGTTCTCTGTGTCTATGAATCTGTTTCTATTTTGTTTGTCAGTTTATTTTGTTCATTAGATCCCATGCATTAATGAAATCATATGCTATTTGTCTTTCTCTGACTGGCTTACTTCACTTAGCATAATACTACTCAGGTCCATCCACGATGTTGCAAAAAGTAAGATTTTATTTCTTTATTTATTTATTACAGCTGAGCAGTATTCCACTGTGTAAATGTACCACAGCTTTTTTGTCCACTCCTCTACTGATGGGCACTTGGGCTGCTCCTGTATCTTGACCATTGTAAATAACACTATAATGAAGATAGGGGTGCATGTGTTCTTTCAAATCAATATTTTGAGCTTCTTCGGATATATCCCCAGAAGTGGAAATGCTGGGTCATAAGGCAGTTTTATTTTTAATTTTTTGAGGTTAGTTCACAGTGGCTGTACTGACTGCATTCCCACCAACAGTGCACGAGGATTCCCTTTTCTCTACATCCTTGTGAACACTTGTTTGCTGATTCATTTAATGGTAGCCATCCTGACAGGTGTGAGGTGATATCTCATTGTGGTTTTATTATTTTTCTTTTTTAATATTTTATTGATTATGCCATTACAGTTGTTCTAGTCCCCTCTCCTTCATTCTCCTCCACCCTGCACATCATTCCCCCCCTTTAGTTTATGACCACGTGTCTCAAGTTCTTTAGATTCTATATTTCCCCTACTATTCTTGCCCTCTCCCTATCTATTTTCTACCTACCGTCTATGCTACTTATTTTCTGTACCTTCTCCCCTCTTCTCCTCCTCCGACTCCCCTGTTGCTAACCCTCCATGTGATCTTATTTCTATGGTTCCGCTTCTGATCTAGCTGCCCTCTTGGTTTGCTTTTGTTTCAGGTGTGGTTGTTAATAACTGTGAGTTTGCTGTCCTTTCACTGTTCATATTTTTATCTTCTTTTTCTTAGATAAGTCCCTTTAATATTTCATATAATAAGGGCTTGGTGATGATGAACTCCTTGAATTTGATCTTATCTGAGAAGTACTTTGTCTGTCCTTCCATTCTAAATGAAAGCTTTGCTGGATAGAGCAATCTTGGATGTAGGTCTTTGGATTTCATGACTTGGAATACTTCTTTCCAACTCCTTCTTGCCTATAAGGTTTCTTTTGAGAAATCCGCTGACAGTCTGATGGGAACTCCTTTGTAGGTGACTGTCCCCTTGTTTCTTGCTGCTTGTAGGATTCTCTCCTTCATTTTAATCTTGGCTAATGTAATTCTGATGTGCCTTGGTGTGTTCCTTCTTGGGTCCAACTTCTCTGGAACTCTCTGAGCTTTCTGGATTTCCTGGAAGTCTATTTCCTTTGCCAGACTGGGGAAGTTCTCCTTTATTATTTGTTCAAATAAGTTTTTCACTTGTGGCTGTTCCTCTCCCCCCTCTGGCACCTCTATAATTTGGATGTTGGAATGTTTAAAGATGTCCTGGAGGTTCCTAAGCCTTTCCTCATTTTTTTTGACTTCTTGTTTCTTTCTTCTTTTCTGTTTGGTCATTTTTTAATTCCTTCTGGTCCACTTCCTTGATTTGAGTTCCAGTTTCCTTTCCATCACTATTGGTTTCCTGTTCATTTCCCTTCATTTCAATTAGTTTAGCCTTCATATGTTCTTCTAATTTATGACTAAAATCAACCAGTTCTGTGAGCATCCTGATCACCAGTATTTTGAACTGTGCATCTGAAAGGTTAGCTATATCTTGGTTGCTTAGATTTATTGGTTCTGGGGCTTTGTTCTTCTGTTTGAGCCATAATGTTTTGGTCTGTTCTCACCTGTTACTTATGAGGGGAGGAGCCTTAGGTGTTCACCAGGGTGGGGCAACCTGGGTTGCTGGGTTGTGACGCTGTATTTGGGGGCAGGGTCAGGGAGGAGCAATGGCATTCATTCTACTCTCTCTCGGATTTTGGTCCCCTCTGCTGCTTCCCGCAAGCAAACCAGGACCCCTGGTGCCAGCTCCCAGGTGTGTGGGCCTATGCACCCTACAGGACCCTGTGTGTCTCTCCAATGAACTATCTGTGAGCCTGGGAGCTTCTCCCAGCACCTTGACCCCAAGAGTTTTTCCAATTGGTGCTTTTAGGCTTTAATTCCTGTCAATGGGGCCCGAGCCTGCACAGTCTGTCTCACTGCTCGCTCCTTCACTTGGTTTATCTGTGCACAAATGTGTGACTGTGGTCAGCCAGCCGCCTTGCATCCTCACTGGGTCTGCCCATTGCCATCCCATGCCTGGGATATGCCAATGGCTGCCTGTGCACCTGGGTCAGTCCCTGCGTGCGGCCCCGATCCACCAGTTGCTGACTCCGACCCTCTTACCAATCTAGATGAGTGGTTTGTTGTTGTCGGACAACAACAGAGTTCAATTTTCCGTGTTTTGGTTGCATTTTTGTTACTAAAACTTTGTTGTCTTTAAATTTGGTTGTGTGAGGAGGCACAGTGTTTCCACCTATGTCTCCATCTTGGCTGGAAGTCTTTTGATCAGTTCTGATAGTTTTTTTGGTGGAATCTTCAGGTTTCTCTCTATATAGTATCATGTGATCTGCAAATAATGACAGTTTTACTTCTTCCTTTTCAATTTGGATACTTTTTATTTCCTCTTCTTATGTGACTGCTATGGCTAGGACTGCCCACTCAGTATGATGTTGGCTGTGGGTTTGCCATAAATGGCCTTTATTATGTTGAGGTGTGTTCTCTTTATTTTCATGTTTCTAAGAGTTTTTTTTTTTTAAATCACAAATGGGTGCTGGATTTTATGTAATGCTTTTTCTGCATCTATTGATGTGATCATGTGATTTTTATTCTTCATGTTGTTTATGTGGTGCATCCCATAATTGATTTGTGGATATGGTACCAATCTTGAATCCCAGGAATAAATCCTACTAGATCATGGTGTATGGTTTTTTTTAAATTACTGAATTTGGTTTGCTAATATTTTGTTAAGGATTTTAGCATCTGTGTTCATCAGGGATATTGGCCCATAATTTTCTTTCTTTGTAGTGTCTTTATCTAGTTTTGGAATTAGAAGAATGCTGGCCTTGTAAAACGAGCTTGGAGTTTTTTCTCCTCTTGAATTTTTGGAATAGTTTGAGAAGTATAGGTGTTAGTTCTTGTTTGAATGTTTGATAAAATTCTCCCGTGAAGCCATCTGGTTCAGGACTTTTGTTTGTTGGGAGTTTTTTCATTACTGCTTCAATTTTGTTAGTTCTAATTGGTCTATTCAGATTTTCTGACTCTTCCTGATTCAGTTTGGAAGATTGTATGTTTCTAGGAAGTTATCCATTTCTTCCAGATCACCCAATTTGTGAGCATATACTTGTTTGTATTTTTTTCTCACAATCCTTTGTATTTCTTTGCTGCTATGTGTTACCTCTTCTCTTTCATTTCTGATTTTACTTATTTGGGTCCTCTCTTTTTTTTTTCTTGATTAGTCTGGTGAAAGGTTTGTCAATTTTGTTTACCTTTTTGAAGAACTATCTCTTGGTTTCTTCAGTCTTTTGCATTGTTTTTTAGAGTATTTTGTTTATTTCTGCTTTGATCTGTTTTATTCCCTTCTACTCACTTTGTACTTTGCTGTTCTTTTGGTAGTTTTTATTTTTTTATTTTTTAATTTATTTAACTTTTGTTCAAGTACAGTTTTCTTTCTTTTGGTAGTTTTTTAAAGTGTAAAGTTAGATCATTTGTCTGAGCTTTTTCTTGTGCCTTGAGCTAGGCCTGTAGTGGTGAATTGCACAGTTTTTGCTGTCTCCCCTAGATTTTGGGTTGCTATGTTCTCATTTTATTTGTTTCTAGGTGTCTTTTGATTCTTTTCTTGATCTCGTTGTTAGCCCAGTCATTATTCAGTAACATGTTTTTTAGCCTCCATGTCTTTGTGTGGTTTTGTTTTTTTTCTTTGTGATTGGTTTCTAGTTTCACACCATTACGGTCAGAGAAGATGCTTGATATTATTTCAACCTTCTTAAATTTATTGAGACTTGTTTTGTGTCCCAACATCTCGTCTATCCTGGAAAATGTTCCATGTGGACTTGAAAAGAATGTAGGCCACTTCCTACAGTCTCTGACTAGGACTGTCCACTGTACCCAGCGCCAAAGCTGGGAGCCCAAGGCCGCTGCCATGTCCCACCAGACCGCCATCCAAGCAAGCAAGGATATTAAAGATATCTTTGCCAGAGCAAGAAATGGAAAATACAGACTTCTGAAAGTATTTATTGAAATCTTTCTGCATGACAATCCATTTTTAATGTCAGTGCTTCCATCTCTGGAATGGAAATCAGTAAACAGAGAAACTTGTGATTGGGTCATGTAGTTATCCTTCTGATTCCTGGGATGGGGATTATAATCACTTCGTTTTACCCCTGTGGGAGGAGGAAAAATGTGCTATGTAGTCCTCAGGTTTTGAATGCCCATGGATATGAATGGACAGTTGTTGTGTGGTCTCCAGATCATTCTCATGTTTGTCAAAAAATGTATGCAGCAACCAGAGCAGCTCTGAAACAGGAGTTCAGTGGAGATCACATTAAGGACGAATATTTGGAACAGTAAAGGAAGATATATCATTACATGAACGTAAAAAATATTTACTGTCACAGTCTTTTCCTGCCTCACTGACTGCAGCTGAGGAAGAATTGAATTACATTTGATGAGATACGAACTGCCATGGGTGTGGACACCAAGCATCAAACACTGCATGGAACACTGCATTGAACACCGCATTAAACACTGCTTCAAACACTGCAAGGAACAGCATTTCCTATTTCTCCAGGAGCTTTCAGGCTTTGGAAAAGTTGAAAAACAGACAGTTCAGCTATATGCAACTGGAAATAGATATAAAAAATTAAATTACAATTTTGGCCACACAACAAATACAGAACTAAAATATTTGCTGAAGGGGATTCCCAAAGATTCAGTATGTTACCATTTCCTTCTATGTAAACATTCCCATGAAGGAGACTATTTGGAGTCCATTGTTTTTATTTATTTAATGACTGGATACACACACAGTAGAAGAGAATGGATGCTGTATTCTAGCTGAAGGAGCCTGCTGATGGAAATTGTAGGAAGACAACTACAAATGGACATCATTAGAAAAATGCGATAGAAATGGGGGTGAGCTGACTGTTGACTTTCTTTATGAAGAAGCACACCCCAAGCAGCATGCACATAAGCCAAGTTTTGCAAAACCAAAAGGTCCTGCAGGAAAAGGCAGAATTCAAAGACTAACAGAGGTCCTGCTGGAAACAAAGCCACTCCTGATTAATAGCATTATATTAAGTGTTACAGTACAATACCAGTTTTTTAAAAGACCAGCTTTTACTACAGGAGAGCTGAAATCATTCTGTGTTGATTGTAGTAGGGAAAAAATTGTACTTTCTGAAAAATAGCCCTTTTTACTTCTGTGTGTTTTTAAAATTAATGTTACAGAAGCCTCATGACTTTTATTTTTGACTTAAAGCTAGAAAAAGAGTTTGATGTAGTGAGGTTTAATTTTGCCCCACTGTTTTCCTAGTGCTGGCTCCCCACTTGCACATAATTCTTAAAGTTCTATACAGTTGGGCTGATTCTAGAAAGTCTAATGTCTGAAAGAAAGATATGCCTGTTGTTGCTTTTTAGTGAGGCATCAATTTTCTTTCCTTTAAGAGAGAAAGACCGTAAAACATTCACACTATCTAACAAATTTGTTAAGAACCAGGTTAGATTATTTTCTTTTTCTTTTTTTTCAAAATTTAATTGTTGTTCAAGTACAGCTTTCTTTCTTTTACTCCCATCCTAGCCACCCCCCCAGTGCTCCCCACCTCCCTCCCATTTCCACCCCCCTTAGTTGTTGTTCATGTGTCCTTTATACTAGTTCCTGTAAATCCTTTCCCTTTTCCCCCAGAAATTCCCTCCCCTCTCCCCTCTGGTCACTTAGATTATTTTCTAAGGTGAAAATCAGTGGGCCGCAGAAGCAGCGCAAAGTTGCTCACTCAGAGGAGCAGTGCCAGTGTGCAGAATGGTGTGCTGAGTGTGTTTGCGACTGGTTTTTAGAAACAGGGCTCATCACAGCAGTCTTCTACCGATTTCTTGGTTTTTAAATGGCATTAAAATTTTGGAAGATCAGCTCACTATGAAACCTTAATGGTACAAGATAGTTTCTGTACTGCGGGAGTTCTCATGACGTTGGGAGACATGTTTATACAGCTTTAGTAAATTCTCTCCTAGTACTTTAAAAAGTTTCTATTTCAAAAATAAGTCATTTCATTATAAGTAGTGTGAGGCCAAATCCTCATGTTCAGTTGAATATTAAATTAATATAATTCAAAAGCAAACAATACTTAAAGTCAATAATATTGAAAAAGCTTGATTTCTCTCCAAAACCATATGTTTATAGGCAAATTGTGTTATTTCTCTTTTGCGAAAATATTCAGATTTAATAAAATTGTTTTTAAAGTCCTAGTACATGTCAGTCTAAGACAGATACACACTTAAGAATCTTGTTTCAATTTGTATCTTATTTCAAAACACATTTAACTGTCTCCTAAAGCTTTTCATTTTCAAGTACGTTCTGCAGAGATCTTGAGCCCTATTTTTCTTTGAAAGTTGAAATAGAGGGAGCTAGAACCTTTCGTCATGTTTAATCTGTTAATTCTGTTGCGAGAGCTATAACTTGGAAGTGTTTTTCAAAAGAACAGTGGGCATATGGGATTTAGAATTTTTTTGATCAAAACTCTGTGTGGCATAAAACAATACCGGAAATGCATGTCTCATAGTATGAAACACGAAACACTCACTTTTACACCTTATTATCGAAGGTAATAGAATGAGGTCTGTCCGGAAAGTATCTGGCCATGCCATAGGAAAAATGGAGACATTTATTGAAGAAGATACAAGAAACACTGTACATAGGACAATGACATCTCAGTCCCCTTCAAAGTAGGCACCTTGGGACCTCACATAGTTCTCCCAATTGCCATCAGCTGCCCTGTTGTATTTTCCTGAATCTCATCAACAGTCTGAAATCTCTTTCCTTTCAAAGGTGATTTTAGTTTTGGGAAAAGCCAGAAGTCAGAAGGCACCAAATCTGGGCTGTAGGGGGACTGAGTCACATGGGTGATTTGATGTTTCACCGAAAAACTCTGCGCAAGACGTGATGCATGAGTGGGCACATTGTTGTGATGAAGCTGCCAGTCACCAGTTGCCCATTGCTGTGGTCTTCTAAATCATCCAAATAGTTTCTCTAGAGGAATGTTCAAGCTCAATACACAATTTGATGCAGATTTGTTGTTCTACTTGCACAATCATTTTGAATGTGATGGCCACACGGTACACACGCTCACTCAGCAGCATCTACTGCCCCTTCTGACCAGTACAGTGAAGTTGTTATTCTTCACACACGTGCATTCTCATCCACCCTCCTTGGCTGCCAGTTTACACTGATGTCCTGCAAGCTGTTCTTGTTATATTAACAATGGCTGGACTTTTTCAGGACAGACCTTGTGTGGTGTGCTGACAACTGCTCTGAGCACATTACAAATATCAACTGATGGGATCTTATTTATAGCCCTTTGAAGTAGGTCCTTTACTATCATCCTTATTTTATAGACCAGGCAATGGAAGCAATTTATTTTTGTCTGCCGGGGAGCTGTAATGGTATGGGGGCAGGTGATGTGCAATACTGCTGTTTTGTTTGAGAAGTTTGTGTTATGTTTTCCATGCAAAAGAATGATAAAAAGCTGCGATTTAATAGTGCTGTTAGTGATCAAAAAAAAAAAAAAGAAAAGAAAAAGAAAAACAAAAACAACAAATAGCACAGAAAAGCCAGAATCATCAAAGGCTGGATTTTCTTAGTAATGTACTGGTTTTATGGCTATTAAACTTATAGGCCATTAGAAAACGTTTATTATTAAAATTGCTGCAGGAAACATAAGTCTGTCGTTGTGATACTTAAACTCTCTGGCTTCTAATTTGTCCTCCCTTTGAAACAATTACGTGTGTAATGTGATTGTTAACAATACGTGATTTCTTTGGAATGCAAATGTCATGTTCAAGCCTCACAGACTGTCCTTCTTCCTAAGGCTCTTGGCCTCCTTGCCTCTCCACACAGGACTTCTGTCGTCTAGGATACTTGGTCTCACTCTTCTCACAGGCAGGGCTCCAAGGAAGGATGGCTGACAACAGGTGGGCCTTCCCCTGACTCGCCTGGCCTCTGCTCAGATGATGGAGTCAGTCAAACCTGGCTTCATGTGAATTGTGGCTTTGCCCAGAATGGAGAGGGCCCAAGAGGTGCACAGGCTCAGGCCATGCTTTTGGGTATGCTGTGCTATGAGGCAAAACAGTTGGAGGTTGGTGATTGACTGGTCAGGGAAAGAGGAAGAGGAGTCAGCTATAGAGTTGCCTCTCATCTCCTTGAGTTCAGGGACGTCTGTATTTCTAAAGCCTACCACAGTGGTTGGCATCTTGTAAACACAAAAAAATACTCATTAGATATGTGAATACATGAGTGATCATTGAAGAAAACTGTGATCTAATGAAGTTCTATGATTTGCCCGTGGTCACATAACCATTTACTGGCAGAATTAACCTTGGAATCTGGGTTACCCAAGTGTGGCAGAAACTGGTTTTGTGTAATTCTTGTGGTCTCTCCAATCTCCCTTCATATTTTTAGTCTTTTGAAGTCAGGGGCCATGTAATAATCAATGTAACGAAAGCTATTGGGCCATGAAAGACAGAACCAAAGGGGGATGGGCACTTGGTTAGGTGTCATGTCCCCTGGACTTTTTCATTGTCCTGGTCTCTGCCCATTTGTCTCCATCCCACTGTGGCAGTGCCCTGTCCAGACTTAGCCTGGACTAGCACAGTAGCCTCCTAACCTTCCACCTCTCTCTTGTTACCTGTGTGCTATTGGCCACATAAAGTAGAATTATCTTAGCACCATCACTTATTAGCATGGGGATATTGGCCAAGGCATTTATTTTTTCAGAGCTTTAGTTTATTCATTCATCAAAATGCCCTACTAATACTGTGAACATTTTTCAAAATATGTGTGAGAACCAGGTCAGACCATGGCCGCTGAGCCAGGTGAGAGGGTTGGAGAGACTGACCAGCTGGACTTGGCTAAGGCAACTTCCTTTTTTGTTCACTGTTGCCTCGGCTAACAAACAGCACAAGGAACAGGGGTGCAGGTAGTGGCACCTTTGCGGAGCACACTCCAAGGTCAGTGATTTGGGCAGCTTCTGGAGGTTTCAGTGAAGCAGTTGAAGATAAGGCTTGCTTCTGGGTAAACCTGCTGTGTGGATTCTAAAGGGTTCTCCTACTATTAATGCTGTTATGACTTCTTGTGCCAGAATGTGCACTGTGCCAGGTATTTTTGTGTACTTCATCATATTCGACCAATGTGACAAAAAATGAAAAACAGATACAATTATCCCCATTTTATAGATGTGGTATATTTAATTCCCAAGCACAGTAATTTCAAGTTACAAGTATTATCAAACTCTACAGTCTTTAAGGCAGGATCTGTGTCAGTAACTATCCCCAGAGCATCTTGCACCTAAGAGGTACTTAACACATGTTTTTTTAATGAATGGATGAGTAGATACCAACCTGTTCTATAAGTTATGGTTTGAAACTGAGGAAATCTGTAAGATCCGCAGAAAGTGGTTCAGACTTTGGAGAAGACTAAGGTGGATCTAAATGAAACCTCAATGTTGGGATGCAGAAGTCAAGAGGATGTTTGGGAATATCCAGTGATTTATACTTAACAGGAAGAGCTTCATTGGGAAAATGGGTACAGGAGAGTCTTTGAGAGCTATGTGATGGCCAGCAAAGCAGCTTAAGTCAAAAGTCAAAAAGAAATCAGGATGATACTAAACCAGTGTTTCCCAAAATGTGTTCTAGGGAACTGTGTGTCCAAGAAACACTGTCTCGCAAGATACTTCTCCAAAAAAAAAGTTATGATCAAATAGGTATGGAAACACTATGTAGGATATACTCTCGTGGTATATGCTAGCACATTAAAAGCTGAGAATTCCTATAATTAAGAAAAGTCTAACAATAACAAAGCCATTTTTACTTTATTTAGCTAGCATTCCCAGACACGTCTAACAGTATGTTCTTCCATGGCCCCTCCGCACCCCACCACCTGCTCATGCACCGAGGGGCTAGTGGTTATCAGAGCCAGCTGAGAAATGCTGGAGAGGAAACTGAGTAGCAGTTTGAAATTTCGTTTTTTTCTTTTCATCCCTTCCTATTCAGTATTCCGATAAGTTTGTATTTGTTGATGGAGGTGAGTGTACTTTATCTATTCACTCAATAAATATTTACTAGATGCCTATAAAGTATGAGATGAAGTAGACAAACCTAAGTTAGCAGATCCTTGATTTCTCTTGTCTGCACACGGAAGGGAGAAGTGAGGGGCTGGGGAGAGAGGTGTGCAGCGGTGCTGGGAGTCCGGGCAGTGAACACAGGCCCGTCTTCCGGAGCTTCAGAGGTTATTAGTGCCCAGACATCAGCAGTTTGAGTCTCTGTTCCACTGCCATCGAGGGGTTCAGTATTTTATTAGGTTTTTCTTCTCAAGTGACTTTTGGAATCTTTTAAGGCACAGGTGGCACACACAAGGCCCAAGGGCCGAATCCAGCCCTCCACCTTGTTTTATACAGCCCAGCACCTTGTTTCTACCAGGCGGCAGCACTGAGCTCTTGCTTAACTGTTAAGGAGTAGTTACATTTATACAGTCCTAAAGTTACATTCGGCCCTTTGAAGGCAACTGTGAGGCTGATGTGGCCCCCAGTGAAAATGAGTTTGACATTCCTGCCTTAAGGAAACTGTTTCCTAAACCCTCCTGTTCTAGCCAGGGACTTCAATGGTGCCTGGCTCTGGGACTGTGCACCACATCGGTCGGTCTCTCCCTGTCATCTTGTTGCTTCTCCATAGTGCTGTCTTTCTGCTTTTTTTTCAAGGGCAAATAACAGTATTTAGTTATAAAAGAGACTAAATCTGGACTTAGGGGAAAAAATCTAATGCAGCAGATCAATAATTCTGCTAGTTATATACTCACTTTGCACGCCCAAATAGAATATTTAGCATGTCAGTCTGCAGTGCTTGTGTTTGCGTGTGTATACACACAGTAGCTCCCCGTTATTCACAGAGTGTACATCCCAAGACCCCCCAGTGGATGTCTAAAACTACATGGGCAGCACTGAGCCCTATACATACTGTGTTTTCCTATACATACACACCAACAATAAAGGATAACATTTGATTTATAACTGAGGCACACTAAAGTATTAACAATAACTAATAATTAAATAGAAAGATTGTAATACACTGTAATAAAAATTATGTGACTCTGGTCTCTCTCAAAATACCTTACTGTACTGTACTCATCTTCTTGTGACTTCATGTGAGATGATACAGTGCCAACGTGATGTGATGGAGTGAAGTGAATGACGTGGATAGACACCGTGACATAGCAACAGGCTGCTGTAGGGGTGACTTGGACACATTCGCTGTGGGACGTTGGTAGTCAATCTGATAGCCAACATGGTTACTCAGTGACCAAGGGTGGGCAGTCTCTACAGTGTGGACACTCTGGACAAAGGGGTGATTCCTACCCTGGGTGGGATGGTATGAGATTTCACAATGCTCCTCAGAACAGTGTGCAGTTAAAACTTTTGAGTGGTTTATTTCTGGAATTTTTCATTTAATATGTTCAGACAATAGTTGACACTGGGTAACTGAAATGAAACTGCAGATAAACGGGACCACTGTATGTGTGTATGTATACATACACACACGTAAATAATGAGGCGTGGTAGTAAGTACTTTAGCATTACTAAAAGGTTCATCAAAATGTTGCTTCCAGAATGAAAGGACAGTAACTGTCCACATGACAGTCTTCCAACTTGAAAAAAATTTAAGGTCTCATCTCCACTAGCTATACAGTAGGCAATGTAAACTTTTTAAATCAAAGAGTATTTCTGTAACAAGTGATGTGAGTCCTGGGTTTTGCTCGCATGTACAGAAATAGTAATAATCAGCTTGGCTAACCTGGAGATAAACATGAGGTCTGTCTGGAAAAAGCCCAGCCATTGTTAATATGATGAGAACAGTTTGTGCTATGTGGATGTAACCTGGCAGCCAAGGAGCGTGGACTGAAAACCCATGTGTGAACAATGACAACTTCACTGTACTAGTCAGTGGGGGTGGTAGATGCCACTGAGTGAACATGTGTACAGTGTAGCCTCCACATTCAAAATGACTAAGTGAGTAGAGCAATGAATCTGCATCGAATTTTGAACTAAGCTTGAACATTTCTCTGTGGAAACTATTTGGATGATTCAGAAGGCCACAGCTATGGGCAGCTGGTGACTGGCAGCTACATCACAATGTGCCCGCTCATGTGTCACATCTCCAGCAGTGCGTTTTGGCAAAACATCAAATCACCCAGGTGACTTCATTGGCAGTGAAGTTTGTCTCATTTAGGAACTTTTTGATAAAGAGTGACAGATACTGGTACACGTAAGGGGAAAAGGGGCCAGGTCTCCGGGAGAAAGTATAACTCTCAATTGGAATATGGAGTCAGTGATGAGAAAATGCAAAGAAGAAAGTAAACCAGAAAAAGACGGGAAGGGATTCATTCACAAATACCTCGCTTGTCACATTTATTAGACACATCTGATATAACTAATAAATGGGGATGCAATGGAGATAAAGAGTGATAAGAGGTAGGAGGAAGAGCAAAGGGTGTTCAGAAACTTGTCAACCAAAGTTGTACCACTAGTTCAACCACCAGGAACCCCAAAGTTCGGGGTGGCATGAAGTCGGGGAGACTTTTAGCAACAACAGTTCAGCTGTGAGACAGCTCAGTTGTGCCACCACTCACGGTGACAGTTCAGCCACGAGACCGGTCAGTGGAAGCAGCCTGGGTGGAGTGGTTCAGGTGTCACAGCTCCAGTTTTGAACAGCCCCAGTCGGGGAGATGCAGTCTTCGATGGAGATGGAAAGTGCCTCCCACCAAGACAGAGGGGAGGCTAACTTATAAGAGGAGTTTCCACACCTGGTCTCTGCTTGGTCCACTTCTATGGAGACGAGGACTCAAAATCTTCACAGTTTGATTGATTCAAATAGCATCATCCTGATTGTTTGAAATGGAGCTGCTATGATTTGTTGGTGAAGATGAATTGAGGCTATTGCTGTGTAGCTACAATTGGGCCAGAAAAGTCTCGCTTCTATTGGTCAAATTTCCATCCGAGGAGCTCTCTTCTAAGGGTGGACTCAGCAGCACAGTGCAGAGGCTGACAGGTGAGCCTGTGGCTTTTCTCTGGAATGCAGCTTATCTGAGAGGCCTTGGCAAAAGGTGGCTGCTAGACTCTGGCTATGGGTTTGGGCCCGATTAACCACAAGGAATCCTTCTTGGCAGGCGTTTTCTTTCTCAGGATTAACTAACTGAAGAAAGAGGAAAAAAGAGGCCTGGAGAGGGTTCTCTGTAAGATGTTTGTAAGAGCCTGGCCTCTCTGAAGCATTTGTGTGAGCAATTTGTGGCGTGTGTTGGGGAAAAGGAGCACAAGAAGTATCACACCACAGAGACCTGGAGAGAATTTGACTCTGTTGCCAAGTTTTCAGAGTCAAAGAGGGCAAATCTAATGTTTTTTACAAATGCAGGTCATCAGATGTCATCCAGAAATGGAGAGCAGCTTAGATTAAAAGAAAAAACTAAACAAAAACAACAGAAGGAACTACCAATTATGTGAAAGTTAGCTCCCTGAGGATGAATTTTTTTGAAGGTGGCATATTTTAGAGAACCGGAGAGAAAAAAATAAACAGAGCAAATTATCTTGGGCTTGGAGGATGCGGATGGTAGACTCGGTGCTGGGTACTGAGCCAGTAGTTGATCGGGGATTCTGTGTTCAGGGAACCACTCTTTCTTCCCCGGCAGAGATGAACTTTTCAACAGACCTTCAAAGGCTCCATGATCCCCAGGCCTCAGGAATGGTGCACTCACCTTCCTTCTTTGTCTCACAGGGTCTCCTGTCTGGGTCTGAGTGGTGGCGTTTCCTTTTCTGTGGGCCGGGTGGGGTGTGGGGCTGGAGGCTGGAATCAGAAGAGACATTCCTGGCTCCCATACACCCACTGTTCCTTCCCCTTCTTCGGGTGTCAAAACTCTGGGGGTTCGAATCCCAGACTGCCATGTCTGCCCTCTCCTGAAACTCTCTGTGCCACTCTAACAAATAACATCACTACACTGTAAGTGACAGAAGTCAGGCCAGGAACATGCAGCCCAGAGAAGAAGAACATGTTATGTTTTGACTTCTTCTTTCCTCTTGCAAAAAGTTGTGTTTCCCATCCTTGCTAGGGCAGAAATCAAGTCCACTTGGTGTGGACAGGGGAGGGGACCATTCTGCCGGATCATATGGTACTCGTTCTGGGTGCCTTGCTGGTGACAGAGGAGCCACCATGGGGAAGCACAGTGTAGGCAGGCTTGGGCTTGGGGGCACTCAACAGTGCCCCAACCCCCATGCTGGCTCCCACAGATTTCCATCCAGGGCCAGGTCTCCTCCTGCAGAGTGACCTGGTTGCAGGTTTGATGCGACTTCACTGGATGGATCACACAGTGCATACAGCCCTGTAGTAGACGCAAGTCTGAATTATGGAAATGCACTTGCTTAGGAGAAGTGACACGTATTATTGAACAAATTTTGTGTTGGTACCACTTGTGGGAGCATCCTTTCCCCAGACCCCAGGCTGGAAAAATTAGCATCACTAAAACATTTCTTTCTTTCTTCTATGCCCTAAATAGAAGCAGGCACCAAATCCAACATTAGCAACGATCCGGTCAGTGGTCCCTTTCCCTCCCTGCCCTGCTGTCGCCCTGGCCCAGCCCGTCCCCTGGGGCAGCTGGGAGAATGGCTAGCGAGACTCTGGAGGAAGACAGTCTGGACGTGTATGCGGCCCTGCTGTGCAACTGGAGCAACCTCCCCCTTTGACTCCTTGGTTATTCTTACAAAGTGGGGCTGGTGATGCTTCTTACTTTGCAGCCTTATTCTGAAAATTGAATGAAATAACCCTTATAAATATGAAGGTGATTTTACAGTGTGGTCCCAACTGTTTGTTTTCAAATGTGATTAGCAGAAAAAAGTCTGTAAGAATATGCACCAGAACGTTAAAGATATTTTTCTATCGAGGTGGGGTTTATGTTTTTTTTTGACTTGCATCTTTGTGATTTTCTATATTTTAAAAATTTCTGCAGTGAACACGTATCACTTTTGTAGCTAAAGACCATAAATATGAATTAACATTCCACCAAACCTTTAAAAACAGAGATGATACTTTGTCTCTTAAAACTTTCCAGATCTCACCACTGGTGTAGACCCCTCTCTGAGCAAGTTAGTGAGTCACTCTGAGACCTTGTTTGCTCACCTGTAAAATGGGGGTTAATAAACGTTCAACAAAAAATGTAACTATTATGCACATATCACATATAGGAGTATTTTGTAGTATGTGTATCTATATATTTCCATCTGTATTGATACCCATAGACACAATATAGTATCGTGGGGGACTTTCAGTGAGAACTAGAGACTTTGATACACTGAATAGGAGTGGGCAGAGCCTCAGTAACTCGGGTGATCCTGTTGCTATGACTCCCTTTTCCCTTGGCTAATCAGCCCAAGAAATACTGATAAGTTAAATGTAAGAAATGCAGCAGAGATAACCCATAGAGAGAGCAGATGTGCCAACTGAGACCCAAGACAGAGTGGTGTCAAACCCTAAATCTTACTGTAGCACACCTGGCCCCACAGAGCTCAGGGAGACATGCTGGGACAAAGCCTCGGACCTCCAGGCCGGTCAGTGGACTCCCAGGGGTTGAAGAGAGACCCCATGCAGTGCCGCTGGGGGCAGGACGGAGGGGAGGCAAGACTATGAGTGTGCCCAACATTTTCTCCAGCATCCTTTGCCAAGGGTTGTAAATCTTAATGCACATCTATTCTCTGGAATATTGGTTTTGGGAAGTAAATAGTGTGCAGGGCTGGTGTGAGTGTGAGCACGTACACAGGCACATGTAGGATGTGTATGTGTATAGGTAGGTAGGTAGGTAAACAGCAAGAAAATATTTTAAAATCTTGTCTTGCATATGAGAGAATGTTCGCAATATAGTTGGTAAGAATAGACATAAAGAAGACTTAACCTTTATATGTTTAAATAGAACTTCAACAGAGCAATTAAGGAGGTATTATAGAAGACATAGACAATACAATAGTTTTTGACCCTTTACAAATTGTATTGCTGTTCAGTATATATCATTTCATATGATTCTCGGACAACCTGAGGTAGGTGGGGTGTTCTAGTCCCATCTTACACATGAGTAAGTGTCCTGGGAAGGGAGACTGATTGTCCATGGGAATGGCAGGTGGGAACCTGAGCCTAGGTCTTTAGCCTCAAACTCTCACGCTTTCATGCTACTGCACAAAAGGTAGTAACAATCTGTACCTTATATCTCATATTATATATTTTAGATACTATAAACATGACATATCTTAGATCTCACCAATCATTTTATCAAAAAATTTTGGTGTAACTTATGGTCAAGACAGCAGCGTAGGCAAACACTGCGCTTGCCTCCACATATGACCACATCAAAGTCACAATTAAATGATGTGGCATGATAACCACCTGAAGACTAGTTGTACGAAGCTCCTATAACTGAAGGTATAAAGAAGAAGTCACCTTGAGAGTGGTAGGGGGTGGAGATGCGAAGTGGGCTGGTCTCACATCCATGCATGGCGGTGAAGAATTGAAAGGGATTTCTTGGTTGTGGAGGTCCTTCCTGAAGAGTGAGGGTCCCAGTCCCACACAGGTCTCCCCAGCCTGGAGCACCGGTGCTGGGAAGAGGCATCCCCACAACATCCGACTGTAAAAATCAGTGAGGGTTCTGTCTGGGTAAAACACAGGCATCCTCGTAGGGGGCCTGAGCGCAGACTCACTTGCTCACCATTAGTCTCCCTGAGCTCCCAAGAAGAGACAGCCACTCAAAAAGCACCAGGACATCCTGGGAAGAACCAAATTGTCTGGCTTCAGGGTGAAGCCTGGAGGGGCAGTTCACTCCGGGAAAGAGGTGCTGGCAGGTGCCATTCATTGTTCATTTGTTGAGCCCTCCCTCAGCTCGACCTGCAGGTGTGGGCAGGCGCCAAATCTGGGTCTCCATGAACCCGGCTCACACTGCTTACCCTGCCTTGGTGATTCCTGAAGACTCTGTTGCACCCCAGCCCTAATTTCTTCCAGCTGCTATTAAGACAAGCTTCTGTCCTTGGTCATCACTACAGACTTTCCTAAACTCTCTCAAAGGTCCACAAGCCACCAAAATGTAGTGCCTGCCCTCCGCATGCCCTGTACCTCTTGCTAAGAGGCCCTAAGCCCAGCACTAGTGACAACCTTAAGTAGTTCATTATCCCAGGTGGATTTAATTGACATTTTTGGAAACTTTCTCCCCAAAGCAACAGAATACACATTCTTTTCAAGTGTACATGAAACACATGTTAGGCCACAAAACAAATCTCAATAAATTCAAGAAGATTGAATCATATCAGGCATCTTCTATGATCCCAATGGCATAAACTAGAAATCGATGACAAGAAGAAAACTGGAAAACACACAAACCATGGAGGCTTAATGACATGCTACTGAACAAGAGTGGGTTAAAGTGCGACCAAGAAAGAAATCATTTGAGACAAATGACAATGAAAACAGAACGACCCCCCACCCCAAAATCTATGGACACAGCCAAAGGAGTTCTAAGAGGAAGATTCATAACAATAAAGGCCTCCTTCAAGAAACAAGAAAAATCTTAAGTAAACAATCTAAAATTACATCTAAAGGAACTAAAAAAAAAAGAACAAGGCCAAAATGAGCAGAAGGAATAACATAATAAAGACCAGAGCCTGAAAAAAATAGTCAATGAAACCAAGAGCTGGTTCTTTGAAAAGATAAAAGTAAACTTCTAACGACTCATCAAGAAAAAAAAAGAGAGGACCCAAATAACGAAAACCAGGAATGAAGGAGGAGACATGACAATAGACACGGCAGAAGTACACAAGGTTATAAGACAACAACATTAATGATTTTATGCCAACAAGGCGGGCAACTTGGGAGAAATAAATTCCTGGAACCATACATTCTTCTCAGACTAAATCAAGAAGAAACAGAAAATCTAAAGAGATCATTAACTAGTGATAAAATCAAATCAGTAGTCAAAAAACAATGTTCTGGACCAGATGGCTTTACAGGTGAATTTTACCAAACATTCAAAGAAGAACGAGCACCTGTCCTTCTCAAACTACTCCAAAAAGTTCAAGAGGAGGGAAGGCTGCCAAGCTCATTTTACAAGACCACAATTACCTTTATAGTAATACCAGGCAAAGATATTACAAAGAAAGAAAATTATAAGCCAACAAGTATAAAGGACACATGGACAAAAACCAGGGGAGTGGGTGGAAATGGAAGAGAGGGGGAGGGCTGGGGAGGCTGGGATGGAAGTAAAAGACAGGAAACTGTACTTGAACAACAATTAAAATAAAATTAAATTAAAAAAGAGAAAATTATAAGCCAATATTCCCGATGAACATAGATCCAAAAAGTCTCATGGCTCTCAGTAATATTTTTTTGAATATGTTTTCTTGGGCAAGGGAAACAAAATAAAAAATAACAAGTGGGACTACCTCACATTAAAATATTTTTGCACAGAAAAAACAAAACCCCAAAACGAAAACACGGTCTGCTGAACGGAAGAAGATATTAGCGAATAATACACCCAATAAAGAGTTAATATTCAAAATATAAGAACAGATACAAATTACTAGCAAAAAGACAGAAATATGAATAGAAAATAGGCAGAGAACCTGACAGACACTTCTCCAAAGAGGACATGCAGATGGCCAACAGACATATGAAAAGACGTTCAATGTCACTAATCACCAGAGAAGTGCACATGGACACCATAGTAGATATCACTTCACAGGTATCAAAATGGCTCATCGATAAATCAACAAACAAACAAAGTGAAGAAAATCAACAGACAACAAGTGTTGGCGAGGATGTGGACTAAAGGGAACCCTAGTGTACTTTTGTTGGGATTGCAAAGTGTGCAGCCACTATGGAAAACAGTATGGAGGTTTCTCAAAGCATTAGAAATAGAAATACTACATGACCCAGGAATTCCACTTCTGGGTATTTATCTGGAGACGTCCAGATAAAAACACTAGTTTGAGAAGGTATATGCATCTCTATGTTTGTTGCAGCGTTATTTACAATAACCAAGATACGGAGGCAGCCTGAGTGTCCATCAGTAGACAAGTTGATAAAGAAGATGTGGTACATTATTCTGTGGACTATTACTCACTATAAAAAGAAGAATGAAATCTTACCATTTACTACAACATGAATGGACCTAGAAGGTATCATGGGAAGTAAAATAAGAGAGAAAGACAAGCTCCATACGATTTCATTTGTATGTGGAATCTAAACAAACAAAAACACTTTGACTTATTCTGACAGAAATAGAAAGTCCACTTTTCCCAGAATGACATTCATGCACAATACTTATATCCTGTCTCTTTCTTTATGATTTCCAATAGAGCTCATGGGTGTACAATTTTCAAGAGTATCAATGGGAATACATAGAAAGTGATGTCCTAGTTGCTATTCTAAACACCCTGTGTCTACTTCGACCTTTGTGTGATGACACCCACCACACCCACAGGTGCTTCAGACAGTGGACTCTGTGTTGTGGAGGTGGGTGCACTTCAGAAGGGTGGTGAGGGACAGAAGCCTGGGAGGGCATGATGGGCACGATGGACACTGCCAAGGTCCCCTGGAGGGAGGATTTGCTTCCCTGGGGGTTGGGAGTGTTGTCAGCAGACTGTGGACGGCTCCTTGGGGAGCTGACTCAGCCGAGGTCACACTATTCTGGACATGACTGGTCAGGGCCGAATACAAAAGCCTGTCTCTTTGGCCAGTTTGGAGCAACTTAATTTCTTGTTTCCGAGTTTCCTGTGGAGTCACCCGAATCCGCTGGACCTGTAGTGCCCCTGTCTTCCCCTGTGCTCGCTGGTGCCTCCTCCCACTCCCTCCAGAGAGGTGGGTCCCAGAGACCTTCCCTATTTAACATCCTGAGCCCTGAACTCTCAGGGTGGCATCTCAGAGGGTTCGAACTGCAATGGTTCAATGTAGCTATGCTTTCTTCGGGAGCAAGGCTTGGTAAACTTTTCTCTTAAGGGGCAGAGAGTAAATATTTTAGGTCTTGTGGTCGAATCTATCTTTACAGTGTGAAAGCAGACATAGTTAATGAGTGGATAATGAAGCATGGCTGTGTTCCGATAAAACTTTATTTACAAAAGTGGGAGCTGGGCTGGATTTGGCCCATGGGTTTAGTTGGCCAGAGAATTACTGATTACTCCTGAGAATTGTTGATTAATAATTTCAGAGAGAGAATTGGAAAATTTCTAATTAATGCCCAAGTAATAGAGCAGCTCCTTACTGTGCGTGGTGAGTCCGGAATGCTGGATGAAGTCAGCTGACACACGCCTGAAAGAGCGTAGTGCCCACAAATGCAGTTTCGACATGAGACAGATTTATGGTCTAACACCAGAAGGTCCTTTTAGAAGTTGTCTTCTGCTTTGGGTGGAGTTATTTCCCTTTAGGCTGGTTCATTAGCAATTTTGGCCTCTTCTTTCTCGGATCCATGAAGATGGAGAGAGGGGCGTTCCAGAGGGAAGAAGGAAGGAGGGAAATGGCCGTGGCCACTGCCAGGAGCTTTGCACATGTCATTTCACTTCGTTCTCCCAAACTGTGGGTATTAGCATCCCCTTGTCATAGGGAGAAATAATCTCAGAGGGGGTAAGGAACATGGCTAGCAAAGCTCTTCACAGTACAATTGATTTCAAACCCAGGTACGTTGGACTCAAAAGCCCACGCTCTTTCCACTGCCCCAGGCTGACCTGGCAGCCTGGTCTTGGCTTGAAGGCAGTTCCTCCTTGAGCCCTGGTTGTTTCTGCGGAGAGAGCTTGGCATGAGGAGTCAGGTCGTGGCTCTGCTCCTCAGCTTCCCTAGAGGCTGATCCCCTCCACATTCTTGCCCTCCACCAGTTCTGGGCTGCAGCACCTGGTGAGCTGAGGCTCTGGCTCCTAGTGTGGGCTGGGGTGCTGGCCCACAATGCATCTTTGCACGTACAAGCACAGTGGGGCTCGGCCCCAAATCCTGTCCCCTTCCTCTGTCATGCAGCTGTCATCTTCCCACTGGTCTTTTCTTTGCAGCCTCTTGTTAGGAAACTAGCCAGCTCCTTGGGAAGGTAAGAGAGGAAATTGGGAGGCTGGGGTTGGAGGGAGTCAAGGTTCCTCCTGTGCTCTCCTGCCCTGGGGCTGATGGGAATAACAGCGTGCAGGCACCTGGAGACCTGGCTGTGGCCCAGGCCCAGCTGCACATTGGCAGTGCGGCCCTGGGTGAATCCGTGATATGTGGGGATTGCTCTTTCCACCCACCTAAGAAGGATAAGTGTTCCAGCTTGCCTACCTACTGCACAGTGCAGGTGTAAAGATCAAGTCTAGTGACATGTGGACACAAGTTGCTGGCAGAGAAGTGGGACACCATCCAGTGGCTGTCACACGTCAGTGTGCATCAGAACCCCCGGAGGGCCTGTGGGAGTGGGGGTCCTGGGGCTGCCCTCAGCTTCTAATTCAGCAGATCTGGGGCAGGGTCCAGGAGTTTCCGTTTCTAACAAGTTCCTTAGCCATCCTTCAAGGCCTTTTTGAAGTTTCTTTTCTGCAAAGCCTTCCCCCATGTTATAGTCCCAGCCACACTCTGTTCTGAACGTCTGGCCTGGGGAGTGCCAGTTCCCGCTCCCGAGGATGGCAGCGGAGGCTGCCTGGACGGCTCCTCCAGGCAGGGTGCTGGGGCTGCACGCTGGCTCAGGGTGGTGTCGGCACTTCTTCACACAGGTGTGGACGGGGACACTGGTGTGGATCGGGAGGTGGTGGCCCGTGTAACTGATCTTTGTCATCCCTGGTTTACAAATGATTGTGTTTTCTGCCAGCTGGGCTTGTCTTTAAAATTAAATCAGACTCCTCTTGATGACAGCTGCACTGTCCTTTACTGCTGCACCTTCTGTGGTGCTTGACCCTGCAGAGTCGCCCTGCATGTGGGGCCGTGTCATGTTCATTCT
Source organism: Sturnira hondurensis (assembly GCF_014824575.4). Classification (NCBI taxonomy): domain Eukaryota; kingdom Metazoa; phylum Chordata; class Mammalia; order Chiroptera; family Phyllostomidae; genus Sturnira; species Sturnira hondurensis. Next base: position 4,732,060 of record NW_028096783.1, on the reverse strand, counting down.
GAGCTACTGGGACTAGCGCAGTGGTGGCAGGTGATGGCAGAGGCTGTAAGTAATGATTTTCAGAATCGGCAGAGGAAGGATTCCGAAGTTTTTGTTCTGGTCAAAATGTAACAAATGCAGATGATACGTACTTTCAAATTCAATCTGTACTACCAACATTTTCCTCATTGTGTTCTTGTAGCTAGGCAATCAACAAACCAATAAATCAGGCCTTGATTTGCAGTGTTTGCCAACATTTTTGGTGAAAATACTCCCGCTGCACTCAGTGTGAGCAATGCCACTGGGGACAGGGGTGGGAAGGGACGCACGACAGCCACCACACCTGGCCTTTCCACTGCGCAGGTGCAATCATCGGAAATAACGTCAAGATGCAAATAATTGTAAACTTATTAGGAAGGGATGGGTTTTGGGTATTTGTTACTTTAAAAGATAGAATTAATTTTATTATAGGTTTGCTTAATTTTTTGTTTAATATTTTAAATCCTTACCCAAGGATATATTCTTTGATGAGGGAGAGAGAGAGAGAGAGAGAGACAGAGAGAGAGAGAGAAATACAGATGTGAGAGAGAAACACGATTGGCTGCCTCCCATACATGCCCGGAAGGGGGATTGAACCCGTGGCCCTTTGGTGTACAGAATGATGCTCCAACTAACTGAGCCACCTGGCCAGGGCAAGTTTGCTTAATTTAATTATTAATAATGGCTGTTTAATGCCTATTGGACCAGTGCCTGGAATGATAACAGCTGGCTCTCATGAGTTCTCTTCAGCACACTACTGAACAAATTCATATGGATCTGCTGAAGTTAGGACTCTTTTGGTTGCACGTAATAAAAGCTGAACCTACGCTGGCCTGACCAAGGGCGGCGGCGGTGGGGTGGGGTGGGAATTGTTTTGCCTCACAGAATTTGCATTATGTAGAAGGGCAGGGAGGTCCAAGTTTCAGGCCAGGTGTCCCCAGTACCTGCTCTCTTCCTCTCTGCCGGCTTTTCTGTCCTCCGCGTCGCGTCCGGATGCCTGCTACAGCTCATGCCGCATCCTCTGAGGCCCTGTCTGCCAAAGAAAGAGCCAGTGCTTGGTCTCGCTGGCTCTGACTGCGTTCCATATCTGTCCCTGGACCAGAAACCACGGTCGGGCACACGCGAGGCTACTAGACACTGAATTGTGCCCCCACCGCTACTCATAAGGTGAAGTCTTATCCCCCAAGTGATGGTATTTCGAGATGGGGGCTTCGGGACTGGAGTTTAGATGAGGTCACAAGAGTGGGGCCCTCGTGACATGATTGGTGCTTGTAGGAGAAGAGACTAGAGAGCTTCCTCGCTCTCTCTGACACGTGAGGATGTGGAGAGAAGGCTGCCATCTGCAAGCCAGGAAGAGAGCCCTCCTTGGGAACCACACTGGCTTGTACCTTGATCTTGGTCTTCCCAGCCTCCAGAATGGTGAGAAAAAAAATTCCTACTACTTAAGCCACCCAGTTTATAGTATCTTGTTATGGACCCCTGAGCCCACTAAGATGCTCTCGTTGGCCAGGCTCAACCTGGCCGCTGGGGCGAAGTCACTTTCAGCCAGGCACCTGAGCTGAGACGGGTAATTAATTCTTCAGAGGAAATTGCAGGTAAAGCGACTGGAAGGGTGACTGGAAGCAAAGAGCATAGCAAATATCCATCGTGAGGTCTGTCTCTCTGGGCAGGAAGAATGGTTTCCTGGCCCAGAGGATTCAACTGTCACGGCAGCCTTTCTGGGAATGTGATGGGATCAGCCCTTCTGTGTACAAGAGAGGAAAAGAGAAGAGGAAGGGGTGGAAAGCTTTTAGCCACAGTCCAAATGGCTCCGTGATTTGAGCCTTGCTTCCCCCACAGGGCTGCTGAGAATTTTGTTTACTGGGTCCCAGGATTCAAACTTTAGTGACATGGGTGAGAAACTTGTGCCCAGGAATGGGGGCTCCAAGGAGAAGTATCTTTCCTGGGGGGTACCCTGTTGGGGTTTGCTGTGCGTTCTGGATTTACCAGCCACCACACTGCTCTTTGAGTGCCACGATGGTTAGGCCAAGAGAAGGCCCTTAAACTTGGTGGGTGGAGAGTTATGCTCAGAAAAATGAAGCGCACCCCGGCGGGTCACAGGCCCATACCCACCAGGAAACTGGGAAGGAAACAGAACTGGGTGAGCAGCGGGCGGGCGGTGGGCATGTATGGATGCAGCATTCTGTATAAACTTCTGAGGAGGTGAAAGGGAGACACTTTGAATAGAACCAGATGGTGGTTTATCTGTTTCAGACTAATGACTGCGCCTCAGGGTCAGGCAGGGCCACGGGTACCGGAGAGATTGCCAGACTTCCTGGCCAGCGGCAGTGCCAGAATTCTCCGTCTCCCCAGAGGCTGACAAGACGTCGACCTGGTGTTAGCGGGGCACTTTGGGTGCTTGTGCTATAGAGTGGTGCCAGGGAGAACCTGCCGCATGCGTGTAGAAAGTGCAATACGGTGAGACTCTCCTATAGGTGCTGGGCACCGTGCCTGATGTCACACTCACCATTGCATCTGATCCCCTCGACACCTGTGTGCTGTAGTTACATGGCTAGTGAGTGGCGTTGCTGGACTTTAACCCAGATCCTTCTGACTTCAGTGGCCGCGTTGATTTCTTCTATGTGAACCTGAGTTGTGGGGAGCAGCCACTGGTATCTGCCACCGTCACTTCAGCTCTCCTCGAGGGCAGGGCTGTGCCTCGTTCACAACCACACACCCAGTGGCTAGTGATAAACGTCGAAGAAAATACAGAATTATATATATATTTTCTTAATAACCCTCAGGGAAGGCATTTTAAATTTCCTACTTTGGAAATGAGGAAACTGAACTACAGAGAATTGAGATACTTCTCCTAATTTCTCATAGATTGGTATTCAAACTCAAGTCTGTGTGAATGCAAAGCTAATGATCCTTCCATTTTTTGTTATACCTCCCCCTTAACCTGTCCCAGTGCGACTCAGTTCATTTTCCACTGGGAAAGAGTGAGTCAAAGTGGGTGGGGGCAGGGATGGTGTGGGGAGATATGTGTTAATCTGGAGTTGATTTTTTAAAAATAAAATAAAAAAGATTTGATTTATTTATTTTTAGAGAGGGGAAGGGAGGGAGAAAGAGAGAGAGAAATATCAATGTGTGTTTGCATCTCGCATGGCTCCCATTGGGGACTTGGCCTGCAACCCAGGCACGTGCCCTGACTGGAATTGAACCAGCGACCCTTTGCAGTCCGACACTCAATCCACTGAGCCATACCAGTCAGGGCTGGAGTCGAGAAAGAAGCCAAGAGGTAGACCAGTAAGCTGGATTCAGCCTCCCTCCCTCTTTCAATTAAAATACCTACTTTACTTATTGCAATTTCTTTCTTAAGACTTTTTTCTCTCAGATGGGAGTCTCCCACAACATGTTTCATATATAGAAAATATTATTCAAAGTTTTCTTTGTTTTTTAACAATTAATATTAATTTATTAAAGTTATATATTAAAAAACCTAGTGTTACCTTAGAGTACCACTTATAAATTTTATTATTCTATTTATAAGCTTAGCAAATGTTATCAATTACTTATAAGTAGGTCTTTGATTAATATTCGAGCCCATTTATAAGCTTAAATTTATAGACTTTAAGCTTTCTAAATTGCATCTATAAATTGAATATTTTAATCTCATTTTGAAGTCTTTCAATATGTTAATGAAATAAGTTCTTCTCAACTTCTTAAACAACTCATAAATTTAATAAAATTAACTTACATATATGGTGGTCCTTAAGTACTCTTAACTGTTCAAATACTATATATAAACTTAGAAAGATTAAGCTTAAATATATAAGTGTAAGTCAATTAATCACCTATTTAAAACTGAAATTTCCAGTGCAGGTATATTCAAGGGAACTTGCTCGCAAATACTATTTATGCTATCAATTAGGCACAGACCTCTTAACACATAGATATTAATGTTGTAAGTTTGGTTCTCTTAAACATGTCTATACTTAGCTCTAAATCTTCCCAGAGTTAAAAGAATCGTGCTCTTTAAGGAAATAATAATGCCATCCCAAGCAATTTTGGGAGAATTTGGAGATTGTAGCTAGGGGTTAGTCTGGATTCTTGCCAGCCCTCTTTGCAGTCCCCGCAAGGAACTTCCCAATGTAACGAGTGTTCGGCTTTGCACACAGAATCATACAAACTGGCACGGCTACAGGGCTACTTACCAGTGGCATCTTCCTTGTTTGCTGGGACCTGCACTGTTTAGGGTGTTAAGATTTAGGGTATTTTAGGGTCTCACCGCTGCTTACACTCATTTTATTCCCCTTCGATCCATCCCAGGTTAGTCATGGAGATCTGCAACCAGCTCAGACTGCTACATGACCTGGCTTGATTTTGCTTTCCTTTGTCTAGGATTTATTAATCTCTTTCCCAATGACCTTTGACTCTGATGGAGTTCTATTTTCTTTTCATACTCTTCGTGACGAGTAAGACCACACATTCGTACAGTTATGGAAATGATATCCAATTACATCCTGCAGATGTCACAGATTCTGAGGCAAAACACCTAACAATTACACAAAGGCCTCCATTGTTTAAGAAGATGTTTTCAAACATAACACTGGTGGAATCTTCATGGTTTTGAAGAAAGACTAAATATTGATATTTTGGGAGCACCTGCTATGAGCCAAGTACTTTATGTACATTATTTCCGTTTGTCTCCACCACACTGTCAAAGTCTTTATTTTTATCCCCATATTCAAAGAAGGAAGCTGAGGTTCATGGCATTTTAAATTTCCCAAGGCCACATGGCAAATAAATGATGGAGGTAGGAGTAGCTTTTAGGATTGTTTGCAAAATTCATGACCCTTATTCTGTGCTAGTTTCCAGGGCTGTGAAGGCTTTATTACCAGGCTCTCCAAACTACGGATCAATCTTCTCACTTCCTCACCCTGACAACAAAAACTCTCTAGTATAAGCCTGGTCTTTCCAGACAATCGCAAGGCTCAAAAGCAATATCTGTGCCTCAAAAAGTTCAAGCCTGACTTTAGCTGAAGTCCTAACCCTCCTCGAGAGATAGCTGATGAGAACACACCCAGTGTTAGTGGCTGGGAGCCACAACGAGAAGATCCTGGGACTGGGGATGAGAGCCCTTGATTCCCACCTTGGCTGTTCCATTTGACCTGCTGTGTGATTTAGAGCCCACATCATGGGAGACCTTCAGCTCTAAGTCTCCATTTGGGAACACACTGCTCAGGTGAAAATAAATATGGGACCCTGGGGGCTTGTAAAGGGTGAAACTGTCCATTTTACACCAGGAGATTCTTCCTGAAATCCTGGCTTTCTGGTTTCTCCATCAAAGGTTAGCTCAGAACACCAGAGAGAGCCACTGGCGGTGGGGCCAGATCCATTCTCTGCACTGGCATGGGTGCTGATTGCTTGGCCAGGGACAACAGCTTGCGCCTCAATTACGGGGCTGGGTCAGGCAGCCAAAAGAGGTGCCTGGAAGGGAGTCAGTGACGCAGTGGAGCTCCACTGTTTTCTGGAAGAGGAAGGCTGCTCAGTGTTAAAGGCCACATTCATCTTGCAGACAGAAGAACATTTGGTGAGCCAGTTAGGCTCCCCCTCCCAGCCACGCCTTTCCTTATCACTTCACAGGATGACGAAAAAACAGAGGTACTTCAACCTGCTGGCTTGGGCCCAGTTGCTCATCCCAGCCTGCATAACCAAGGCTCTCTTTCCATTTCAGCCTGGGAATCAGGCAGGGCAGTGGGATGATTCTTCTCCCCAAATCAAGAAAAGAATCAAGCTTCATATTCTGAAGTGGCCTTGTGGAACCTTGGCTAAAGTTTCTTGCTAAGTTCCCAGGAATAGTGGAGAAACTACTTAAGACAAGCTTAGGGTGATTTTAGCCATCTGTACTTATCCAAGCAAGTGCAATCGACTGGGACACCCTGTGAGGCCAAAAAGATATGAGTGTGGCTGTGTTTCAAAGTGCTTATAACCATGGGTTTGAAACCACAGAAGGCGGGTTTGACTCTTGGCCCTGCTGCTAACTCAGTAAGACTGGGCTGTTCGCTCTCTCTAAACCTCAGCTCCCTTCTCTGGAAGTGCAGCCCCCAGAGAGGGTGAAATGAGAGATGTGTGTGTCGGAGCTCTTGGCCTTGTGGTTGGGACTTCTTGAGCAGCGAATGAGTGATAGATGTTGTCGCTGCCTAGAGAGGGAGAGGGTAGGGGCAGGAGACTCAGCGTAGAACTAGGCAATTGGCATAGAGATTCCTCTTACATCTTGATAGCTTTTCTCCCACAGCACAGTTTACTGAAATTCTGGTCTATAAAATCTTGACACAGTGCAATGTTTTGACTGAAGTGATATGATGAAGAAGCCACAAATGGGGTGTGGTGTGTGTGTATGTGTGTGTGCCTGAGTATGTGGGACCAAGTCAGGGAATGAGAACAAGTTTACCAATTCTTTGGTAATTTGATTGTTGTGGCAGTCCCACCAGCAGGTCAAATTTATCATTGTGATGGCCCAGCTTCTTCTCATTTTCTGGATAAAGACATAAGTCTTTGATTTTTAAAGCTTTCTCAGCATATTCCCAGATCTAATTAAAATCAATAGCTATTGAAATAATTATGTTTCTTGAAATACCAGCAGGAACTGAAGACTGGTTTCTGGGTAAGAGCCTATCTTGTGAAGGGGAGTGGTCCCATGACTTTATTCTCTCGTTGTCATTAGGATGCTGGCATTAAAGTTGTGGGTGGCCACGGGCATCTTCGAAGGTAAGGAATGCAGTGAGGACTCCTTCGGTGCCAAGTAGCCACTCTCTCCTGGGAAAACCTGGTTTGTTTCTGGGGAATAATTCACCCACTGAGAGAATCTGGGAACCTGTAAGTGGCCATTCATTACCATTAAATTCTGATTTATTTCAGAGGGAGACTTAGGGATCTTCTTTGAAAACACCGACTTCTATTTTTCAGCCCAAGAACCAGACAAAAGGCTTTGAAAAGATTTAAGAAAAGCAAGACACCAAGAAGAGTTGGACTTTATCAGAAAATTACAATAAAATAAGTCAAAGAGATGTGATATGCCACACAAGAAATATAGTCAATAATACTGTAATAACTGTGGACAGTGACAGGTGGTTTTTAGGCTTACCGGGGTCACTATATGAGATGACTGGTAAGGCTGTGATGTGTATAAATATTAAGTCACTATGTTCACACCTGGAGTGAATAAAATATTGTATGCACACCCCTCTCCCATATCACAAAAAGAAAATTACAAAATGTCAGGTCTGGGAGGAATTTTAGAGATGAGCTAGTATCCTGACTCAAAGCATTCATTTATATATGTGAAAACTAAGATCCCCACAGCTGGAGTGCTTATGATCTTGGAAGACCAGAGCCCAGAATTCCTGATTACTGGTCCAATGTTCTTCCTGGAAGAAATCATTATCACCTATTTGTGGGTGATGTACAGAGGTTTGGGTGACGTACGGCAGGTATGAGACACCACAGCTTACAACATGGAGCTTACTATGTAGTCAGATGAACAAGGTATGTATACCTGAAGTAAGAACAGTTATGGGGAATGTCTGATAGGTACTGTCCACATGATGGGCTCTGAGGCAGAAGGAGAGATGGCCCCATTCTTGATGGACCAAGGAAGCTTTTGGAGATGGTGGGATTCCAGGAGGGCCATGGAGGATATGTGTGATTTGGGTGGGATGAGATCAAGGTCATTCTAAACAGAAAAAAGATGTATTCACAAGAGCAAATTTAGGAGAGTAAAAGGACAGAATATTTGTGAGCAGCAACAATTTAGCAGTAATGGTCGGTTTACTTGGATTACAGAATGTTAGAATTGGGAATATCATGCCCAATCTCCTCATGTTACTGTTGAGAATGTTGGATCCAGAAAATTTAACTTGTCTCTCAAAGGTTACATGGTCGTAAAGAACAGACTTGGGATTAGAACCTTGGTTTGTCACCTCTTATCCAGTGCATTTTTTACTGTACCCTGCTGATCCTAGGGAAGTGATAACGGAGAGACAGAAAGACCACAGAGCACCTTGCATGAGACACAAGATGTTTGTACATCAAGCACTGGGAACCTTTGACCATTTTTGAATGTGAAAGTAACACACGGTTGGAGTGGTACCGCATAGAGATTGAGCTGTTGGTGGTATGCAGGATGGATGGAAGAGATTGAAAGGGAAAGCAGAGAGACCAGTTAAAGAGACCCTGGACCTAGACCAGCTATGAGATCATATGAACAGAGATTACTGGAAAGAAAATGAAGAGGGAAAGATGGATATGAGAGAGACTCAAACCACAGGCTACGGGAGAGTCAGGAAATGGGAGAGGATGGCGTCAAAGGCTACTCTGGAGATTCAGTTGACCAGTTGTCCATGGATGAGACCACCTCATAAAACCTGTTCTCTGGCCTTTGTTGCCACTTCCCCTCAGCACTTCACTCATTTGTCCTTCCCACAAACATTTCTGAGCCCAGCGGAAGGTGTTTCATATTCTCCCCAGCCCGTACCCAACTGAACGTGATGCTTCTGTTGTTTTCCTGGGATCTGGCCCCTTGAACTCATCTTGGTCAGAGTTGTCGAAGAGAACAGAGGCGAAATGAGGAGAACAGCTTGGTTATTGAAAAGAAAATAATGGTGACTGTCTGGGAGAGTGTTGAAAAGTTAGCAAGATTTCAGATGGGAGGAGGATCAAAGTGTCCTGGGAAGGGAGGAGGCGGGCCCTGTGCACACAGAAGCCCCTGGGTCTTAGGGAGAATAAAAGATCCCAGTGTGGTGGCAACAAAGGAACTTTGTGCATTCTCAGTCAGGGGCCTGGGGGGGGCCAGTGACCAGCCTTGGCTGTGGGGACTGGTTGGGTGGCTCTAGGCTCAGGCTGCTGCTCCCCATGAGAGAAGAAGGGACATTGTGCCAACTCTCAGAATGGGGGCAGGAGCCAAGGGCTCCTCAGGTCCGAGGAGACCCAGAGACTGCAGCTTTGGAAGGCTGAGGGCTGCTGACAGCAGAGTCTGTGCCTTCCCTCCCATCTGTCCCATCCCTCAGCAATTTCTACCCACCCCTGTCTTTGGATACCTTTAATAATTACTGCTTGTCCTTCTCCTCTAAGTCACTGTGACTGTTATTCTTTTTTCCTCGCCTGAGGACATTTTTCATTGTTTTCTCTTTTTTTTAGAGAGAGAGAGAGATATCAATGTGAGAGAGAAACATTGATTGGTTACCTCCTGTATGCACCCTGACTGGGGATCGAACCCACGATCTTTCACTTTAGGAGATGATGCTCCAATGAACTGAGCCACACCAGCCAGGGCTTGCTGTGACTGTTCTTATAGCAAAGGTCTGGCTATAAAAACAGTGGACTGGCCTTATCAGCAGACTAGAAAAAATTTGGCAAGTAGGTCAAAACACACTGACCAGCTAATGATATATTGCTTGTAGCCGTGTTGAGAAGTATTCTCTCACGTGTGTAGGCCAAACATATGACTTTAGGCACATAGGAAAATGTCAAAATGGTTAACTTATTTTCGTTTCTGTCTCCAAATAGTACTGACTGAAAATAGGTTGTAAGGAGATTGACAAGTTGGTTAGGGAAACAGGGTTAAAAACTCCAAATGGCTCCCCACCCACCAAAATGCACAACTACTGCAAATGCCCTCTGGTGGCCCCTAAACCCCTGCTGTGCTACCTCTAGTGTGCAACTTTGGGTAAATTACTGAGTTTCTCTGGACTCTTCATCACCTGCGACCTAGGCACGATCCTACTTCATACAGTTTTAGCAGGACAATTTAGCCAGTCTCTGGCAAAGGCGGGGTTGAATTGGGATTAGTTCTGGGTGAGACCAGTTCAGTTCAGGACTTTGTATTTAATTCATTCTATTATCTCATAGCTATTTCCTATATAGGATTCTGGAATTGGGGAAAATTAATCTCAAAGAAATGCTATCATCAGGAAAGAGATGATCAAGTGGTGGGGATTGAAATGTTCAAGTTCATCCTGGAGATCAGCTCCGTCATGATGCTGCCTCGTGTCTGGACACCATGGACAGATGCCCATGTAGACTTGATTATAAGAAGCCCAAGGCCCAGACACTGTGTGGTTGGTGAAGTCATGTCCCAGCAGCAAGGAGTCAAAGACTTCCACAAATTGCAAGCTGAGCCAGAAATGCAACCCAGGCATCCTAACACCCCACCCCATGCCTAATGATAAGGCCATTCCTGCTCCCTATATCCTGGAATAGACATCCTTGGAGCCAAGAGGGTGACATCAGGACATTGGGCAAGCTCACTGTGCTGCTCTAGTTTGGGTGTAGAGAGGTGGTACCAGGGTTCTGAGAGAAGGGCTTGGCAGCCTGGGGCTCTCAGGCCAGTGGTGGGAACAGGTCCTCCCCCAGAGACTGGAAGGAGGCAGCAAGCTCTGGGAATTCTCCATAGCCACGGGCAGGAGGAGCCACTGCAGCACTGAAGGGGGAGGGAGAGAGTGATTTATGAGTAAACCCTAAAGGAGCAGAGCTTGCTGGCTTGACCCCAGCACCAGCTGAGGGGCGTGGGAGAGCATTCTGCAAATATTTAAGAGGCACTGGTGCCAGAGACCTCAATGTTTAAACCTAAATGGAAGGGAAGAGGCAAGGGGCGGGGAGCGCAGAGGCATGTCTGTCCAGCAGGGCTTTCCCAGAGGCCTTCGAATGCAGGCTTCCTCTCTCAGGGGCCCTGTCTGTTTGGGCATCTCCCTAGGGCACAGTTTACAGGCTGACAGATTCCAGCCAATAGACCCCATGGGCCATGTCACCTTTCCTGTGGAGAAATTGGGCAGAAAGCATAAGGAAAGAGGCATTGAGAATAAGACAAATGGAAGAATCCTGTCCTTTCTTTTAATGTCCTGTTCTAATTGGTTTCCCGAGGAGCTATCTGGCTTATTCCACCTTCCCCTTGGCCGCCTCCCTGTACTGATTTTCTGTTTTCTCAAACCAAAGCCTTGGCAGCCTCCAGAACCCAGTTCAACCTCTATCTCCTCCCAGAAGCCCATCCCAACCTCAAATGGCACATACAGCTATTACATCCCTGTCCCCCAATGTGTTGAAAAGCCACAACACCCTTCAGCTCATTAAAGGTTCTGAGGTGTCCTATGATAAAGAAATGTTTTGAACTTTGTTTATCCTAGCATTTCCTTAATATGTTCAATCGTGGAATTCTACATTAGAGAGACATGGCATATGCTGGTCTGAGACTTTCCCACTTGGTGCTTCACGCATGTGTGACTGGGTCCCTGGTCGCCTTCCAAGTGCCTCGGTGCACAGGCTGCATGTCCTGCTTCCTTTGCACCTCCCGCAGGGCCCCCCAACCCAGGGTGCTCCCTCACGTGTGCTTAATTAGAAGGCAAGAGGAACTCGAGAAACAAATGAAATAGCCAGTAACAAGACGGGAGAAAATTCACAGCGTATATACAAAGGAATGATACCTTGAACATGGACATTTTTGTGAATAAGCAAAACATCGCATGCTGCAGTAGAGATGGGAAAATCATGGATGGTCAACTCACAAAAGAAGAAACGCACAACATGTGTGTCCATTTGGATAAGTCTTTTTATTATCACAATAATAAGAATAGTAAATAAAAAAATGAAGTGCCATTTTAATAAATTAAACTGGCAAAAAAAACCCCACTGGGTTAGTGAGGCTTTAGGGAAACAAGCACTCCTACATTGCTGGTTTAGAAGTAAGTCAGTGTATAGTTATTTTTTCAGGGGTATGCTAAAAATAAGAACTTTCCTGTCATGAACCATTTATAAAAAATGTGTTATTACTGGATATACAATATTCCATAATATGGAATATCAAAATTCATTTAGCTGCCATTTCGACCGGACATTTAGATTGTTTCCAAGGTTTTGTCTGATCCTCGATTATTTCCTTACAATTGAATTTTAATAATAATGTATTAGTTATATACTGCTATGTAAGAAATCACCCCAGACTAAGTAAATGCTTTATGGTTAAAAACAAGAACTCTAGTTTTTGCAGATCAAGGATTTGGATGGGATCCAGCAGGGAAACTTGTCTCCTTCCCATGGGAAGCCTGGAATCATCTGAGTCTCCCTCATTCACACGTCCGCACTGATGCTTAGCTGGGGCCGTCAGCTGACACCTCCCCACCCCCCACCATGTAGCATCCTTGAGTGGCCTGGACTTCCGCACAACATGGTGGTTGCTCTGGCTGTCCGAAGTCTGAAATGTGTCTTTCCAGGCTAAGGCCAAGGTGTTGGCAGCGATGTGCTTCTTTCGGAGGCTTCAGGGGAGAGTTTGTCTCTTGGCCTTTTTCAGATTCTTTTTTTTTTATTTTTTTATTTTATTTTTATTTTATTTATTTATGTATCTTTAGAGGGGAAGGAGAGAGGGAGAGAAACATCAATGTATGGCTGCCTTTCATGAGTCCCCTGCTGGGAGTTGGCCTGCAGGGAACCGGCCTGCAACCCAGGCATGTGCCCTGACTGGGAATTGAACTGCGACCTTTTTCAGATTCTGACTCTGCGTTTCTTGCATGCATTGGCTTGCAGACCCTTCCTTCCTCCTGGAGCCAGCAGTGAAGCATCTTGTTCCAGCGGTCACCTTGCCTCCTTCATCTGGTTGCATTCTGGTCTCACCCAGAAATTCAGGCTAATACCCCCATCTCAAGATCCTTAACTTAATCATATCTGCAATATACCATATTTGGTATATAAGGCATATTATATACCAAATATAAGCCACATACCTTTTGCCATATAAGATAGAATTAATTCACTGAATAGGGTTAGCAGAGGCTGGGTTATGGGGGAAATGGGAACAAGTTAGTAAAATGCTACAAACTTTTAGTTCTAAGATAAATAAGTTCTGGGGATCTGATATATAGCATGGAGACTGTGGTTAGTACTGTTGTATTAGATGCTGGAAATTTGCTAAGAGAATAGATCTTGTGTTCTCACACATACACGAAAGATGACTATGTGAGGTGCTGGTGGTGTTAATTAACTTGATTTTGGGGATCATTGCACAATGTGTATAGTATACTCTCATGTTGTACATTTTAAAATACTATAATTTTATCTTTCAATTATATCTCAATAAAGCTGGAAAGAAAAAGTAGCATTTACAGGTTCCAGGAATTAGGCTCTGCCTATCTCTGTAGGCCCATTTTCAGCCTATTGTGATGGCCGCAGGCTTTTCTCTTTGCAGCTGGTTTAATGGGAAGCCCTACATTCACGTAGACAGAACTGCAAGTATAGTCGGAGCCCTGGCGCTGCTACGGTGGGTGAACCTGGGTCGCCTGCTCATGCAGCTCACTCATGGTCTCTGGCCCTTTCTGTTTTAGGTGACCCTCATGAGGAGCATCAACTTTTAGGACTTGGTAGGTCTGACGAAGCACAGCCCATCATGAGCCACTCTGAGTGTGTGATCGCTTGGTGTCCCATAGTCAGGCATTCTGTCCTTCTCAGGGTTCAGCCAGGTGTTGAGAACTGTGCTCAAATGACGTATAAATTCCACGGCAGGCAGCATAGTCTGTTCCAGAATCCCAGAGGCCTGGACTTGTGATTTCCCCCCTTATAACTGACATGCCACATCTTTCCCCATCACCAACATGACGGACGTGACCATCGTCCCAGGGTCTGCCGGATCACATGGCCTGAGTGTCAAAGCTTTTAGTGCTGTGGCCTGGGCTTTCAGCTATAGAGACCCTTCCTGCTCCGGTTGCCTCCCAAGCCTAGCAGCCCCATGCCCCTCGTGCCACCCAGTGTCAGCAGAGGGCACTATGCCTTGGTACAAAATGCACTGCACCCAGAACCCCTGGAGGCGTCCAGGTGCTGTGCTTCCTTCTGGTTGGTAGCGATGTGAGGTGCAGCAGGTTGTCTTTTCCTTTGGGTGCCTCTCAACAACTGGACCCCTAGATCCCTGAATCCTCATGGGTTTTATAAGCTGCCCCTGAAGTGCATGTGTACTCCCAAAGTCTCTTGCCTGCCGTCCTGGGCAGCATGTGGTTGCTGATGTGATAGATCAGTGTGATATTCCGTGGGCTGTTGAGGCAGACAGATCTCTTTGGATTAAGTTGTGATAGAGGATAGAAGAGTTCATCTCTAAAGGAATACTGTTTTCTGCCTCACACAAATGCACACTGTTTCGGATTCTCTTTTTTAACCATAATAGAAAGGAATGCATTTGCACAAACAATAGCCATATATCCCGAGGCCTTGTTAATGAGCTTATTTGGACATAGCAGCTGCACTTGGGCCTGCTAAGCATTTAGGCCTGCAGTAGTAAGTATATGGTCTTTCTCCAGGGTTAATTGTTTCTGTGGCAGCCAGATGAGTGAATTAAATGGAGATGTTGTAGGACTCTAGAGCCAGCATCTTGTAGGTCATTAATGGTGGCACTCATCCTGCCATCCTCCCAGGGAAGTGACACTTCGGCTGCACTAAATGTTTCCATGGTGTGCTCTCATGGACTGATCGTCACAATGCTGTGAGGTTGGCATTGTTATCAGCCTTATTGTAATCTCTCTGGATGCCTAAGTCATCTGCCCCAAATCTCACAGCAAAGTAAAAGATTTAAACTTGAGCCTCCCTGACTCTGAAGTTTGTGGTGCTGTCCTTGTTAACACTGCCTTTTTATTTGAATCCTGCCTCTATCTCCTCCTCCATCAAGACATTGGCATCTCTACTGTCCTGGAGGCCCTTAAAATGCCAATGGAATCAAGAGAAACTGCTAAGGGAAAAGAATTTGACTATAGAGCACTATCAGGAGGAGCGAACGGTATTGGGATTTTCCTGTAGTCTAACGGTGTGTGTGTGTGGAAGGAGGTCCAGCCTTGCTGAGTACCGGTGCTGTGTCTGCCAAGAGTGCACAGCCCAGGGCTGGTCTGTGTTGAGGACGTGCCAGTGGCTGTGGAAAGGAAGGGAGTCACTCCCTGCCAGATACTCTTTCCACTCATCTTGACGGTAAGTGCTGCTTCAGGACACCGGGCGCTGTAGAGCAGGGCAGGGGGTCACGGGAGGAGGGGTGGTGAGGGATTTATTTTCCAGTTAACAGAAGGCTGAGGGAATCCATTTTGGGAGCTTTGCTTAGGGTCTCGGGCCATTTATGCAGAGCCATGCAAGCAGAGACCCCTGACCACCCCGCCCGGGCAATTTGCCCCACGCTGTCTTCCTCTCCACCCTCTCTCCCCATCCCTGCTGCACTCGGCTGTGCCAACTGCCCAGTGCAGCATTTCTGGCTGCCTTCCTCACTATGGCACTGAACCTTCTAGCTCCATCTCTGAGGGCCCTGTTTCAGGTTTGGAAGCTCCTCACCTTCAAATTAAATAGTCAGTTTCTTGAGAAGAACGAGATACTAGATTTGAAAATACTGTCACAGAAAAGAGGGAAAAGAATGAAGCAAATCCCCCAAGCATTATTCCCCCTCATGGCCCACGCCCAGTGGGCACCTGGTAGAAGTAAAGAGAGCTGGACTGGAGAGAAAAAGTCGAGGTGTTTGGGAGACAAGTGGCAGGGAGGGAAATCCCTAATGTCCAAGCGTCTCTTCCTCTAGGGACAGATTGGATAGGGACCGTGGGAATCTGAACTTACGATCTCTGAGATCTGATAGCAGCATGAAGCTGAGGGCCTTGCAACTTCCCATCACGGATGCTTAGGGACAGCAGGATGGTGAAGGGTGAAGTCTACCTGGACCAGCCCTGCCCGGATCTCCATCTGATGGAGCAAAGCTCAGCAAGTCAAAGCTTTGTTCTCTTCAGCAATTCAGCTTGTCATCTGCCCTCTGGTTGGACACATCCAATTATGGAAAATGCACTCTGTTCGGAGACAGAGTAGAGCTTTTCTTCTCGGGCAGGTCTCTGAAAATGGTCTTCCTTGGACTGTTTTACCGTTGAGAGCCTCCCTGATCTACTATTTCCCAAAATAAAAGGTAAAGATTGTGAGTAGAGTTCAGAGGGAAAGACTGTTTCCCCAACAATTATCCCGAACACCTTTCCCTCCAAAGGAGGCAGAGGAGAGTGTGTGGGAAGCGACCAAGGAGGAGAGGCCCAGAAACCTGCAAAGAGCTGGAAGTGTCCCGAGTCCCTGGGCTGATGAGTGAGACCCATTCATCCCAGCGCCCTTTTAGTAAATGGCATCCCTCCCAGCAAGAGGTTGAATTTCCCCCCGTGTGGGTTAATAAGGCCTTGCCTTGACTCTAGAACACATTCCCAAGGCTCATAAAGTCAGAAAACACTGGAGTAAAGGGAGACAGGTGAGGGGTAGTGGGGAGAGAGAGAGGAAGAGATGGTGATGGGTGGATAGGGGAAGAGATGGGAAGAGAGTGAGAGACAGGGAGACAGAGAGAGAAACAAAGACGTGAAGAGGTGCAGAGGGGAAAAGTGTATCAAAGGGAGAGGCACGAGTACAGAGTACAGCTGGGCAGGGAGAGAAGGGTACAGAGCTAGGGAGACAGTGGAGGACCCAGAGAAACAGTGAAGTGCTTGGGGAAGTCTTAGTCTGGAAGGGCTCCGGGGCTTCAGCTGCTCATTCTATACAGCTGCTTCTCCTGGGCAGCCTGGTTCCTCCCAGGAAGGGCTCTCAGGGGGCGGGGCTGTGGGAGTCTCCCCTCTGTACTCGCAGGATCCTCAGGTACAAGCCTGAATGCGATGCCCTGACACGCGCCCCCCCCCCCACGCCCCATGAACAGGGGCGCTGGGTGAGTGGGTTTGGACTGCACTGCTGAGCAGCGTTGTTCGGCCATAGACCCAGCCTCAGTGCCCGTCCCACCCCGGCCTCCCCTTGCTGTCAGAGAGGCTGATGGAGGCTGCAAGGTGGGCTCTCATCTTCCCACCTGGAGCTCCACAGCTACGCATTTGGCTCTGAAGCCAGTGGAGGGCAGGTTCCATGGGGACCTGAGATGGAGCACGGTGCACACGTGCAGTTGGCCGCCCTCGCTCACCGCATCTGGATCCGCTTATGAGATAAGAGGAGAGAAATTCCTTCCCTTCCTAGGACTTGGGAAGATAGCCTAGGGGTGGGGTGTGTGGGTTACAGGCCAGGGTCCACGTTGGCTGGGAAGTGGGCTGTGTTTTTAGGTTCTTTTTTAAAAATATTCACCAATGAAACTTGTTTGCAAAACCCTTTTCTGAACTGTGAAACTACTGATTATTACCCGTATTCTTACAATAAGCCAGTGAGGAATGCAGTCCTTGTTTCAAAGAAGGGAAGACGGGCGCAAGAATGGCTCCAGGGGCTGTGCAGAAACTCCAAACCCAGTGCTCCGTCCACGATGGTGTACTAGCAGCCACTCTCAGGAAGGCATAGGGTGGGTTATCCCCAGGTCTTTGGTAGCTGGGGGACTGGGCAGGACTTGGATTTTTGCCCCCTTTACAGCTCTGGCCACATCATCTGTGGAGCAGCGTGGAGTAATGGAAGAAAAGCATTCACCCTACAGTACCCAAGCCACTGGCTGCTAAGTATATGTCCTTGATAAAACATCTTAATCCTGCTAGGGCTCACAGACCCAGAAAAGGAAATTCTGGGCCCATTAAAAAAAAATCAGAGAGGTGGTTTCTTCTCATGAGAAACCCTGGAGCAAAGGGAGAAACTACTGGACACCAGTAGCACTCTGCAGGGTGCCGTGGACAGAATCTTGACCTCATCCAATAGTCTTGGGCCCTCTCTTGCCCATCGTGGGTAGGTCCAGTCAGAACTCAAGAAGCTTGGGTTGGTAGAATCCAAATTTAACCTTGCCAGTCTTAATTTTGTGCAAGGGCTGTATAGAGCTTGCTCAGGAGGTAGAAACTGAGCGAACTAGTTTAGTTTCTCAGTCTAATTGATAGAAGCCCAAAGTGTGTTCAACTGTGGTATTCAGAAGTACAGGGAGCAGTAATAAAGGAGTCGGCAAGGTGCTACGTGGGGTCAGGGGAAGGAAGTGTCACATGGCGTTGGGGAGTGGGTAATCAGGAGAAGCTCCCTAGAAGAGGGGGCCATCAGGGTGCCATCTGGGATATATACAGGGCTTCACAGTTTTTAAGACTTCTGTATACGTAGTTTTGATACACAGTGTTACGGTAGCGGATGTTGGCGAGGCGGGGAAACAAGCAGTAGCCCATTGCTGGCAGCGAAAGGATAAATGAGTTATTTGGGAAGCATTTGGACACTCAGAATTCAAAATTCTAGGAACTGAGGCTGCAGGCACACTGACCCACATGGGCAGATGCACGTCAACAAGAGACTCTGTGACAACGTCAGTGGTAGCTGAGACTGAAAGTGGCCCAGGGTTCACCACGAGAGTTGGGGTCATGAATTGCAGAACGTCCGAGCACCAGAGCCTGGGGCAGCCCTGAGAAAAATGAGGTACATCTGTGTGTGATGTCCTTAAATACGATGTTCGGTAAAACATAAGGCAAGGCAAAGGATGGTGCACACAGCACCCTCTCGTCTGTGTAACAGTCGGGTGTTCGGACAGAGTCTTGGGAAGGATGCAGAAAAGAACTCTGAACGGCGGTTACTCCTAAGGAAGTAAGGTCTGGAGAGGGAGAGGAAATGTTAAAACATTTTCAATAATTGTCAAATGTACCACATAGCTAGGAGGGTACATTAAACACGTGCTGTCTGAAAGGTAATAGTAATGCATGGCAGACTTGATGTATATTGTGTAATAAATTCTTGTGCTCTGAACTTTATACCATTCATATGCAGTAATGTGTTATTTTTCCTATTTAAAATAATCTCTGTGAGGCAGACAAGAGCATTCCTTCCCACCCCATTTTCTCAGAGACCAGCAGGAGGGGGGTGCTCAGTGGGAAGGCTGGGTGTGGCCGGATGCCGGATCCGAGGCTGCGTGCACTGAAGGCCGAGGGGAGGCCTGAGGAGAAGCAGGAGAGGAAGGCGGGCAGGCAGCCAGGCTCCGTGCTGAGTCTTTAGCTTCCAAGGACTGGTTAAATGTCTTGGGGTGTGACATGATCAAAGTCCTCGAAAGAGGAAGTCAAATCCAGTGCTCTGATGGTGGTCAGCTAGTCCACCAACCCAGCGGAGTAGCATGGGTGGGGCTCACAACGGGGTGAGAGTGTGCCGGCCTCCTGGGCTGCACTGGGCGCTGCACCATGCTGACCACACTGTGTCTGTTAAGCCTCACAATGCTGCCAGGTAGGTTTTCTATTCCCATTTTACTGGCGAGGAGACTGAGTCTCAGAGAGAGCAGGGAACTTGCAAAGTCCATGTGGCTGGCGAGCAGTGCACGTGGGGACTGAAGCCTCACTGGTCTGGTGACCAAGCCTATATGTGACTCTGCATATCCCCTCAGGATCTTGTATCTGCCAACGATGAGGTGCCAGCCACCAGGTGAAGGGTTCTGCATCCTACTCTGAAAGTGACTATTTCTCTCGCTTTCATGTGATGGTTGCTGTGCCACTAAGATCAATGTGGAGTGGTCTCCATGGTAAATAAGAGGGTCAGGGTGGCCCCGGGCTTCTCTGACTCCCTTTGCCTGCCCTCCCTCAGTCAGGGAGGCCCTCTGTGCACAGAGGGAGTGTGGGTAGTGCAGCAGTGTGGAGAGTGGAGACTTTCCCCGGCACAGCCCCTGTTGTGTGGGCTTGGGAATGAGACCCCTGAGCCCTCGCCATGCTTCCCTCTAAAGCCGTGCTGCCCAGAGTGGCGTTGGGCAGACCTCTGTGCTCACACCCAAGCGCTGCTGGCTGCCTGCGTGCAGCATGTGGCTTCTGAGGAAAGGAAGGCATTAATGGCTTTGTCCCTACTCTTGCCCCATGAATCACACCAGTTACATTTTGCAGCCTTGCACATTCTGTTGACGAGTGTCATTTCCTGGTGTCTCACACAGACTCCATAGCAAGCTTTGGCCAGGATCCTGCAAAAGAAAAGAAGCTTCAGAGGCCGCAGGGTGGCCTGGGCTCTGGCCCATGACCCCTGGGCCCGCCCCCGTTTCTACAAAGGCATGAGGGTTGGCAGCCACCCCCCAGAATCTTTGCAGAAGCGATGAAGAGCGTGGCCATTTTTACAGCCTTGGTCTGGCCATGTGCTGGGTGGGATGATGACTGAGCGACTAAGGTTGGTTGAAGGGCCTGATTCATTAGGGTGAACCTACAGGCTGCAGCAGGGGCCAGCAGTGTGGCCTTCTCTGTCTGGGAGTTGAGTGGGAAGCACCAGTGTCACAGCCCCGATCTTTATCTCCAGCCAGCGCTCAGACGCACCTCCAGTCCCTGACAAAAGCAATTCTCCCTCGGACACTAATGTGCGGGAAATGTGCCAGTTTGAGCCTGTACTGTACATTCTTTTCCTTGACAGGACAGAGCTCAGTGGACACTTCACCTTCATAGTCCTGGCCACAGCGAGGGGTTTGTGAAGCTGTCTAAATCTGCTTTATGGGCAGAAATAAGTGCCATCGGACTTAAAGAGTGGGAAGCAGAACCTAGCTCCATGGGCTGACGACCCACGGAGGAACAACCAGCTGGGGAAGGATGAGGCAAGATGGGGAGGGAAGGGAGACAAGTGTCTGTAGGACTCTGCTCACAACCCGTAAAAGCAGCAACATGTGCTCTGTCGAGAGATCACGTTCCAGGACACATTTCCGACCGCAAAGAAGATGCAATCTGGCATTCATCACTTAGGAGGGGGACAGGGACTCTGCAGGGAGGTGCGAGATGGACCTGTGGGGCCGTGGATTTGAGGCTTTGTGTTTTTTCCTTAGGCACCCACAAGACCTGGGTTCCCACAGCCCATTGGGCTGCGTCCTTCCACCACCTGGCAGCTCCTGAAGCTGTTCCCTCCGTAAGTCAGCTCCGAATGAAGTCCAGGTAGTGCCCTCTCCCCCACAATTACTACTTTGAGATGTGATGTGGCCCAGTCAAATCAGTCATTTCCTGCCTGTAGATTTTGCCTTTTGCTCTGTCTCCGTGACACTGGCAAGGTCATTTCCCACTCCCCTGGAGAAAGGTTCTCAGAGAAGAAGCTGTGTGTTTGAGACCATGGGATCAGAGTTGGACCACATGGCCGGGCATCTCGGCTCTGCCCATGGAAGTCGTACGATGGGGCTGAGCTCCTCCCTGTGCCTCGCTTCCTCGTCTGTAACACGGGGACAGCCGCAGGGCGAGTGAGCCCGGGATCTGGAGGATGACATGGCACAGTCGCTCGGTTCAGTGCCTGGCACGTGGTTATTGTTCACAGCGTGGAGTCTCATCAGAGTGGGGACAATGCTGACGATGGTGATGATAGTGATGACGAGGATGATGATGAGACAAACACCGCTTTCAGTCACTAAAAAAGACTGTGAGCAAACAACTGTTTAAAGTGAAAAGTTGTTACAAGAGTCTGTAACTGGCTGTCTGCTGTTTTTTTCTGTATCGATTCATGACAAGTGGCACCCAGCCCCCTCTCAGCTCATCTGGGGGCTTCGAGTCGCAAAGGCCTGGACCTGAGCTGTGGTCATGAAGGGTCACTTAGCCGCTCTGAGGGTCAGTTTCCTCGTCTATGAAATGGGGGTAATAACATCTACTTTACATGACTATGGGGTGAATGAAATAACTTGTACTGAACATCGTAGAAACATGATGAGCTTCCCAGATACTAGTTTCCAGCTATTAGTTTCCTTCCTCTCCCTTCACCCCCCAAGGTTCTAGGCTCCATCCGTCTAAATCCTTGATTCTTTTCAAGATCTGTTTGCGACCTGCCTCCTCCATAAATTCTCCCCCATGTGAGTGGACCAATGCCCTGTCCGCAGTCGATTTATTGCCTTGGGTCCCTGAGTTGGAGAGTCCAGGTGTAACTGACCCGCCAGGCTGAAATGCCGTTGCTCCGGTTTTCATAACCCTGAAGTCGACTTTCTCAGACGAATAGGATTTGCCTGAAAGATGTAGATGTGGTTTACTTCCCAGCCAGAACGAAGACCCTTTGAAGGTGGTTTTCTGCCTCACCCATGTTTGTGGATCGTGCTCGCAGAACAAGGCTCTGCAAATTGTGAACCCCGTAAGTGCTGAGCGAAGGAAGGAACAAAGAACGCTCCAGAGGGGCGGAGCGGACTCTGCGCTTCAGAGAGAGCCCTACCTGCAGCCTCTCAAAGCCCTGGGAGGACACTTTTGCTCAGAACCAGCCCTGTAGTTATGTCAGATGAGCTCAGGCCCCCAGAGGGTGGCTCTGTAAACAAAGGGAGAAAAAGCTTTCTGCTCAGCCCGTTCTGTTTGGATTGGCAAGAGCTTCCAGGTTGGAGTTAGTGCCTCGAATGTCAGAATCATTCCAAGTGAGAGGAAGGCTTGCTGGCTCAGCCTCCAACTTTGATGTGGAGCATGTGGGCCTGGGGGCGTGACTTCAGAGAGAAGGGGAGGAGGAAACAGGGGTTCTGGTTCTGGCTGTGTTTGGAACTTCCCAGGTCCTTCTCAGGTCATCCCTGCTGACCAGGCATTTTTCCTTGTCACCTAACTTGCTCGGTCACTAGCTAGTTGTGTGACCTTGGATAAGTCACTTCATTTCTCTGGGCTTCAGTTTTCCCACTTATAAAAAGACAGGGTTGATTAGATGATCCTTAAGGTCCCTTCTCACTGCTCTATAAAATTTCTTGTTATCTGCAGCTTTTCTTATCCCCTGACCAGGAAGCACTGGCATTTTTGATGTGTGTTCAGCAGTTGGGGAAGAAGGAGGGCATATTGAGAAATGGGGATATAAAACCCATCCTGAGATGGAGCTCAAGTCTCCTTTCCCCCTGGTCCTTTGCCCTAATAACTGTCTCCTCTGTGTTTGCCTGTTTTCTACCCACTGACAAAGATGATCCCTTGAAGAAGTAACTGCACTCTATGGTACAAGCCCGGGACTTCCTTGATCTGAGAGCCTTGGTTTTCTCATGTGCGTGGATGGGGCGGCTGATGGCACCTTCCTCACTTGGAGGCGGTGAGGACTGAGTGAACGGGAGTATGTGCGGCATCTTGGAAACTGCCAGACACCACAGAAGTGTAAGGAATTGCGATTATGGCATAGAGCTGGCCCGCTGGGGAAAACATTAGCAAACAGCACTTTATCCGGTGGCCCCCCTCTTCCTTGGAGATGTTTCAGTGCAAGGGGTGCTTCTGCTGTCTGCCAGTGGGCTGCCCCATTTGGTTTTCCCTGCACCTTTGAAACAAATGCTGCTGTCTGAGTCTTCATGTCTCTGCATGCTTTTCCATGAGAGCAAAGAAGCATTTTCCATATGATTTGGCTCATCCAACTTAACATGTGTGGCAGCATCTCTAGGTGTTAGAGTGAGAAGAATTTCCCCATTTTTCCTGCTAATCCCCAGAGCAGAGAGGTCCAGGAGGCTATGCAAGGAGCAGGGGCCAGAAAGTAGTGGTCAGGGTGGTGCTCTCTTTAGCAACTGGGTCCGAGTTGGAGGTATGGAGGAGAGGGGTTCTGCTTCCTGGGTTTCTGTTTCACCACATATTATCTGAGAGTTTGAGGAGACCTCAGATGACATGTAGGCCAGCCTTCTTCTTAGACCTCAGAGTTGGCCTCTTGGTTTGCAGTCCCCCAGCTGGTTTAGAAGGAGCAGGGACTAGTCCCCAGTCTCCATATCCAGTTCTCGTGCTCTTTCTGGTGGACCACATGGATCCTTTTATTCCTTCTTCCTCTCACTCCCCATCCCTTGCTTCACCTGTTCCTTTGGTTCTTTCTCCCAAGCCCATTGGGTATAACTCACTGAATGAGAAAGTGTTCGGAGTTTCTGGGGCAGGCAGGCTGTTAAATAGGCCTGGGGGACTTCCTCAGAGAAGCCTGAGTGTGTTCTCTGGATGTCAGATCACCAGGAGCACCCAGGGTGCCAGCTCACCACGTTGACCTCTGGTCAGAGATCATACCCAGAAGCCCCGTGGCTGAGGGCTCAGAGACACTACCTGTGAACTGGGGTCCATGGTGGCAGAAGCCCACTGTCCCACTCCCCCTTCCTCGCTGACATGGAAGGAGAGTTAGCATGTGCTGAATGCCCACAACACAATGATATTCAAGGTCTCACTCCCTGCACCCAGCCTTTCCCACCCCTGCTGTCTTATTTCCCCTTGGGGCCATCCAAAGCCACAAGGATGGGCCACACAGCATCTACCTGGCAGTCATCTTCCAGAATCACCCAGATAGCGCTGCTCTGAGTTCACGTGCCCATTGCAGCCCAACACCATGGTGGCTTGTCCAGGGTAACCACGGGTTAGGTTTCACCCTCTGGCAACAGTTGACTCTATTTACTCAGATGAGAACGATTTTCTCTCCCTTGCACTTTCGACAAGTTCGACCTCAAGGATGCTCCCCCACCTCCCCCTGCCCTCCCCACTGCTGCCCCTACTTCAGGCCCTGCTGCCAAAACCAATAAAAGGCAGAAGGAAGAAGTGGAGGCTGGGGGAGACCATCTACTCTCGTTGAGCTGTCAGCTGAGCCCTGGGTTTCCTGGATCTGGGGTGTCTCGTAGCCCAAATTGGCCAGTTTGCAGCTAATAGAAGGGGGAGCTGTTTTACTTACCAATCACTTTTAGAGATGAGTGCTTCATGCACGCGGGAGAGACACCTCTGTGGAAGGAGCTTCTGGCCGGCTGCCCCACTGCTGTTCTTCCTGGGCTGCGCTGGAGCCAGCTCAGTGGGAAACTCACCCGACACCCAGGGGTGGGGCAGGTGGGGGAGCATCAGGGCCTCTGGGCTGCACCTGGGAGGTGGCGAGATGAACAGGCCAGGATCCAGTGTCCAGGCACCCCCAGACCTGCGGCCCAGAGAGCAGCTCTGCACTCACGGAACACAACCCCCATCGTTTCGTTAGCTTCTCACTCAGTCCGTGATCACCTGATGAGTGGGGTTATTGGGCTCATACTTCCCATGAGGGGAGCTCTCGAGTGTCATTTCTTTGGCTTTCCATTATCTGGGAGTTTCATGTGACCTGATAAGTGTGTGTCGGGTGACTCTCGGATTGGACCTGGCCATTCTTTGTTGTTGAGACCACGCTGAGCACAGGGCTGCAAAGCTGGGTTCTTTTAGTCCTGGGATGTGAGTGGCTTGGGGTTCTGTCAGGTGGGGGAGGCAGAAGGGAAGGGCAATGAGCTGGTTCCTCGAAAGGTGGACTGAGTGTAGAAGCCAGTATCACTTCATTTGAAAACAATTTCCCCAAGCTTGGTGTTCAAGGCCCTCCACCACCCTCCACTACTGGCTCTGCTTGCCTTCCCAACCTCTAGCACCTCCTGGTCCTGCCCCCACTCCTCACCCAGGCTCATCATTCCGTGGACATTCCTGTCACCTTGGGACACCTTCGCTCTTGCTGCCCCTCTGCCTCCATGTCCTCTCCTCATTGCCAAGCCACACCCATACACTGAGGGCTTGATTAGACCCCACTTCTCCCCTAAGTCCTTTGCATACTCCTTTGAGGCTGCTCCTGTTTCCTCTGGACCTTTTTGCCCCTCCCTTATAAGACCAAGAATAGTCTGTCTTGTCAGTTGCTCAGGAATGGCCTTGCCTCTCTCACTGGATTGAGCTCCCTGCAAGAGAGATCTCTTGTTTGCTCATGTCTGTGCCTCCATGTGGTGGGACACAGGTCCTGTGAGTAGGTGTCAAATAAATGCCCATAGGGATGCATAGCGCTGAGGCCTGTATTAGTGCACATTTGCATGTGGCATGTAGCCTATTTATACAGGGCACCCTGGAGGCGGAGTTCCTGCTCTTGGCAGTCTTCAACAGAGGGCTCTGAGGGGGATGCAGGGTGAAGAGGCTCCAGGGCTCTGAGTTACAGTTAGAAACATCCAATTTCCAAACTGGAAGAGGTGTTATAGTAACCTAGTCTAGTCTCTTATATTGCAAATGAAGAAGCTCAGGTTCCTTCAGCAAGAGGTGACTTGGGGGGTTAGAAAAGCAGTTAACAGCAGCATGAGACCTGCTTACTCTGGGCGATCATCCTTATTCCTATTTTGCGGTGGTTGGAGAAGGCTTTCTCCCAAAGCTCCTGGGGTTTTCGGTGGCAGTTCTGGGCCTGCTCCTGCTGCCCTGCCAGTCTCACTGGCCACATTCCATTTTGGACATCCTGGAAGCCTGCTCTAGATTCCTCTATGTGAGATACTGGTGGGGAACCAACTTAAATTCAGAACACCTCTTGCTCTGGAACCCCGAGTCTCTAGGCACACTTCCATCAGCACTGCTGGATTCCTGCCCCCTCAGGGTTGACCTTGGCATGAATTTTGGATCATAGCTGATGAGGGAGGGGGGAAGAAAACTGAGATGAAATAAAAAATGAATGAGAGCAGCACACAGAAGCATAGGGAGGGCAGATCTGGGGGCTGGGGCTCTGGGTTCTAAAAAGAGAAAGATGTTCTTCCCATGAGAAAATCATCGGCAGCTTCAAAGGAGCCCCTTGTGAGGGACAGGGACTCCTGTATCCTCAGGATTTCTCCACTGCGAAAAGGGAAAGATCCTGAACTGGAACTTTCTTCAGATGTGGGCTGACTGAACTGGACTCAGTCTCATGCCCAGGGCTGGTGAACTGAGATGTCTCAGAACCATGGGGGGTCTTCCTAGAACATACTTCCTGACTAGATTCAGAAACCAGTGGAAGTCGAGGGGAGAGATACAGCTATACCACCTCCTTGCCCCAACTCCCCAACCAGTGCCAGCCTCTGAAGCTCATAAAGGAAGTGATTTCTCACCATCTCTTCCTCGTCCTGGGTTCTTTGGAAAGAATAAGATGAACAGGGTCAGAAGGAGGATGGCCCGGCCAGCGGGGGATGTGCCAACTTGACAGGCACCTTTCATCCAAGTTGGCCCGGGCTAGCCCAGGTTTTCCACATGTCTGCTGTAAGGTGATAGGGGAAGCAGGAGGCCTGGTGGCTTTCCAAAGAGCTGCCCTAGCTTCAGCTGTCCTCCTTTCCCTGAAAAAAATTTGCTGATTATTTGACCTAAGAAAATAGCCTTTGAAGAGACTATGAAACCCCCAAAAGTCTTTTATTTGCAAACCAAAGACCTTCTTTGAACACCTCCTAGCAACAGAGAGCAGCTGGCCAGAGAGGGCATGGCCACAGTTGAATGGCAATCTTCCTTGAGTCCACATGTGAGCTGTGGCTTTCAACAAGGGCTGAGAGATTGGGATTTGCCAGCTGCCCACGTGGCTCTTGGCTGCAGAGCTCAGGGGCTGTACAGCCTGTAGACAGACTATGGGGAGGAACTCTCCTCCACAATCTGGCTGGCTCAGGACCTGATGGCCACCTCTGAGAGATGACAGCCCATGGACCACTGGAAAGGTCAGGTGTTGCAGTGTGGGCACTATTCAATCAGAAGCATGCCAGCACGAAGGGTTTTCAAGATTTCTCTGCTGTGCACACCCACTTGGGTTTTATCTTGGCCCTGGCCACATTTTCTGAGTCACTAGCATTTATTTCCCATCTCTCTGTGCTCAGAAAAGAAACTCTCTTGGGACTACTAGGTATTTAAGGTGAGACAGGATTCCTAGGATGTCTGGAGTTTAAAGCTCAGTAGAAGGGACAGAAAAAGAGGACTAAAGCCTTTTGTTACTTTGCGCCATCAAATAGACATTGAAGAGCACTTGTGTGTGTCATTTGTGTTATGACACGCAGACTCTCTGTTAACAGCTTGTTTTTGAGTGTGTGTTTACTTCAAACCTTAGATCTTTTGCCTGGATTTCTTTAGCTCAGTCTGCAAGAACGAAGCACAAGGAAATTAGTGCTCTTATTTTCCAAAGCCTGCCATGGACAAGGGCATGTTCCCTGACCTTCGAGAAAGTTGGGAGACCCTTGCTATTTCTTGAAGCCTCTTCTGTTCCCGGAGGGGAGTGAGATTGGCTGCCTTCTCTAAGTCTCTACACACCCAGGAAAAGAAACAAGCAGGCTGGGCTTCTCCAGGGCTTCAAAAGGCCAAAGTGGAAATCAGAGAACTTAGCTGTGTCTAGAATGGGCATGGGTGGTAGACTTTTAAGCGTTCTTAGAACCAAGCTAGTTGGAGTCCCTTGAGATATTCCTGAGGGCAGTGTGTCCCCAAATTCCATCTTTTTCATCCTCCTGGAGGATCTGGCTTGGCAATCAGGAACAATTTTCTAAGAGTGAAATTTCCCTTTCCCACTTCTTCCCTCAACTTTAAACTTGTCTCGTCTCCACTGACTTCTCTGGGTTTTCCTTGTTAAAAACAAGGGCCCCTTAGGAATAAGAAAACAAAACCTCTGCTGATTGTCATGTGTGCTTCCAGAAATAGTGCTCAACTACTATTTATGATCTTGAAGTCAGAATTTCCGAGGAAGCGTCTGGAGTTGGCTCTAGAGGGTGGGGTGACTTATAGTGGCCTGGGTGGTTGCTTTGCCCCAAACATGGGACCACATGTTCCTTGGGTAGTTGGACCATTTCTTCTTCTAGGTCCTATCTGGCTAGTCTGTAGCTGAATGGCTCCCAGAGGATGCAGAGAAAGGTTTGGACCTCAAGTGACCCAGATATCACCTTTGCTGACTTTCCAGGGATTTAGGAAGCTGGTGGAGCCCAGAAATTAAGAGTGAACAGTGTGCAGCCAGCCTGGCCACCTCTGTACTCCCTAGCCATATGACCTCCAGCCAATTCTTTAATGTCTCCAAGCCTCTAAATCCTTACACATACTGAGGGGTAATCATATTTGCTTTCTAAGGTTGCTATAATGATTAAATAACATCGTGGAAATGCTTTGAAAAGCTCTCAATACATGGTAGCTATTAGCAAATAGAAACTTACCTGGTGTGATGCTCCTTTCTCGGAATGTACAACACACCTCTGGAAGTATAACAGGCAGTTGCTGGCTGGTCGGTCTCTGCCACCTCCTAGGTTGTGAGAGTCTTGTCTATAGAGTGCCTTTCCAATGTTTGTTTAGCTCAATGCCTGGATCCTAGGAGATTTTTCTCTAAATGTTTCTTGAATAAATTAATAAATGAACTGATGTGGGGGCGACTTTCCTCGCAGGTCCCCCGGGCCGCCACAGATGAGAGTAATCATGACTGAGACATGATGTGATCTGCCTGGGGAGGGGAAGTGGCCATTTTCCCAGAGGAAAAGGTCTTGAGCCCCCTCCTCCAGGGCCTCTTATTCGGTTCTAATACACAGGAATACAGGGTGGCAAGGATCAAACAGTAGATAACATTTCAAAGAAATCTGAGGGCTTAGTATGAGTCAGAGTCTGTCAAGAACAGAGTTTTAGGGTTTCCTGCTTGAACTCTTAACATATGAATGAAAGCACTCTTAGCAGAGCAGATTTCACAGGTTTATCAGGAAGTCTTTGTGATGCCAGATTTTTCCCCAGGACACCCTCTAGCAAGGCAAGGAGCTGCACCTCTCCCCAACAGGTATTCAGACTTAAGCGGATTAGGGCCAGGAAGTGCTTCTCCCAGAGAACATGGGGACTCGGGCTTTGTCAAAACTGGGGGGCGAGAGTCCACTGCTCCCTCTTTGTTGCAGCCCCTCCCCCCGAGTCCTTCCATGAAGGCCTCCCAAGTGATCGAGTCTGGCTTAGGTTGCCCCCACTATGAGGGGTCTTACCTGTCATTGACTTCCCACCAAGCTTTGGGTGCAGGGAGAGGAAACTGAGGCAGCATTTGCTACTAGAGACAAACTTTGTCTCCTGCAGCTCGCATTCCAGAGGTCATCCCTTGCCCTTAGCCACAAGGGGTCAAGATACAATTCCTAGAACCAGGCAGAGCTGTCTACAACAAACTGATTAGATAGATGGGAAGGGAAGCAACTC
Organism: Sturnira hondurensis; assembly: GCF_014824575.4. Lineage (NCBI taxonomy): Eukaryota > Metazoa > Chordata > Mammalia > Chiroptera > Phyllostomidae > Sturnira > Sturnira hondurensis. The sequence goes on along the minus strand of NW_028096783.1, from coordinate 4,702,352 downwards.
ATGAGTGGATGCCAAATTACTTTTTTGGATAAAAGAGTAGGAATATGACCTGCTGAGGCCCTCAGGCAGCACTGTGTTCAGTACCTTTGCTGAGGGAAGGCCTAGATTTTCAGCAGCTTGAGAAGTTGCTGAATGGTGCCCAGTGGAGTCCTGCCCTGTGTGGCCTGAATGGCCATATGTGGCAGCCCCGGACACTCCCAGCGTGGAGACTGACCTAGATTCCTTGACCCTGGGGCTGGCCTTGCAAAGAATGATTCATTTTCAAATGACCTGAGGGAAATGAAGGAGGTAGGAAGACTAAGGGCAATTAAGGAGAAAGAGCTGCAGGGACCTAGGGAGATGGCAAGGGTCCTGGTCCTGGTGAGCTGGCAACTGGATCCACCAGGACCCTTGCCAGCTCACACCAGATCACAAGACCTGACCAAGCGTATCTCTTCCCAGCTGGTTGGCAAGCGTATTCACACCATGGAAAATGGCACATGCCACAAAGCCAGGCTCCCCTCCTTCTCCCAACAGAGAAGGTTGTTAAACATTTACTGTGCACCCCTGATTTCGATAGAAGGCCAAAGATGCACACATGAAATGGGAGAGAGGCTGGTGAGGACAAGAATAAACACATGGAAATGTGTCTGGGGACAGTGAAAAGCTCACTGGGAAAGGGGCACGTTGCTTGTGGAATGCCATTTGAAAGTGCTCACAGGCCCAAACTGGGGAGAATTGTTCTATTTTCAGTTTTGAGTGCTATGGCACAGGAATTTGGCGATGACTCTTTTTGAGGCCAGACTTGCTTTAACAGAAAGGGGTTGCCTTGGGACTGAGGCCACTGGAGTTTCCCAGGAAGCAAATTAGGTAGGGAACAGGGTGGGAGCTCTTGGTGCTAATGAGCCTTCAGCCCCCTGGCGGTTCACAGGATTGTACAGGACCTGCCCATGCTCATCCTGCTTCGTGCTTCAGCTTTCTATCTTTTCCCCTTTAAGTGCTTAGAGTGTATTTCAATAAGAGGTAAGACCCATATGTGAACCCTGAGGAAAAAATTGACACTTGCTAGGAAGGGTTCCTGGTGGCAAACTGGGCTCAAATTAAAACAAAACAAAAGAAAACAAAAAACAGACAGCCCAGCAGCCACATCTAGACAGGGGCCTCTCACAAACTACACTTCACAGAGAAGCCTGTGCTGACCTGCCTACACTGTTTCTGCCAGCTGAGCCAGCCTTTGTAAAGAAGTTTCTGGAATCCGATTTCAACCAATATAACCAAGGCTTCTCTCATTAGACCAGAGCTGTGTAGCTCCAACCAATCAGAGTGGCTTTATTCTGACCAATCAGGACACTGTCTTTGGGCTAATCAAACTGCAAGGACTTGGAGCCCTCATTTGCATGAGGATGGACCAATCAGGGACCAGGGACTCTTGTCCATATAAGCCACCTCCTCTGGCTCAGGAGTACCCTTTCCCTTTCTACTGGAAACCGAAGGCTGACCACCGCCCCCCCCGCCCCCCCCACCCCCCCCACCCCCCCACCGCGCCCCGAGCTAAAACACCACACTTTTAGGAACAAATCGGAGTAGACTGGCACAGTGCAAGGCAGAAGAGCTGTTCAATAGCTGCACTGTTTTCACTGCCCTGCATCATAATTAGGCTGTTTTGCATGGAATGAAGATTCCTTCTTCACTGCACCCCAAATTGGGGTTCTTGTTGGCATGATTTGGCACCAATAACCCTTGGTTAACACATAATACTTTAAATTTCACTCAGTAGTCTCTGGCACATAATGAACACATTAAAGAGAAAGAAAGAAAAAACCCTACTATAAACTGAGGTTTTAAGTAGGCTCTATACAAGTTGCAGATATTATCTCATTTAAATTTAAGAATTGACTACATTATTTTATTCCCAATGACTATGAAGGCCCCGAGACACAGCCGCATTCCCGGGAAGTGACAGACCCATGGTGCCAACATAGTGCCCATTTTTAACTGCTGTCTTAAACACTCGTTTCAGGTTTGTCTCCCTTCACATATTGAGGAGAGAAAGGAGGAAGATACAATGCGATTGGTCTAAGCTGTGCTTTCTGTGAATGGCCCTGGTGGTGAGACTTTATTTGAGGGCAGGGCTGTGATGCCTGCTAACCTGGTTGGATCACACTATTACACTTCATTCTGCTCCTTTGGATTTTAAAGAACATTTGATTCTGTGCTCCAGATGCCCTCCCTCCCTCCCCCTCTCCCCGTCTCTGCTGTGTGCGTGTGTGTAGAATAATAACAATGAGAAACCCAACTCCGAAGCCACATGTTTCACTTTGCTGCTTGTTAATTTTAACAAGGCAGCTGGTGGTTTGGGCTGAGAGCTTGCTTTTCTATTAACCACAGCTTTTCCTCCCCATGGATTTCCTGTCTGTAGTTTTGGAGGTAAAAATTCTTGGTAGAGGTGAGCCTGAACCATTCCAACCTAAAAGGAGCAGCTCTTAGGAGCCCAGGCAAAGGGAGCCTTGGAAGGACCAGGCCGACCTTGGTCCTTCAAAACAAAACTCTTATAGCACATTGGTTTCAGGCCAAGGCTCTGCTCGGCATGGGAGACCCGCAGAGGCACATGTGGCCAGGACCCCAGAGGAGCGCCTGGCGAGCAGTGGGGATTGGACAGGCCCAAAGCATTATAGAAACTGTGCTGAGTGCGCTAAAGAGTGGCACAGGGCTGTGGCAGGGATGCAGAGGAAACAGCGGGCCTGGGTCTGCAGACTTTGTGGAGGAAGTCAGATTTGACTTTGTCCTTTGAGGGGCAGGCAGGTGTTTTTATTTGTTGTTTTATATATTCTCATTTTTTTTACAAGCAGGGATGAGAGGAAGGGCATTCTAAGCAGGGAATAACCCTGTGAGCAAAGGCCCAGAGGTGAGCAGTTGTGGGAACAGTGACTCTTCTGTTCAGATCAGACAAGAGCCCAGGTAAGGGAAAAGGCAAGACGACAAGAGCACCTAGGGGCCAGATCGTGGGGGTCATGTAAGGTCATGTGAAGAGTATGGATGTTTAGGCAAATTGTGGTCACTATGGGTTATTGTGGGCGAGAGGAACATGATCATCATTGTGTTCTAGAAAGATAACTGGCTGTGTGGAGTGCGCATGAAAAGGAGTAAGTGCAGTAGGGATGGAAGGGAAGGGCTGGGTGACGGGACATTACAGAGAGAGACCAGGTGTAGCTGAAGGTAACTCTCAGGTTTTGAATTAAGGTCGTTTTGATAGCATTAACAGACAACAGAGATGAGAAACCAGGGAGGGAAGAGGAGAAGAGTTTTGGACAAGTTGAAATTGAGGTGTCAGTGAATCACTGAAGTGAAAAGATCTAACTGTCAGCTACAGTGCAGATGGGGTGAGAAAGAGAACTCGGGACAAGGGGGGGTGAAAGGTGGGGAGGGACAATTGGACTTGACTGTGAGGAACATGCTGATGACAACTTGGGGAGAGAAGGTGCGGTAGGGTGGTGGCCTCAGAAGTCACGGTAGGGAAGCATGGGCGGAGGGTCTGAGATATTGCCTGTTACTTTTTCATTTGTTAATTCATTCATCATATGTCCACTGAGTGCTTGATGTGCTGCAGGCACTGAACTAAGTCAGGCCTAGGGACACAGCAGGGAACAGACAAGACAGAGACCCTTCTTTCTTCCACGGGGCCTGCAACTAAATAGAGGAAGTAAGCATTAAACCCATAATTACTAAGAACTTATTAAATTACATTATGACATCTTAGTCTGGGGATCAGGAAATGCCATTGAAGCTGAGACTAATTAGGAGTTAATTAGGTGAAAGATGGGCAGGGGTGTTTGGGGGCTGGGAGGAGGGAGCAGAGGAGAAGGCTCTGAGATGAAAGGAGCTTGGCAAGAGAGACAGACTCCAGGGAGACCTGCAGGGCTTCTTGAATGGGTGGAGTGGCTTTTGGGGGAAATTTGTCAGTGAAATCAGGACAGAGACAGGAGAGGCTTGAGGCAGTAAAGGTCTCAGGAAGTTGCGGTGGTGATAAGGAGACCCAGTGTGGGAGGTTGACCAGAGTAAGAGAGCCTGCTGCTGGCCTTCAGGAGCCAACGCATACAATCTGTGGAGAGCGCCACGTGGAAGGGGGCTGCTGGTGGCCTCCAGGATGGGAAGGCAGCCTCTGGGTGACAACCAGTGAGAAGTGGAGCTCCTCCAGCCTAACCTCTGCAAGGAAGCAAACTCTGCCAACAGGCTGAGTGAGTTTGGGATTAGCTTCTTCCCCAGCTGAGCCTTCAGATGAGAATGCAGCCCCATGGTGCCTCGACTGTAACCTCAGGAGACTCTGCACTGTGCCCAGTCCCCTGATGCTTGGAGACTGTGATACACAGGTGTGTTGTTGTAGACAGGCAGGTTTGTGGAAATCTGTCACACATCAAGAGGAAACTAATACGCTCAGGATATGTTTAAGCTGAAGTGTTGGAGGCTGTGGAGGTGGGGTAATGGAGGACAGGAGAGCTAAAATGTTGAAAATGTTGGGAAAAACTGCCAGCCATGTGGCCTGGGAGGAGGTCATGGAGAAGGCAGGAGATGAGATAATGGAGATGAAAGAATTTGGGGAGGAGGAGGACAAGAGTTATTTATTTTCAGAGATGTTATCTATTTTCCAGTTTCCTTTTTATTGAAATTGTCCTCTGCTCAGAGATGTTTCTTTCCTCCCTACTTCTTAGGTCCTTTCCCTAGCTCACTCAATATGGAATGCTGAGGTATCATTTAATAATTAACATTTTTTCTTTTTATTTCCTTTGAAAATACTATACTTACATTAAAGGGAATTAAATGCTTCAACTTCGTCTTAAAAATAATTTTTTAAATTAAAAAACATAATTCATCCAGAATTCTATGACCTTAACATACATATGGTTGTCATTTTTTGGTGATTCCTTCCAAGCCTCTTGACATGCAAAAATACCTCTACATAACTGTAATTGCAGTTATACATTAAACTATAATTAGTATTCATATTCTATGGTTACAAAGTTATGCATGCTCCTTGTACATGTAATATCATGTTGAATTTTCTCTTACCATAAACATTTTTCATAATATTTTTATTTTATGGCTGTCTGATAGTCTATCAAATTGAAATAATTTACTTTAAGATTTGTACTTTGCTATAATTGTTAAATTTTATAGATAATGCTTCAAAATCATCTTTCTGCAAGTCACTTTTTTTTATTTTGAGAAAAAATATAGGATAAATTCTTTCAAGTGGGGTTACTGGGTCAAAGGTACCAAAACTTTTTATGGATATGTATCTATATAATCACATCCATTAAAAGTAAACATCTAAAGGCAGTTAAAATACTACTCTTCTTTGTATCACAGAGTAAGCAGTTATTTGAAATGATTCCTTCAGCATTTACATCCCTATATCCAGGAGGCTGTGTAGTGATTTAGGAAGGCGAGCCTCTTAGGGCACAGAGGTAAAATTGCCACAGATAAGCCTTTCATGAATCTCTCCATTTCTCACATCCACGCGTCCACCCACCCACCCATTCGTCCATCCTTCTACCTGTCCTCCCATCCATTCGTCCACTCATCCATTAGTCCATTTGCCCATCTGTCCAAACATTCATCTATTCATCGATCCATCCCATAGACATCTAACAAGCATCCATTCTTAGCCAGGCAACGTGAATTCTCCTTTACTAAGGCAAAGAGTCAGGGGCGTTCCCTTTCTTTTCCCACACATAACATTGGAGTTTTTCCTACTTCCTCCCCTATTCTCTATTCTGCCTCTGATATTCACTTTAATCAATCTTCCTGGGTTTCAAAATTGTTGCCAAAAGAAAGCCTTGGCCTCTCTTATTCACCTCCCTTCTCATCTTTATAAGGATACCTCTGCTCATATTCCAGACAAGTAGTGAAGATAGAATAGTATTGTTTTCTGTCTAAAGAAAAACATCTCCTGTGTCTCACAGGAAGAGAACCTTCATCCATGCTGGTGATATGGTGCTTTCTCTAATGCCAAACCTGTCCAGCTGTATGACAAAGTAATCACATTAAGACAAGGCATATTATTTTCCACAATGTGAAGAAAATTAAAGGAAGGCCATTAACTCACTGGTTCTTAAGATGATATGATTCTTCGTTTAGGTTTTGCACTCCACATAATTCTGTTTTTCATAAATTTCAAAGTGGTAAACTGGGTTGTATCTTTTTTTAAAAAATGATTTGATTTATTTACTTTTAGAGAGAGGGAAAGGAAGAAGAAAGAGAGGAAAAGAAATATCACTGTATGGTTGCCTCTCACATACCCCCACTGGGGACCTGGCCCACAACCCAGGCATGTGCCCTGACTGGGAATCGAACCGGCAACCCTTTGGTTTGCAGCCTACACTCAGTCTACTGAGTCACACCAGCCAGGACCTGGGTTGTGTCTTTGCTGAGTGCTTAAGAGCAGAGCTTTGGAAAGCAAGTGAGGGGAAAAAAGAGACGTGACCACTGGATCTTGAAGCCAGATTACAAGGTAGACTTTTTTCTGGGCCTTCCTTTTTCCTCTTTTGCTCCTCCTTTTCCTTGTCCCTTCCCTCCCTCCTTAACCATGTTTCCAGACCCCAAAATAAGAACTAAATTACTGCTTCAGATGCTCTCATTTTGAATCTCAAATATCTCCAGCTCTTACACCATTAAAAGAAGGAAATGACTGGGTCTGTTTCTTCTGAAGGCTTCACGCTCTTCTAGTGACCAAATGAGTATTTTCTGACAAAGCTCGTTTTGGTTCTCATTATCACAGTCTTCTACACATAGAAAAATGGCTTGGTCTGAAATGAAGGCATCATGCGTCTAGCACTATGTGACCCAACACCGCCGACATTAATTGTTTCCATTCTTAACTAGGCCCCAGCATTTATTTGGAATGGTGATCATCCTTCCCAATTTCCCTTTCCGGTTTGCCTTTGCGAGCCACGCTCTCTTATTTGGCTCTTTCTCTTTCCTCTCAGTTTCTTTCTTCTATTTTTAAAAAAAATCTTGCAGTCTTAATTAAGCACCTGAGTTGTCCTAGTTTAGGTGAAGCCTTTTCTAAAGACACATTTTTCTATTTACTTTTTGCAGTTTTTCTCTTTTAGGTGATGATGGCTTCCCACAAAAGAAATCAATAAAAATGTACTTTGTGTTTATGTGTAAGACGTGTGGTGGGTGTCCACAAAGAGCCCGCAGAGTATTTGGGGAGAGGACACACGTGCGTAGGAAAGATTCCAGAAAGAAAAAAAATGCTGAAGTCAAACCAAAGCCCAAACCCAGCAACCCTATGGTTTGGTGTATTTCTCTGAACAACTGACGCTCCACTGCTTTGATTCTTTCACTGCTATGCGAGTTCTCCTTGGGGGCAGGGAGTGTCCTCCCCATAGGCTCCACTTGGCTCTTGATAGACTCAGTCATTAATCCAGGAAGAACCTTTACTGAGTGTCTTCCATTTGTCAGGCACCGTGTTAAGCTAGATAGCAGTAACGAGGCTGGTCAAGCCAGGCAGTCCCATCATTACAGAATTTCAGAAAAGAGAGAAAGACTAATTTGGGTTGGGGTGGTTAAGGCAAAGGGTCACAGGTGTTCCCTTTCTTTTCCCACACAAAACATTGGAGTTTTTCCTACTTCCTCCCCTATTCTCTATCCTGCCTCTGATATTCACTTTAATCAATCTTCCTGGGTTTCAAAATTTTTGCAAAGGGGTGGATGAGAGTGCAAACATTAAGAACGTGCATGTAGCGTGGGATGTATGGGCGGAGAGGGGCTACCAAAGCTTTCCTGACAAGGGAAGTAGGACAAGCAGGAGAATGGGTGCTGGGCTGTGTTACCCCAGGTCCTGGTGCTGAGTGAGGGGAACAGTCTGGCCTGACAGAAGGTTTATGTTTGTGCTGGGGCATCTTGGAAGAGGAGGTGGGGGAAGGATGGCTTCTGGGGCTAGAGAAACTCAGGGCTGCTCACCCCCACTTTCTCCCATTGCCTACCTTCCCACCTGCTTTCAGCAGTTTTTATTTCTTCCTGGCTGCTTCCATCCTTTTTCCTCTGAAGGACTGGGGCTGGATTTCTACAGCCATATCGGGTTGCAAGTTATGATATAATGTTTGGATAGTGTATATCACTGTGTTCTATTTTTAAAAAAGTTTTTTCTTTTATAGCTTACATTCAGTATTATTTAGTTTCAGGTGTACAGCATAGTGTTTAGAGAATCATATGCTTTATAAAGTGTTCCCCTACTATTTCCAGTACCCACCCAACACCATGCATAGTTATTACAATATTGTACATTGCTGTATTGTTAATTAAAACATCTGGCTTACCTCTGCATAAACCTGTCTGCTCTCCAATGAGTGCGCCTGCATGTTCACATCTATAGAAGGCTCTCGGCTGCTCTGCACATCTGTGACTCTGCCTCAGTTCTTACACAGGAAAGTCCAGGCATCCAGCATCTCTCAGCTAAAACTCAAAGTCATATGATGTCAGGGCTAGGAAAGGTCTTTAGGCTCATTCATCAAACCCTTCATTGCACAGATGATGAAATGGACACCCATGGATTTTATTTCAGCTGACTCATGTCCATGTTGCTGACTTGCTTATTCATCATTTGCTCTTTTGTTCATTTAGTAAACATTTAAGAAGAGTCTAAAAAAGGCCACATCCTAAAGCAAATACAAAAAAAAACCAACCATGAAAAATAGACTTGAGGGACTCACATTTCAGTGGCACAGACTTAGAAGTGGGTAATTACAACCCACTGCAAGTACAGTAATAGATAGGAACAAAGTGGGGAGGAAGGGGTGAAATTTGTCTTGGGGAACCAGGGAAGCCTTCTTGGAAGAAATGTCTACATGAACTGGGTCTTGAAAAATGGGGGAGAGGTCTCCGGGCAAAGATGAAGCAAGACCGTTCCCGGCAGGGGAGAGCAAAACGAGCCAAGAATCAGAATTGTTGGAGCGGGGTGGGGGGCAGTAACAGAGCGCAGCATGGCTGGAGAGTTCGTGGAAGGGAATCGGGGGAGTCCTGGCCACAGCAAAGGTAGGGTGAGATTGTGAAGGGCCAGGGTGCCCTGCGAGGGCATCATTGAGTTGGTGGAGGTCTTTAAACAGGAAATGAGTGGATATATTTGTCCCTTGAGTACCATTAACACCTACAATATTGGGGCTGATGACATGGAATATGAAAGGAGGATAGTAAAGTAACCAATGAAAGAATTCATACTTAAGACACATCCTGATATGGTTGTGAATTCATCTGGCGGTAATGGATTTGCAGAAAGTGGGTCTGGTTTAGGAGGTGTGTCTAAGTAGGATGGACAGCAGTGGCAGGCAAATGGGTCTGGAAGGTGAAAGAGAAGGAAGAGAAGATGATGACAAGCTTTTGCTCTGCAGGCTGGTCATTAATAATGGAGGGATGTGAATCCAGCACCCATTTGTGATGAAAACTCTCAGCAAAGTGGGAATAGGAGGATCACACCTCAATGTGGTAAAGGGCATGTATGACAAACCCACGGCTGACATTACACTTAATGGGGAAAGACTAAACTTGTCTCCCTTAAGATGAGAAACAAGACAGGATGTCTGCTTTCGCCACTCATTCAGTGCAGTGAGTGGGGCACCAGGTGGGCACTGGAAATACTGGGAGACCAGTCTGTGAAGTGTAAGACTGTCTAACCTCCATACTGTACACCTGAAATGAATGCAAAGTAATGTTGAATGTAGAAGGGAAAGTTAAATGTAAAAGTGTTGGAGGCTGTCATTAGATTGAAGAGTGAAGGAGGATGAGTGGGTGTGAGTGGGAGGCGGACTGGGGGATGCTGTGTTCGAGCTGGGTGGGCTGCAGGTTTGGGTCTTGACACTTAGATCTGGGGGTCTTCACATTAGAAGCACATGTGTCCGGGCTGAACCCTAGTCTGATTCCAGTTCTATTCTCTAGTTGATATCAACGTGCTCCCCATGCCCTCCTTTCTCCATGGCGATTCCAGTTCCTACTTGAGTCTGACTGGGATGTGGAGAATTCACTAAATGGCCTTTCTCACTCCAATGGAGACCGAGGATTCATGTGTGTGTGTGTGTGTGTTTTCTCAAGTCGTTTCCCAGGACTGATGGCACCCCAGGACTCCAGGGGAGGGCCTGTCAGATGGAGCTTATTTATTTAATGAAAAGAACTTAATAATTTGGTTTTGTTTTCCCTGGTCCTTTATTTTTCTTTCTACCTCCCTCTCCTTCCCTGGGCTTTGCAGGGTGGGAAATGGGTCAGCAGCTTGGTCAAACATTCTGGAGTATTTAATTCTTCAGCTGTTTTACAAGCCTGACTGGTTCATGTGGTTAATCTCTTTTCTGCTTGTCCCTAGAGGGGTGTGTGTGTGTGTGTGTGTGAGTGTGTGTGTGTGTGTTTGAGAGAGAGAGAGAGGAGAGAGAGAGAGTGGGGGGCGGGGGAACTGGGGGTAAGGGAGAGGAGGAATGGCCACAGGCAGGGGCCCTGTTTGTTCCAGAGAGCATGAAGTCTGGAACACTGGCCTGTGCTCTGGGTGTTGATTCTTTATTGTGCGGGCCTTTCTCTGGGTCTGTGTTTCCGTGCATGAGGTCTTTGGGGCTCCTCACTCCATTGGTCTGGGGAGCTCAGTGGGTGGATTGTCGCAAGGTTTGCTGTGAGGTTTGAAAACTCTGAGAAGGTGTGGAAAGACATGACTCCAGGGTCTGGCCATCAGTGGGCATCCCTGTGTCCCAACAAGTCACCTTTTATCCAGAAATGACAGTTAGTAGCCACATGCTTGGGAATGAAAGCCATGTGAAGGCTTTGCTTGAAAGATACTGACAACTGAGGAATGTCCTGCAGGCCCAAATCTCCAACGCCCTGCTGCCCTGCACAAGGGCTGGAACCAGCCCTCTGATGTGGTGCCTGCCTGTGCTCCCGAGTCTGATGGCATCGTGTCCATCTAGCCTGGCCAGCTAAGTAGGAGTTTAAATGGAAACCTAAAAAAATATATTTTTTACATTTTTTATTGTATTTTTTCATTACCATTTATTCTCCTGAATGCCCTCTTCCACCTCCACCCATACCTGCTCCCACAGTCACCACACTGTTGTCGGTGTCCATGGGTTCTTTCCCTTTTCTTTTTCTTTTTGCTTGATCCCTCCCCCACCCCACCCCCATGCTCCCCAGAGCTGTCAGCCTGCTTTCCATCTATGAGTCTGTCTCTACATGCCTTATTAGTTCAGTTTGTTCATTAGAATCCACATATGAGTGAAATCATATGGTATTTGTCTTTCTCCAACTGGCTTATTTCACTCAACACAATTCTCTCTAGTCCCTCTGTGCTGTCACAAAGGGTTTTCTTCTTTTTTATGGCTGAGTAGTATTCCATTGGGTAAATGTACCACAGCCTTTTTTATCCAGTCACCTGCTGACTTAGGCTGCTTCCAAATCTTGGCCATTGTAAATAATGCTGCAGTCTACACAGGGGTGTATATATTCTTTCAGAATAGTTTCAGATTTCTGTGGATAAATTTGCAGAGGTGGGATTGCTGGCTAATAAGGCAGTGCGATTTTTAATTTTTTGAGGTGACTCTGTACTGCTTTGCACAGAGGCTGCCCCAGTCTGTATTCCCACCAACAGCACATGAGGGCTCCCCTTTCTCTCCTAAAAAGGGTTCTTAGCCCAGGAGGGTGGAGCGGGGAGTGGGCCTCGGCCTCACAGAAGACAGAAGTGGTGATAGTACCTCTGCTCGAGCAAGGCTGTCTTTGTCAGGAAACAGGATGACTCCATGATTCTGAAGTTTCCCAAATGCCTTAGATTTCATCCTAGGATAGTGTGGGAAAAGAATAGTTTTGGGTGTTTATTATGTGCTAGGTCTAATGTCAAGTCTCTTATACATCATCTCACTAAACTTGACAGATCCTTAAAAGCAGGCATTACTGCTACTACTGCTATTATTTGCATTTACAAATGAAGAAACCGAAGTCCAGAGGATTAAATAATGTGTGCTGAGCCTGGATTCCCTCGACCCCATACTGTTGCACGGCATGATTTTCACAGCATTTTCTTGTACACTCATGTTTCAGATTCCCCGCCACAAAAATGGGAGGCTGGGCTCGGCAGGATTATCCCCATTTGACAAATGAGGAAACTGTGGCTGAGAAAGGTTAAGTGACTTGGCCAGAGCCACAGAGCTCATGAGAAGTAGAAGCAGACGTGGATCTCGATCTCCTGATGCTTAGTCCAGACTCCCCTACTATGCCAAGTGCGGGCTCTCTCTCGTTACTGCTGTACTCAATCTTATCCCTGGGTCTTAGTTTTTGAAGGGTGGAAAACTCCGGTTTTAATTTCCAATCTGCAAGTGCAACTTAAAGAGCTCCAGGGAGAACAAGTCAACTGCAGCACTTGCCGGCAAGGCTGCAAAATCCACCCCAGAATTAATAGCACAACTATTGTGCGTACAACGCTGACCTGATTAAAAACATATTTATTGAGGATTAGCAAGTCTGTACTAGCTATAAATCTCCTTCGTGGTCATTAAAATGAAAAAATATGTTTCTAATAACAACGCAATTACTTATATAATAATTGCCTGAATAAAATATAATTAAACGCATATTTGGTGAGTATAGATTTCAATCTGTAACACACAGAGAGCCTGGGATTGTGGGGGTTGGGCAGCAGGAACACTGAGGGTCTCTTTAAAAGAAGAGACAGGGAGGATGAGCCCGAGGAGCTGCCCCCACCCCAGTGTTGCTGCGGATGCCTCTGGGCCTCGTTGATGTTTCACATGGTGTTCAGGCCAGGTATTTTCACTGCATTTCCAGATGCACCTAATGTATGTTCTGGGTGAGAGTCAGTGTGGAAAGGCAAGGTGGCCAGCCTCGGTGGCTTGTCATCTTTTGCCTGGCCCCAGACAACTGTCTGGATGTTACCGAACAAGGGTCCGAGGGGGGGGCAATACTTGGCCCACCAAGGGATGCCAAAAACTGCTTCAGAAAACAGGGGCCCCTCCCAAGGATGATACACTAATATCTATAGGGCTCTTCTGTCCGCCGCCAATTGGAAACACATCTCTCAATGCCAGAGATTTGTGAAAAGGAAACAAAATGTTTATTTAATGCTATTCAGGCCTAATGCCTTCCTTGAAATATTAAAGTCTTTAAGGGTATACACCTACACACACACACACAGCGCTCCCTTCTCCCACTGTCCCAACTCCGGGTACCGTAAATCAGGAAAAGAGCACACGTCCGTTTTCAGGCCGCTGGCACGTGAGCTGCGTCGTCTGCCTGTCCAGGCAGGATCTCCAATTAATCCAAAGTCATGCGGCACCTTCCACTGGCAAGAGTTCTTTGTACCAAGTTCTAGTCAAAGTCTCTCCTGCTTTCCAGGCTACTCAGCCAAAGGGAGCACGCCAAAGCCGTGTGGGCCTCTTCTACCAAAGCCGCGTCTTTCTTCTTCACCTGGCCGCAGGGATCTCCATTCTGGCAAAGTTGCGTGGTTTTCTCTTCCACCTGGCCAAGAGGGGGTCTGCACTCTGCTGAAACTGCATGGCTCTCCCTCCTAATGGCTACAGGGGTCTACATCTTTCTAAATAGCGTGGCTCTCCCCCTCATCTGGCCAAGAGGGGGTCCTCACTCTGCTAAAGCCACATGGCTCTCTCGCAGGCACTCTCTCCGAGAAGCAACCCCAGTTTCCAGCCTGGTTAGCTCCTCACTTCTGCTAAAGCCACATGGCTCTCAAGCAGCCCTCTCTGAGCCCAAAACTTGGCCACAGCTATTTAACATATCTATGAAACCAGTTAAAGGTTATAGATATGTTAAATGCCATTCCAGAGGTTAGCTACAAAACTGTTGCTATGCAAAACAGCTCTCAATGGCCCTGCTCCATTCATCCCTTCCCCCAACTGACACCTGGGGGGGGGTGAGGACATCCTAATATTTCCTCCAATATTTCTGTACACTTTGAGTTCTGGACACCATTCCAAATCTTTTCTGGGCCCCCCCTTGGCTGCACCCTGTATCATGGACTAGTGTTAAAAGGAGACAAGTAAGAGGAATTACCTGATAGTGTCAGCTGGGGGGGCAAGGTTTAACAACCACCACAGAACTGCTGGAATCTCAGTGACTGAGTTTTACTCTTGCTGTGCCCTTAGGGGACATTATTTGCCATACACTGAGCTGGGATCCATGGCAAAAACAAGCTGTTCGACAAACGGCGTTTCCCATACCAGATGGGACCACGTGGACTTAGTCATACACTCCCATATGTCAGGCCTGCTTACTTTCTTTACCCATGAAACAAATGTTTATTGAGTGCTACTTAATGCAGCAACTGGTAAGCATTAGAAGTGAATACACGTAAGCGACAGAACAAGACCCATCCTGGTGGCGTGGTTTCAAGGTGGGGAAGGGCGCCAGACTAAGCTGCTCCACTGAATTCTCCTTCCACTTATTCAGCAGATATACTTATTGAACACTTCGCAGGTACCAGGAATGAGTACAGATGCTGTGTCCACAGCAGGGGACAGGACAAATTCTTGACCCCCTGGAGGATACATACTCAATGCCTGTGTATCCTTACACAGAAGGATAAGATATGCCATTGCACAATAAGAACAAAGACTGGAAAATGTATCCATATCGGAGAGAAAAACTGAGACTATATATGTAGATGATATGATTTTCCATGTAGATAATCCTAAAGTATGTGCCCCAAAACTGTTAGAGTTTATAAATGAGCTCAGCAAGGTGGCAGGATATCAAATCAAAACATGGAAATATATTTTTTACACTAGCTATAAATAATCCAAAAACGAAGCTAAGAAAAATTCCATTTATAGAAGTATCAAAAAGTATAAACATACTTAGGGACACATTGAACAAAAGAAGTGTAGGACTTGTCCATTCAGAAGTACAACACATTGTGGGAACAAATGAGACAGCACCCAGTTACACAGGAAGACGCTGTGTCTGTGGGTCGGGCGACTCAGTGCTGCTGACACGGCAGTGCTCCCTCAGTTGGTCTGCGGAAATCTACAGAAATTGCCCCCGCGTTTTCACAGAAATTGACAAGTTGTTCCTAAAATTCCCATGTAAATGCCAGGGACCCAGAATAGCCCAGACAATCTTGAAAGAAAAGAATAAGTTGGAGTATGCACCCTTTTTGACTTCAACACTAACTTACAGCGGTAAATTGCAGTGATAAAGACTGTGTGGTATTGGCATAAGGAGAGACATACATGCAGATTGAAGGAACAAAACTGAGAGTCCAGAAGGAAACCTTACATTTTATGGCCAATTGATTTTTCACAGGAGACAAGACATTGCCAAGACAATGAGTGGGGAGTGAATACTCTTCAACAGATGGTGCTGAGAAAACTGGATATCCACATGCAAAAGAAAAAAAGAAGAGTTTGAATTCCTAACTCATGTTATAGATAAAAATTTACTAAAACTGGATTATAGACCTAAATGAAAGAGCTAAAACCATAAAACTCATAGAGAAAACAACCATAAATCTTCATGAGCTTGGATTAGGCAATGGTTGCTTAGACACGACACCCACAGCACAGGCAACCAAATAAATACATAAATAAATAAATAAACAGGACTTCATCAAGGTTATAAACTTTTGTGCTTCCAAAGACACAAGTAAGAAAATGAAAGATAACCCACAGAATGGAAAAATATATTTAAAAATTATATATGTAAAAAAATCCCAAAGCTCAACAATAAAAGTGGACAAAGTATTTGAATAGATGTTTTTCTAAAGAAAGTATGCAAATAGCCAATTAGCATAGGAAAAGATGCAAAACATCATTAATCATTAGGGAAGTGAAAATCGAAACCACAATGACATGTCCCTTCACACTCACTAAGGTAGCTACAATAAAAGGTTTTCTCATTAGTGACTAAAAATAAAATTTGATTTCAAGATTTAAAACATGGGCAACCACAGTGTCAGTGAGAATGTGGGAAACTAGAACCCTCATATGCTCTGGTGGTAATGTACGGTGATGCCAGCCACCTTGAAAATACATTCAGCAGTTCTTCAACAAGCTAGAGATAGAGTTACCACACAGTGTAGTAATTTCACTTCTAGCAAAAAAATTAAAAACAGAGGTGTGTACACGAATGTTCATACCAGCATTAATCACATGAAACAAAAAGCGGAACAATACAAAGGTTTACCAATTGACCAATGGCTAAACAAAATGTGGTACATCTGTATAATGAATTATTATTCAGCCCTAAAAAGGAATGACCACGTTACAACATGAATAACTTTGAAAATAGTGTGCTAAGTAGAAGCCAGACACAAAAGATCATGTNACTTCTAGCAAAAAAAATTAAAAACAGAGGAGTGTACACGAATGTTCATACCAGCATTAATCACATGAAACAAAAAGCGGAACAATACAAAGGTTTACCAATTGACCAATGGCTAAACAAAATGTGGTACATCTGTATAATGAATTATTATTCAGCCCTAAAAAGGAATGACCACGTTACAACATGAATAACTTTGAAAATAGTGTGCTAAGTAGAAGCCAGACACAAAAGATCATGTATCATGGATTCCATTTCTAGAAAATGTCTATCACAGGTAAATTCATAGCGACAAAAAGTTAACTAGTAGTTTTCAGGTCGTGGGGGAAGGAGGGATTGGGGAATGACTGGTAGTGAGGTGGGGCTTTCTTCTGAGGTGATGAAAATGTTCTGGAATTAGTTAGTGGTGGTGGTGTACAACTTTGTGAATATATTAACAACCACTGACTTAGATACTTAAATAGATATATTTTATGGTATGTAAATTATCTCAATTAAAAAGTCTGAGAAAAAAATTGAAAAGGACTTGTAATGCAAACACTCCTAAGAGAAGCTGTAAATGACTAATATTTTACCCACTGAGCACCTACTGCACAGTAGGTGCTCAAGATATATTTGTTGAAAACATGAAGGAGGGAAGATACAAAAGACAAAGAGAAGTTTGAGGAAGTGGGTGGTTGGGGCTGGAGAACAAGGAGACACTTTTCCTTTTCACCATTTTGTTTGGGGCTGGCTCTGCATGCTCCTGCTGTCTCCCTTTTCCGACCTGGTCTGGTTTTGCTCCCTAGGGTGTCCCTAGTGCCTTGTATCTAGTAGGTTTTCAATGAACAATTGTTTCATAAATGAATGATCAAAACTTCAGGAACTTGTCTAAGACTCCTGGGTAAGTTTTGGGGGAGATGAGGCTTGAGAAAAGTTGCAGCTCTTAGGTGAGAAAGCCTGATGGACCGTTTGAAACAGAATCTTCCTGTTGGACAGGAAAGTCAAACATTGGCCCCTCGGGCCCTTGCACAGCTCTGCACAAGGCTCCAAATCCCCCTTTCCTTTTTCTTCTTCAGCCTGGCCAAGCTAATCCAGGAGGGGAGTGATACTTCTGGAACAGAAGATCCTGCAGTTATTGGTGGTTATGTTCTGACCTCATGGTGGGCAAGGCTCACAGGTTCAATCCTGTCTCTAAACTGCATGGTTGAGATAGAGTCAGCCAGAGATTGCGGCGGGAGTGTTATGGGAATGTTCATGGTTAAGTAAGGATTATACTCAGTCAACAACTCACCATATAAATGTATGGCTTCATATACTTGCGTTATTAAAAAAGGTATAAAATGTACAAACAAACGTTTACGTGAAAGAACCATGCATGCCTTTAACAAATAGAATAATTCCTTACACGCCTTTATGAACAATTTTATTAGAATAACATAGGGACTGGACCTATTGTTTGCCCCACTCTGACAGTAAGCAGGGGTCTTTGAACAGGTGGCCCTATCTCTCTGGCTCCTGTGTCCTTGTCCACAGAAAAGCTCCAAGTTTCACTTCAAGTTCTTGTGTATCATTTTCCATGTACTTGGCAGAGGCAATAGGGGTAAGGGGCTTGAAAGCTAAAACCTTTTAAATAATTATTTCCATATGCAGTCAATATTAAAGGAAGATAAAGTTCTCTTATAAAATCAGGAGGCAATAATAAGAATAGATTTTACTCTGCTGTGAACCAAGGCATGCCTGGTTCCCCCAAAGTGGGACTCACGGAAAACCTTTAACTCAACCAGGGGAACAGATGAGCTGCCTCCCTGTGCAGTGAAGCATGTGGGGGACATTGGTTTATGTGCCCTTTGTTACAAGCTTTAAGATAATGTGACAATAGCTGACATATTTTTAGTGCTTCCTATATGTCAGGCAGTGTACTAAACAGTGTACTGGTGTTATATTAAGTTTCAAAATAGTCCTATGAGGTAAGAGTGATAATTCTTTTTCTTTTACAGATAAAGAAATTGAGGCATAGAATACTTAAGCATTTTGGTCAAGGTCAACAGTTAGCCAATGACAGAGACAGACTTCAAACCCAAGCAGTGTTACTCCAGACCCAGAGCTCCCTTAACCATCCCTTAACCACTGCGCTGCCTCTTGTTTTATGATTCTAAGATGTGAAATCAAGAGCAACTACCCCAAAACTGTAGAGTAAGATGTAGGCTAAGAGCAGGATTAGTGGCTTATCATCAAGGGAGAAAGGGCCAGTTCTCAAACCATATCATGGATTTTTCAAGAGGGTTCCTTTTGGTGAGCAAGATGTCTTAGTTAGAATTGGCCTTGCCATTAGGATGAGCCACGAAAAACCCAGGCACAGGGCCTAGACCCATCCTCTACGTCCTTCTTAGTTGATGACAAGTTGCAGTGGCCATCTTCAGAATCTTGGTTTTCTGTGGTGGTCTGTTCCTGGGTTCTTATTCGGTTGTTGAGCAGAGAGAAAATAAACAGAGAAGGTGAAGGAAGAGGCAGAGCTGAAGGGTGCTCCAAGGGGCTGCTAATCACTCTGTGATTCAGTGGCAAAAACGACCAGCCCACGACATGAGAGAGCAGGCTGAGGCTGAGGAAATTTTGGTTGATCCCAGCTCTTGATGGTTAGGTTCCCATGCTCTGGTTTATAAGCAATACATTCCTTCATGAGGCTTGTTTTTTCATTTTATTGGAGAAAGTTTCCCCATAAACTTCCTCCCCAGATAGTCAAAACTCCTTTAAACTCATGGGAACTGCATTCCATCTGCATGCCTTGTAATTTCCTCCTCCCTCAAAGTGTGTCTTCTATTCTCTCCTGTTAGTGGCTCCATTTCAACTTATCTTCTTCTTCATCCACTTCACCCCAGCTAGTGATCCCATGATATTTTGTTTTCTGAGAGCTGCCATTTTGAAAACGTTGCTTCCTTCTGCAGGAACTGGGTTACGGGTCGGACAGGGCACCTCTGCACTTATCCATAGGATGGGCCCGGGGATCTATGAGTTAGTACAGAGCTTGGATCTCATTTAGTTAGACCTCCCCCCAACATCAGGATTGTCTTTACAGTGTTTCTGTCAAGTGACAATACCCCCAGTGGCAGGGAGTGGCCAGTTCAATTTTCAGACAGTTCTGTTAGAAACTGTTCTGTATGGTAAAGAAATGTAATACCTCCCCATTAGTCCCATTTTTGAACTCATTTCTGTCACAAGTCTTTAAGATTTCTTCCATGGCTCTTGTCCATTATCCATTTAAAAAAACATCGAGGCTACATGTTTTGTTTTTTCAATAATTCCTAGGTGTTGTCAACAATTAAGGCATATTTTAGAAATGGCCCAAAATCAAACACGAAGGAAGAGACAGAAGCTCAGAGGATGTGGCTTCTGTGTTCTGTCTTTCATATCCTAAGAATATGTTAGTTTTTTGTTTGGTAAGCTCATCCTTACATTAAACTTTCAGGAAATTAAATTCTTACGTTTTTCTTAGTGGGGCTACTATTCAGACAAATTTCCTTTATGATCCAGCAATAACCTGGTAAGTGGGTTAAGCAGTGCAGTCCTCCTTAGCATCGAGGGGCAGCCTCTGAGTTGTGACCACCTGTGCTGTCTGCAGGTGACTGGTTGGTATGTGAAGGCTTATGGCTCTGCACTCACAGGAGATTGACTTAATTACTTGATGAAGTGGGTGGATCCTTGACCAAGGCAAAGGGACTGGGGTGATAGAAAAAAAAAGACTGTTGCTTCATTAAATAGTAGGCAGGATGAGGCCTGGGTGCTTGAACTGAATATGAAAATCAGGGTAGAATTTGTCAGAGAAGACAGAGAAAAGAGTATCCGCCGTCAGGACCGAGTGGAACCCAGTGACTGCATTTCATTTGTTGATGATGTGAGAGAAGAATGTCAGACCTGGCATCTCCTCTCCGGGCTTATGTGAGTATTTAGTGAACAATTTATAGACCTTGACACATTCTCATCTCTGAACTGAAGACATTTGTGCTGCAGCCAGAAGAAATATCTTGAATATCCTTAGCTGACAACACAGCTTACTCCTGAGAAACTGTAGAAAAAAGAACCACAGGATGTGTTCCTAAAGCCCCTTTTTAAGTTTCCTCAAAGGTGGGGAGATCTCAATTTCTTCCCAGAATCCTCAAGGCATCCTGTGGCCAGCAATTTAGACTTCTTGGCCACAAACTCAAAACAGGGATGGACACCCCCTCCTAATCCTAGGGGTGGAGGAGCTTTCACACAGGGAGTGTGGAATGGGGCCCATAGGGCCACCTGATTAGGCCACGGTGGTCACAGGGAAAACATGGGTGAGCAGAGTGAAGGGTTGACATCTTGTCCTCTCAGGGTCCCACCTCATCCCTTGGCTTTCTCTGATCTCCTCATTGTGTCTCCTGCTATTGGAGTGGACGGCATATTTTCTAGACCCTGGCTTTTAGTAATAGTGTCCAAAGGACTTTGGAAGCTGGGCATGTGGGCTAGGACAGCTCACTAGGTTGAAGTCTTAGACAATATTAAGGAATTCAGTTGTTCTGAGAGCATCCCCATCTACCTTGCCTTTTAGGAACTTAGCAGGAATGGCTCCTGAAAAGAATCTTAGAGATCTCACCATCTCCCAACTGTATCTATAGAGTTTGACCCCAGAACCATCTTTTGGGTCATCTGAGGACCTGCATCCTAGCACAATGGCTGGCATCTACCAGGCACTAAATCCACACGAACTGTTGGTCTAATTAAAAATCAAGTCATTTTTCTAAAATAGGGTTAACCGTTCTTAAACATTTTGAATCTGGAGGACCTGGAAGTATTTGGGGTTGCATGAATCACCACTGAGAAACTATACAGAAACTGATTTTGTTATTCTTATTCCTGACAGATAGCTAAGCACAAAGTGACTTCCTGAAAAACCCCACCGTGCATTAGCAAAGGCCCTGGGAAAAGAACTAGGAACCCCACCTCATCCTTTGCTGTGTTAGGCAGCAAACCCTGCTTTCCGAGGCCAGGAACAGCAAGCCGGCAGCACTCCCTCTGCCAGATGTGAGTGTCCCTGCTGAGTCAGGTGGACTGCAAAGGCGAAGGCAGCCAAGTGGGGCTAGATCTGAGTCACATCCTGGTCGATGTGTGTCAGAAGCAGGTGAAAGATGTTACATTTTGCACAAACTTACACCAGAAGGAAGGTGAGGAGTCTAGCAACCCTCAGTTTCCCCTCCTGCCCAGCCCCAGTTGTGATGCAGAGAGAAACTCACCAGGGAGTTGCAGAACAGGACCTAGCAACCCCTGGGGCAAGAGCTCTGATCTTGGGGTCCAGGTTCCCCAGTCATGGGACTTTGAAGTTCAAAGAGGCGATTGCTGCACAACAGTGTGGATGTACTTTGTGCCACTACAACTGTGGACTTAAAAATGGTTAAGATGGTGACTTTTATGTTATGTGTATTTTACCACGATTTGTAAAAACAAGCTGACAACATGGATTGTCAAGCACTGAACGACACCAAAGCCAAAGGCAGTAATTTGCCCTCAGTTCTTATGTGCAAGAGGTAGAAGAGGGGACAAAATAGCTCCCTCCCCAGCTGAACTTGAGGACCAGGGCGACACTGCATTTGCAAGCCCTCCTGGAAGGAAGGCTGCACCCACGTGCACTGTCATTAGTGTGGCCTGAGCTGACCTCGGACACGCACCGCGGGTGGCTCCTGGCTTAGGCGACTGTCCCTGCCCCCCTGCTACACAGGTGAGACTATGTGATATTTTCTAAGGAACGTTACTGAAAACTAACAGAAATAAATCAGGAAATAATGACAAATTGCGTGAGTAGAAAAGCAGTTTTATTTTATTGAATAAAATGTGCTTGGCATGTGTCATTTTTAATCCTTGTAATATTTCATAAGGGAAGTATTATTATATAAATATAACTATTTGATATAATATAATTATAACTATATAAAATAATACAAACTATTACATAGTTTTATGATACAAAAATCAGTGGTGCTGCTGTTCAGACATCATAGGCACACAGCAGGGCTAAACCAAGTCTCAAGCCCTGGGCTGGTTGGCTCCCAAATCATTCCTTGCTTTTCCTTCCACGCTGCTCCCATTCAAAGGGCATTCATAGGAGCTGCAGAGAGCAGCAGCAGTTGCCCAAATGCCCCATGATAACCATGCTCTGCCCCTGATCGAAGGTGCATTTCTAGGCCTCTGCCTGCCCTTCTTGCTCAGGAAACTCATGGAGACAAGAGCGTTGTTTGCCTGTTCGGCACCTACCCATTTTGCCAAGAACAGAGTTTGGCTTCGAGTAGGTGCTTATAAATATTTACTGAATGAAAGAATGGATGACTGGTCTCTGAGCAACGCTGTGTTCTCTCCAGCTCTGAAGGGTTGTCCACACAGCTCGTCCTGCTATCCAAGGACAGCCATCAGCCTTCATTGTGACTCCTTGTTCAGACCCCAGATCGCTCTTTCTCAACATGGGTTTGCACATAGATAATCCCATTAGCTTTCAGTGAACTTTCTGGATTCCATCAAATGAGCAAGTTCTGTCATAGCAAGTTTTATGAAATGAGCAAGTTTTTTTTGACAGAAGTTAACTTTCAAAGTTAATTTTTTAAATCCTTCTTTAACTACCTCCAGGACACTACAGACCCCGATGTCCACCCAGGTGGATAGATGTGGTTATGATCATGGTAATGATAAAGAACTAACATTTGTGGGGCAGTTAACATATTCTAGGCATTTTGCTAAGAACTTTACCTGCCTCACTGCATTGAATCCTCACAGCGCCCTTTCCCATGGGCCCTAGAATTACCCACTTGCACGGATGGGAGAAATTGAAACTGAGTGGTTTGGGGAAATGGCCAAAGTTATGCGTAGCTTTTTCTGCCTTTAAAACTTTACACCACTTGAAACTTTGCAACCCTGAATTTTTCTCCCTATCGTCTCACAAAACACGCTCTCTTCAAAAATACCCTGCCCATTGCAGCAGACTAATGATAACACAACACCCAACAGTACCACCTACACTGTAAGCATTAGCATGGGCCTGCAGTAAGGGTTACTGGTATCCCATTATAGGGAGGTATGGCCTAGCCCACTTGGCTGATTAAATTGGCCCATCCCCCCTCCACCAGGGCTGCATTTCCTAATCTACTTCCTTCCTTTCATGGAACACAGCCCTTCCAGAAAGCCCTCAAGCTGTATAAATTTTGGCTGGATCCCATTCAAGATCAGTCTTTTACACTTAATCTGCTTCTAGACAGAGCAATCAGGATCAAGAGGATTTATGAGAAGGGTTTTTCTGGAGCCTGACTTTTCTCTCATGTTTCATCATTTATTTATAGTGTAGTGTCTTCTGTGAACTTCGGCTGCCTCCTGGGGCCTTCTGTCCTGCAATGCTATCACATGGCCCCTCTCTGCTGCAGTGGATGTTTTTGGCAATGAAAACAAGAGGTGAGTTGGGGGCAAAGGTGAAGTGTAGGGCCTTGATGATTCTGGCAGCTTAGGGGGTGACATTTCAGAGTAAACTGTGTCCCCCGCCCCCCACCCTCACCACCTACCTTGAATAGACTCTGGTTCTCGGGTCAATTTCCTCATGACTTTCAGAGCCCTACGCCTACCTTCCCTTGCACCTGGCCGACTCCCCTTTTGCACTGAGTTCAGCGCTGGAGTTGGACACAGAGTAGGGAAGGAGAGAAGTTTCAGTCTTGCATGAATTCAGCTGGAAAAATAAGCATACACGATTTAAGCAAATTTCCATGTTGTTCCTGGAGTGGTTTTAGGTCTTCATAAAACCCAGCGAGTGTCAGCTAATGCCCCATCTCTTCAAGGTCAAACATTGAATGATTCTAGAGTGGGCAAATCTGCAGTCCCAGATTTGTCCAGGAACCCTTTTGTCTTCCCTGCCTCAGATGGAACCCGGACAGTCCGGATGAAGGTCTCCCTTTTCAGTCTGTCCCAAACCTCACATTCCAAGTGGTGGGGCTGCCTGGTCCTTCCCTCCAGCTGTCATTTTGAGATTACTGTCCTAAGTCTTTTCTCAAGAGACCATTTTTTTTTCTTAAAAAGATTTTTAAAAAATTCACACCTGAAGACATTTTTTCATCGCTTTAAAAAGAGAGGAAGGGAGGGAGAGAAATATCCGCATGAGTGAGAAACAATGATTGGTTGCCTCCCATACACGCCAGGACTGGGGATTGAACCTGCAACCTTTCTGTTTACGGGGTGATGCTTCAACCATCTGAGCCAGGGTGAGACCATTTTCTGTTGGACTTCGCAATGTTCACTTTTTTTGGTTTCTGTTTGCTTCATGGAGAACTCTGAATTCTGATTTAAATGATACCAATTAGAAAGATCATTTTCCAATATCCCTGAAATTTTGTGGGATTGCTTGAGGTGCTGGGAAATGTGGACACGAGAATGTTCAGACCCCTGGCCGATCCAGAAGCAGGGGTAGTAAACAACCTCATCCTCAGAGCTCTCACTAGATCCCTGAGAGGCCCATGTGATACGCACACACAAAATACATAATGTATGCAATAAGCAAAAGATAAAATGAATATTCCTGCGCTAATCGCCCAACTTAAAAAATAGAATGTCACTGAAATGGTGACGCTTTTGTGTCCTCCCTACTGGTCTCCCCCTTGAAGGGAATTTTATGTTTATTGTTTTCTTCCTATTACACTTTGAAAGCATATTTAGTAATAATTTTGTATGCATTTAAACTTTATGCGAACAGTATCACACAGGGTAATTTTTGTGCCTTATATTTTTCAGGTTCATCTGAACCAATGCGCTTAGCAATAGTTAATTCATTTTTGCTGCTGAACAATATTCTAGTATAAGATTGTGCCACTTTTTTTACCATCCCCCTGGGCAGTGTGCATTGGTCGTTTCCCATTGTGCCATTAAAAGTAATGCTGCCGTAAATGTTCTTGGTTGTTTTTCCAGGGCACACGGGCAAGCATTTCTCCTGGGTCACATTATTTCCTCTTCCCGCTCTCTCTGCATTCTCACCTTCTCTGCTAGGATTCTCTTCCTCAGGGAGCTCACTCCTGGTCATTATCCTCAGAGGCGATGCTGCACACACTGGTAGTATAAATGCAAACAGGGCACACTGCCTTCCCTTGGCCCACTCCCAGGTTAGTGGAATAACCAGTTGCAGTACTGATCTTGAGCATCCACCTGAAACCCTGATGGCCAGCCTCTGGTGCCCAGTCTTCCACTCTCTCTACCAGCTATCATACCTCTTCTCTGCCTCAACATCCCTCTTTACCTATTCTTTCCTCCCCCCCTACCCTCTTTTTGGGTCACAGACAATCTCTGCTTTCCAAGTCAAGTCTTTTGCCTATCTTCTTGATTCTGTACCATGACCAAATCCCCCAAACACCCTTTTACGCGTTTTTATTTTTGGTCCACAGTTGTTCTGTAAGCCTACCAAACATGGTGGGGGTCCCCATACCCTAAAATCTTTCAAATATTTGACTTTCTTTGACTCAAATCTATTTCCCTTCTTTGTTTTCTTGAAAAACTATTTCAGTGTCCTAACTTCTAACATGCAACAGCTCTCACCATCTGATCTGTGCTCCAGTCTCCATGCGAGATGTCCTGTCTGAGCTCACCAGTGACTTTCCAAGGACCTGGAGACTTTTTTATTGTACTTTATTACTTCCACACCCCCTCTGAATTCCTCCTTCAGTCTGCATGGCCAGCTACTGCCCCTATTGATTGGATTGTTGTTTCTGCCTCTTTCCTTGTTTGTTCTATTCTTCCTCTGACTTGTTTGGGAAGGCTGCTGGAATCTCAGCAGAGGATGGGGTAAAAAGCTGTGGCATGCTCAAGCTTGCTTGGACTTGCAAAGACATTCAAGGGGAGATAAGATGGGTGGGATGGGGTATCTTACATTTTCAAATGGTTAAAATATGTAGAGTGGGGTAGTTGTTAATTTTGTGATTCAGGGTGTCTCACCCACTTCTTGCAATGGGTGGAAATCCTGGGAAGCGGGGTATAGGTCCTTCAGTGAATGGAGGGGTCCAGGTGGAGCTGGGCAGGATTTCCAGATTCTCAAGCAGACTGTGGGCTGAGCATACAAATGAGGGGATGGTAGCAGGATACCAGCAGCCCACTGTAGAATTAGGCTCTTAGTGTCTACATCTCAGTCTTCTTTAAAAAAATATATTTTATTGATTATGCCATTACAGTTGTTCTAATTTCCCCCCTTCATTCCCCTCCACCCTGCACACCCCTCCCCGATCATTCCCCCCTTTAATTTATGTCCACATGTCTCAAGTTCTTTAGATTCTATATTTCCCCTACTATTCTTGCCCTCCCCCTGTCTATTTTCTACCTATTGTCTATGCTACTTATTTTCTGTATCTTCTCCCCCCTTCTCTTCCTCTCAATCCTCTGTTGCTAACCCTCCATGTGATCTCCATTTCTGTGTTTCAGCTCCCGATCTAGTTGTCCTCTTAATTTGCTTTTGTTTCATGTGTGGTTGTTAATAACTGTGAGTTTGCTGACCTTTCACTGTTCATATTTTTTATCTTCTTTTTCTTAGATTAACATTTCATATAATAAGGGCTTGGTGATGATGAACTCCTTGAATTTGACCTTATCTGAGAAGCACTTTATCTGCCCTTCCATTCTAAATGAAAGCTTTGCTGGATAGAGCAATCTTGCCTGTAGGTCTTTGGATTTCATGGCTTGGAATACTTCTTTCCAGCCCCTTCTTGCCTGTAAGGTCTCTTTTGAGAAATCAGCTGACAGTCTGATGGGAACTCCTTTGTAGGTGACTGTCCCCTTATCTCTTGCTGCTTCCAGGATTCTCTCCTTCATTTTAATCTTGGCTAATGTAATTATGATGTGCCTTGGTGTGTTCCTTCTTGGATCCAACTTCTTTGGGACTCTCTGAGCTTTCTGAATTTCCTTGAAGTCTATTTCCTTTGCCAGACTGGGGAAGTTCTCCTTTATTATTTGTTCAAATAAGTTTTCCACTTGTTGCTGTTCCTCTTCCCCTTCTGGTACCCCTATAATTCGGATGTTGGAACATTTAAAGATGTCCTGGAGGCTCCTAAGCCTCTCCTCATTTTTTTGAATTCTTGTTTCTTCCTTCTTTTCTGTTTGGTTGTTTCTTTCTTCCTTCTGGTCCACTCCCTTGATTTGAGTTCCAGTTTCCTTTCCATCACTATTGGTTTCCTGTGCATTTCCCTTCATTTCAATCAGTTTAGCCTTCATATGCTCCTCTAATTTGTGGCTAAAATCAACCAATTCTGTGAGCATCCTTATCACCAGTATTCTGAACTGTGTATTTGAAAGGCTGGCTATTTCTTGGTCACTTAGAATTATAGGCTCTGGGGCTTTGAGCTGTTCTTGAGTCATACTGTTTGGTCTGTTCTCACCTGTTACGTATGAGGGGCAGAGCCTTAGGTGTTCACCAGGGCCAGGTGACCCAGTGGCTGGGTTGTGACACTGTATGTGGGGGCGGGGTCAGAGAGGGAAAAAAATGGTGCTTTGCTCCTCTCTGCTCTCTCTCAGA
The DNA here is from genome assembly GCF_014824575.4 of Sturnira hondurensis. Taxonomy (NCBI): domain Eukaryota; kingdom Metazoa; phylum Chordata; class Mammalia; order Chiroptera; family Phyllostomidae; genus Sturnira; species Sturnira hondurensis. The sequence goes on along the minus strand of NW_028096783.1, from coordinate 4,674,550 downwards.
TTTCTGTTCCCTCTGTGGCTTCCCACAAGCAAATTGGGCCTCTCTGGTGCTGGTTCCCAGGTGTGTGGGCCCATGTACTCTCCAGGACCCTGTGGGTCTCTCCAATGAACTCTCTGTGAGCCTGGGCATGTTTTCTGGCCCCTTGACCTTGAGAAAGTCTTTCCAGTTGGTGCTTTCAGGCTCTAATTCCTGTAGCTGAGGCCCTAGCCTGAGAGGTCTGTCTCACTGTTCACTTCTTTACTTGGTTTATCTGCACGCAAATGTGTGACTGCAGTCAGTCAGCTGACCTGGGCCCTCACTGGGTCCGCCCATCACCACCCCACACCTGGGATCCACCAACTGCCTCTGCCTCTGCTCCTGGGTCGGTCAGACTGATCTTTCCAGCCCGACCCCACTCTGTCGCTGACTCCGCCCCTCTTACCAGTCTGTCTGGGTGATTCGTTGTTGTCGGACTTCTGTACAGTTCAATTTTTACTGTTATGGCTGCGTTTTTGTTTCTAAAACTTCACTGTCTTTAAATTTAGTTGTGGGAGGGGCACAATGTTTCCATCTACACCTCCATCTTGACCGGAAGTACATCTCAGTCTTAATTAGGATTGGCTTAGACCCTGGGCAGGAAGACTCAGGCCATTCTGGACTCAGCAGCTTGGTTTATCCCATGAGGAACAGTGCCAGCAACTTCATGGGGCGGGGGGCGGTCCTAGCACTGGTCCACCTGCTTGTTGTCTCTTGTTCTCTTTCTTTCTCCTTCCAACTCTTCTTCTCAAACCTTGCAGAAACAGTAAAAGGAAACTTATTTCCTCCTGACTATTTGAGAGTAAGTTGGCAACATGATACACCATCAACTTTAAATACTTCATTTTGTATTTCCTACAAACAAATAAATCCATAATCAAAATGCAACCATTAAAACCAGGAAATTAACAGTGATATACATCAATACCATTTAACTCTCAAGCCCCATCTGAGTTTTACTTACTGTCCCAATAAGTTCTTTTATAGCCACAGGATCTGGTCTAGAATGAGCCATGTCTCTTAATCTCCTTCAGGCTGAGTTCCCTGGTCTTTCTGTGACTGCGTGATCCTGATGGTTTTGAAGACAAGTCCAGTTGTTTTATAGAATGTCTTCAGTTTGGGCTGACTGGTATTTTCTCATGATTAGATTTAAGTCATACAATTAAATTCCAGAAGTAATGCTGCATTCTTCTCATGGCACTACTGAAAGGCATATGACTTGAACTGGCCCCATTACTGATGATGTCAACTTTGATCATTAAGATTGTATCTGTCAGGCTTCTCCACTGTAGCATTACTTCTCGCCTCTTTGATGAATATTTTATGAGGAGCTGCCTTGAGATTGAAAATATACTATGAGTCATCAAACTTTCAACTTATTCTTTATTTATGTCAGTAGAAATTTATGGATCTCTATTTTATCAAATGTATTTTAATCTATTATTATTTATGATCCTTTTTTTCAGTTTTATTTTGTATTGGTTTCAGGTGTACAGCTTAGTGGTTAGACAATCATATACTTGGTACAGCATTCCTCCCAATATTTCCTGTACTTACCTGGCACCATACATATTATTACTGATTTTGACACTAAATTGTCAGGTTGGCTTTAGTATCCTTCTGACATGTTCCATCATTATTTGAAAACTGCTATTTTTTCCCTGTCACAAAAAGTTGTTTCAGGCATTTTAAATTCATTCTCAGAATTAGACATTTTTCTGAAAAGCCTTGAATCCTTTTAGTGGAAAGTGGTCTTTAGAAACCCAAGTCTGCATGCTAGGTGAGCTTACTGCCATTGGGGTGCTATTGCTTTCAGCCTCTCTCTGATAGAAGACCTAGGGAACACACACACACACACCTCTGTATCTCTCTCTATATTGATAGCTATCAGTTCACATTTTTATCTCTAGTCTCAATTCGTAGGGTTCATTCTAGTTTTCTCTCCTTCTAGGGATGGTTATTTTTATGTCTCATCCCAGCTGGGCCACAGTGCCCAGCTTTGTGGTTGAACGTGATCTTGGGTGTGTCTGGGAGGCAGATTCCAGGGGTGAGAGCCATTTGCACGGTAGGCTGAGTGAAGCAGAGTGCCTCCCCCAGTGTGAGTGGACATCACCCATGGAAGTCTGGACAGAGCAAAATGGCTGTGAGAGAGAGAATTTGTCTCTGGCTGATCATCTTCAAGATGGGATATTGGTTTTCTCCTGCCTGAGGACTCAGGTTTGGACCAACACATGCACCATTAGCTCTCCTGGTTCACAGGCTGTTGGACTGGAATGACACCAGAGACTCTCCTGAGTCTCCAGCTGCCAATTGCTGACTGGGGGGACTTCTCAGCCTCCCTAATTTTCTGAGCCAATTTCTTATGATCAATGTCTTTATGTCTATGGCTGTATCATCTATATCTACATGTACATCTATACCTTTAGTTATATATCCTGTAGGTGCTATTTCTTGGGTGAATCCAGCGCATATAGCAACTCAGGGAAAAGCCTGGCTTCCATAGTTTCCCACATATCTACTTGTTTGATTGATGATTTTACATGCAAACAATTTCCTCTCACTGCCATACTCCCATTCCCTGCATGGAGCTCATTCTCTCCTCTGAGGCTCTGACCACCCGGGCTGGGCTGCCCTTGGGCGCAGATGGCCTCTTTGCACAGCGTGGGCTCTGAGACCCTTCAGAGAGCACAGATGGCCCTCGGATGCTGACAACAGACTCCACCCTGCCCTCAGGTCGCTGTTCCTACCCCCACACTGGGTGAATGTTTGCCCTGCTCAGTGCCACCAACAGCTGGCTCCAGGACTGAATTGTTCAAAAAGGGAAGGCAGGGTGGAGGGGAATGGTGATGAAGAGAAACAAGGAGAGCAGGAAGAGGATTCTGCTTTTAAAAAAAATCTGGTTTCTCCCTTCACAGCTGTTTATTTGCTATTGCTACTGATGCCTCATGTAGGCCATTTAAAATGTACACATCTCGAACTGTTCAGATTTCCTCTCCCATAAACACCCTTCTCTCTTACCTCTCTCATACTGCTGACAGGAGCATCAACAGTTTATTCTTTCTGGAGGACAATTTGGCAACATGGTTCAAAGCCTTAAAAATATTCTACATTTCCTTTCACCTCAAGTTATACTTTTAGGAATTTATATTAAAGAAATAATGAAAAGACATACAGAGATACTCAGCTTTAATGATGTTAATTGTAGCTAAAATTGGAATCATGCAGAGTGTTTAACAGGGAGCAGACAGAGTTAATTGTAATAAACCTGTAAGATAGGATTCTATGTTATTAGTACATAGAATCTGTGCACTACATAATCAGTACAAAGATGCTAATTACAGTGATTGATGTGGAAAATTTTTCAGTATGTTTTTATGTTAAAAAGTCATAAAAATGGCATGATCCCAATTTATGTTTACAATATTTTATATATAATATATATTTCCATATGTATATACACACACATATATACCCACACACATATATGGAAAGGAAAATCTTGGAAGGGTATATATCAAAAGGGAATGTTAACAGTGGACATTTTTTCCTTCCACCTTAACTTTGTTTGCAGGTTTTGGTTTTTTTTAAACACCAAATACTTTTCAAAAGCTATAAAAGGAGAACTCCATATGTCCTTGTCCTCTGTCCATATTGTCCTCTCCATCTTTTGAAACCTAATCCATATGTCCCTTCCAGGGGCAGCCTCCTCGCTCTTCCCCAGGAGCGGAGGTTGCAGCCTCCTCGGAGCAACGCCTCTGCCTCATCTGTGTTTCCGTTGCTGCCCTTCCCTCATGGCACCGTATCTTGTTGTACACGTCATCGCCCCAACTACAAACTCTCTGCGTTTGCCCCTATTGCTCTACTCAGCCTTTACCACAGTATGTGGCACGTACTAGACACTCAGCACTAGTTGCTAAATGAAAAAGTGGAAAGAGGCGAAGCTCAGAAACAGTGGAGCCAGGACCTGAAAGGAGGACACCTCACTCCTAATCCCACATTCTTTTCCTGACGTCTCCCAAAGTCACAAGCGCACTGAGTCAGTTATGCAGGTTGTCATCTAGTGTCTCATGGCCTGGGCCTGACCCTGAGAGTGAGATTTACTGCCTAGTATTGTAAAAGCTTCATACTCCAGCCCATCTCACAGGGGCTGGGCAGAAGGGGACTGAAGGATGCAGTAAACAGTGGAGCTGTGGACGGCTGAGGCTGAAGGCAGGAACCTCAAAAGACCTTGCCACAAACAAACAAAAAAATTTCTCTTCCAAATCTCAGTAAAAAGAGAAAGACACTTTAAAAATTTTTGATATTAACGTGATCTCCAGGCTGTATTTATTAAAACAATCTTAGATCCGTAATCAAAACAAGGTTTTACCATTTCCCCTCCAGGCTGGTCACAAGCTACAAGCTGGATCATTTGACACATGTCTCGTGCACTTGAAACTCAAATTGAAACCCTGCCATTTCAACTGTACAAAGAAAAATAACTTTGCAAAGTCCCATATATATTATTCTGATTCATCCTTTTGATATTTTACTTGGACCAAAACCCAAATTCACTTGTTTTTCTCCAAGCACATATTTGGGCTACTTCCATCATTGTTCTTGGAAATGATGTTTTCCTTTGACATACGGTGCGTTCAGTATACATCCTGGTCACGACCACCACAGGCCACAGCATCCAGTCCCTGTGGGCTGTGGGAGCATCTCTAAAACATGTCTTCATGTAGGCTGGCCAGCTGTTCAGCTTTGCAATGTTCCAGAAAGTGTGTGTGTGTGCGTTTATATCTGAGTGACTTTTGTGTCTCCTGGGGGAAATGCTGGGTTAGCATGTTTTTTTCAGAGGGTTTGGGGAATATCTGTGGTCTGTTTGCTGATATGAATAAATGTCAGAACATGTTTTGAGAAGATACGTGTATATGTTTTCATTTATCAAGGGGAGTATCCTAAGTATAGGAGACTTGGCGTGGGGAGACATAGTGTCTCCTGGGTGTGGTGGGCAGGGGAGACTTGTTAGAAGAAAAGGGAGAGCTTATCAAAACTGGGCAAAATTTCACCTTATTGTCTGAGGGGAGGGAGAGCCAGCTGTTTCACTGCTGTGTGCTTTGACCTGGCAGCTTCCAGGAGCTGAGGCAGCCCATCCGGGCCATGAGCAGAGAGCATGGAACCGGCTCTGCTTCTGCCCCTGGTCAAGACACTAACCTCTTTGTTTTTACGTGTCATCCAGTGGGTCTGCTGCCACCACCAAATAAATCTCCGTTCCTCTCTATGAGCCATTCACAGCCTAAGCTCCACTCTGTGTCAGGTCCCAACTCTACCCCCCTGCCCTCTAACTAGTCTTGGCCCCAGGACCTTTTTTCTTGAGTCTGTCTCCTCTTTTCCAGTCTTATCTCTCTTTGTTATTGTTCCTGGCTAATTTCTCCTCTTGCAGTCTGGCCACCTTAATTCACCCCATCTGATTTTATTTTGGCTCCTACCTTTTCTATTGCTGCTTGCCTCCACTTGTCTTTAGGCTCCCATTCCTGGCTGCTCATCTTCTCTGCCATTCTTTTCCTCCCCCAGCCCCTGGGTCTGCGCTATCAAATGGGAACCCAGGAAAATCACTGACAGGTAAGAGAGACCGTCACAGAAGACTGAAGAAATGTCATGAGAAGCAGGAGCTACTAGAATTCCTTGGGAGAATCCAAATTCTTATTTTATTTTTAATTTATTTTATATTTTAAAAAGATTCTACTGACTTATTTTTATAGAGAGGAGAAGGCAAGGAGAAAGAGGGGGAGAGAAACATCACTGTGTGGTTGCCTCTTGCAAGCCTCCCCAATGGGGACCTGGCCTGCAACACAAACATGTACCCTGACTGGGAATCGAACTGGTGATCCCTCAGTTTGCAGGCCAGAAGTCAATCCACCGAGCCACACCAGCCAGGGCCAAATTCTTTTAACTTGATCTCTTATTAATACACAATAGGAGAATCGGGGCCAATCAAGAAATGATGCTGCCTCTGGCTTATTGCAGTGCATTTTTAGTAAATGTCATAGCTGGGTACAATGGCCAGATGAACTTTAAGGTCCTTCCAATGCTGAGATTCTATGGTTGGTAGAATATTACAGCCATAATCTTTTAAAATCATGCTTTATCTACAATCAAAGGTGCTGTAACTGTCTATGCTAATTGTGGCCACAGGCCATCCTTTTATAGCCTGGCTAGAAGGAAGAGGGTCCAGCCGTGTTCTAAGCTTACAGAGCTATCTGACAGGCCTTGCTTTTCCTCCCTCCTGTGACGCCTGCAGCCGGAGCCAGGGAGCTCTAGCACACCCAGGACTTTCAGAGAGGCCAGGGCTGCTGCCTTCCAATTCCTCCCACAGTTTAGGGAGGAGATGAGATATCACTGCTTTCATTCCAGTGTTGCTGTGGCTTCAAAACACCATAACGCAAACTGAGAAGGGCCCTGGTCAGGACTTCAGTCCCAGACTTGGTATTCTCCTGGTTTGGAAGAGGCTCTATCAGAACTGTCTGGTTTCTCAGCCATAGGAGGTGGTGTGCATGTGGATGGCAGAACCTCCCCCAGGTACAGGGGTGTCCGCCCTTTTGGCATCTCTGGGCCACACTGGAAGAAGAAGAGTTGTCTTAGGCCACACATTAAACACACAATCACTAATGAAAACTGATGAGGAAAAAAAAAGGTTTTATGTAAATTTAAGATTTTATGTTGAGCCACATTCATAGCCATTTTGGGTCACATAGGGCGTACAGGCCATGGGCTGGACACCCCTGCTGGGATGATTCTCCAGAATGTCCAGGAGGACATCTTTCTAGGGTCTTTCACCAGAACCCAAGTTGCCTCAGAGTATGGGACCGTTCCTTGGTTTTACTGTCATTTGACTAGGGGTGACAGTGAATTTTATATGTCAACTCCACTAGGCCCAAGTACCCAGATGTTTGGTCAAACCCCAGTCTGGATATTGCTGTAGAAGCATTTTTTAGATGAGACTAGCATTTAAACCAGTGGACTTTGAGTAAAGCAAGTTACCCTCTATCATGTGGGTGGGCCTCATCCTATCAGTCAAAGGCCTTATGGGAAAAACAGACTGATGTCTCCAAGAAAGAAGGGTTTCTGCCTCTAAGTGGCCTTTGGACTTGACACTGCAACATAACTTTCCATCACGCCTCCAGACTGCTGACCAAGCCTGCAGATTGTGGACTGGCTAGTCTCTGCAATCACATGAGCCACTTCCATAAAACAAATCTATCTCTATCACTTTATATCCATCTCTCTATCTACCACACATCCTATTGGCTCTGTTTCACTGGAGAATCTCAATGAACACACCAGGACTAATTAAGACAGAGCAGAAGGTTCCCCTATTTTTCCATTGTTGATTCATTCTTGAAAGAAAATCCTTATAGCAACTCATTGCGTGGCCAAGATTACATTTTGCCCTAGATGGGTGACTGTTGGTGACTATGAGATATCCCAACTTTAGGCTGACCAACCAATCTTACTTGCCTGGGACTGAAGGAATGTGAGATATTTAGAGCTAAAACTGGGAATCTAGGAATTAATTGGTCAACCGGCCTGACTTTAACACTATAGTTTGCTACTTAAAGATCCCACATTTTTTAGAAGATTACAGAGAGCACCTATGGTGGACTGATTAAGAAACTGTTGTGCTTGCCACCTCCTTAGATCTTGGTTAACACAATAAGCATTCATCCCCATTGCACACATGTCATTTCAGGGCCCCAGTTTTGCCTCCAAGAACGAGTCATAGCCTTACATAAACCTATTCTTCTAAAGTCCTTTAGGGACATGAATTAAAGTCCCTTAGTACTTTAATTATGAGTGTGCCTCCTGCCAGCGAGCGCAGTTACACCCTGGCTGTAGCATCATCTTGGGATTCTCAGTGCTGGTTGCCACAAGCCGCAGCAGACCCTGCCCTGGTCCAGTTCTGTGGGTAGAGTGCTTGGGAGAGACACAGCTGCATATCTGTGGGGACAGGGTCTGGACCCTTCCTTCTCTAATGCTGATGCTTTGTGACTTCCAATTTTCTGGCAGATTCACCTTTGATTGTCATAAGCCCTCTAAGTACCTGTGCTAAGGATTTCGCGCCATAGCCCCTTCTAATGACTGGCTCCTGGGTGGAAGGAACGTCTGTGCTGCAGGGCCTCAGCAGAATCTCACAAGATCGAGGCCCTCCCTCTGTCAAAGCCCTTTCCTTCAGGGCATGATGCCTTGGCCACCCAGTCTGTGAGACTGGACAAAGCTGGGACATGATGGGGTTAACGCCCCTTGTCTGATCACCCTGTGCCCCTCCTTCCTGGGTCTGTGTGACTCAGATTGAGATCTGGAGGGCCCCCAAGCCTTCAGGCCCTCACAGCCCAAACAGTTCCATGTGACATGTGGTTTTTGATGTGAGAGGCTGTATTTGGGGATTAATGTGTTATTATTTGCCAGGCACTAAACTCCAATGCTCAGAAAAGCCAAAGCCCTGTGCACTCTCACCCACTTCTAGCTGCTGGCCACGAAGACATTTGCTCATACGAACATAGATATCCGCAGGCAGAAACTAAGTCTCTCAAAAACATATGTGGCAGGTACTGTGCAGACATTTCACTCTGTGAGGTAGATACATTGTCTCCATCTTACGGATGAGGAAATGGGCTCAGAGAGATTAAAGACCATGTCCAATGTCATGCAATAAATAAGCAATGCAGCTAAGCTTTGATCCCATTTTTTTCTTCCTTCAAACGCCAGTTTCCTTCCTCTGATGCTTCACAGCTTAACAAGGCACAAATACATGATATATACTCCAATCTTGAGATCATCCTCTGTGCACTCAAAATTAGGACAGTGTGATAGATGGTAAAGAATGGCCACAAACTCTCCCATCCTTGTATGCACGCCTTGCGCACTGTGAGTCTGCTCTTCTTCCCATCATGAAGTGAAAGCTTGCTCTTCCTCACTCCTTGAATCTGGGCTTGGCCAGGCAACTTGCGTCAGTTAACGTAACATTAGCAAATGTGATGCAAGATGAGGCTTAAAATGTACTGTGCATTGGAGCTCGCCTTCTCCAGCTGGTAGACTCTTTCTGCACTATGTAACAGGCTGAGACACATAACTTAGTCAATAGCTAGCACGAGTCCCCAGAAAGGAGAGTGATACCCTCTTGAACCAACTAGCTCCCTACTGACCCTCCAACTGACTGTAGTCATGTGAATCTAGGAGAGACTAGAAAAGTACCACTCACATGAACCCAACTTAATTAGGCAGAGATTTGTGAGCTAATACAAAACTGGGGTGCTTGTTACACAGCAACAGATAACTGATATGATGGCAACACTATCCCTTGGGCGTAGGAGCCATGAAGGCACATTGCCCTCCCCCCACATTCACACACAGATCATCACACGTTGATTTAGCTCCTTTGTTATTTCACAATGGACAAAGCAGAGAAGGCTCACTTCCCTGCTAAACCCTCAGAGAATGTCCCCGGGGATTCCCCGGGATTCTCACTCCATGGCAGACAATGAAATGCTGGCCCTCTGGTTTGTTTTTTGTGCTTGCAAATTCTAGGGCTGCAAATGTTTCAAGAACGAACCGTTTTTCCTCCTTTCCTTTTTCCCCGTCGCTCTCTGAGTTCGATGTCTCCTGGTTTTCTGGATTTGTGGTGGGGATGGTGGAGCAGGGGGACAGCGGGGGGGAGGTTGGTGGGACTGGAAGGAGAATGTGCTCTGATTTTTATGAACAGAACTGGGGTTGACCTGAAAATGTTGAGAAGTTTTTACTCCAGGACACAGTTGGTCTGTATATGAGTATAAGGACTAATTTTCTTCCAAATGCTAGTTCCGTCCTCCCTTCTCTCATTTAGTTTATAAGAGAAATTCCTATTTCTCTATGAATATCATTTAGGCCTCATTTTTATGACCTGAAACCCTGTCTATTTAAGCTTTTTGTCCAGTGAGAACAATACAAAATACAATGTCCCTTCCCTCCCTAGATTGACTAGCTTTATTACTGTTACCATATTTTGTTCTATTTAAGCACTCGACTAGTATATTATAATTTAACATTAAACCATAAACATTTCTCAGATTGTCAGTCAGCTATTCATACTGTGTCTTTTAAAAAAGAATGTCAGCAAGATTTGGTTTGATGCTTTTGTTGAAACTACCTTGCAACCACCTAGAACCAGGAATGGTAAACTTTCTATAAAGGGCAAGATAGCAAATATTTTAGACCTTGCTTCTATATGGTTCCCATCATAGCCACTCCACTCTGCTATTGCAGCCTAGGAATAGCTACCGACTGTGGTAAGTACATGAGCGTGTCTGCGTTCTGGTAAAGCTTTCTTTTGGAAAACTGGCAGCAGGCTGAATATGACCTGGCAGGTGATAGGTTACCAACCTCTCATCCAGGACATGGAGTTTCTGGTTGGTGGGCACACACAGTCCTCAGGTTACAAGTCAGCCTTCCAAGATGAGTTTCCTTGTGTGCACTAGGATGCTGGTGTTGGAAGAGATGTTTGATAGCATCTAGTCTCACCCTCTTATTTTGCAGATGAAGCAATAAGGGCTCAGAGAAGTGAAGCAAGGTCACCCAACATGAGGAAACAGAAACCGTTCTATTGACTCTTAGCCAAGAATACACCAGTTGCTAGATATCTTTCTTTGAAAAGTCCCAACAAGTTTCCAAAAGCTTTTAACAATAACAGCACCTAACATCTGTATGTCAATTTATAAATTACAAAGGTAAGAATGTTGTCTTATCCTATACATGAGCATATTGATACTCAGTGACTTCAGAGACTTGCTCACAATTGAAGAGTCTGTAAGTGGCAGATTGAGGCTCAAACCTGTGCCTTCAGACTCTAAGATGGTGCTCTCTCTCGCTAAGTAGGCACTGCTGCCCCAACCGTAGACACACTTCTGCAGGTAATGCTCCATCTGCATTCATCTGGAGAGATACAGAACCAGTGAAGGAAGGTACAGGTGGCACCTTTTATTTGGTAGCTTTGGTCCTGAATGTGCTCCTGGCCAGAGCAATGGAGAAGTTTCTTCCTGGTTCCTGTCTTTGGAAGTTTGATCCTAGAAGTCTAGGAATCAAACGAGGAAGTCTGGAATGAAATTGTAAAGTGACCCTGGCCCTTGAATCAAGTACCTGCAATGCTTCCTGGCACCCTGCCCCATTAAATGCAAGAATCTGGTATCCACAGAGGCTTTTGTTGCATAGGTTCTCAGGGGTTAGAAAGTGCAGGATGCTTGCTGAATAGAGATCATTAAATGCAGAATAATTTATGCTGAGAGACTTAGCCCTGGAAATGCTTTCTACAGCCATTTCCCCCCACTGGGGAGGGGGGGATGAGTGTGTACATTTTGGGGGTCAGGTACACCTGGGGCAGTAGAGGGTGCCCAGACAGCAAAGCACAGCCTGGTATCTATCAGTCCCACCCCTGCTAGCCTTTTTGTGACAACCTATCGGGGCAGCAGTCCCTGGCAACCTCTTCTACTCACATTCCTGAGCACTGCTGAACCCAGCCCAGCTAAGCTCAGCCTGCCAAGCAGCCCGGTAAACAGAGTGTGGTGAACGGCCTGGAGGAATGCAGGGGCTGAGGCCAAGGCCTGCTTGGTTTTATTATCATTTATGTGGTATATTTATTTAATTGTATTTGCAATTTCTTTTTCATTTTTCTTCCTTGCTTTTGGATGGCTTGTGACAAGACTTTTTGGCATCGCATCTAATTATACTATTTTAAAATTCTCCCTTCAGTCCTGATCGACTGGCAAATATTTTTCAACAAACTTGATGGAAGTAAGACTAAATTGACCAGATGGCTTCTTTGCACCTAATTTAGCACAGTCCACTGGTGCCAGATTTCTAGGGCACAGAGGCCCATGATCCCCTCGCTTACTTCCTTAAGCTGCTCGACTCTGGTCTGCCTTTTATATTTATCAAATCTGGAAATGGACTTAAGGACATGCACAGATGTCACTGAGCTAAGAGGAGTCTTGAGGCTTTAGGGTTTGGCAGGGAAACACAGCAATGTGCCGGGAAGGGCCCCTAAGTGGGGTGAGGGGTCGCCTCTTCATCTTCCAGTTCTGCTTCCCAAAGCACAGCTAACAAAGGAGAGTAAATGGACTGGGACTGTAGGGTTGGGCCTGAGTTTCATGTTTTCTTCCTGTTATGTTCATGCTGAAAGTTCTTTAGAGGCCATGAGAGTTTTCTGGTTAACGCTTAGGTTTGTCCCACCATCGAATACTTCTTGTTTCTCTGTCATGCCAGACACTGGAATAGAAGCTCATGTTGTCATTGTGAATAAGACAGTCTTTGCTCTGTCACAAATTCTGGTTAATTTAGGTGAAAACACTAAACAAAGATAGGTTAGATGTTAGAATGCCTTCTTTTTTCTTGAAGGGGTAATCTTCTGTAACTTGCAAGGAACTTAGGTGATCTGGACTCAGTGTATTTTCCCTCAGTAGGTCTAAGTTCTAGGTTATTCCTTGAATCCTCAACCTCAAATAGTATTAACTAGATAAGTACAGATGTGCATTGTCTCTAAGTTTTGCAAGTTCCAGCCCATGAATAAGGGTACAAGTGGATCCTATACTGGTCAGTGACACCTGCTAACCCACTGGTCCCCTCTTTCACTACCATGTTAGCTAAAGCTAGCCCTCTGAGATGAACATGGGCCTTGAACATCAAGCAACAAAGAACAGTAATCACCAAATAGGCAGAAAACAAAGGAGAGGAGCCCTCACTGCCCCAGCTTGCTATCTGGAAAAAGTTTTCAGATTACAGTGCAGGTAAGAGGAACCCAGGCAGGGTCCAGTCATTTTCCTGAATTGAAAAGATGGAGTTTCAAGTCCAGGGAAGCTGAGACAGCTGGGATTTTCAGAGAAGATCTCTGTAGAAGAGAGACTTGTACAGAAAGAGAATTCCAGAGAGTCCCTTTCCAATATTCAGGCCATGCATGTGAGGAAGCTATGCAAGGCTGGGGGAAGAACCATCTTAAAAAGACTGGAGAAAACTGTGACTGACTGTCTCACAGCAAGAGAGCATTGCCAGCCCCCCAAAGACACAGTGAAAAACCTCCTGCTTGAAGGGGCATCGATTAGAGCTCTGAGAGTGTCTTTCCCAGCAGTGCGGAAAATGGCCCCTGGAATAGATGCGGCTCTGGTTCCCATCTGACGCAGGGAGGAGCATGTTGTCAGTGGCTTCGCCATGTTCTAAAATCAAAGTTCAGAATATGTGCGAGGATACAAAATATCCAGCACTTAACAAGACAAAGTCACCAGGTCTGGCCTCCGTTTAAGAAATACGATGAATGGAACAGCTATAATGAGGGAAAAAGCAGTTGGTCAAAAGCAACACAGAAATGACTTAGAAGATAGAGTCGAGGTAAAATGCCATTGGAACAGCAAATGTGACTGTATTCCACATACTCAAGAAAGTTGAGGAAAGACAAAATGTTTTAAGCAGAGACAAAGAAAATATAAAAAAGAGTCAAAGTTCTAGAAATAAAAATTTCAGTGTTTGACATTTAAAAATACTCTAGATGGGCTTGATAACAGATTGTGTATTGCAGAAGAAAAATTATGAACTTAAAAATACAACAATAGAAACGATACAAAATGAAACAGAGAGAAAAGAGTTCTGGAAAAAAAAGAATAGACCATCAATGAGCTGGAACAACTCAAGTGACATGTGACCAGACAGCTGCACAGTGGAATCCCCCAAAGTGGAGAGGGGCATATATTAAAATCTCAAATAAATAATGGCAAAACTTTGTTCAAATTTGATGACAATCATAAATCCACATATCCAAGAAAGTAAAGAAACCCTAAACACAAGTAACATGAAGAAGATGATCTGAAAACATAATCGGATTGCTTAAAAGCAGCTATAAAAAGGAAATCTCAAAGCAACCAGAGAAAAAGGATGAATTATACATAATGTAGAACAAATGGAAAAAATAAATTTAAATTCAACCATGTAAATAGTAACACTGAATATAACTGGTCTAAGCACTCTAATAAAAAGGCAGAAAATGTCAGATTGCAATACAAAAACATACACTTGTATGCTTTCTAGAAGAAAACCCAAATTAAATGTAGAAACACAAGCATGTTACAGGAATGAAAAAAGATGTGCCATGGTAACAGCAACCAAAACAAAACGGAGAGCTATGTCACTATCGGATCCATACAATTTTCGAAGAGAAAAACACTACTAGGAATAAATGTGGTCTTTTCATAATAATAAAAGGTTCAAGAGGACATCACAAAGGTTTATGTACCTAATAACAGAGCTTTAAAATACACAAAAAGCTGCTAGAACTGTTAGAAGAAACACACAAACCCAACATGACAGAGATACCAACACCCTCTGTCAATAACTGACAGAACAATCAGACAGAAAATTTCTAATTATAGAGGTTTGAAAAACATTATCAACCAACTTGATCTACAACTTTACATTTATAGAACACTCCTAACAACAGCAGAAGACTTTTTTTCCAAATGCAGATAGAATGTTGACTGAAATACACCACATTCTGCAGCATAAAACTCAGCAAGTCTCAAAAACTTAAAAGGATTAATTTATACAAAGTCTGTTCTCTGACCACAATAAAATTAAACTGGAAATCAATAATAGAAAGATTTCTGGAAAATCCCCAAATACTCAGGAAACTATCAGACTTCTAAGTAAGCAATGAGTCAAAAGGAAATCAAAAGGTAAATTTAAAAGTATTTTAAACGAAGTAAAAATAAAAACAAAAGTTATCAAAAGTTGTGGGATTCAGCTAAGGAAATACTTGGAGAGGTATTTATAGCAATAAACATTAATATATAATAGAAAAAAAGGTTTTGAATCAATGACATCAGCTTCCACTCTGAGAAATTAGAGAAATAAGAGTAAATTAACCCCAAAGAATGGAAATCATAAATTTCAGAGTGGAAATCAACAGAATAAAAACAGGAAATCTATAGAGAAAAATCAATGAAACTTTACTTTTTTAAAAAAATGATCAATAAAATTGATGAAACTCTAGCCAGACATTAGGAAAAAAAAGAATATGCAAATCACTAATATCTAGAATGAAAAGAGATGACACCATACCAGATCTGACAGTAACGAGGGAACAATGGGGACATTGTAATTGAATAACAACAAAATTTTTTTTAAATTAAAGAAAACAAAAAACCTAATTAAAAGATGGACAAGAGATTGAACAGATGCTTCACCAGAGAAAATATTCAGACAGCAAAAAAGCATATGAAAAGATATTCAATGGTATTTATCATTAGGGCAAATGAAGACACAAATGAGAGCCATGAGCTACAGCTACAGCCCTATCAGAGTGTCTAAAATGAGATATCCTGATCGCAGCAGGGGCGGACGAGAACATGGAGGAACCGTATCTCCCTTACACTGCTGCCGAGAAGGTGAAACATGCATCCCCTTTGGAAAGTTTTGCAGTTTCTTAAAAGTGAAACACACAAGCACCACACGACCCCGCCTCTTTTATCTTAGTGTTCGCTTTGCAGACATGAAAACATAGGTCCACACACAGGCTTTTTTCTGGAGTATTTGCAGCAACTTTGTAATACCCTAACACTAGGAACGACTCAAATGTCCAGTAATGGGTGAACGGATAAATTGTGGCGTATTCATACAATGGAGTAATCATCAACAAGGAAGGAATGAACTATTGATGCATGTGTAGCAACACGCATGAATGTCAAAAGAGTTATGCTGAGTGAAAGAAACCAGACATAAAAGAGCATATTCTATAGGATTCCATTTATATGAGTGAACTATGTCAGGCAGAGAAAGACAAATTCCATATGAATTCACTGATACGCAAAATTTAAAACAAAATCATCAAACGAAATAAAAACAAATTCTAAGGAATTGAAAGACCCGAGTTTGCATATTGAAATGGCTCACCAAGTCCCATCTCTATAATGTTGCCGATTCAAGAATGTTGTATAAATGGAGTCCTACCACATGTAGCGTTGGGGTATTGGCTCTTTTCACTCACCGTAATTCTCTCGAAGACACATCTGAACTGCGTACGTACAAATTGTTCATTCTTTTTTACCGTCGAGTAGTGCTCCTTGCTACGGGTGTGCTAAAGCTTGTTTGACCATCCAGCCTTCGAGGGACAGTGGGGCTGTGTCCAGCATGGGCTCTGACAAACAGGGCTGCTGGGAATGTTCACATGTGCTTGGGCTTTTCTGTGAACGGAGGTTTACTTGGGGTAGATGCTGAGGGGAGAGTGCTGGGCTGTATGGCACTGCAGACTCCGTCTTAGAAGAAACCGCAGAGCTGTTTCCCTGAGCAGCTGCACCGTCTTACACATGCACTAGAAATGGGCAAGTAGCCCTGTTTCTCTTCCTCCTCACACGTATTTGACATTGTCAGTGTTTTTTGTTTTGGCTGTGCTGTAAGGTACCTTCACGTGTGTGATTGTGAGTCAGATTCAAGTTCTGCAAGGATTAAAGAGAGGAGTGACTGACGTTTAGCAAGAAATCTTTTGACCACTCTGTTTGTCTAAGTTGAGGAAAGGCCCCACAAGGTCCCAAAGGACAGACTAAGAGAATATTCTGTGGGGTACAGCATAAAGAATGTGTTTGCCATCAGATGGTGGTTTTCATTTTTTTAATACACTTGCAATTGTACACAGACAGCTTAAAGAGAATAAAACCTGCTTTTCAAGATTTGAAAATGTAGGCAAATAAGCATGTTTATTTTTTTTAAAAGATGAAGAGAACTTGAATTTCCCTGTTTTGCATTCTCAGTTCAAAGATAGGCTTATGACAGCATTGTCTGAAATGCATTCCCAGAATGCTTGTTGTCACAGATGGTATGTGAGAAGTGAGAATATGAATAGTCACATAAAACTCTGGGAGGAACATATACTATGCAAGATTATGTACATTAAAACCATGGAGTCCCTCCCTTTATAGTAATACACTTTGGTGATGCTGAACTAGACAAAAGCTTATGTTCTGCAAATGCAATAAAAACTGAGACAGAAACCAGTCATCTGCTGGTGGATAGTTAAGCAGGGTTCTCTATTCAGGATAATAATGATAAAAATGCTTACCTTTATATATTACTCCTAACTTTATTAAACAGCTACAAGATCAGGGGACTGGACTGCCACAGGCCAGCAGCCAGGGTCAGGCATGGGAGCCTGGCTTGTGAAACATGGGATTTGCCCACCTGCGCAGGGGTGTCTTGGGGGGAAGCCAGGTGAGGAAGGCAGGCTGGCGGCCTGAGAAGGCCCCGGGCGCTGAGGAAGAAACTGTGTGTGTGCCAGCTGGAGGTAGCCACACTGTTTCATACAAATTCTCACAGGCACACTCACCTTTCTACTCTTTGATTTAGAAATTGCAATTGTTCTTATGTCACTAGAGCCAAGGTTGGAGGGAGGAAGAGCCTGGAGGAATCACTTGGCCTAGGAAAGCAGGGGTCACATTTCTTCATGGGCCTGAGAGCCAGGGGAGCAGGTGACAGCTGGGTGAACATGCTCTCCCCTGCACCTGGGACCCTTCTCCTGGGTGGAAGAGGCGGTGCCTGTGCCTGGGTTGACCTGGACCTAATGTTCTGATTGGCCGAGACTTTTCTCAACTGCGAAGCAGAGTCTTGTGACCTTTTTTTTTGGCTTCTGCACTCTTGGTGGACCACATGCTGTAGTTTGATGGGATGCTTCAGAGTTCAGCATTTCTTCCACTAAAGACTCAATGCAGGTCCCACGACGTCTAGGCTGTCCCACAGGCCACAGCCCAAGAACTCCACTTCGTGGCTCTGAGCAGGCAGACTTTAGATTTTGTTCAGAGGGTATACTGTGCTTGATGGCTGAGCACTTCTCAAAGCAGAATTTGTCCATGGCATCAGGTGGGGATAGTATGCGCAGGATGTGAGAACAGGCCGCTTCGTGGTGCCGTTCAGTGAGTGCTGGAAGATGGTGGAGGCGGCACAAAGAGCAGAGGGCTTTCTTCTGTGTTCGGATGAATCTGGCACCTTTAGAAAGCCGTTCTCCACTCACTGTCTTTTACAAAGTTGTAGGTGCCCCCAAGAATGGATTTCATAAAGATTCATCCCGCACAGAACTGACTCAAGAGCTAGGGGATGACAGGAAAAGGAGATGGTAAGGGATAACGACTATAGCGACGTCTGAGTACGCCTGGGGGAGGCAAACCTCTCTCCCTTTTCTTCATTACCAAGAGCAGTGGGGCTCAGACAGGGAGGAGGAAGCCCCATCCAGTGGGATTTTCGTAATCTGGCCCGAGCACAGGTCCTGTGGAACTGATCCGTTTCACAGCCAACCCACGTGGAGGTGTGTTTCCCTCTTCTTCCTCCTTCTTCTTCTTATAAAAATACTTTTATAGGCAACATGGTGGCAGACATCTTATGGGGAACAGTGGACTGGGTTTTTAAGGAGTTGTACAAGTCACAGCCACGTATGGACCAAGGGGAAGCATAACCCATGGAAGCTTCTTCCAGCCCTGCTGCTTGAAGCAGATTCTGTATCCCCAGGGTTGGATTTGCAATGCTTAGTTTATTGTCTGGAGCCCCCATGGAATTGGGTGGGAGCTAGGGCTGCTGGATCAGGGCTTGCTTGGTCTGTGACTTCTGTAAGTTCTTTACATCAGTGTACAGTCTGGAACCAATTATCCCAAGCATCTCTGGGATACAGCACATCCTTTCTGTGGCCAAAAAAAGGGGTACAATGCAGGCAGAACCCAACAGTTTCTGGGCAGTTAGGTTGTATCTCATGGATATGGCATCTTTGAGTGAGCAGGGCGTGCAGATACCCAAGCATAGAAGCACTTTGCATCGCTGGGGATTGGGAGAGGGAGCCACTTTTCCTCCCTAGTCTGGAGGCCTGAGGGACCATACAGTCAGTGAGCAGGAGGCTGATGGAGCAGTTTGACTCAGGGACTTGGGCCAGCTCCAGCACAGTGTTTCTGGGCACTTTCTTGGAACTCTATCTACACCAGCCCTTTCTCTGACACAGCCTGCAAATGGCTTTTTGGGCTACCTCCTGCCTGTCAGGAGCACTGGTAGACTTTCTGCAGTAGCCTACTGTCCAAGGGAAATAAACTTGCCATTTTCTGCATTCCGTGCCATAAATGGGAAAAACATGACAATTTGAATTGTTTTTTTCTTCCCCATGGGATATAGTATTTTAGTTTTGATTATTTGTACCCTGTCTCATTCCACAAAGAATATGAAGTGGCTTAGATAAATGCATATACTTATAAAGGAATGAAAATAAATAACTGAATGAATCAGGGTGGTGGGAAAATATTAGTAAAATGAAGCCATGAGAAATTGCACGACTCAAAGTGTATATGCCCCAGCCCACACATGTCCCAGAGTTGGGCCACGAATCCGTGCCTGTGGTAAAGGAAGTTAAAGTCCTAACACACAGTTCAGTAAAAGCAATTCCAACGACAGGCGAAACCAAGGCAGGTTGAATCCAGAATTCTGTCTCAATCAGGGCATAAATTGTGTATCTAAGAGCAACTTTTTAATTTTTATATATTGGTTTTAATACAGCATGGGATTCATATAAGAAAATATTCAGAACCTACATGTAAGTTCTAAGTTACAGTAATATATGCTAAATACCCATGGACCCGCAATCGGCCAGAGGGCCGTGCATTCCGTGTCTTCTCACCACCTTCCTGCTTCCTTCTGCCCTTTGTTCTCCTCTCTCCCACTGGACAGCGACACCATCCTGAATTTTCTGTACCATTTTTGGATTTTTTTTGCTTTGGTTTGTCCCAAATGCATAAATACATACATAATAGTTGGTTCAGTTTTGTTTTTTAAACATTTTATTAAAGTGATATACAAATTGAAGTCTTCGGGGATTCTTTCTTTTCCATTCAACATTGTTTCCAAGATTTCTTCATGTTGTATGTGCCACTCATTTGCTTTTACTGCTTTGCAATCACCGTTTTTGTGACTATACCAGCCTTCATCCACTCTTCATTTCTGAGCCTGTAAGTTGCTTCTGGTATTATGCTATTGAAAACAATGGTGATGAAATCGTTTTTAAATCTGTCTCCTGGTAAATATATTCAAGAGTTTCTCTGGGGTGTTTATGTAGGAGAATTATTGGTATACTTTATAAAAATAAATTATTATTTATTTGGTATACTTTATAAAAGTATAGAATTACTTGGTATACTTTATAAAAAAATGCCAAAATGTTTTCCATAGCCATTGTACCAATGAACAATCCTTCCTCAAATCTTCATCCTTTCCAATGGCTGACATTGTCAGACTTATTAATTGTTGCCAATCTAGTGGCACAAAAACTACCTCATGTGACATTAAAACTATCTCCTCTGAGATTAACTGAACTTCCTTGATTAGTAAGGCAGCTGGATTTCATGTATTTTCTTTTATGTTTTTCTTCTTCTATGAAGCATTTTAAGGTATTTTACACATTCTTTTATTAGGTCTTTTTTTACTGATTCATAATAATTTTTATATGTTTTCTCTTAGGGCAACTTTTCTTTTCCTATCTAGGCAATCTTATTCACTCTAAAAATGACTTCGGTTTTGTTCTGTATTCTGATTACTCACAAATCTAAGTGTTCAGCTCAGTGCTTTCTGTTGAGTGTCACACCCAACCGCACACTCAGCTTCTTTTCTTGGATGTCCCATAGGATTCTGTGGCTCAACGTGTCCAAAACTGAGCTCATCATCTCCCCACACTGGCCAACTTCTTCTGTTTTGTTTCGTATTTCAGGGTTATCACCACCAATGACTCAGGTGTCCAAGATGCACACTTAAGTGTGTTTTATGACATTATCCTCTCCTTTATATGCTATGTCCAATCAGTCAATTAGGATGCTAATTCCTAACTATGCCATGAATCCTTTCCTGCCTCTGCTTGGGCTTCCAAACCACTGCAAAGCCCTCTGTTTTTTAAACATGTTTTAATCATTGACACTATTACAGATTCCCTGTTTCTCCCCTTTACTGACCCCCATGTAGCCCCTGCCCCCCTTTCCTCTGGTCATCACCACGCTGTTGTCTGTGTTTATGGGCCATGCATATATGCTCTTTGGCTAATTCCTTCACTTTCTTTCATCCAGTGCCTCCCTTCCTCTCTCCTTGACAGCTGTCAGTCCGTTCCATGTATCCAGGCCTCTGTTTCTACTTTGTTCATCAGTTTATTTTGTTTATTAGATTCCACATATAAGTGAGATCATATGGTGTTTGTCTTTCTATGACCGGTTTATTTCACTTGGCGTAATAATTGCCAGGTTCATCAACACTGTTGAAAAAGGTAAAAAAATTTTTATAGCCAAGTAGTATTCCATTGTGTAAATGTACCACAGATTTTTTATCAACTGGACTTCTGGCCTGCTGTCTTGCTTCTCTTAATGCTGAAGCCAGGGTGATGTGTTTTTAAAGTACATTACGTGGTCAAGTTACTTCATTGTTAAGAAGTTTTTTTTTTCCTTAAAAAGTTTTTATGGCCTTTATTTCTTGTGAAGACATTGTGGTTCGAAAGACTTCTGAACTCCAGCTGTGCTCAGACATGGTAGACTCTGCTTCACCTGGTGAGATTAATTTTAAAGTGTTGAGTAAAACAGGGACTCATAAAAATGATATATATACATGTGATGCATATTTTATTTCAACTGAAACCCATAAATGTACATTTATTCAGCAATGTTTTGAAACAGAGCCAAGACCATTTCTTTCTTTTTTTTAATAAAAAAATAAATTCACATTTATTTTTATTTTTATTTATTTTTTAAAGATTTTATGTATTTATTTATCTTTAGAGGGGAAGGAGAGAGGGAGAAACATCAATGTATGGTTGCCTTTTGTGCATCCCCTGCTGGGAACTGGCCTGCAGGGAACCGGCTTGCAAACCAGACATGTGCCCTGACTGGGAATCAAACCATGATCCTCTGATTCACAGGCCTGTGCTCAATCCACTGAGCTACACCAGCCAGGGCAAGCCAAGACCATTTCTTGAAGTATAAGTTGATTGGTGTTCAAAGTCATCTTTCTTGAATAAACCACACCAATAATGGATTATCTATGACTTCCAGTTAGTGTTTTTTTAAGTGCATCATAAACTGGACAGTTCTGAAGCAATGTGAGTGTTTTTTTAATTTAATTTTATTTTTAATATGTTTATTGTTTTAGAGAGAGAAGAAGGAAGAGAGAGAGGGAGAGAGAGAAAGAAGAAGAAAGAAACATTGACACAAGAGAGAAACATTGATTGGTGGCCTCCCATATGTGCTCTGACCAAGGACTGAACCCACAATGTGCGTATGTGCCCTGACTGGGGGTTCGACCCCCGACCTCCTGGTGTACAGGGCAACACTCCAACCGACAGAGCCACCCCAGCAAGGGCACTCTTCTTCACTTTAAAGATTTATTTTCTTGCCTGAATTATTAGAGTTGTTTTATCTATATTTATTTTGATAGTATTTTCTTTTTAAGACTCATCTGCATGGAATTTTTGCAAAGTATTCTACTTAGAATAAAAACAACAGCTTTCTTTTTGCAATTATCTTTCATGAGTTTAAATGATATCTAAATTATATAATTAAAATAACATTAAAACTGGCATGAACCAGCTTTGGGGACAAATTCTGGGGACTCCTGGTAAGCATAGCTTGCCTGGTGGAGTGGGATACACACTCACCAAGCACACGTGCTCACGGTGCTGTGGGCCACAGTCGGTTTGTCCTACAAACAAATCAATGCAGGAAGGATTGGTTAAGGGAATGTCTACTCCATCTGCAGTTCTGTCAGTAATCTTCGCCAGGCTCTGGCCCATGGAGTTTCTTCTGCTTGGGATCTTGGCTCTTAATTAAGTTCACTCCTAATTCTTCAAGACTTAGTCTACTTACCTCTTCATCTGATAAGCCTTCTCTGACTCCCCAGGACTTAGACAGAGACCTTGACATGTACCCCTGCAGGTTTCTGTCTCCTTGCCTAAGGGTTTTTTTTTTTAAACATCTTGGGCCATTTTTGTCAGGGTGTGTTCTGTGCATCATAAGATATTTAGCCACACCCTTGGCCTCCCCCACAGCCAATAGCAACCTTCCCCAAGTTGTGACAATCACGGTTGTTTTCAGAGGTAACCAGTGTGCCCTGGGGGACAATAGCGCCCTGGTTGAGAATCACTACTCTGTATTATACATGTTTGTTCAGTTACCGAATGACTTTATGACTTGGACTGACACAGAATCCAACAGCAAAGAAGGCAGCATATAAATTCAGAAAAGTACTCAGGTGCTACTTAGGGAAATATCTGCCTCTTGTGAAATACATTTCACTGCATTTTTTATTTGGAGCAGTGCAGCCAACCCAGAAAGTGGCATTTACTGCCTACAGGAGAATTTTGCTAGTGACGTTTTGCATAGTTTCAATTATTTAGTGACAAGTCTGCCTCTCCTTCATCCCGCTTTGCCGTCTGCCCAATCCTTGGGCCTTGGTAGTGGAAGAGATACACGCTGCCAGGCAACTGAGATCTACTGATGCATCTCCAAGTAAATTTTGCACTCCCTGCTTTGAAGTTTGTGTGGAAATGAATAAATGTAAGGAAGGTGGGTTAGAAGTAGTTAGCTTAGCACCCCATCCAGTTCAACAGTCTCTGCACCCCATGAAAATAAATTCACCAAACTTCTAGGTAGGAGTCACTCTCCATAAATACTCGGCACTGTCCTACCTGTCTAGGGGCCATGTGCTCATTTGTTTGACCAATATTTTTGAGAACCTATTGTGTGCCAGACACTGAAACCAGTGTTGGCCATTATACATGTTGTGTGATTTACCTAAAAATAAGTGTGGACTATAGGGGCATTAGTCCATCATTGGGCTAAACGCTGGTCAGAATCCTCCACGTTGTCTAGTTTTGCCTCCCTTGGTTTGAGGGAATGTTGGGAGGTGATTCGGAAGACAAAGGAATGGTTAAAAGGCTGACTGTTTTGCTTGAGGAAGTGCTAAGATTCCTCGAGGTTCTCTTCTATGGTAGAATCAGCACAAGGTGACAAGAAGGGACCTGTCAGAGGTGTCAAGTCCAGGTGGCACAGACACTGGAGACCTGCCTGACTGGTGCACCATTGCCCACCCCAAGTGACCAGTGCCCCCTCCTCCCTGCTAGCCCTGCTGCCTCTGCCTTATATTATATTTGTGTGTGTGCTGTGACCTTGGCCTTCAGGGATTCTCACTGTGAAATCCTTACCAGCTAAACTCTGCTTGGGCAAAACAGGTTTACATGACCTTTCCCAGGAATAACCTGTGGTGTGTGACTTTTTTCTCCGAGAAGCTGGAAAGAGCAGATTTGATGACAAACCTCAGAAGGGCATGTTAGCTTTCTGTTAGCCTGCAAAGAATCAGAGGGAAATGCCTGCTGGCCTCTCTACTCTGGTCCATCCTGGCTTCATTTTCCATCTCTGGAAGCTTCCATCCATGCAAACATACACAGTGTCACCATGGCAACTGTGGGACAGATAGATGCATGTGAAAGGAGCATAAGGCAACATCTCCCCTCTGGTACTTTGAAAGGAGGGGAAGGAAGCCTTTGAAAGCTTTCAAAACCACCTGTTTTAGCCCCTGATTCTCACACAAGAGCAGCTACCTCAGCCATGAACCTTGGCTCATCCTTTCCCTTGACACAAAAAGACATTCTGGTCCGCTCTTTTCTCTTGGTGCTAGAGCCCAGCGTCCTTTCAGTAGCGCTGTGCCCGGTGGAAACGCCGCCCTTCCCCGGCTGCTCTAAAGCGAAGGGTCAGCGATGGAAGACAAGCCAACGCCATTGGCAGAACTGCTGGGTACCTTTCTCAAGAGGGAGACAGAGATAGATGTTTCACAAGTGTTTTTCCCAGGTTTCCACTGGACTTTTTATTTTCTTAATAGTATTTTCCACAGAGTAAACTTTTTCAGTTCTGATAAAGTACAGTTTCTTGCCTTTTTTCTTTTATACTGAATTTTTTTGTCATATCTAAGAAGGCTTTGCCTAAACCATGGTTATGAGAAACTGTGGTTTCTCCAGGTGTTAGCACTTACTTTTAGGCCTATGATCCATTTTGAGTTAAATGTTTATATAAGGTATGATATAAGGATCAAGGTTAATTTTTCTTCTTCTGCCTAAAGATGTCCATTATCCTCAGCACCATGTACTGAAAAAACCCACATTTTAACTTGTATTAGAGACCTCTGTGGATGGGCTTTGGGACATCCCCAAACCACTTGAAGTTGTTCTTGTTTTGTGAGTATGTGTACATACGACTTAGGAATGAAAGAGTGAAAGTAGAGATGATCCCCAGGTTTCATCAGTGTGTGGAGGGGTCTCGGATCGCCCCAAAGAGTCACCGCT
Source organism: Sturnira hondurensis (assembly GCF_014824575.4). NCBI lineage: Eukaryota > Metazoa > Chordata > Mammalia > Chiroptera > Phyllostomidae > Sturnira > Sturnira hondurensis. The sequence continues at coordinate 4,649,163 of NW_028096783.1, read as the reverse complement.
GTACTGTAACTTAACTCTCTTCACCTCACTGAACAATGGCAGCCACAAAACAGAAGGAAGGGATATCACAATGGCATGTGGGCAGCTTTGGAGTTCCTGGGATAAAATGATCTGATCTGTTGGGAGTAAATCTGCGCAAATATACACAAATTATTCTTAATAACAGTATAAAAGCTGAGGCTGAAAAACCTTGCTAAATCTCTTGCTAGGCACCTTTAACATAATACAGAATTCAAAGCAACTGTGTGCTTGTTTCAGAATTCAGTCGTCTGGGCCATTGTGTTTTAAATGGCTGAACCTTACTGAGCCAAAGTATTTAAAATCTAAGTTGGCAATGACACTTTAATTAGGGGATTTTGTGAATGTGATAAAAATTAGTATTCTAAATTCAAAATTCTGTCATCCCCAAATGTCAACTAGTGCTGAGCAGCAGCGATCATCCCTCATTTCCCTGAGGCTCCAAGAGCCGTGAGCCCTAAACTTCCAGAGCTGAGACATGCCTGTCTCCTGGGTGGAGGGGGTGGGGACAGCAGTGGCCACGCCCCCACAGGGATGAAAAGATGACATACCTCCCTGTCCGGAGAGACCTTTCAGTCACTGCGGTGGCTTTTTGCCCCACCGTTTCCAAGGTTTTGGTCAAGCCACCCGTAGCTGACCTTTCCCTGTCTCTGCTTCCTAAGGAGCACAACCCTGAGGCTCAGACCAAGTCCATGGGCCAGCCTTGACCCATGAAGTTCATACGACCAGAGAGCTGGAAGGAATCTTGAATGTTATCTGCCCTTTAATGTGCGGTGGAGAAAAATCAAATCCCGCATAAGTGAAGTCACTGGTTCAGGTCACACAATCTGAGGCAGAGCTGCAGCTGGAAGCTGGGTGTCCCGACTGCCACGCCAGCATTCTTTCCATTATTTACAGAGTAGAAAGATGGAAAAGTAAACAGACCAAGGAGGCAGCCAGACTTGAGTTTGGAAAGTCAATGAACTTTTCTAAGCTTCAGTGTCCTCGTTAAGAAATAAAGCCTAGTATTCAGCAGATATTGACTAGTACCTTTTCTGGACAGCCACATGCTGTTTTTGGTCCTGGGCACATGGGAGGAAATGACACAGGCCAAGTCCCTTGGCCCAAGATGTAGAGCTTACATCCTAGAGTATATGAAAGATAAGACCAGTGCCTCTCTGAGAATATTGGTGCAAGCATTAAATAAGGCAATAAATGTGAATCTCTTAGCACAGTTCTTAGCAGAATAAACATTTAATAAATCATAACAGCAATTATTATTATATAATCCATATATGAGGTCTGTGAAGAAAAAGTTCAGCCATTGTTAGTACAACGAGAACAGCTTTTGTGACATGGATGTAATCTGGCAGCCAAGGAGAGTGGACTGGAATGCACATGTGTGATCAATGACAACTCACTCTACTAGCCAGTGGGGTGGTAGTCACTGTTGAGTGAGGGTGTGTACGATGTGGCCGTTGCATTCAAAATGACTGAGTGAGTAGGATAATGAATCTGCATCAAATTTCGCATTATGCTTGAACATTCTTCTGTGAAGCTATTTGAATGATTCAGAAGGCCAGAGCTATGGGCAACTGGTAATTGGCAGCTTTGTTATGACGACATGTCTGCTCATGCATCACATCTCATGCAGAGTTCTTTTGCAAAACATCAAATTACCCGGGTGAATTAGTCCCCCTACAGCTCAGATTTCACATACTGCAACTTCTGGCTTTTCCCAAAACAGAAATTACCTTTGAAAGAAAAGAGATTTCAGACCGTTGATGAGATTCAGGAAAACACAATGGAACAGCTGATGGCAACTGGGAGAACTGTGTGAGGTCCCAAGGTGCCTACTCCGAAAGGGATTGAGGCGTCATTGGTCCTGTGTGCAACGTTTCTTGTATCTTGTATCTTCTTCAATAAATATTCCTGTTTTTCATAGTATATGGCTAGATACCTTCTGGACAGACCTCGTATACAGTCAGGGTCTCCCAAAAGAAGGCCAACTCCCAGATGGCAGGGCCTTGTCTCGGATTCCTGTCCATCATCACAGTACCTAGGCATGTACTGTGCCCTCCAGGCATTTCATGCCAGTCTTTCCAGTGTCCAGAGCACTGTCTTCACCTATCTTCAAACTCTCAAGTAGAGACCTCACACAAAAAAAAAGATTTTATTTATTTATTTTTAAAGAGAGGAGAGGGGAGAGAGAAAGAGAGGGAGTGAAACATGGACGCATGAGAGTAAATCAACTGATTGCCTCTCACACTCCCCCAAATGGGGACCTGGCCCACAACCTAGACATGTATCCTGACTGGGAATTGAACTGGCCACCTTTCAGTCTGTAGGACAACATCCGACCCACTGAGCCATGCTAGCCAGGGCAAGTAGAGTCCTCACAACTGAATGTCTCATAGCTTATTGATTAATCCTGCTGCCACCCAGAGTTTCCCAGCTGGAACTTCTCCTGAGAACCTGCAGAGCGGGTAATCCTCTGCCAGCCCCCTGTGCCCTGTACTGAAAGTTTTCTAGTGGCCCGCTCAACTCCACTTTGCTCCCCTGACTTCTGAGCTGCAGCCACCAGGCCCAGTTTTGGCTCTGGCTCTGGTCTGCCATTTGGCTCCCTGAGCCCTCATGTGGGATAACAAATCCCAGGGCTGCTCTCTCCTGCCCAGCCCTGATGGCCTCCCCAGCGCCTCTCAAGCTGTCAAGGAATGATTTCTGCCAACATTCTAGCACAAGGCCTTAGAGCACAAAATCTACTCCCTGCTTCAGGCTCATCCCACCCTCAGGCCCACAGTCCATTCTGAAGTCATTGGACTTATGGGTGGGGAGCAAAGCTTTTGGCTTTAGAAGCTTGTAAACTCTCTACTCTATCCACCCTCACATATGGGGCAGGGTGAGCCATGACTGGAGTTGGTGGGTATAGAGACAGCTCTTTGGAAAGGAGAAAAAAAGTAAATTAGAATGACCCATTTATACATAGCAAAGTGCTGTTTAAATCATATCTCTCCTTCCACTGTCAAATAGCAAAGGTGTTCTTGTGAATTTTTCTGGGTATATTGGAGTCCATGATCCCAATTCAACTCCCAGGCTATGCAAATAAGAAGAGATTAGAGTTGTAAAATGAGCAATTTTAAGAGCGGGTGTTTATGTATAGCAAGCCAATTTTTGAATAGACCATGTCTCTACATCTTCTCTTTGATGAAGATAATTGAAAATTAAATAATAACAATAGCAGGCAATTAGGGAGTAGTCAGAGACACTGTTCTAAGTAGTTTAGATATATTAATTTATTTAAGCCTAAAACAACCCTGTGAAGTAAACGCTACCATAATACACTTTATCATAGATGAAGAAAGGCAACAAGAGGTTAAGTAATAGGTCCAAGGACACACAGCTGAGATGCAGCCCCTGGCAATGCAGCTTCTCAGTCACCACGCAATCCCACCTATGATCCACTTGTTACTCAGTAACTCACACGAGAGCAATGTCTTTTATCCTCTCCCAGGAAAGAGCTGTAATTTCGCATGAGTGCACAGCCCATACACGTTTTGTTGTCAGAAACTGTTACTAGGGCAGCAGTGGAGTGGGAGGGGCAGTGTATGTGCCAGGCTGAGATTTTCTTCCCTGCTGCATCAAGGCAACAGGGCAGCTCCTTCCTCTTCTCCCTGAGAAGTCTGGCTGCAACCTTCCATCTCTCCTCCATGGCAGACTCTGGTCCATCCATCTGGGAAGGCCCTTGTCTTGTCCAGATTGTCTACATCCAAAAAGGCTTGTTCAAAAACCCCAGATTGATAAATCAAATTGTACTGAAATGAGAAGTCATGACTATGATTGGTAAACAGGGGCCAGGAGGCAGGTATGTGTGTGCAGACCTTTCTTCTCTCCACGCTCTTCCCATTGTGCTCTGCTGTGGGAGCAGGGATTTTAGAGGGTAGGCCCTTCGCCTGCAGGCGAGGCGCTCCCGGTCCAAGACTGACATAGCTGGGGGGTTAAATTGGAGTCCACTGTTAAATTTTGGAGCCCACTGTTAAGATGCCCATTTTTGCTGCACATCTAAGCCATGTTTTCCAGCAGTGATTTTAGTAACCAAGTGGTATTTTTACCTTACTTTTTCAGTTGGTTCCAAACATGTACAGGGAAAGGGGGGAAGAACCATTTCCTTTTCTCTCACTAAAGTTGGCCAGATCAACCATGAGATGTTGTTAAAATCCACCTAGGCACGGTGCACAGATTCACACACCTAAAATGCTGTAAGTCAAGGATCACAGACATGTCAGACATGAAAGTGTGTAGTAGTTTTACTTTCTTTTCCTTGGCTAATCTGCTGTGCTCAGGAGCTAGATTCCTGAGAGGTGGACTCCTAGAAAGTCTAAGTGTCCTAATGTAAATTATCCATTGCTCATGGATATTTTTCTTCATATGACTTCCCAAGTAGCCAGAAGTAGCAATGCAAAAGTAGGCATGGAAGTAGGCGCAGAGCAGGGGAAACTTGTACATGTCAGCGTTAGTGCCCAAACAATGCTGGGCTGGGGTCAAAAACAAATATAAAAGTTTTGGTTAGCCTGGGGTTGGTCTCAAACCTTGGTACACAGGGAACAGATAACTAGAGATGTGAACAGGGGCAGGTATGTAGCATTTAGAGAATAATTTATTTACTACCACAAATTGTATACAATAAATGTCATTTTTTGAGTGAGTATAACATAACAGGCATTTCCACCTTTATACTTTCAGTTATTTTTTCTGATCACCTTTTTGGGGAAGCTGAGAAGCAGACAGGTTGATTTGAAAGAAATTGTACAGGATCATATAGTAGGAGGTGAGGTTCAAACTCAAATTTATTGATAACAGGGTACATCTTCTTTCCATTGTATTCTGTGTATAGAACACAGAATTTCATTAAGCATGCATTTATATTACATCCACAGTTTTTAAGAAGCTTACAGTTGAACCACAAAGACAGATACATACTCATAATCAAAAGATTAACTATCAATTATGCTCAAAGAGCTAAAGAATTAAAACATGAACAAAAAAAAAACAAATGAGAATCAGTAAAGCAATGTAAAAACAAATTGAGAACATATTTTTAAAAGAGGTTTTTAAAATAAAAAGAAATCTTATTAAAGAACCAAATAGCCCTGGCTGGTGTAGCTCAGTGGACTGAGCAAAGGCCTGCGAACCAGAGGATCTCGGTTCTACTCCCAGTCAGGGCACATGCCTGGGTTGCAGGCCAACTCCCAGCAGGGAACGCACGAAAGGCAACCATACATTGATGTTTCTCTCCCTCCCCTTCCCCTCTAAAAAAGATAAATAAATAAATAAATAAATAAAATTAAATTAAAAAAAGGAATGAAAAGAGAGAGAAAAAAAGAACCAAATAGAAATTCTGAAGCTGAATGTTACCATAGCTGAACATTTAAAAATCACTAGGGGGGTTTTCAACACTGGATTTGACTATGCAGGAGAAACAATGAAGAAGATAGGATGATTAAAATAATCAAGTGTGAAAAGCAGAAAGAGAAAGGAACAAAGAAGAGTAAACAGAGCCGAAGGGGTGTGGCCATCACCACACATGACGGACACATGCATTATAGGAGCCCCAGAAGGAGAAGAGAGAGAAAGGATAAGAAAGACGATTTGAAGAAATAATGGCTGAAAACTTCTTGAATTTGATAAAATACATACATCTATAAATCCAAGAAGCTCAATAATCTCCAAGTAGGATGAATCAAAGAGACTCTCACACAATAATCTCATTGTTGAAATAGCAAGACAAAGAGAGAATCTTGACAGTAGCAAGAAAATAAACAACTCATCATATACAAGAGAATTTCTATAAGATTATTATCCAATATCTCATCAAAACTTTGGAGACCAGCGGGGATAACATTTAAAGTGCTAAAAGAAAAAAAAAAACCTAATTAAGAATTCTGCATCTGGCAAAACTGCTCTCCAAAAATGAAGGGGAAATTAAGACATTTTTAGAAAACTAAAAGTTGAGAGTTTATTATTACTAGACCTACCCTGTAAGAGATGCTAAAGGGAGTTCTTCAGTGTGAAATGAAAAGAGGCTAGATGGCAATATGAAGATGCATAAAAAATGGAAATTTCCTATAAAGTTAAATACATGGACAAATTGAAAAACCAGTACTATTATAATCTTGGGTTGTAATTCCACTTTTTATCTGCTACCACATTTTAGTGACAAGTATACAAAAAAGGCTTAAAATGTATGTTATCAGTAATGAATAAAGATACAATTTGTGGGGTTAACATGAAGGGGGGTGCAGAGGTGTATGTGACTACAGTTTTAGTATGTGATTAAAGTTAAGCTGATATTAATTCAAATTAGATTGTTACAACTTTCAGGTGTAATCCCCATGATGATTGCAAGGAAAATATCTATAGAATATACACAAAAACAAATGAGAAAGGGATCAAAATGTATCACTACAAAGAAATCAACTAAACACAATAGAAAGTAATAGCGTAGAAAAGGAGGAATGGAAAACAAATTGCAAAATGTCAGAAATAAGTTATTCCTAAGTAATTACTTTAAATACAAATGAATTAAACTTCCCAATCAAAAGGCATAGATCAGCAGAATGAATTTTTAAAAATGATCTAACTATATGCTGTCTATAAGACCCTCACTTTAGGTCTAAAGACAGATTCAAGGTGAAAGAATGAGAAAACGGTGTTCCGTGTTAAGAGTCACCAAAAGAGAGGTGGGGTGGCTGTACTCATATCAGACTACATAGACTATAAATGAAATCTGTTACAGGAGACAAAGAAGGACATTGTATATTAGTAAAAGCATTGATTTATTAAGAAAACCTAACAATTATAAAACTAATATGCACCAAATATCAGAGCCTCCAAATATATAAAGCAAACACTGACAGAATTGAAGGGACAAATAGATGGTTCTACAATAATAGCTGAAAACTTCAACACCTCACTTTCAATAATAGCTAGAACAACCAGACACAAGATAAATAAGAAAATAGAGGATTTGAACAACACTATAAACTAATTAGACCTAACAGACATATACAGAACACATCATAATAGCAGAATAAATATTTTTCTCAAATATACATAGAACATTGTCCAGGATGAATCTAATGTTAGGTTATAAAACAATCTGAAAAAAATTGAGTCATAGAAAGTATATTTTCTAATCACAATGGAATGAGGCTAAAAGTAACTCACAGAAAGGTAGCTGGAAATTTTATAAATACGTAGGAATTTAACAACACACCAATCGGTCAAAGGAGAAATCACCAATAGGTCAAAGGAGAAATCACAAGCAAAATTTAAAAATACCTTGAGATAAATGAAATGAAAACACAACATTCCAAAACTTCTGAAATACTGCAAAGACAGTGCTAAGGGGGAAACTTATATCTCTAAATATGTACATTGAAAAAAGAAAGATTTCCAATTAGTAACCTAACCTTTTAAAAACCTAGAAAAAATCAAACTAAACCTGAAGTGAGCAGAAGGACACAATTAATAAAGATTAGAATGGAGATAAAGAAAATAGAGATTAGAAAATAATAGACAAATTTAATAAAACCAAGAATTGTTTGTTTGAAAAGACAAAACTGACGAAACTTTAGCTAAAAGAAAGGGATATTGAGTAAAAGAAAGGAGTGAGTAAAAGAAAGAAGTGAGTAAAAGAAACTGAGTAAAAGAAAGAAGACCCAAATTACTAAAATCAGAAATAAAATAAGGGATATTAGTAGTAATTTTGCAGGCATAAAAAGGATTCTAAGAGAATACTATGAACATTTATACACCAACAAATTGGATAATGCAGATTAAATAGATAAATCCCTAGAAACACACAATCTATCAAAACTGATTCATGAATAAATACAAAATATGACTGCCAAAGAGTCTACTATTAAGAAGATTGAATCAGTAATCAAAAACCTCCAAAAAAAAAAAAAAAAGAAAGAAAGAAAAGCCCAGGACCAGATGGCTTCACTGGTGAATGCCATACTAAACTTTTAAAGAATGCCCACCAATCCTTCTCAAAGTCTTCCAGAAAACTGAAGAAGAGTGAACTCTTCCTAACTCATTCTATGAGGCCAGCACAACCCTGATACAAAAGCCATGCAAACCCAACGCAGTGAAAGAAAACCGCAGACCATATGCCACCTGAATACTGCCGCGAAGATCCTCAAGAAAACACTGACAAACCAAATCCAGCAGCATACCAAAGGGATTATATAGAATGTGACAAAATGAGTTTTATTCCTGGAATGCAAGGCTGTTTCTACACATGAAAATTGGTCAGTGTCAAACATCACATTAATAGAATGAAGAAAAAAGCCCCACAAAACCGCCTCAATTGATGCAGAAAAATCATTTGACAATATTCACTTCTCTTTCATGATTAAAAAAATACTTAAATCAGAAGAATAGAAGGAGACTTTTTCAAGATGATAAAGGCCATGTATGAAAATCCGCAGGTAACATCATACTCAATAGTGGAAGATGGTAGCTTTTCCTTTAAGGCTGGAAGAAAGGTGTGGATGGCTGCCTCCATCATTTCTATTCAACATTATATTGGAAGTCATAACTATAGCAGTTAGGAAAGAGAAAGAAACAAAAAGTATCCAAGTTGGAAGGAAATGAATAAAAGTATTTCTGTTTGATGATGATATAATTTTGTATGTACAAATTTCACACACACACACACACACACACACACAAAACTGTTAGAGCTAAAAAGATTCCCCAAAAAATAGGATATAAAATCAACATATAAAAATCAGTTGCTTACTACACAATAACAATGAATAGTTGAAAAAGAAATTCAGAAAACAATTTCATAACACCAAAAGAATATAAAATACTTAGGAATTTTAATCAAGTAGGCGAAAGACTTGTAAACATGGAAGCTATAAAACATTGCTGAAAGGACTTAAAGAAGACATAAAAAATGGACTGACATCTATGATCTTGGATTGAAAAATTTAATATTATTCTTCCCTGGATAGGGTTGCTTAGTTGGTTGGAGCATCGTCCCATAACGGAAAAGTTGTGGGTTCAATTCCTGGTTAGGGCACATGCCTAGGCTGCAGGTACCATCCTCGATCCAGGCGCATATGGGAGGCAACCGGTGAATGTTTCTTTCTCACGTCGATGCTTCTCTCCCTCCCTTTCTCTCTAGAAGTGAAAAAATGTCCTCTGGTTATTAACCAATGTCATTCTAATAAATTTAGTAACAAAATAAAATGCAAATATAAACCATAATTAGATTCCAGTTCATACCCATTAGGATGTCTGTTATTTTAAAAAAAGAGAAGAAAAATAAGTGTTGGTGAGAATGTGGAAATAGTCACTCTGTGTGTTGCTGCTGGGAGTGTGGAATGCTGCAGCTGCTCCGAGAAACTGTTTCATGGTTCCTCAGTAGGGTAAACACCGGATTCCCCCGTGACCTAGCAATTCCACTTCTAGGTCCTCCAAATGATTGAAAGCAGGGACTCAAACAAATACTTTTACACCAATTCTCATTAAAGCTTTATTCACAATAGCAAAAAGGTGGCAATGACCTAAATGTCTATTAACCAATAAGTGCATAAACAAAACATTGTACATCTACATAGTGAAAATTATTTAGCCTTGAAAAATGTCATTCTGATAAATACTACAATATGGTTGAACCTTGAAAACACGCTAAGTGAAATAAGCTGGACACAAAAAGACAAGCATCGCTCGATTCCACTCGTGTGAGTGTCTAGAACAGGCAAGTGCATGGAGACAGAAGGTGGAGCAGTAGCAGTTTCTGTTTGGGGTGATGAAAAATTTGGGACACGGACAGTGACGGTGGTGGTTACACAGTGCGATGAATGTACTTAATGCCACTGACTTGCATATTTCAAAACTGTTGAAATGCTAAATCCCATTTTGATTATTTTACCACAATAAAGGAACCTCAAAAAAGAAATATTACCACTTAAAAGACAACTAAAATGATGTATTAGGAGGAGACACATTTTGCTTTGCATTTTCCAAGAAATGATGGATCATACTAAATCGCCCATGTTCTTTTTCATACTTCTCTTTTGTGACAAGTGACGTTCAAGTTCTTTGCCAACTGAGCTTTGTGTTCCATACACGAGAAGCTCTATAACCCTTTCCACCCCTCATTGTCATGTGTATGTCTAACACATTAACATTCACTTTATTTTCATTGATATATAATTGACATACAACATTATAATTAGTTTCAGGTGTACAATGTAATGGTTTGATACATACATATTGCAAAATAATCATAAGTCTAGTTAGCATCCATCACCACACATGGTTATAATATTTTTTCTTATGATGTAAACCTTTAAGATTTACTCTTAGAAACTTTCAGTACATACACAGTACAATATTATTAATTATAGTCACTTTAAAACATATGTGAATATTTAGGTTTTGAAAATTGGATGTGAACAAACAGTGCATATATTTATTTTGATAGTGATGCTTCTATTTTTTCTCTCTGAAAAACTTAAATTGATGGTTTATTTTATAATCAATGGTGTATGTAAGTGGAGGAAATACAGGAGCAACCCTCACATATACATGGTCTATGAAGATCATGAAGAAGTAATCAGTCGGGAGGGAATTAGGTAAGAAAATGTAAGTCAGGAAGGCTTCTGGATGTTAACTTCTGGGGCGGCTAGAAAGGGACAATGCCAATTAGAAGGAAGGAAGGAAGGTGCACGTGTTAAGTGAAAAGAACAGACTCAGTAGAAATAAATGTCAGTCATCATTCTAAGATCTCAGCCTCCCTCACCCAGATCCCTCATGACAAGCCCACCAAATGGATATTATTACTAACCAAACATCACCAGTGAAGAGATTCAGACACAGTGAGTAATTCCCGCGAGGACACATAGCTGGTAAGTGGCAGAGCTGTGATTTGAACCCAGGGACTCTGTCTAGACGCCACCTTCTAACCCCTAGTAGCTTTGTCTGCTCCTGCTCCTGCTCCTGGTAGGAGAGGAGTCCTTACAAAAAGTGGGGGCGGGAAAGGAAATAAGTATTTATTGAACACTTAAAACTACCAGCAAATAAATTTATAATGGCTGAACACCATTATACACTTGAGTATCAGCCGAGTAGTACAGGAGAAAGGAGCTTCCCATTATCATGAGTAGGCTGATTCCTACGTGTGCATTTTGATTCCTGTTTGGTGGAAGCACTGTTGGACTTCAGATCTCTGCTGGGTGAAGGTGCCACCCTGTGTGTGGGAAAGGGCCTTTCCAGAAAGAGGGAGTCCCAGTCTGCTTGGGGTGTGGGGAGAATGTTGGTACGAATGGTTATTAGGTAGTTACACGTTAATTATTAGGTGTTTTCTTTTATGGCTTCCATTTTCAACCAAGAAAATTGAAATAGGCAATGCCCATCAATGGCCACTAAACCCACTAAAAAAGAGGGACAAGACATTTGGTGCCTCTTGATGGAAGCACTCAACACCACCTGATGCAGCCTTGCTAAAAAAAGAAAATAAAAACCAACCCTGAGTCTGATCGAGTTGGTAGATCCAACAACCAATTTGCAGACCATGTTAGCATCAGGGAGACAGAATCAGTAAAATCTAGACTGTGGAAAATTCTACCAGGTAAATAACATGGTTTCTTCAGCAAATTAATTACACGGGGAAGAAAGAGATGCAGTGGAAACCTAAAAGAGGTTTATGAGACGTATCAACAATAATAATATTATGGTTGTATATTTTAGGTGTCCTTGTATTTTAATAATACACACTGAAATGTTAACAAGTAAAATTATGCATCTGGGATGTATTCCCAAATGCTCTCAGTGGCAGGAGCACAGATGAAAGAAGAGAGGACCATTCGATGGTTCGAGTAGCTGGTGATGCATTCTGGATCTTCATTATATCAGTCTTTCTTCTGTATGTATATTTGAAATTCATCATAGTCAAAGATTAAATTAAAAACTAAAAAAAAAAGAGAAAAAAAAAAGAAAAGAAAACCAAGGCTTAGAAAAACAGAGTAACTCTCCCATAGTTGGAACCCTGATATGGGCCTGACTGACTCATGCTCCGAGCTGAAGATTTAGGGCAGTCTGTGTCCTTGGCCAGACGCATTTTTGGAGCTTTTCTCTAAAAAGTTTGGTGTGTTTTGTGTTGTGTTTTAGTAAGGGGGGTGTTCTCTTGCTCTTTCATGTGCTGATCAATGCTTTACAGCCACTTTAGGGAGGGCTTCCCAGCATACAGGACTTCCTGTGTTGCCCACAGCTGGGCACGGGTGTCCTCTGTACCCTCACATGAAGGTTGATAAAAGTGTTGAACAAACTGGGCAGCATTTCAAAGTAGTTCAAAAGACTGGAGTTATGGGCCACAATCAATTAAGATGAAATTCAACTAGGTAAAATGTCAAGTCCTGACTTGAGGTTAAAAAGAAAAAAGAAATGATAAAAGTACAAGGTGGTAAAGAGCTGGTTTGAAAATGCCACATTGTGAAATAATGAATCAAATGGAGGTGGGGTCTTAGGTTGCACTGAATGCAGGATTTAACATCCAGAGCAGGGGAGACGGTCGCCCATAGTGCAGGTTCCAGTCCTACCTAAAAAATCATATAGAATCCGAGGGGCCTTAGAACCAGAGGACGGTGGCCAAAGGGGATAGGACGGTGTTGAGGAAACCATGGCGAATAAGAAACAATCCAGGAAATCTGCAGTAGAGGATGGCCTGGGTAAGAGGAGCCCTGGACTGTGGGACTCACTAGAAATTCTGAATTCCTCCCACACCAGCAGGCACAGGTGAGGGGAATCCTGGAGTGAAGGAGAGGAAACTTCCTCTAGAGCCAGTAAATGATCCTTCGCAAGGATCATTGTAAAAATGATTTCAAGGCACAATAATATCATGTAAGCTTCATTTAGAAATTCAGAAGTGACTTTCATTTCCATATTTGTTTTTTTTAAGCCTCACCAGAGGATCTATTCATTGATTCCAGACAGAGGGAGATAGAGCAAGAGCCAGAGATAGAGACAGAGAGACAGAGAGACACACAGAGAGAAACACTGATATCATTTCCATATTTCTTATGTATATTAACCCCCAACCAAAATCAAATGATGGAAAATAGAATAAATCTTTGTTGAAAATAATATATTTTAAGAAATGAGCTGTTTTCCATAGAATATGTGAAAACTAGGAATCAAAAGAAGGTGAGAAAGTACATTTCAGCTGGGAAAACCTCTTGCGTACCCGCACTGGGCAGGGTGGTGAAGACTGTTACATGCACTCTTACAGAAGTCCCTGCCTCCAGCTTTAAATCCACCTTTACGTTTAGAGGGTTGATTGTAGAATCTATTTGTGGAAAAGGTAGATTCACCAAGGGCCTGAATTATCCAAGTCTCCCCTCAGAATGGAGACATGGTCCTCAATCTCCTATAAACTTAGCTGCACCCATGCCTATCTTCATTTCCTTTCTTCCAGCCTTGAAGGACAAAGCAGTGATTTTTCAACCTTTTTGTGTTCTTGGCACAACTTCCAGTTAAGAGACTTTAAAAAGTATAACGCTGGCAAACTACAGGGAAATGACTACATCAGGCAAACAAAGCTTCCGTGTCTATAAAGGAATCCGCAGTACTGTGCTCTTCGTCGTCCTCCTTTAGCTCCTGTTTGAATGTTTTCTGTCCTGGCTGAACTCTTTTATGTAGTCCTGAAAAGCTCCTGTATGTTCCAGAACATACACAGTCCTTCTTTCGCACTGGCTTGACGCTATGCTCTATCTCTCACTTCCTATTTACAGGAAGTTGTATAAATGCCACCTTTCCATGCAGCATTATGCAGGGTAGATACTAACAATTATAATGTGTGTAATCAATTGCAATACAACTGAATCTCACACACTGATCACAGTGTGCTGGCAGGCTGGTGCAGGGCGCAGATGTGAGGCCTTCCTTCTGCGGCACAGGCAAATCATGGTTGTGTCCTTGCCCGTTTCTCTCCTGACACCTCTGAGATTTTTTTTTAAAGATTTTATTTATTTATCATTAGGAAAGGAAGGAGAGAAGGAGAGAAACATCAATTTATGGTTGCCTCTCATGAGTCCCCTGCTGGGAACTAGCCTGCAACCCAGGCATGTGCCCTGACTGGGAATCAAACCGCGATCGTGTGGTTCGCAGGCCCGCGCTCAATCCACTGAGCTACACCAGCCAGGGCTTGAGATTTTGTTCTCAATCATTTCTCTCACTGCCCTTCATTTTCAGCCTCTCCCCAAACACAGTTTGACTCAAAACTTACCTCCACTTCCTTTTTTTCTCCAAGCCTCACCTCCTTGTTTCACTAACCTTTTGGAACAATAGTCTACATTCACAGACCCTTGTTCTGCACAATTCATTCATTCTTTAACCCCCTTGTTGGTGCTTCATAGGTTTGCACGCTTGGCCAGCTTCTCTTATTATTAATGGTATACTCTGTGACTGATTTTATCTACCTACCAGGTTTTAATAATCACTTGTATGGGGATGACTCACAAGCCTAACTTTGTAGCCCAGATTCTCTTAAAAAACTTCGCATTCAATATGTCTGAAATGGATCTCCCCCTCCTCCCATAAAATATACCGGAGAGTCACCCAAGATAGAAATCTGACGTTATCTTTGACTCTTTCTGCCTCCAACTTAATCAGTCAGTCCTTACTGCTTTTCTTTTCTCAGTAGTTCCTGAACAATTCTTTCTAGCTCATCCCTACAGCCAGCTGTAGCTTTGCTTCAGACCTTCATCTTCTTCCTGGATAACAGAAACAGCTTCAAAACTGATCCTGCTGTTTCCAGACCTGGCCCTCTCCAGTTCATTCCCCACATGACAACCTTTAAACCCCACCCAAGCACACCACCACCACTCAGTGACTTCTCCTTTGACAGCAGGCTCCCAACTGGCCTATGCGTTTCCCCATTACCTGACTCTCCAGTGTCATTTCCCATCACGTGTGGCCTAACTCCTTACCTTCCAGCAACCAGTGATGGCCACACAGGTGCTCCCTCATTCTGCCCCTGGAGCCCTTGACTTCTGTTTTCTCTGCCCCTCTCATTTCTGAGGGTGCTTGTTTCTCTTCCAGAATCCCTTCCCTACTAGGCATTCCCAGTGCAACCCCTGCCCCCGTGCTCCCCCTCCACTCACGTGTGTTTGGGGAAGCAGGTATTCCTGAATGCTCAGTGAATATTCTCATTAGGCACATGTTACTCACCATGCTGACTTTGCAGACTAATTTTTCCTATGACACTGAATATTTTTAAGATGACGGAAGTACTGTAACATACTCAATTCAGGAGACTTGGAAGAAAACATCACTAATAATTCCAGTAGTCCTAGAAATTCCATGAACAAAATGTTGTTAATGGAAATACTATTCCAGTCCCCTTTCTACATAGCGATTTTTATATAGTAGCTATATCATACATCACTCTTTCAAAATATGTTGAGTACCTCAATATGTGCCAGGCATGGGCCCTACTCTTCGTCAGTACAGTAGTCAGAGAGTTAGACATCAATCAAAGAGTCACATGTATAAACGCAAGGTACAATTCTATTCATATAGTTGACAAGTGCAAAGAAGGAGAGACTTGTAGAACTGTGAGAGTGTGAGGTAAGGAGAACTCACTGTTCAGGAGGTCGGGACACATGTGTTAAATCTGGAAGATGGTAGGAAGTGTGGGGTATCATTGAGTGGTCTGCTATGCATGCCTGTTTTTCTTTCATTTTTGCATGTACTATATTAATAAACTGCTGATATTTTCTTAGTTAGAATTTATTTGACATAGATGTATCCTAGACAGAGTATTCAGTCATATGGATGTAACAGTCCATACAGTTTTTCTCTTTTTAAAAAAAGATTTTATTTATTTATTTTAGACAGAAGGGAAGAGAAGGAGAAAGAGAGGGAGAGAAACATCAATGTGTGGTTGCCTCTTGTGCGTCCCCTACTGGAGACCTGACCTAGCCTGCAACCCAGGCATGTGCCCTGGCTGGGAATCGAACTGGCAGCCCTTTGGTTTCAGGTCAGTGCTCAATTCACTGAGCCACACCAGCCAGAGTTCTCCTTTTTATTATGAATGATGCTACAACAAATGTTTTTGCACATCTGTCTTTGTGTATGTCTCCAATTACTTCCTAAGGATATGTTTTCGACAAGCGGGAATGCCGTGTCAAAGGTGTGCATATTTGAGTTTTTGCAATGGGCTGCCATCCTGCTCCCTGGAAAGGCTCCACTGATCTGTTTTTCCTCCCGTGATGAGTGAACAGGAATGCCTGGCTCTGCGTGCTCACCAGCTCTGGGGCTTCCCTTTCTTCTGCATCTCTACCGATTTTAATGATAAAAAAATGGCATCTCACTGAAGTTTGAGTTTTAATGTCTTTGCTTGCCATTGAGACTGAGTTTTAAATAGGTTTTTGTTTGAGCAAATTTCTTTTGCCAGTTGTCTCAGTGTCATGATATTGTTTTCAAGTTGCCTCAGTGTCTGTTTCTCATTAGCTCATTGAGGGAAGAGCCTCTTTTGGCTCAATGTGTTACCTAAATCATAGTAGGTACTAATCAGAGGATGCTCTCAAGGCTAATTTCAAGGGCTCCCCTATTGCCTGGTCCGTGGCAGCAGCTAAGGTTGCTCCAGGGTTGTTATCATTAACAATCACCACGATTAGAAAATCAAGGTCCTCCTTCTAAATCCTGTGCTGGTCACATGGGCAGGTTTCCCTTCTGCCCTGTATTTCTAATCTTAAATTTCTTTACATATCAGGAAGCACGGGGCTCAGTGGTCTAAAATGTCCCTTCAGTATTGTGTTTTCCTATAAGTCTTAGGCTCCCAGGAGGTGGTAACGATGCCTCCAACTTGGGACTGGTCGAGTCTCTCCAAAGAAGGGCAGTGGGCAGATGCTGGAGGCCTGGCCAAGGTTCCAAATTAAGGACCCTGGCATCGCGGGGGCCTGGGACAAATCAGCACTCAGCGTCTAGAAGAAAAGGCCAAGGATGGATGAAAAGATATAAAAGTATATAATGTAAGGAAGGATTTAAAGATCTGTGGGTATTTATCCAATAAAAGAAATGATTTTCGGAGTGAGAAAATATAAAAGCTGTCATCAAGTGCACTTTAATGATAAAGGTTACAAAGACATACATTTTCATAGCTCATATTGAGTGTAACACTAAGGATTAATAAATGAATGTAATTTACTTTGCACAAGTTACTATTGCTTATAAGTTCATTACTTCTTTACTTCATTTTTTAATTTATTCATTCGAGTATTGATTAAGTTCTAACAGGGGCCAGACAGTGTCGCAGGTGCTGGGAGCCGAAAGGAGGACAAAAGGGCCGTTTTCCCGCTCTCATGGAGCCTGGGAGTCAGCAGCATCAGGGTGTCGGGTGAGGAACCAGGCCCACTGTGGGGGGTGGGGAGGGGACAGGTGCAGTCGAAGCTAACATCCTGAGTGGCCTTATCACTCAAATGGAAGAGAAGAGGTTAGAAGAATCTGTACAAGCACTGTGTTAATGACAGTGCTGGTGGCAGTAGAAAGAGCAAGCAGACATTTGGGGGGGAAAGGTAATTGTTAGCAGACACTGAATTTGCTCAGTGATGTTTACATTTAATACTATTCACTTAAAGCTATACAGAACTTTTATTGTCAAAATGTCATCATGGAACAAATTAAAAAACCCTATTCTGTTATCTTACATCTAAAGCTGTCTTGCTTTAATGTTCTCTTTCTTCTTGAAGGATTGTTACTGTAAAGGATTATTTTAGAGTGTAAGTTTCCCTAAGATGCTAGTATTGAATGATGGAACAGACTGCATTTGAGCTCTGTCCCTTGGTCTGCGTGGCCAGGTGCCAAGGAGGACCGATGACGGGAAGCTGCAGGGAAGCAGATTGTGTTTCAACAAAAGGAGAAAGAATTTTGTAAGAAAGAGAATCAGAAAAGATGACCCCCCCTTTTTTTAGAACAGTAATGAGTTGTTTCTATAATACTAATGATGATAGCAATAGCAACGGCTATTTCTTGTACAGTTACTGCACTCCCATAGGGTGTATTTAAAGTCTGCACACCTTTCACTGAATCTCAAAAATATCAAGAGGTATCATAACCCATGTATGTGTGTGTATGCGTGATGAAACTGAGGAGCGAGGCTGAACTACCAGCCCGAAGTCACACGGTTACAAAGTGGCAACACCAGGCTTTGAACACCTGCTTTGGAGCACCAGCTCCAATGCCTCTGTTCTGTTATGAAACAATTCTGTCAAGTTTTCGTCACTGGAGGTGTTCAAGTGTGAATTGGATTAACGCGTGAATTGGATTATCGCGTGAATGAAACAACAAAGAGTGGGGTCAAACTTCAGTTGGAGAATGCGGGCAGTCACTGGGATTGACAGCTAAGTCAGTCACTCTAAACGTTTTTGGTAATGGACCTTGCTGAGAATCTCACAACAGTTTGTGGGCTTTCTCCCTAGAAAAAATCCATGCGTGCACACAGATGCAAACCATCACAATGCAATGTTTTGGGGAGCGAGGATATTCCTGTAGCCCGACTCCACCTATCTTGTCTCCAAAGGTACTTTTGCTCCGGTGCGTGCATTGGAGGTGAATTTCCTTCTGAGTTCTGCCTACAGGTGTTGAGATGGTACCAACACCATGTGGCACTAATAGGAAAAACAAAACAAAACACAAGTAAAAGGACAGAGAAGCCCTCCTCGTGCATTTCTCAAAGCATGCTTTGTGTACCCTTGGAAACCTCTCCCTTGGCTGTTACAACTTCAGGTGCATCATTCAGAATGACTCAGAAATAGACACAAACCACATGCAAAGCCTCCACTAGTGTTATTTATGAGGCACCTGAGCCAGTCCCTCCCCAGCAAGTCCCATTGCCAATGAGGAAGTGAAGGAAGACTGGGGAGGAGGGACACGATCATGGAGAGAAAAGTGCCTGTGGAAGAAAATATTAGTACATGTCGCCGTTTTCTGGTTCCCACCTTGCCGGATGGCGCATGTGTTTCCAATCCGGGAGGAGCCTGTGAGCTTCGGGCTCCCGCCTTTCCTCTGCCTCCCACGACCACTCCCCGCCTGCCTGCCAACTGTGGGAGCTCTGGTACCGTGGGCCTGGAAAACAGTCCCCAGCCAGCCTGGGCCCTCTTCGTCTGGCACACGTGTGGCATGAGCACGTGTGCACGGTATGGGGTTTCATTCTCACCGTAACCTCCTCATTTGGACATTTGGATTGCAGAAGTTTCCGGGGGATTATGGATGCACATTAGGGCCTTCTGGGTCCCCCAGGGAAGGTTACAGCATTTTTCCTTTCCTCCAACCAGGTTTTCTATTTGAATGCATTGTTACAGGCTTAATTGCTTTGGCGCCAGGCCTGGGAACAGGGGGCGGGGCCCTCTGCACAGGTTCTTGATGGTGTGTGGGAGGCTCTGGCCCGAGGCAAGTTTGCAGAGCAGCGGACAGAACGCCAAAGGGGGTGCAGAAAGGGCACTTGTGCCACTCCAGCCCTCGTCTCCAACTTGTCTTTGACTGGGGCCCTCTCTCCCTCACTGAGCCTCCACTCTCGGTCCCATGCAGCTCCTCCGCCGAGCCTGTTGCTGAAGCAAGCTTCCTCAATGGCTAAAGTGTTATTATGTGGCTTAGAAACCCCAAATGGCTCCTTGAAAATCTTGTTATAGACAATAATCACAGTAACTTCCACCCATCACGGAGCTCTCACTCTGTGCCAGGCACTGAGCAAAGTTTGCATGCGATACTCTTGGTCATTTCCAAATGACTTCGCCAGGCGGAGTTTGTGTTCTCTGCCTTTTACTGACAAGGGAGCTGAGAAGGAGTGTATGTAACCAAGGTCATGCAGTTTGTAGCATGGAGTTGTGTAGCAGATATATATATATCCGTCCTGCACAAGGGCACGCACAGCGGGTGGACGAGGCCTCAAATCCAGCCAGGCCTCCACTTGCCAAGCCATTTGCCTCCACAAGAGCCCCATTCTCTGCTTTGCTGTGTATTCAGGGAGCAATATGCCTTATTCAGGTCTTATGTCACCACCACCTTCAATGAGGGCTCCCCTGGGCTGGTCCACTTTGTAGGGGTCCAGAGATAATCAAGTATGGCTCCTGTCCTCAGAGTTTACAGGTTTGTGAGGGACACCGATGACACGGGGAGGAGACAGATGGCCAGTGGGCCAAGTGCACAGCACACTCAGGCGACATAGTGGAAAACCCTCCTGGCCACCATGGAGCCAGGGGCGGGGAGTTGTAGAATGCCAGGAAGAGTCCAGGAAGGCTTCCTGGAAGGAGTGACAGCTGAGAGGCCTTACTCATGAGGCCCACATAGCCAGATGAAAGTGGAGGTAGGAAAGAAGAAGGAATTCTAGGTGGCAGGAATAAGAGCAGAGCACAAAAGTGTGAACAATATGGGTGTCCAAGGTCTCCACATGGAAAACCCCTCGGTAAGGGAACTTCTGGTGGAGAAATTTAAATCTTAAGGCAAGTTTGTTTGGAGAATTCAAACAGAGTAAACCTGTGAACGCCCTTTACAGAAAAACTCACGCTCACTAAGGTAGGGACAGTCTGCTAAAGGGTCATGACTCTAGCTGTCCCTGGGTGTCACTGTGCTGTAAAGTGTGAGAGCCCCCCTGCCCTGGGGACATAATGGGGGTTGCAAAATCACTTGGCTGAGTGGAAGACGGTGGGCATATGAAGAGGCCTTTGTCTTTGCTCCTTCACCCCAGTGTCCAGCCTTTCTGATTGCGCGACCCATGCTTTCCCTGGCCAGGACACCACGAGGCAGAGAGACGTGGGTGCTTCAGGGGGACAACCTTGGTGTCACCTGTATGGAGCTGCACATCATTTCTGGGCAGGTATTTCTTGCACTTCCTCCCCTCCTCAGACCCTATTGTCAATTCACCCTGCTCAGCATTCGCTAGATCCCAAAGCCCATCCCATTCCTGTCAATCACACCCAGATCTGTTCCGCTTTCACCCAAAGCTCCTCCAGCTGGGCATTCTGAGGTCTCTCCAGGTCTTTTTCCCCAGGGCTTCATTGGTGAAGACCTACTCTCATTGTGCCTCTTGCTTCCTTTATGTTCTTGCCATATTAAAGGTTTTTTCAATCAAAGCAATACTTGAATAAAACTGAAAGAGTCCAATAGTGTTTCAGGGCTGATAACAAAAAGCAGGTCCAGACCCCGCCTCTCTGTATCCCTGAGTCCTACCCTGACAGAGTGTCATTTTCAACTTTTGGCTGCTCTGGTTTGTTTTTTCTACACTTTTTTGATTTCTATTTCAACCATTCTGGAAGTAGATGGTCTGGCCTGTTTCTCTGAAGTTCCCTTTGGAAATAGGGGAAGAGGCTCTTCCCCTATTTCCAAATTTATTTATTACACACCAGAACACCTATTACCAAACATCACCTCTTCATTTGGTGACAGCGGAATTATTCAGTCCTGTATGATGCATTAACAGGCAATTACATGGACACAGAGTAGGAACTTTGATTTGTTCGTGGAGATTTTATCTATATAACAAGATGAGAAGCAGGCGCCAAGAAATGAGTGATGTGGTCAAGGCCACACAGCTGGTAAATGGTGGGGTCGGGCTGACTGGCTGCAGAGACCCACGAGTGTACCTGCTGGCTGTGGTGCTGACTGTCCCGCTCAGCTAGAGCTGTGAGCGGGTAGAGAACAGAGTGTACCTAGTAGTTTTACGTAGTGAGTGCTTGCTGCCCCATCAGTATAGAACCTTCACCCTGAATGGCAGAGCTGACCTGAAGGAACTTGTGTGCTTCTTGGCTGTGGGGTGGATGGGTAAAAGGAGAATGAGACCTAGCCTGACTCTTTGGCCTGAGTTAGACTCTGCTCAGTGGCAGTGAATGACACGCAAATCTTATTTTTCTGAGTCTTAACCTTACAGAGATCTATTTCTAGGATGAAAATTGGTTCCTAGCTGTATTTTTAGCCTCAGATCTGAGGTAAAGGGACCAAAACTGGCTGAAAGTCTTCCTCTGGCTTTAGTTCTCCACGTCTGAAGAAAGACACAAGGCCACACCATGTGTGTAGGGGGCACCAAGACTGTTATGATTTCCAGAGATTTCCCAACTCTTAAGTGCTGACCAGGGCAGACGATCCTGAAAGGTGGTGCTTTTTAAAAGGCAGGCACGCCTGGGGGAAAGAACCAGCCTGAGAAAGCAGGAGGGTTGTCTCCGTGGCTCCAGCTCACCTTTAGGCAATTGCAAGGGCAGGGAGCCTGGAGCCCATGGGTGCTGCTGGCCTTGCAACGTTTGATAAGCAATGTCCTTAGATTTCCAAGCTCTTCAAAGCCCAGGGAAAAGATACTAGTAAAGGACACATAGGCATAGGCAGTGTTTGGCCTGAGACATCAAGCTGGTCAGGGAACATCGTGGGACCACGATGGTGGAGAGAGACTCCAGGGATTCAGCTTGACTGTCCGGTCACCTGCAGTGATGCTCCCCTGGGAGTGAGTGAAGATGAGACAGATGTAAACACAGACCCATGGGAAAGAGAACGATGAAACACACTTTAAAGTAACCACAGAAGTAGTTATCAAATGCTTACTGTAGAAAAAGTATGATTCTAGCCATTTTTTTTGACTCATAGGCTTTTTAGTTAATATTCTGGCTGCAAGAAACTTGAGTCTAACTGGAGAGAGGAGATACACACCTAACAAACCAGTCCTATACAATAGCATGTGAGAGGCAGCGTGAGATAGTAATCGTAGTGTGGGTCTGCTTGGTTTCAAATCGTGCACTAGTCCTGTGGTTCTGACTTACTCTCTGAGCCACATTTTCCCTATTTTTGAAGCGAGAATACTATCGTCATTACCTCATATATCTATTAAGTACTAAATGAAAACAAGAACATGTGAAGCATTTAGGTTGGTATTTGGCATATATTAAGACTGGTTGTTGTTGAATCAATGTGATAAGTAAGAAATAAGTGGCTGTATTAGTTTGCTAGGGCTGCTATAACAAAGTACCCCAAACTGAGCAGCTCAAACAACAGGAATTTATTCTCTTGTAGTTCTGGAGTCCAGGAGTCCAAGATCAGGGTGGGTTGGCTCTTTCTGAGGACTGTGAGAAAGAATACAGTGCGTACTTCTCTCCGAGCTTCTGGTGGTTTTGCAGCAATGCCTGCTGTTCCTTGGCTTGCAGACACATCATCCCGATCTCTACCTTCATGTTCACACGGCTCCCTGTGTGTGTGTGTGTGTGCGTCCCTTTTTATAAGGACACCAATGACAATGACTCCAGTATGGCTTCGTCTTAACTAGTTACATCTACAGTGACCCTATTTCCAAATAGGGTGACATTCTGAGGTACTAGCAGTTGGCACTTCAACGAATGAATTTAGTGGAGTTGGGGAGGTACAATCCAACCCATAACAGTGGTAAAAAGAACAAATAGAGAGGAGATAGGGGAGATGGAGGTTGATCTGTCGTGCCCAGGGTGATCTGTAACATTTTCCTAGATCACGTGGGACCTGACCCAGGGCTTGGAGGCTGACAGAAACTTGGTGGTGGTAAGGCACAAGGGGCATTACTGTGGGGGCAGGGAGGTGATAAGCAAATCATAGAAGCAGAAATGTGTAGGTATGTTGGAGGAAACGAGCCAGGCTGGGCTGGAGAATGTGGGCCAGGCAGTATTCTGGAGGCCTTTGACTGCTAAAATAGGGACTTTGCACTTCACGCTCTTGGCAGGAAGAAGCCATTGAAAGATTATGACACATTCCACAGAGACAAATAAGCAGTTCAAATAAGACCTGATGTATGTAAATATTTGCTCCAGTTATTGAAAGTGACACTAGAGACCCATATTACTAGTGCGTTTAGTACAAGTTACTTTGCAATAGTGAAACTGGATTAAGAGAACTCATCCTCTTCCCACTCTGGAGCTCTTTGCATATAGTTGGCCTCTTGCCTGGATGGACTTAGGGTGCTACCCATGACCAGATGGGAGCTTGTCCGTGGGCCAAGTGATCTGACTGATATGAGGATCAGGCTGAAGGGAGGATACACAATAGAGATCTGGCAGACCGTGCTCATCAGGACGTGCTGGTGAGCCACTGGGAGCTCCGCGAGAGGAACAGGTGGCCCACTGAATGGCAACAGGAGAGAAGACACAGAGATCGGCCTCAAGAAGCACAGGCTTCACAGGTTGCAGCAGCTCAGTGCCCAGACCATTCGTTCTTGCTCCATTAGGATCTCAACACCTGGTCACACCAGCACCAAAACCTCATGGAAAAGTAAAAATGTACTCAACCAGTCAATCGTTTGGTCTATAGGATGCCAACTCTTTTCAGGGGAAACTACTGTTTAATCTCAGCTGTTGGTTGCTGTGGCAACAAGTCACACAATCCTAGTGTCTGACACATCTGACACGTCACTTGGTGCAATAGCAACATCTGGTACCACGCAATTCTTGTGGGCAACCCCCCATTCATCACAGACTATATAGGCTCCATAATTAACTTGTCAACACTCCCCACCAGTGGCCAGAAATTTCCACCAGTCCCACGGGGCTTAGCTCAGGGTATGAGCCATCTTGTGGGAAGGCTTTCTTGCCTTGACTCTTGGAACTAAACCTGGCACCTCCGGTTGGTGAGTTTGCAAGAGTCAAATCCTTTTCTTCTGCATGTCTCTGTACTTTCAGTTCTGCAGAGTTCTATTGAGAAGGACTTCATTGTTGGTGTTTTAGAGGCCAGTCCTATGGTTCCATTACAGAGAGAATGCAAATGCAAAGCAATTGTAAGCTGATCACACACATTTAATGTGTAAGTACTTCGATTTTGTATGGAACTGGCATGTTACTCACCGAATGCTAAAATGCACTGGGTTCTCTGCACCCAGGCTCCTTTCCCTAAGGTCTTCACTTACTTGAGAATGAATATCAAACCTACTTTTTTTCTACAATGATCCTTGGCACTGATGAGCCCCAGTCAGCATTGAGATAATGCACATAAAACACACTTATTGCTTGGCATTTGATCTATTGCAAGCTTTGTTACGTGCCTATTGTATTTAAAACAACAGTGATTACAATCACTTCCACAACATGCCTATTGTAGCATCAACATAGACTCCTCCAGTCTACAAATTGCCTTTTGTTCAGGTTGCTTATGAATCATCATACTAGAATGGCAATGCTAACTGGCATTATCAGGGAAGGAAGAGGTGTTGGCTTCTCTGGTGTGGCCGGCAGGCATGGTATCGGCTTTAAGTGGTGATACAGGAAGGGAGTGTGTGCCTTCCAGATATGACAGGCATTGGTGGCCCCTCTTTCTTTCTTTGTCAGCTCTATGACCTTCAGTAGAAAAAGTCAACGCTAGAAGAAATTTTGGGGTAGTAGTTGATTGTTCCTAGTTTTCCCATTAAAAAAATCTAGTTTGAGAAATAACCATCTTCTTGTCTGTGATTTAGCGTTTCCAGCATTGTTCTGGAGAGAGATTGTTCAATGAAAGATAGAAAAAAAAAGGACATAGTTTCTATGATCAGGAATTTGTCATTTAGCTGTCTACAAAAGACATTCATGCATGAAAACAATAAGTAACCTTTTGAAAAGATTTTTAAAACTTCCCATGTATCACCCAAAGTGATCTCTAGATGCAATACATTTCCTATCCCCAAACCAATGATGCTTTTGTAGATATAGAAAAATATACTTCAACATTTACGTGGAATTTCAAGGAACCACAATAGCAAAAAAAATCTTGGAAAAAATAAGTTGAAAGTCTCACTATTCATGATTTCAAAACTCACCACAATGCCAGAGTAATCGAAACAATCAAAACACAGTATGGGGAGCTTCCGGTCAAGATGGCAGTGCAGGTAAATGTGGGACTCACCTCCTCCCACCACATCAGAATTACAACTAAATTACAGAGCAACCATCGTTTAGAACCACCTGCAATCTAGCTAAGTGACAGTCCTACAACTAAGGCTATAAAGAAGAAGCCGCATTGAGACCAGCAGGGTCTGCTGTGGAGGGTCCCTGGAGGCCTGGCAGGAGCAGCAGGCAGGGTTGGGGCTCCATGACAGTTGAGGCTGGAGCGACATGGGCAAGGGCTGAGGCTGCTTAGTGGCCACTGGGAGAGACCGGGGCAGGCTCTGGGGCAGAGCCACATTCCAGGTACAGGGGCCATTGCTGCTATTTTACCAGGTCTGGGAGGGAAACAGCAGGAAAAAAGGAGGTAGGGAATGGCTTGGATCCTGCTGAAACCAGGCCCAAGGTATCAAGGTATCGGTATCTGGGTTAGGGGAGAGACCGAGGTGGGAAACAGGGCCCTGGTTGATCTTTGCAGTCAGGCATGACCCCACCTCCTTCTCCGGGTCCCCAGTGGCTGCCTGGGTCCCCTGCAGTAGGAAACCTCAGAGCACTCCCACCTCCTCTGTTCCCAACTTCTCTGTTGGGGCCTTTAAAATGTGGGTCAGATGTGAATGAGACTGGACCAAGTGAGGGTGTTTATCTAGGGGACTATCTCCACGTGGTTGTTTCACATAGTAGATGAGAGGTTGGATTAGCTAATCGTACGGCTGTGGTACTAATTTCTCAGTCTGTGCCATATGCAGGCACAGTGTGAGGCAAATACATCTGCGAGCGGCAGACATCTGTTCTCATGTGGCCACCTCCCCGCAATCTGTGTCATCCCCACTTCAGTGAACTCACATGTGCCAAGTGCCTAGCCCAATACCTGGCTCAGAGTAGATGCTTAAAATGGCACTTATTGTTTTAACTGCTTGTCCTGGCTCTGGGTTTCCCATCAGAGCCATCCTTCATCACTTTGTCACTGCTTGTGTGTGCTGTTTACACACTCACCTTCCCCCTATTTCTGGTTGTTACAAAGCTAATCCCAGATCATCCACAGTCACTGCTACGGCACAGGCATGAGCTCATCAGGCGTGAAGCAGGATTGACGTTGCCTAGCGACTGGGAAAAATAGCTCCAACAGGCCCCACAGGGGCTAGAGAACCTCATCCCTTGGGCATGTGGGAACGGAAGAGCTTCAGTTGCAGTAAAGATACAAACAAACGGAATTGGTCCCTAGACATCATGCTTCATGTTCTTAACTCTCAGGGGAATGATCTTATTTGCATCCTGCTTACCCACCCTCTCAAGCTCCAACATGTACCTTAAAGGGTAAGATAAGAGGAATAAGCAATCAAGGTCGGATCATCCCTAATCCCTCTCTCAGAAGAGGCACACAAAGATTCACACACACACACACACACACACACACACACACACGCACGGCAATGTACAGATTCCCACAGGCATGCAAGTTGAGCTGACTTCCTGTTCTGGCAGTCTGTGCTGAGCCAGGGGAGTCAGAGGCCATCAGCCACCCTGTGTGTCTGGACTGGAATGAGGACAAATGTTGCTCAGGTCAGAGATGCTGGGCAACTAAGTGTGAGGGGTGCCTGTTCCACTTCCTGGTCCTTCTCCACTGCACAAATGGTACCAGTTGGGGAAGTTCAACACTAGTGGACACTCGGCTGCTGTCAGCCACACAGAGTGGGAAAGGGGGTGGGTGCTGAGGAAGTAATTTGTTTCGGTAGCAGCTGGTAGTCTTGGTTTGCTTATGGAAGTGTTTGAGATACACAGTTCTTGTACAGGGATAATTTTAAGGTAATGAGAGAGTTTTTTTCAGCAGGACAGCTACGATGAGGAATCTTCTGCCAGATTGCTACGTAAGAAGCAGGAGGAGGGCACAGGGAGGAATGCAGTGGCCCCATGGCAGTTGCTTTGTCCCCTGAGTCCCCAACCATGGAAGGTGGTGCAATGAGAAACTAGAATACAAGGTCTGGAGAGATGAAGCCTCACCTGTGAGTGATAATTCACCCCCAGGAGCAGAGGCAGGTTTCTTGGAGCTGAGTCCTGGCTCTACCTGTCAGTGTCCATGTGACCCCAGGCCTTTCCTCTGATTTGGAATGAGACCAGTGGCACCTCACAGGCATGAGGCATTAGGACCACTGAGGCTATGTGCTTGTTGTTCAAGGCAAGGTCTTGGGGACAGCAAGAAATGCTCTCATTCTACCTTCTGCCATCAGTGGGGCTTTTTCACGCCCCTGGCTTCCACAGCCAGCTCACCTTGGGTTCTTCTACCTTCATCAGTTCCCCTGTCCCTCAATCGCAAGTCTTGATCATTGTACTCCCACTTCATCGCTTCAGGTCTTGGGGTCCTCAAAGTCACCGTCTTTGCTCCCACTAGTCACCACTGACTTCCTTCCCACCACCTTGCCCCAGCTCTCTGGGCATCACATAGTGGCTACTGTTCTGACCCTGTGGCCCACACCTAGCTTGTTAGAAAATTATCATTCCACAAGCCTGCATATGACATTTGTAGATAACTTAATATAAGGTTTAAAAAATATTAACCCACTTTTACAAGCCTAGACTTAGTTACTTCTTCAGTCATTATTTGAGTCTTGGGGCTAGACTAGAGCCAGGGTTTTTTTTGGTTCAAATCTCCTAGTATTTTCCTTCTATGAAATTGAGGCGAGATGTGATTCTGAATGGATTGTGAGCCTGAGCTAATCCAGGATAAATCTGAAGTGAAAAGGGGGCTGTAGAGACAGACTCACAGGTAGAGGGCAGGCAGGCAGCTCTGTGGGGGATGGGGGAAGGGCGGGCATTAGCGGGTGGAGGGATGCAGCGAAAAGGGAGAGGACTCGTGGACATGGACAACAGTGTGGTGATTGTGGGGGGTGGAGTTGGAAGAGGATATAAGCGGGATACGCGGTAATGGGAAAATACAATAAACATAAAACTTTAAGAAAGGTCTGCAGAAATGGTCCTCTCCCTACTCACACCTGCAGTGAGCCCCCTGCTCTGCTCCAGTCCGGCTTCCAGCTCCACCCACTGCTTGACTGCGAGGGCTTTCCTTGAAGTCAGTGATCCATGCTCTACCCTGAGGGCATCATTCATTTTGGGGGGCTGTTTCATATTTTAATGCCAACTTTTATTCAAATTATAAAGTATATTTAATTATTCAAAGCTCCAGTGGCTACCACTGTTGCAAGAATTAGAAGGAGAACACGTGCTTAGTAACAAACAGCGAGTTTAGTCACGGTTTCACATAGACTGTTTCCCCTGCAGGAAATCCAGAACGCCTAGAAATTATTCAAATTTTAAATTAGTTAATTTTATAAGCTTCCCCCCTCAACGTTGGCTAAATGTAACCACATTAATATACTGGCATAGTCTTTGATCATGGAGTAGAAATATAAAATGGCAGGTTTCTTACTCAAGAATGGTAGTTAAGCAAAGCTCTCATTCACTAAGATATACACAATATATATTAGAAAAATAACATTCGAAATTTTATGGCACATTCCCAGGTAATGTTAACCACATTAAAAAATAAGGAGAACAAATGTTATTATATATGTCCTTGAGCTAGAAAGTTTCTCAAGTAATGAGGCTGTGTTCAGGAAATAGTACTTAAAAATATAAATTCTTACATAGTAATTTCTTTGTTAAGTCTCTTTCAAATTCTTCTGTTGATAGCAATACCTAAAAATCTTGAACTGTAAACTCTTAGCTTGCAATGGTTTAATTTTTCCTGAATTATAGAATTAAAAAAAATATATGTGTACTTTTTAAAAGATTTTATTTATTTGTTTATCTTTAGAGGGGAAGGGAAGAAGGAGAGAAACATCGATGTACGGTTGCCTTTCGTGTGTCCCCTACTGGGAACTGGCCTGCAGGGAGCCTGCCTGCAACCCAGGCATGTGCCCTGACTGGGAATCGAACCGTGATCCTCTGGTTCGCAGGCCTGTGCTCAATCCACTGAGCTACACCAGCCAGGGCCCTGAG
The DNA here is from genome assembly GCF_014824575.4 of Sturnira hondurensis. Classification (NCBI taxonomy): domain Eukaryota; kingdom Metazoa; phylum Chordata; class Mammalia; order Chiroptera; family Phyllostomidae; genus Sturnira; species Sturnira hondurensis. The sequence goes on along the minus strand of NW_028096783.1, from coordinate 4,619,311 downwards.
TTATGGAAATTTTAAGTGCCATTAAATATATTGCCTTGTATTTCTTTTTAATTAAATGTATTGGGGACATCGATTAATAAGTTTATATAGGTTTCAAGTGTACATTTCTCTGATATGCAGTCTGTGCATTGCACTGCATGCACACCACCCACAGTCAAAACATCTTCCATCACCGTAGATTTTGTCCCGTTTGCCTAATGTTTATACAAGGATAATTATCATTGTCCTCAGCTGATTCAAAATCAGCCCCTTTAACCATTTGGCTCTGGGACAAGCATTAGCTGGATGATGTGCTCAACTGCCTTTGCAGGAAAAACATCCGCGTCTGATTCACTCCCCTCAATCACTGTCTGCAGCACCTTTCAGGAGGGTTGCCAACTTGTGGGCTTATAGGCACCTGTAACTGACATAGCTCTGGATGATGTTGATATAATGTCCTTGAACTCCTGCTTTGGATAGAAGTCTCTAGATCAGCGCCTGGACTACCAGTTTGTGATAAATGATACAACTCAGAAAACAGCCACGTGAAATGGAAGAGATGCATAGGGCAAGAGTGGCACCCTCCCAGCATTTGCATGCGTGCACGACACGGAGGTTTCGTACCACTCATTTTTCCTCTTTCTTGTCTGCCGTGGGCTTCTCATACCACTCCCTCCTTCTTGGCACACTCTGTTGTCTTGTGAGACACTGCACACTCCTGGTTGTCTTGAGTTTTTCTGGCCATTTTTCTCAGTTTCCTTTGATAGACCTTTTCTTTCTGTCCAACCTTTAATTTTAGAATTCCTCTGGTTTTGATCCTACACCACCTTTTCTTCTCACTTGGTGGCCCTCTGGGAGATCTTGCCCACTTCCATGGCTTCAAACACCGTCTTCCCAAACTTATGTTTCTAGATGAGACTGAGCTCTATACTTGTGGATGCAGCTCCTGCTGATTCTTCCTGTAACCTTAGTTTCATCCACTTCTCTCTCTCCTCTGCCCTTCCTTTGTCCATATCTACTGTCCCTCTCTAGGACAACCGTGCCAGCCTCTGAGAGGCCACATTCTGCTGCCTTCTGCACTCTGCAGGTAAAGTGACCAGACTCTTGTCATTTGCCTGTGTAAAGCTCTTTGATGGTTCATCATTATTCCTAGGATCAAGTCCAATGTTTTAACATGACCTGCTGGGTCTTGAATGGCCTGACTCTGAGTTGGATCTTCAGCACTCTGGTTTTCTCCTTGGTTCTTGAATTTATGAGGTTTCTACCCATCTCATGCCTTCTCACACCTCACTCCCTTGCCAGGTGTGTCCCTTTTATGTGCCAGTCTGGTACATGGACTTTTCTTTTGTAGCACTTATCACAATTGCCATGAAATGTTGATGAAATTATTTGCGTATTGTCTATCTATCCCACTGAAATGTCCTTTAAAGTCAGGTATCATGCCTCCTTTGTTCAACAATTCATCCTTAATGCTGAGCAGTTTTATTTGATTCAACAAATACTTCTTGAAGGAGTGAATAAACCAGTGAGGGAGTGAAGGCTTGGAAACCCCTGGTATTGGGCTTTTGCCTGAACCTGGGAAGTGGATGCTAAGGTTGGTGCCTGTGGAGAGAAGTGAAGCCCAGATTTCTGCCGATGAAGATTTTAGACTCTCGTGGAGGGGACTGTCTATGCCAAGGCCTTTGGGTGTCCCCAAGGACATCTCTGTGTGTATGAACAAGCTTGGTGATGACAAATCTGTGTGACTGCATAGCACCCAGACTGATTCAGCTGTGAAGAGGGAGTCTGTGACACTGTCTTGCTTTCACAAGTAATGAATCGTTGGCTTGATGCTGTAAAAGGGGCAGAGCTTGGGCTCAAGCAACCATTAAACTAGGGTTTGAATCCCAACTCAGTAGACTATTACCTTGTAAAATCAGATAAGTTATTTCATTTCTCTGAGCCTCCGCAGGTACCCATCTCATTGGGTTGTGAGGAGTAAAGGAGATAGTCCACATTAAGCATTCAGGTCAGCGTTTGGCATATAGGAGGACCAGACTAAAAGTTCCTGTTGTTGTTATCAGCGGCACCCATCCTCTAGTAGCAAACTAAATATTTGACCTTGGCTAGGTTGCCTCCTCCAGCTGTAAGATTATGATCTTTTCCTTTTTGACAAGGTGACCTCTATAGTTTCTCCAGGTGTAAGACTCAGTGATTCAGGGAAATTTTAGGTCTTGTCTGTTCTGAAACTCCTAACAGCACTTCTATGGGAGTGGTACAAATCCCCTCTCTTTGCAGCCACACTCATCTGGATTTTTCTGCGGAGACAGCAAGAACGACACACCCACTAGGGGAAAGTCCTTCCAGTCTGGCTTAGTCCTACCTGGAACCTGGTACTTTCCGGTGGGGCTGGAGGCAGATGTTTCATTTCACCCACATTATGTACATCTTCCTGGGAATAATGGGAGGAGGGAAACCAGAGAAGCAGGATGACTTAAATTTATTTTCTTGGAAAGAAGATTTTATTGGCAAGACTTATGCTTTGCCTCATAAATGGGCAGGGAGGCTAACTGGGCAGGAAGAACGGGGTTTGGACCGCTCCCTCTCCGCTGGCCGGGCCCAAGAACATCGCCTTGAAGAGCAGGACCGGCCTCCACTCCCACTTTCCTTCTCCAGGGTCCCAGGCTGTCTGTCTGCCCCTTTGGTGATCTGCCACTAATCTGATATGTGCAGAATTTCAATTCATTTGGATGAAATGCATGGAAGGAAAAGAAGAGAACATAGAGAAGGACAATGGATTCCAGTAGGCAGAGAGAGGGGAGAAGAACAGAGGAATCCCCATGCAAGAGATAGGATTGTCCAGCTGAGTGACAGAAAACCCAAAGTTAATAGGGATTTAAGCAAGATTAAGGTGTATTTGTCTCACACATTAAACACAGGGAAGGCAGACTGGGGTCGTAGTGGTGGCTCCACCATTTAAGTGACCAGACAGACTCCTCTGTGCCTCTGCTCTGCCCCCTCAACAGGCAGTTTCTATGTTGTGGCTCAAGACTGGCTCCAACTTGGATCTTCACATCTGCGCTCTAGGCAGCTGGAAAGAGAAAGAGAGACAAGAGGAGGGGAAGGGCGTATTCCTTCTCCTTAAGGATGTTTCCCAGAAATTGAACCCATTGCTTCAACTTATATCCCAATGGCCAATACTTAGTCACGTGGCTCCATGTAGCTACAGAGAGATGGGGAAATGTGTCTTTATTCTCAGTGGCCACATGTCCAGCTAACATTTGTGGGGGTCTCTCCTGAGGAAAAGGTTGAGCAGGGGTATCAGAGGACAATCAGCAGTCTCTGCCACTCCCCGAAAATGAGAATGGACACTGCAGAGTGATGTCCTCAGAGCAGCCACAGTCAGCCTTAGGAGCTGGCTCAGGAGCCAGGCAGCCAGATCTGATTAGAATTTCAGTCCTGCGAGATGGGAGCTGTGCATGTTGGGCACATTTCTACATCCCCCTGAGCATTAGTCTTCTCTTCTGTAGCACTAATAATAACCACTTCAGAGAATTACCAGAATTAAATGAGGTGATGTTCGTGAATTGCACAGTGTCCTTCCTGGCAAATGGTTGGGAGCTTACAATCAGCCTTAATGATTATGATGTTTGTTTTGGATGTGGAGCCTCCCCAGGGATGGGCTTTTCCTTTCACCCAATTGGAAATGAGACTTCTCACTGGCTCTCATCATTCTGTGACCATCACCCGTGCCCTTGAAAAAGGCCATCGTTCTCCCCTGAGAGTGAGGAAGCCGGTGCAAAGATGTGAGTTCCTCGGGAAGTGCAGGTCTCCTGGACAGAATGGAGCCCTGGCATGTTTGAAGTAGTAGCTTATAACAAGAAAATATCTGTGATATCAGTGAATTCTCTCTTCAGTTAGTGCTTAGTTCTCTCAAATGAGCCTTTAGTTTAGGTTTAATAAAGCAGTTACTGTCCGCTTATTAATAACTGTTTATTAAAAATGTATCTGTTGCCTGAGATGCAGTCGTTGTGCACCAAGAGCAGACCCAGGCCCCACTGGACCGTCTAAGAGCCAGCCAATGCTCAATCTTCTCCAAAAGGATTTTATTCACTGCTAATCACTGTGGGGAGGAAACATGCCTAAGGCCACTCCTCCATCTCCATCCCAGTGAGGCACACAGTGCAGCCTGTGCCCCTAAAACGCAAAGCATCTGGTCAACTTGAATGCCTGCTGGGTAGCTTTCTCCTGCAAGCTGTGTGGGTTTCCTTTGCACAGTGTCGAAGTGCCAAGTGTGATTTCTGATTAAGTTCAAGGATAACTAATGATACTTGACATTTAGGCAGAGTTTTATAATTCATGGAGTGTTTCTGTATGTCAATAAAAACATTGATTAATGTATTGAATGTATAAGTAATTCATATATATTATCTCTAAATTTTACTGTCTAGTATGATGAGCATTAGTGTTGTATGCCAGTTTTACAGATTAGTAAACCGAGGCTCAGAGAGTATTGATGATGTATCCAAGAATACAAGCTCAAAAGTGGCAAACTTGGGACTCATGCATCTTCCCGATGCTACTACTTCTTGCTTAGTAAAGGAGCCAAGCAGAAGAGAAAAGAAGAGGACACACTTGGGCCACACAAATGCTACCTAGAAGGGACCGTACCTGAATGGTCACCACAGGGAGACCCTGCAGGCTCTGAACAGTCCTAGGGGCCACACATTCTCTTGCCTTCTCCTTGGCTCCTTTCTAGCTGGGGTGACGGTGGCAGGTGTTTCTGAGGGTTCCTGGCTAGGAAGGTGGGAGGGAGAGAGACGCTGTCTTTAGACAGGGTCCTTTTGTCTCAGCATTGCCAGCAGGCTGCGGAAGTCATGGGAGGGGGAAACTGGGGGGCCCCTCATGGTAATTAATGACAACGATGTCATTTTTCCTGTTTTGTATTTACTGTTGCAGTTTTCTTTGGCCTCTTTCATTTTGTAATTGTATCTCCTACAGTAAGAGTCTTAAACACCAATACATATGCCTTTTCCTACAATATCCATAAAAGTTTCAAATTGTATTGTCAATATTACTAGTAACAGAAAAATTGCTGAGTAACATTTAATATTTTAAAATCATTTTAATCTGCTCTACAGTTGGGTTATTTTTATTTTTTTGTTCAATTCTAGGACTTGCTTTCTTTTCCTATTTGATTTAACTATAATGTTTTCATATGTAAGATATTTACTGAATTGAAATACAAAACATTGAAAAATACGTGTTCCAAAGATTTTCCCCTCATCAAAACTTCTCCAACCTACTTTCTTTAGGAAACCATTTTCATGAGTGTCTGTACCCTTGTTGTAATTTATTTTGCAAATATATATGTGTATGGATATGCATGGTTTTGCACAGATAGCCATAGATTAAAAAGAAAATATTCTCATTTTTCCTTTTCTTATTAAGATAACACAAATTGTTTCATGACTAAATCAGACCTCAATGGATTGTAGATCTACCCAGTTTCAATTTACGGATCATTCAAAGGACACAGGCTAAAGCAATATGGGTCAAGCATTCTTCCCTCGAAGAGGTTCAGGGCCACCCACAGCCCCTTCCCCCACCAGTGCGTTTTCTCCCTGTAGAAGGGCATGTTCTGTTTCATGTTTGACAGGCAAAGATTAAGCCATGAACATGGACTGTGGCTACTTTGGCTGAGACCTTTGCAGGGTTCCCATGTGGATGGTAGCTGGTTTCCTCCGTTGAGGGTCTGGGAGGTGGTGTTGCAACTCAGAAACAGCCACAGGGAGAGGCGCAAGGGCATGTGAGGAGGGTGGGGTCTCCCGTGATCTCTGGGCCCACCACTCTCCTGACACATCCCTGTGTTCACCAGCCTGGACGCCCAGTAATGCCACTTGATCACAGCTCAGTCGATGCCCATCTGAGCTCTATATGCTTATCACTGAGTTAAGAGCTTTACAGATACTGTTTCACTGAACTGTCAAAACAGTCTTGCAAAGCAGACATTGTTACCTGGTGTACGAATGAGGAAAATGAGGCTCTGACAGATTAATGCCCAAGGACACGCAGCTGGTAAGTGGTGGACCCACAATTTGCTTCAGTTAGTCAAGTTTCACCAAGACTTCAACTGCTGTATCAAATGCAAATGAAGTACTTATCATAATGAAATACTTAGTAAAAGGCTTAGTGCCCGAAACATAGCCAGGTACTCAGGAACTGGCCATAATTGTCTAATCAAAAGAAGTTTGAGCTCATTGTAGGCCCAGATTGATCACCATGCATGCATCTTTCCATGTCTCCGAGTGCACAGTGCAGGACGGGATGGTAAATTCTTCATTTTCACTGACGGCTGGTGATTTCGGAAGTAGAGCATCGGTGCCGAGGGGCGATGTGACTTGAGTGAGACGCTGGCTTCAGGCATGCAGCATGGTCATGACTGGGGACGGTCGATGGCCTGGCTCTCTCGGAGGAGCCGGGCTGGCTGGGAGATGAGAGTCTCAGGCTCTCCTGGGGATGGTGGAGCCTGGGAAAAGCTGCGACAAAAAACAAGAAGGTCATTGCCAGCTGTAAAAGTTCTAGGACTTTTCCACAGAAAAGGGAGAGGATATGGGTTCATCGAGTTTCCAGACCTCAAAGTAGCCAAAGGGACTTTCCAGATTCCGGCAACAAGTCACTCATTGTGGTGACTCAAGGAAGCGGTGAAGAGCAAGGGTGGGGCAAGGGTCCAACCCCGGCTACTGATGTAGTCTCATCTCAGCCATTGTAGAAAACAGCTGTGGGTGTCAAAGGCGCCAACGCCGCACATGTGGACCCAGCATCCCCTAGCACCAGGTGGGCAGCCGTCCACCCCCTGTTACAATTGTCGTATTTCCTGCGCAGGGCTTCCCTCATCCCAGGAGGTGCACTGGGGTCCAGCTCTGAGCCCTGTCTCATGGGCCCCTGTCCTGTTTGGTCTACTCTTTGGCTGAGGAGGGCCCCCAGGAGACATCACTAGCTGTTTGCCAGGTTCTCACTAGGTCAAACTGCAGCTTTACCATTGAGTACATGGATAACAGGTCAAGCCAGAAACTAGGGCGACCTTGAACCATTCACCTGAGCAACAGAGAAGCAAGAGCACATACCAGACAAGCTCAAGGATGGAGGCAGTCCCCCTGGAAAGGAATGATTCACCTTTGTTAATAGGCCTTCTCCTGTCTTTAAACGCTAACAGCTAGAGGGAGTTAAAAGGGTTTCTGAAAGGTTTACTTTGGGGTAGGTTTGAAAGCTCCCCTCTCCTGCTCTGTTTTTCTTTTTAGACAGCTTTGCACAAGGGGCAAGGCTCCTGCCAAAAGGCCTAGTAATGCCCCTCTTTGGGGAATGAATTTATCCGCTCAGCTGTCCCTTGTAAATTTATTCCTGTGTGAGATTTTTCCCAAACCATTCATTCCTTCGCTTAGCTCAGGCAGCTGGAATGCAGAAAAAAAATACATTTTTTCTTTTCCTTTTCTTTTTTCCCCCCAAGAAAGTGTCTTTTGTGTGACAGGAGGAGCTGGGCTGGAGAGAAAAGAAAGCAAAGGTGGTGCCCAAGCACACAGAGGTTGGGGCTAGGAGAGCCCCCCCAAGGCACGGCTGGGGCTGCCCTGGGCTGGTCAGGGGCAGCATGGGGCTCCCAGGATGCCAGGTGATGCGGGTGTCTGCAGTGGGGGCCTCTGGTCCTCAGCCTGAGCCTGGGCCAGAGAAACACCTCACTGGTCGTTTCCATAGCAACATCACAGTTTAGCTGGAGTGGAAAGCCTTGGTGGGTTAGAGCCAGGAGTGGCTTTCCAGCTGCACGTGTGCACCAAGTGAGTCCATGGGGAGGAGGAGAGTGTTAGGAAATTTTACTTTATTTTTCCTTGAGTGCTTTTGGTCTCCGAGGCAGGTGAGGATGGTGGAAGAGGTTGGAGGTGACATGTGTGCTGAAAGAATTTGTATTGCCTGAGGGATCGGGAGAAATTTCCTGCGAGGCACCATCGATCGCTGGGGAGGCCTTGCATGTGGAGCAGACGGGGAAAGGGGTGCCGGCATGAGCAGTCATGGGAATCAGCTAGCCGGGCCATCCTCTGTACCCCCATGACGTGTACCCCCCCAGGGCAGCCCAGCACACGGGGTGGCTGGAAGTTTAGCAGCACCGGCAGAGAGTTAGGACAGGAGTGTGCTCCAGTTTCTGCAAAGCACCCGTGCCATGGAGCAAAGAGGGTCTGCAGGGAGCCTGAAGGACAGGAGACGAGAATCTCGGGTGTCCCACTGCACATTCTTCCCTCTGCAGTCAGAGCGGGAGATGCACCCTGGCACCTGGTTCTGGGCTTGTGTTTATACCCACAGCATTTGGGGGGGGGGTTTCTGCTAAGAACAGATGTCCAAGAGCATAGAGGCCCCCACCTGGCAAGGAATCTCTGTTTTTTCTTATGGGCTGGCGGACAATTTTAGAATCAATGAGCCTACATCATATTTTTCTGCCTACAGAATGTGTATGGGGGGACCCCCAACAAACTGGAATTTATTTATAAAAAACTGTGTATTTATTTTTACATGTTCAAACTTCAGTGACCTTCAGAGTACTGTCCATTTGATGTAATACACCTACTGAGACATTTTTTCCACTGCTCGAAACAGTTTTTGAACTCATTGATTTTGATGCATTTTAGTGCTTCCTGTCATCTTTTGTTTCACCTCTGCCACATCAGCAAATGTTTCCCTTTGAGGGCTTTCTTCATCTGGGGAAACAAAAAAAGTCATTTGGGGTGAGACTGAGTGAACAGGGAGGGTGGGGCATAGGAGTCGTGCAGTTCCTGGTTGAAAACTGCTGAATCCTCAGTGCAGAGTGGCCAGGTGCACTCATAAGTCACCCATCGTGAAATGGACAAATGCATTGAAAGTCTTCCAACAAATCTCCCTGAAGCTGAATGCAGCCTCTCACAACAACACCAGCTAGTGCACTGCTGCAGACAGGTTCCTGGAACACTCACCTAGCAGAGGAAGCCTGTACTACAAGGGACTTGCCCGACAGAAGATATTTACCATTTTTGGGGGGGACCCCCTTGAATATGCTTTTTGAATGCAGGTGAGACCCGTATTCTGACAGCACCGTAATGATCACCTGTAGGAGGCTCATTGACTGAATGTGTGTGTGGCTGAGGCTCTGCCTTCCTCACAGGCTCCTAGGTGATGCCAGAGCTGCAGATCCACCGGCCACCTTCTACGTAGCCAGGGCAAGAATGCTCATTTTGTGGGACCAGGAGGCATTGCTTTGGTTATCAAGAATGGAAGGATAGCCTTGGCTGGAGTGGCTCAGGGACTGAGCTCTGGCCTGTGAACCAAAGGGTCGCTGGTTCGATTCCCAGTGTAGGTCATGTGCCTGGTTTGTGGGCCAGGTCTACAGTGGGGGGCATGCAAGATGCAACCACGCATTGATGTTTCTCTCCCTCTCTTTCCCCTTCTCTTCCCCTCTATAAAAATAAATAAATAAAATCTTGAGAAAAAAGAATGGAAGGACATTCTCAATAGAACATTCCTGCCATGGTCTGCTGGCCCGTGGGTAGGTAGTTTTCTCTAGTGAGCCCGTCTTTCCTGGTCTTGTCCTTCCATAAACACTAAGAATTCAAAGCCCAGTTTTCAATTGCAATGCACCACCCCTCAGAATGAATGCGTTTGAGGGCCACTATTGCTTGTTTCTGGAACTGTAGTATCACTTAGTTGCTGAGAGTTCAGCAGTGATGTAAGGCAGGCCTAGATTGGAATCGTAGGGCTCACTTACGCAGCTATGAAAGCTTGGAGAAGCTACGAGTTCTCTATAAACTTAATTTCCTCAGCTGTGGGGACTGAATGTAACAATGTGTGTGCGGCACCCAAATTGTATTTCCTGTTGCTGTGATGGGTTATGAAATAATTGATATATGGTAGAGCTTTCGAGCTGCAGGCCCAGAGGCGGAATCTGCCCTTCCCCCACGTCCAGATGCTTGGCTGATGCAGTATTTTAAATAACATTGACTTGGTTGCCAACATCTTAAAATTGGGAAATTTCACATAAAAATTGGAATTTGAGGCTTGTGTTGAAAAATCATTAGTTCTGACAAACCTGGCTCTGATTTCTCGCGTGGTACCAGTCGGCCCGGGCTGGGGCTGAGTGGGGCTGGCGATGGGCCACGGGCTCCACACCGCCAGCTCACCAGCAGCTCCAATCTTGTGTTTGTGTTACCTCCTCCCCATGGGCACATGCCCTTGGGTCCCCACAGCTGGAGGGTCCCTTCTGACTCTGGAATTCTAGTTAGTTTGGCTCACCGATGTGTAGCAAGGGCTTCTAGAACCCAGCAAGTCAAGGTAAAGATTGCCTTGCCAATAATGCTTCTACTGCTTAAATGAAAGAAATCTCATAGCTTCTTCTCTGCCATGTAACAGAGTAGTTGCCTTTATTGCTCTCGGCAATTTCTCTGGGGCCAGAACCTACTGGTCTAAAAAGTCTCCCTCTGTTATCACTGACCACGAGGTCTTCTCAGCACTGTGTCTTCCTTGCTCTCTCCCCAAAGTCTGAAAAGCTCATGACTGGCCCTGCAGTTTGGGAAGAAGCTTCTCTTACCCTGATGCTGATGTCTGGGTGACATATGGGCATAATTGCTCCTTTGTGGACCCTTGATTTGAGTCTTTAGAGCTGCCTGAATTACTGCCCAAGAACTTTGCTCCTTGAGTTAATGGCAATGGTAAACAAAGCTACAGGCTGCTGGCTAGAAGTACTCCTGGTGCTTGGGAAGAGCCATGATGGGACGGAGGCCTCTCTCTCATACCTCCAGCTTCTTTATTATGGGAAGGAGATAGAACCACAAGAGCAGAGAGGAGGTGAAGGCCCAGAATGAAGATAAAAGCTCTGAGCCTCATTCTTTTCTTCACAGGCTCTTCAACGAACCCACCACTTCATGAAAGTTCTGCATGAGCTGATGCCCCCTCTCTGCCTCAGATGGATCCCACCAGGTCCGTGAGCCCTGGGGAGGTGCTGAGTCAGAGGGTGGGTAGGGTTTTTAGGGGTTGAAGTCTGGGAGGGACCACATGACTGCTCCCGTGGGTGAATAGGTTTCTCTGCCCCACAGTGAGTGGCCCTGCATGAGGTCTGGCCTCCTCCCCAGCCCAGCAGGGCTTTCCAGTGTGACCTTGGCTGTTGGTAGTCAGGACAGTAAGGAGAGGTGGGGTGGCTGCCATTGGGAATGTGATTCTAATGATGTTCTCTTTGTCAAATTCTCCAACTCTGGGGATAAATGCTCCATGAACTTTCATTTTGCAGGTCAGTGTGTGATGGCAGATAAGAGATCTGGTAAAAGTATCTTGGTATTTCTGCCATCAACTCCAGAAAGTGGGTCTAGAGCAACAGAGCATTTTAGAAGACCCAAAGAAAATACCATTTTACGCAGAATCAAGCTTACTCTTCAAGTTCCATTGACCAATTGACAGGAGAGCAAGACAGCCAAAAATCACATTGGGTTTCCTAGAATTTTTATAGCCTTAAGATAATCCATGTGTCTGTTCATTGATCTAAAGACAAAGAACCCACTGGTACCAGGGGCTGGTTATCATCACCTTGCATATCCAGACACGAGTGGTCTTGTCCTCTCTAAGTGTCTTCAGATGGGTGACAGAATTGTTGAGCCCATTGGCCTGAGGCTGACCCGTGAGGAGGCTGCTGGGGTCCCCGGCACTGCACATAGCCACAGGAAGCTAGTGAGGGCAGGACCCCGAGCCCAGTGAAGCCTGTGTCCCTACAGATGGGGGTCTCCCTCACACCGGGGCACACTGGATGTGGTAGTTTCCCACCACAGATCTACACCAGAACCGCCTGAAAGCTCTGTGAATGCAGGTCCCGGAGTGAGAATGCTGGGTGTGAGCTGGACTCAGCTCACTTAACGAGCATCCTAGGGGACTCTGAGCTGAAGAGCCACCAGGCTCACCCGAGGACTTTAAAAGCTCGTGCAGAGAATGCTTTTTATTCTTCATTTTAAAACATTCTTTAATAGTATCTCTGATGAGAATGGAGAAGTTCCAGGAACCTAAATGCCAGACCCTGGAAGGGACAGGATATGGGCTTCATAATCATCTGTGCTGTTTGGGCCTACATTCAGGTCAGGTGAGTGAGGGGCTCATTACCCAGGACACCTGCTGTGAGGGAGCTTCCTAACCAACTGTAGCTGTCCTTCCAGTGAAGCTGGGGTTGATTGTTTTCATTAAAGACTCGACCTGACACTGCCCTGGTTCCAGGTGGAACACATTTTCACTTAAAACCATGAAATGTTGGCTCCGAAGGGAATTTAGAGATCTATTCCAGGGCTCCCATACTTATGAATGAGAAATTACAGGTAAGAAATAGACCCCAGAAATGCTACAATGATTAATTCCTGAATCTACATTTGAGATTCATGGAGAGAAGGACTTAGGAGGAGAGCAATCAACTAGGAACAAAATTATTGTCCCCAGATTCAGCTGTTGACTGGGCAGAGATGACCTCTTGTTTCCTGAAAATCCTTTCAAAGGGAGATGCATGCCAAGCAGGGACTGTGAAATTCCTAGGGCTCCCCAGGCTTCTCTGTCACTCAGAGAGGACAGCGTGGCCGGCCCGCCCTGCCTGAGCAGGCTTTTCCTGCCAGGAACACGCCACCCCCGGGCTTGCCCAGCACGGGGTGTGTCCCATAGACCCAGAGCACCAGCTGTGTCACGAGCTCTGCATTAGGCCCTGGTACTGTTAACGGGAGAGAATGGGAGCTACTTCCCCAGAGCTTTGCTATCGAAGTCCAAACTCATTAAATTCTGTTTCTGCCTTGAGAGAAAATTTTGATGCTTAGATTTTTGAAAGAAAAATTCACTCCTTTATTTTCTCATCCCACCAATATTCTCAGGAAACTGTACTGCGTCATGCCCGTACGAGGAGATTAGGGCTGTTTTTGGAGTCACTTTACTATAACTTCAGAGAGGTGGGCACTGTGTCTACTTACTGTGTGCACCATGGTGCACCCAGGAGGTTGCAGATCAATGCGTGTTGAGCAGTCGCTGAGTGATAAATGAGAGGAATAATGATCAGTGTGGTTGTTTCTTTATTAAACTTAATTTTAAAATTGAGGTTAAAGTAACACAAGATGATTAGCATAAAATGAAATGCACATATTGTAAATGCTCTCTTTGTTGAGTTTCACTCTGGTTTTCTGTGGTTATTTTACCTACTTCTTTATGTTTTACGCTGTTTCGCCTCTCTGCCCGTGACCCAGACTCAAATGTGACCTCTCAAATTTTGGTGGATGGGGCTTCCACCTAGGCAGCTCTTGGGGGGGAGCTCCCTGAACTGTCCTCCCGGAGAGCATTGTGGTGCACCGTGGGGGCTTCAGCATCTGCAAGTCCCTGTGGATGGCTGTGGGAAGCATGAATGAAGCCATACGACGTGCTGACGTGGCTTTAGTGCAGTCTGGACTGAAGGTTTCTGGAAGAGAAAAGGGCTAATGAGGGTCTCCATCTGTCTGGAGAGAGCAGAGAGCTGGGCTGGGCAAAGGAACAGGAGAGGACTTGAACCATGCTGGAGAAAAATTACTCAAAACTTGGCAATGGGCAGAGAGATGCCTGGGTGTTCTGGAGTGATGCTTGGCGGGCTCCTGTGAATGGCTCTCCATCGATTTGGTCACATTACAGTTCTGTAGAAGCAGGGCTAGCTGATGGGGTTTTGTCTAGTAGAGATGCACGTAATTGCTCTCCTGTGGGGATTGTGCTTTACGACTCTGTGAGGCATTTACTAGTTTAGATTTTAACCTAGTGATCCTATCCTAACCTTCTAAAATAATTGCCTATAAAAATTGAACTTTTCAAATTGTCACTTGAGCAGTTAAACGTCTTTCTTTTTCCTTCCTTAATTGATGAATTGGATCAACTTTGTGAGATGTATCCATGCTCTATTTGGATAAAAGTTATCATGTCACCTCTTTGAAAATGGTCCTCACTCAGGTACCCTTTCTCCAGAGCCCAGGTAGCTCAGAGGGCAGGTGTCCCAGGGAAGCCCCGTCCTCCTCACGGTCAAGTTCCTGGGTGGGCTGGCAGCTGAAACGACATGCACGTCTGTTCCCTGTGTGTAGAGGAGGTGAGTGCAGGGGCCGGTATTTAAAACACGGCACTGGGGATACAAACATACATCATGAACAATTCCTTCAGTTTTCCATTTGCCAAGTTGTTCCAGGGCCTGGGGTTGCTAGCTTCTGAGCCCGTGACTCACTCACTCTGAATGGAAACACTTGTACTGCACAGCGCAGCGCCTCTCCGCCCTGACGGGGTGGCGGTGACCCCGTCTTTCTTTCACCCCGTCTTTCTTTCTTTCTTTCTTTCTTTCACCCCTTTCTTTCACTCCCTTTGGATGCATCAGTGGGAATCTGGTGTTGCCCTCCTTAGGGATTTCCCGAAACAGGACCCATTCAGACCTTGCAAAGTTGCAGGTGGAACAGAAGGGAAACAAAGGTGGCTCTTGAAGGCCCAGGAGCTGGCCTTGAATCCTGACACCCTGGGGTGTGAAAAGGTCTGAGGGGAGAGCCAGGTTGAGGTGAAGTGGTAAAAGTCTATGGCTTGTCAGGAAAGGGGCAAGAGTATAATTCTGTGTATTAGCAGTTGACTGACCTTGGGCAGCCTGCGCTGCTTAATTGCCTTGTAAAGTGGCACAGAAAAGCCGTGTCTTTGAAGGTGGCTGGTGGCTGGGGAACAGAAGCCGTCCAGCGCTGGCAGAGCCATGAGCAGAGTGAAGGCAGAGGGTGGCTCAGAAGGGGCAGGAGCTATATCTTCCTTCCGGTTGGGGTCAGGGGTCAGGCGGGACCTGGCCCCATCCCCGTGTCTGGGTCCCGTGCCCTTGCTTCGGTTTGCACTGTTCAGATAATAAAGATAGCTCACCCTTGGTCTGGATAAAGTCCTAAGTGCTTTGCCTACACAGCTTACTTAATCTTCATAGCCACCTTATCAAGGAAAGAAGAGAACGCCTGGCCTCAGAGAGGTTAAGCAATTTGCCTGAGGTCACACAGCTGGCAAAGGCAGAGATGGAACCCAAACGTGGTCCGGTTGGCTCCCCAGCACTTCATTGCTATAATATACTCACCACTCCAGGTAAGACTATGAACCCCGTTGTGGAAAAATATTAATAATAAGATGGAGGAACTGCCAAGCTTTTCCCTCTGGCAGGATTGATTTTTCAGTGGGCTGTGAGCTTAATGGGAGCAAAAGCTCAGGACTTATGATGCTTTATGTGCCCTCAGACCCCAGAAGTGTGAGGTGGGCAGGGAGCGGACACAGAGCGATATTGCTGCTGTGAACTTTCATTAGGATGTATAGAGTTCTGTTATGTGTTTGGAAAAAATCCATCATCTCAAGAGGCTATATAATGCTCAAAACAGCTTTAGAAATTCTCTTTGGAAATTGCTTTCTGAGCCTCAGGCACATAAATATATTTTTATATATATTCTCAATCACGACACGCCTTAGTCCTCTGAGGGTACCTTTGAATGTTATTGAAACCCAAAGGCAATTGAGAGCCAAATTTGGTGGAGGAGGAGAATTATCAATTTCAAATGTTCAGTTTTGTTTCAAACCGAGCTGGTGTGAGTGGAAAGCAACGAGGCTGATGGTCTTGAGTAGCTCAAACACCGACTGGGGACATTCCTACACTGGAGGCTTTTGACAAGGATTTTAGCAAAAGCCCTGCATTTTGGGGTCCTGCCTACCTTGCCAGCTGCATCTCAAACCACTTTCCCACTCACTCTCCATGTCCCTGTCACCTGGTTTCCTTTTGGTTCCTAGGGACACAATGTATATTACCTGTCTTGGGCCTTGAAACCTGGCATTTTCTCTGCCTCAGTTTCCCCAGCTCATCTGTCAAGCCTGAGTGTGAGTGCCATTTTCACCACGTGGCCTTCTCACCTGTACCCCCCCCCCCCACGCCTCCCCAATGTTTCCTTCCCAGCTGTACGATACAGTGCAGGACACTTTCACATGTGGGACACCTCGCCTCCCCACAGCACTCTGCAAACTTCCCTGTGGCAGACACTCTTTTGCTTGGCTCACCACGGTGCCCTCAGCACTCAGCAAAAGGTGGGGTGTATATTTTGGCAGTCAAGAAATACTTTTGAAAGAATGAACAGGAGCATCCAGTTCGCTAGTTACCAAACTGCTTCTCTGCCTAGTGCCTCTTCTTGTTCACTGTCACCTCAAGTCTCCCCCAGGCATTTCAGAACCTCTCAATCTCCGTGCCTCCCCCCCATGACCCCCCACCAGGTTCTCTCTCCTCTTCTGTCTCTGAGTAGCTCTCTTCCGCTGCTGGCTGTCCTGTGTTTTCTTTCCATGCCAAATTTCATCTTCAGCCCTGCCTCTTCGTAGACCTCCAGCCCAGAGTTTCCCATGATCCTCTGCTCATTTTTGCTCATTTCCCATGATCCACCTGTACTCTGGGCCCTGGAACCTGTCTCAAGGACAGGAGTCATTTCCCCTCCTGCTCCTTGTCCTATGCTTTGTCCCTAGAATGTTTCAAAATCTTTCCATTCTCCTAAAAGAAAACTATGAAGCGATCTTCACCCTATCCTTCTTTTCTCCTAGGTTCAACTTCTCACCAAGAGAAATTAATCCTGCTTCTGGAGTGACACATGCATCTTCCATTTCCTGCCCATTCTGATGAGACAGTTTCAGGCTAGGCCCTAATTATGTCTCAGCTGGACAATTAGAACAGGCTGAGGACTTGCCTCCACCCCAAGGCAGCAGTCCTATTTTCCGGCCACCTTACAATTCACCCTTCAAATGGCAAAGTGATAATGGCTATTATCTATAGAATGAAGCCTCCACTTTATCTGCCACCAAATCCTTCACTATTTTAGTCCTGTTGCCCTCAAAGTGTGGCCCCTGGACCAAGGCCATCAACATCACCTGGGAGCTTGTTAGAAAGGTAAATTCTGGAGCCCCACCCAAGATCTGCTGAATGAGAAACTTGGTGGGTTTCAGGGAGACAGCAACCTGCATTCTAACCAGGCTTTCTGACACAGGCCCAAGTTTGAGAACCACTGCTCTAGAGGGGCCCGAGTTTTCATTTCTCTCTCAAGATTACAATGACTTTTGTGACTCCATGACTTTGCCTGTGCTTTTTCATCCGAGTGGGATGATTTGCCTTCTTCCCGTTCCATCCCCTACAGCCCACACTTTGTGCTTTCTCCACCTGTCCAATTTCTGTTCATTTCTCCAGGTCCTGCCTGCATTGCTTTTGCATGAACAGTTTCCTGGGCCCACCGGGGCAGAATGAGTCACTCTGCCCTTCATATTCTTACCATTGCTGCCCCACCTGGGCTATTGAGATGTGTCTGCTTTTGCCTTAATTGTCTGTCTTCATAGCCTCCCATATAATAAGCATTTCCTGAACTGGTTTGGGTCAATGGGCTATTGAATATACCTTGGCAGAGAAGGGTGAGGTGGAGAATCAGGCTAGAGACATACAGCATTCTATCCCTCGGCTACTTGATGTCCCGAGGGAGGGGCTCTGTGTCTTCTCTCTTGCCATTAGCTCACCCAAAGTTGGGTAGCTTGATTCTGGAGACATACCTGAAATGGCTAGAAGCCTCGATTTCCCAAAATTAGGCTATCTGGGGAGAGCAGAGCAGAGGGCAGCTCATCACAAAATTGATGATGAGAAAGATTCAAGACCCCAAGGCCACATACCTAAGCTAACATAGCAAGCAGGAAATGTCATCCACTCCCCAGCAAAAAAGAAAGAAAGAAGGAAAGAAAGCAAGAAAGCAAGAAAAGAAAGAAAGAAAGAAAGAAAGAAAGAGAGAGAGAGAGAAAGAGACCCTCAATAAAGAAAAGCTACAAAGGTCTGTATCTTTCTGATCTGCTCTGCTGGGTTGGCTAATGCACTTGTGTGGACATGACAAAACATGTTTAATTATGAGGCCATTAACTAACAAGTGACACTTTTTTATCTGCTTCTTATGGCCTGAATTGTGTCTCCTCACAGTCCACATGTTGAAGCCCTAACCCTGAGTGTGGCAGTATTTGGAGATGGGGCCTTTCAGGAGGTAATTAAGGTAAAACGAGATCATGAGGGTCAGGCCCTAATCCAATAGGACTGGTGTCCTTGTTAGACAAGAAAGAGACACTGAGGACACACACGCACGGAGAGAAGGCCATGCACAAGCCAAGAATATGGACACAGTGTGATCTGGGCTTTCACTTAGTTCTAATGCGACTGGAAACTAAATGATTAAAGCATTTCAATAAGTGCAGCCCACTCTACCCCAAGTTGGGGACAGAGTTCTCATTCCATCTCTAAAACCCTCACTCTGCCCAAGGACTTCACGTCCAGGAGGAAGTCTCAGGGGGAAACCCTTTGCAGTGCCTCTAATTGACTATTTCCGTAATCTCTGGAATAGTACTGGTTATTTTACAAATGGAAAAAATGTGGGGATGCATGAATAAAAATAGAATTATTTTAGAATGAAGAGGGGATACAACCTAAGTGCAATCCAGTTTCATTTTAGCCAATTTCTAATTGGTCCTGGTGTGTGCTATGGCTAGGAATGAGGCACTGGGCCACTAGAAAACTGAGGAAAGAAATAATGAGGAGGCTGATGACAATTTTTAAAAATTTCACCTTCCCTTACAGAGTTTTATAATTTATAGATGATGGTCTGGAAGTTCTGAGGAATCAATAGTACTGACTGCGTTTTACAGATGAGGAAAAGGGAAGAGCAGAGGGACCATGGGATTTTCCCCAATGTCATACGTACTCAGTAAATGTAACCACCAGGACATGAACATGCAAACACAATGCATCTTCTGCTGGTATCTGTAAGGATTTTGACTTTTTTTCTTATTCTTCACTCCTTGCTTTCTGGGATACCAGTCATGTATGTGTTAGACTTTTCCTCTGTATTCTGTGTTGTGTGTCCATTCTTTCTTCTATCTACCCTTCAGTGTTATTTTTTTCTATTCACATGTATTTCAGTTCACCAGCCTGCCTTCTGCTACGTTCTATCTGATGTCAAACACATCCAATGAGTTTTTACTTTCAGCTATTGCAGCTCTAGAATGTTCACTTGCTTCTTTCGAAATAGATTTCAGTTCTCTGTTGAAATTCTTAATCTTTTCATTCATCTTGTTTGTTTGTTATTTCTTTTAAATATTTATAGTAGTTCTTTTCAAGGTCCTTCTGTGCTAACTCTACCTCTGAATATTTTTTGGATCTTTTTTCTTTTTTTTTCTTGAATATTTTATTGGTCCCATTGACCTACCTCCCTATGTCTCACTACTTACGGTTGTTTAACTACATGTTATATATAAAATAACCATAGACATTGAAATTAGTTATTTTTCCCCTAGAAAGCAAATCTCCTTTAAAAAAATTGTATTTATTTATTTTTAGAAGGGGGAAGAGAAGGAGAAAGATAAGGGGAGAAATGTCTATGTGCAAGAGATACATCAATCAGTTGCCTCTCACATGCCCCTACCTGGGGACCTGGCCCACAAACCAGCCACGTGCCCTGACTGGGAATCTAACCAGCAACCTTTTGGTTCCTAGACCAGTGCTCAAACCACTGAGCCACAGCAGCCAGGGTTGTCCTTGTTTCAGCTGGACAGACAGTGTAAGGGGCTGACCACCTTAACTCCATGAACAAGTAAACTGGGTCGTGGCTGGGTTGCAGCCAGTGCCCCCTGGAAGAAAACTGCCAGAAACCTCAACTCACTCAGCATATGCTCTTCCCTTCTGGAATTTTTATTCCTCTAGTCTTCTCTGCCTCTGTGCTTCCCCACACTGTTTGTCAAACTGTGGCTTTGTTATATGTATTTTCTCCAGCCATTGCAGCGGGAGGAATGCCTTGTCTCCCCCTACTACATCCTACACAGAAGCACAGGTCTAGAAACCATTAATCTATGTCTTCATCAGTGAAAGCACACTGAGTCATATTGTTTTGTCAACATTTTATTGTGAACATTTTCAAACATAACCACAAAGTTGAAAGAAATTTACCGTGACAGGCCACATACCCAGTGGGGTGTTGGTCAGTCTGCACTCTGGGGGAAATATAAAAAAGCTCTGATTTGTATGGTTTGATGATTTTTGTGGTGTAGGTTTTCCTTACCATGGTCAGTTCTAAGTTACCAATGTGACTTGGGGATGATTTGAGCAAAATCAGCTCTGTGGGCCAGCTCAGGCACACCACCGCACAAAACCGCCACCTACATCCTACCACTAACCTTCTAACATTCTGATTTCATCCACTGTGTGTCCACTCCTGTTTCCACCATCAATCCATCATATCTGTTGTCCATTTCAGGTATAATTCCTGCTACATATGTCAGCATGCCTGTTTCCTGGAGTTTGATATTTATTTAGAGCATTTTTTGATATGAAATGAATTCTCAGTCTTAATTGTACGTTTATGAATTTTGACATATTTGTACACCTGTGTAATCCAGCCCCTATCAAGATACAGAGGGTACATTTACCACAGACGGCTCCCTCAGACTTGGCCGACTCAAACTTTCAGCTTTTCAGCAGTTCCACACAGGAACTGTCACTCAACCGGGACTTCATTATCCCCGATCAAGTGATCATTTCACCTAAATGTGTGTCTTTATACTGATTCTGCTGTATATTCACCGGATGAATAATTACAAATTTGTTAATATATAACTTTGAAATTAGAGGCCCCATAGGAGCCCGAGAGCTTCGGTACCCAAACGTACACATCTTCAAGTCACGCCAAAGAGCATCACAAACATCAAACACTGACCAAGCCCACAGCCCCCCTGGACAAGCAACCTCACACCCCAGCCCTTCGAATTCCCCTCAGGTCCATCTCCCACACTAAATATATGTGAATCATTCTGAGAATAGTCCCATGACATGGTTGTCCTCCCAAAGAACAAGCCTTCCCTACCTCCCGCCCCAGCTGATCCTGACCACACTTCACTTGGCAATATATGCACTTGGCTTTCACATGTCATAAGTCAAGGGAAAATATCAGTCAATGGCAAAAAACAAACTCCAGAAAACCAGTCAGCAAGAAAAGAGAGAAAACAATCTTTTGCCTTCAATTAAGAGGAAGGATGTTTTAGTTTCAAGTAGTGAGAAATATTGGACAGTGTTTCAAGTTCTAAACCACAAATCCATGTTCCAGATGAATAACGCAGGTTTGGGGAAGAGCAAATAGAAATCTCTCACCCAAAGTGCAAAAATTGAAAATAGTTTTCAAAACAATTTCATGTATCTGTGACATTAACCCCAACAGAGATCAGGACATGATGGCTGCCTTTTATTTTCTGAGAACTTAAGATCATAGTTTCCTACACATGTGCTGTGCTTTATAAAGGTTTTTGTTCTGACCACTTTACTTGCCGGACCTGGTGAGAATGGAGAGAAGTTACAGGAAGGCAGATACTTTAAACCGTTAGAGCTGTGTAACAATTAAATGGGCTATTGCTAGGTACTTCCAGATTTCATGATTTCATGATGTCTGACTGCATGGCTTTCCAGGGGCCACATTTTCCAAACTGAATTTGGGTCATATTTTTTGCCAAGAAAAGCCCTGATATCTCTCTGGGCTCTCAGAATGGCTCCCTGAAAGAAGGGTGGCAAAAAGAAGGGACCTTCTGTCATCACTGAGGTAGTGACCAGAGGACACACCATCAACATTCAGAAGTGCATCCATGGAGTGTCTTTCGAAAAGTGTGCCCCTCAGTCAGTCAGAGAGATCTGGAAACTTGCCATGGAGGCGAGAGTAACCCCAGATGTGTGTGCTGATGCCAGGTTTGACAAAGCAGTCTAGGCCAAAGGGGCAAGGAATGTTCCATGCTGTACCCGGGTACCATTGTCCAGACAATGTAATGAGAATGAAGAGCCACCAAACCAGTTGTCAGCACTTCGAAAACCTCCAAACAGTTAATGTGGATGAGAACTAACCACTGATTGTGAAGTGGTTATAAAACTGCAAATGAACAAACAGAACACGGAAGATAATAGTATATTCAGGAGATTGTTGTTATTCAGGTCACTCAACAAACATATATTTGTATATTTTACTATAGTCTGTTTTTACACATCTACAGAGTTATGCTTTGTAGGATAATTCATGAGAATAACTTACTTAACCATTACCCTCTGTTGCACATTTATGGTGGTTCTCATTTTTCTGTGTAACAAATATTGTCACGATAAATGTCATAGCACAGGAAGCTTTCTCTGTATGTTGGGTAATTACCTGAGCATAGATCGAGAGGCATGTGCCTTTTTAATGCCCTTGAGCAACACAACAACCTCCTCTCCCACTAAGGTTGTATCAGTGGACAAACCTGTGAACAATGTCAGAGTGCCCATTCCACTGCATCTTACCATGAGTGACAGCTCCGAGGGACAGCAGCGTATTGAACACTGGAACTTTGTGTCGCCCACAAAGACCCAAGCTGGGCAACACCAGAGCAGCTTGGGAAAAAGTGACAAAACAGGCTCTGATTGGTGGGTTTAGCTGAATGAACTTTAAGGTCCTGTCTAAACTTCCAGGATTACATTTACAATCGATTTAATTGGGAGGTAGCTAGTTATGCCATGACTGGTTTTATAATAAAACAATTCTTTTTCTCGAAACATTACTAAAAATATACAGGAAAAGCCCCAGTGGCATGGCTAATGCATATGACAGATGTTGGTATAATCTTTTGTTTCTCGGGATTTGGGGGGACAAAACCAAGCATGCTTGCAAGTGAATTCATTTAGAATGGAGATGATCTTTATTGTTTACTTATATATTTGAATATATGTTTATGTCTATATCTCTAGCTTCATCTATATCTATATGTAAGTCAGCTTAGGCTGCCATAGCAAAATATCTTACACTGGGAGTCTTAAACAAGACATTTATCTCTCACAGTTCTGGGGACTAGGGGACTGTGATCAAAGTGGCAGCATGGTAGGGTCTGGCGAGGGCTCTTCCTGGAGTACAGGTGGCCGCGTCCTCACTGTGTCCCCGTATGGAGAGAGGGGGAGAGAGATTTTTTTCTCTTCTTATAAAGCCAAAGTTCTATTGCATTATAATCTCATTCATCTTAATTACCTCCTAAAGACCCTGTCTCCAGATATCATCATTCTGGGGTTAGGGCTTCAACATATAAATTGGGGGCGGGACACAATGTAACCCATAGCAATAAGTGTTTTTAATAAAAATGGATTATTGGGATATTCTTTGAACAACACTAAAATATCTTTTATAACATATAAGCCACCGAGGTGATGTTGTCTCAGGCTTCGGTGTCACATCCCTCTGGGGCCCCTTGTGGGGTCTCTGCAGGTGTGATGGCTGCGGCTGCTGGGAACAAAGAGATGGACGGTGCCGGGGTCCCCCCAGGAGCTGCCTGCCGGCCTTGTCCCGCTGACTAAGACCCTGCTGCGGTTACTTACTGCTGTGCAGCAAATCATCCCCAAATCGAGCGGCACAAAACAACAACAATAACTGTACTATCTGTTGTGGTTCTTGTGGGTTGGGAACTGGGGAGGCTTGGCTGGGTGCTCCTGGCTCAGGGTCTCTCACGCGGCTGTGGTCGGGTGGTGGCTGAGACTGGAGCAGTGGGTGGGGAGTGATGGAGGAAGTGGAGGCTGGGCAGGCATCTCTCTCCCTCTGAAGATGGTCTCAAGGCCTCTCTGTGTGGTCTTCCTGTGATGGGCTAGTTTGTGCTTCCTCACAGCATGGTGGCCTCAGGGCAATCAGTATACACTTATTCTCGAATATATTTAAGTATATATTCAAGATTAGTACTTAGAATAGCACCTTGCACACCATCAGTACCACCTCAGTATTTGTTAAATTAACAAAAATGTGAGAAGTATGAAGGACCCTGCACCAGAGGGTAAGAAATAGGCCCTTAGTCGCTGCGTGATCATGAGCAGAGTCTGGAAATCATACATTTTGGTGAAGGGGCTGATTGTGGAGTGGTTCATAGCCCCCCCTCCAAAGGGGATTTTAGAAAACTAAGATAGGATCTGAGACCACCCACCTGCTAGATAGTTTGCTGGACCAGAGGTCAGCAAACCTTCCTTGCAAAGGGCCCAATAGTAAATATTTTAGGATTTGAAGGTCGTATGATCTTTGTTGCAACTATTCAACTCTCCCACCATTGTGTGAAGGCAGCCGTGGACCACACATACATGGATGCGGAGGATGGTTGGGCTGAATTTGGCTCACAATCCATATCAATAGTTGGCTGACTCTAGTCTAGATCATACTGGGCCTGAGCAAGCTGGAAATAAAGTGGGTTTTGATGAGGCTGAAGAGCAACAGGAGGGGAAGACAGAGCAGAGTAGCACCATTCCAAGGCCACCTTTCTTCCTGGGGCAGACTCACTCTGAGTTTGAACTCTTGTGTGCGCCTAGAACATGTGGTGCCATGCATTCACGGACAGTGAGGGGGACCATGTTGAGGATGAGAGTACACAAGTCATTCATTCTCACCACTGAGAGTTTTATTATTGTATTGCAAGTCTGTGGAATGAAAGCGGAGGCTTTTATTTTCCTTCAGACCAGCTCTAAATCCCAGAACAATGCTGTCTGTTCTGTAGATGGTCAGTGATCCCTTGCTGACTGTCTTTATTTCTTCACCTGCAACGAGTGCTCCCCAGGCCCATATGGAAACCTGAAAGTTCATGAGGGACTAATTCGGTGAGACTCTTCCAAGGGAAGTTCAGTCCCTGTGGGAAGTGATTGCACACTGCTGGAATTTTTGCACACTGCATGGAAAGATGATCTTTGCCTTTTGGCTGTGTCACAGTAATAAGTGGGAGACCAATTATTTCTAAGAGTGCAGTTCTTCCCGGCACTGATAAGAACGGAATGCAGGCTACCATGGAGATTCAGGTCACTAATTAGTCCCAGAAGCCTCTAGGCCTTGAATTGCTGTTATATTAATTATGCATTAAATTAGAATGTTTGAAGAGGCCCAGGGCCAAATGTGCTGCAGAGCCCAGTGACGGCATGGAGAGATCAAGGAGCGCCCTGCCCAGCACACTGCAGGGACTAGCGGGTGACACCAAGGCCCGAGTGTGCAGTGACCCTGCCTGATCCCTGACCCAGCTGTTCGCAGCCTGCGGCCAGAGAGCTTGTTATTGGCGCTGAGTGGACGAAAGGAGGGGAGGAAGAAAATGATGGCTGTCCCTCAGTTCAACCCTCTGAGCTCTGCTGCAGTCATGCTTAGCTGGGAAAAGACACAGAGCAATCATTTGGACATTTTATTTCCACAGCAACAAATACAAGATACTTGCAGGGTTTGTTAATATAGAGATAACGGTTTGGACTCTTGTCTGACTTTCAGTTTTTATCTCAAATTTTTAGAGTCGAGTAAACCTGGCTGTAGCTTTGGTTCGACTATTTTGTCCCCTTCTCTCCTTCTTCTGCCTCCTCCTCTCTTCTTGTGTTCTCCATGAGCATAAAACCAAAATATACTAGATACTCAGTTGTAAAATAAACAGATGATAAAGGGCAGTCTCTGTTGGGTTATGATTCCATTGAGGGCCTGGGTTGAAGTCATAAACCACAAGAAGCAAAGCGTGACCCATAAATAGCCTTCAAGATGGAATTACAGCCTCATAATTCAAAATGGGCCTTTGAAAAAATAATTATTAAACCAAGCGTTAATTCCAAGGAAGAGCCCTGACTGTAGTACATCTTCTGATCAGTTCATCAGTAGACAAGTAACTCGTCTGTGAGTACACCTAGCTGTTCTCTAGGAGGTTATTATTGACACCAGGCAGCCATGCCCCACACAGAACCAAAAGAGGGAAACTGGAGTCCTACTGTCAGCAAGTTCACCACAGAGGAGCAGAAGTGAGCATGGGTGGAGGAGGTACCCTGGGACCGAGAGGAAGGAATGTTGATTCCTGACTCCAGGGGCAAGAATCTCCTGCCTTTGCTTTCCTTTATCTCCCTTCTTTTCACTTGTGATATCATGCAGTGGCCAAGTTTGAGTTTTGTGGGAAGTAATAGAGTGACATAAATTCTATCCTGCTGTATACATGTTTGCTATTTTCTGAGCAGATTCTGCTTGATCTCACAAGGCATTAAAGTTCATTGCTCTAATACAGCTGAGGAGTTATGACAGGCTTTTTCATGATGGTTTCTTGTGTGATGAAAACAAATATTCACACATTGCAGAGAAAATAAACCAAATCCAACAATTCTGCAGGAGTTGGATGTTTAAAGGGAAGCTTCTCACAATCATAAATTAAGCCATCAAATCCCCTAAGAATCTACTGCAGCCTTGGTGTTAAATGAAACAACATATATGCAAGAACTAGTAGAAGG
The DNA here is from genome assembly GCF_014824575.4 of Sturnira hondurensis. Lineage (NCBI taxonomy): Eukaryota > Metazoa > Chordata > Mammalia > Chiroptera > Phyllostomidae > Sturnira > Sturnira hondurensis. Next base: position 4,593,009 of record NW_028096783.1, on the reverse strand, counting down.
TTAGGGCTTAATATATGTTTATTCAATGCCACAATTTGTAACATAAAATTCAGAAATATTTTATGAATGCTTTTGTATGGATACTTTCCTCAACAGACTATTATTTATAACAGAAATCTATAACAATGAAGAAAAGAAAAGCATGAGAAAAGAATGACCTAAGATAAATGATCAGGCCAAAATAGACAAATAATAAGATAATTTTTATCAGGCTTTTTGATATACATTTTCATGTAGGCTTTGTGTTTAATTTGCTCTTTCTTTCACAGTTTCTTGAGATGAAAACTAAGATCGTCGCGGGCCCGCAAACTAGAGGATCGCGGTTTGATTCCCCATCAGGGCACAGGCCTGGATTGCAGGCAGGTTCCCTGCAGGCCAACTCCCAGCAGGGGACACACAAAAGGCAACCATACATTGATGTTTCTCTCCCTCTCTCCTTCCCCTCTAAAGATAAATAAATAAATAAAATCTTTAAAAAAACAAACAAACAAACAAAAAAACTAAGATCGTGAATTTGAGACCTTTCTTTTTCAAATACAAACATTTAAATTTACAAACTTCACTTTAAATATTGCTTTGGCTGCTTCCCAAGCATTTTGATATATTATATTTAAATTTTTGTTTTGAATCAAACTACTTTCTAATTTCTCCTGTGATTAAGTTTTTATCCATGTGTTATTTATTTTCTAAATGTCTGATGGGCATTGCATTAAATTTATGTGTTGTTTTGGTTAATATGGCCAATTTAACTATGTTGAGTCTTCTAATTTATGAAGATGAAATATTTTTCTATTTTTTGTATCCTTTTCAATTTCTTTTAATAATGTCCTGTAGTTTTTAGTGTCATCAAAATCTCAATGGCACTTTTAAAAGAAATAGAACAAAAAAATCATCAGATTTATATAGAAACACCAAAGATTGCAAATAGCCAAAGCAATCCTGAAAACAAAGAATTAAGGGTGTATTATTACATTCCCTGACTTCAAATTGTTATACAAAGTGACAATAATCAAAACAGCATGGAATTGGCAAAAACCCCCACAAAAAAACAAACAAAAAAACAAACCCCAAACCAGACACACAGACCAATGGAACAGAATTGAGAGCCCAGAAATAAATCCACATGTGTAATTTTTGACAAAGATGCCAAAAACTACAATGGAGAAAAGAAAGCCTCTTCAATAAATGGTGCTGAGAAAATTGGAAGGCAACATACAAAATAATAAAACTAGACTGCTATTTGTCACCAAACACAAAAAAATGACTCAAAATGTATAAAAGACCCAAAATATAAGACTTGAAGCAATGAACTATATAGAAGAAAACAGATACTAAATGTATGGATCTTGGTCTTAGAGAGGATTTTATTAATTTGACCTCAAAGGCAAGGGAAGTAAAAGCAAAGATAAACAAATGGGACTACATCAAACTAAAAAGCTTTTGCACAGCAAAATAGATGATCATCAAAGCAAAAAGACAACCAACTGAATGAGAGAAGATATTTGAAAATGATCCCTTTGGTAAGTGGTTAATACCCAAAATATGTAGAGCACTCATATAATTCAATAACAAAATAATAAGTAATTTGATTAAAAAATGGCTAGAGGACCTGAACAAACATTTCTCCCAATGAGACATACAAATGGCCAACAGTTATACAAAAAGACGGTCAACTTCACCAGCTTCTAGGGCAAGTCAAATCAAAACTATAATGAGATGTCACTTTATCCCTATTAGAATGGCTGTTCAACAAGACAAGTAATAACAAATGTGAAAGAGTTTGTGAAGAAAAAAGAACCCTCATTCACTGCTGGAGGAAAAGTAAACTGGTACAACCACTATGGAAAAGAGTATGGAGGTTCCTAAAAAAACTAAAAAAGAGTTGCCATATAACCCAGAAACCCCTCTTTTGGGTGTCTACCACAAAAACTTGAAAACATATATTTGTAAAGACATATGTACTCCTATGTTCATTGCAGCATCATTCATGGTGGCCAAGGCTGGAAACAGCTGAAGTGTCCTTCAGCAGATGATTGGATTAAGAAGACAAGCTATGGGTTCATATATACAATGGAATACTACTTAGCCATAAGCAAAGGTGAATACTGCCATTTGCAACAACATAGATGGATCTTGACAACATCATGTTAAGCAAAATAAGTCAGGTGGGAAAAGTCAAGAGCCATATGATTTCGCTCATACACAGGATGTAAAAATGAAAGTGATAAATGAGCAATCAAGACAAATGAACAAAAAGTCATCGACACAGATAAGAGTATGGTGGTGACCAGAGAGAAGATGTGGGGAGAAGAGGGAGCAAAGGGTGAATGGGGTCAACACATGGTGACAAAAGGAGGTTTGACTTTGAGTGGTAAACACACCATGAAGTGTACAGACAATGTGTTGTAGAATTGTACACTTGATACCTGTATAATTTTATCAGCCAAAAATAGACTAAAAAAAAAAGAGCCATAAAAAGAGACCCAGAATGTCACTTCATAATACTCAAGGGAAGAATCCATCAAAAACCCCATAAACATTGTAAATATATATGCGCCCAACATAGGAGCACCCAAATACATAAAGAAAATCTTGGAAGACTTCAAGAAAGTTATTGACAGCAACACGATTGTAGTAGGGGATTTTAACACCCCACTGTCAAAAATGAACAGATCTTCCAAACAAAATGTCAACAAAGATATTGTGGCATTGAACAATGCCCTAGATGAAATGGACTTAACTGATATATATAGAGCCTTTCATCCCAAAGAAGCAAAATACACATTCTTTTCAAATGCACATGGAACATTTTCAAAGATAGACCACATGATAGGACACAAAACAAGCCTCAACAAATTCAAGAAAATTGAAATCATAACAAGCATTTTCTCTGACCACAAGGGACTGAAACTAGAAACCAACCTCAAGAAAAAAAACCCCAAAACACTCAAACTCATGGAGATTGAATAGCATGCTATTAAACATATGAATGGGTCAAGAATGAGTTTAGGCAAGAAACAAAACAGTTTCTGGAAACACACGAAAATGAACTCACAGCAACCCAAAAATTATGGGACACAGTGTAGGCAGTCCTGAAAGGGAAGTTCATAGTGATACAGGCCTACCTAAAAAAGTAGAAACATTTCAAATAAACAACCTAACCCTACACCTACAAGAACTCAAGGAACAACAACAAAGACAGCCCAGAGTAAGTAGAAGGAAGGAAATAACCAAGATCAGAGCAGAATTAAATGACATGGAGACTAAAAGTACAATTCTGAAGATCAATGAATCCAGGAGCTGATTCTTTGGAAAGATAAATAAAATCAACAAGCCTTTAAGCGGGCTCTTTTTTCTTTAAGAAAAATATATTTTCTTAACGAAAAGTATGATGTGGCAAACCACATCATACTCAATGAACAAAAACTTAGAGCTTTCCCAATAAAATCAGTCCCCCTACCCTTTTTCTTTAAGAAAAAAAGAGAGAGGACCCAAATAAATACAATCAGAAATGAAAGAGACGATATTACAACTGATACCACACAAATACAAAGGATTGTAAGAAATTACTATGAAGAACTATATGCCAAGAAATTTGAAAACCTAGGTAAAATGGACAAATTTCTAGAAAAATATAATCTTCCAAAACTCAATGAAGAAGAAGCAGAAAGTCTGAACAGACCAATAATGCCTGTTGAAATTGAAACAGTAATCAAAAAGCTTCTGACACACAAAATCCCTGGACCAGACAGTTTCACAGGAGAGTTTTACAAAGCATTTAAGGGATAGCTAAGCCCCATCCTCCACAGATTATTCCAAAATAGTCAAGAAGATGGAAGGCTCCCAAACTCTTCTTATGAAGTCAGCATCATCCTTATCCCAAAACCAGATAAAGACACAACAAAGAAAGAAAACTTCAGGCCAGTATTGTTGATGAACAAAAATACTAAAACCCTCAACAAAATATTGGCAAACCACATCCAGCAATATGTTAAAAACATCATACACCATGATCAAGTGGGATCCATCCCAGGAATGCAAGGATAGTACAGTATTTGCAAATCAATAAACATAATACACCACATAAACAAAAGGAAAGACAAAAATCATGTGATCATATCAATAGATGAAGAAAAAGCATTTGAGAAGGTACAGCACCCACTTATAATAAAAAATAATCTGCAGAGTACAAATAGAGGGAGCATTCCTCAACATAATAAAGGCCATATGAGAGACATACAGTCAACATCATACTCAATGAACAAAAACTTAGAGCTTTCCCAATAAAATCAGGAACAAGACAAGGATGCCCACTTTCACTATTCATATTCAATATAGTACAGGAAGTCCTAGCCACAGCAATCAGACAAGAAAAAGAAATAAAAGGCATCCAACTTGGAAAAGAGGAAGTAAAACTGTTATTCCTTGCAGATGACATGATAATGTACATAGAAAATCCTATAGACTCCACCAAAAAACTACCCAACCTAATAAATGAACTTGGCAAAAGACTGGGATACAAAGTCAATACTCAGAAATCAAAGGCATTTTGGTACACCAACAATGAAATATCAGAAACAGAAATTAGGAAAAAAATCCCATTTGATATAGCAACAGAAAAATAAAATACCTAGGAATAAACCTAACCAAGAAGGTAAAAGACCTGTACTCAGAGAGCTATGCAACACTGAAGAAAGAAATTAAGGAAGACACAAACAAATGGAAGCATGTACCATGCTCATGGATTGGGAGAATTAACATCATCAAAATGGCCATACTACCCAAAGCAACTTACAGATTCAATGCAATCCCTATTAAAGTACCAATCACATATTTCACAGACATAGAACAAACATTTCAGAAATTTATATGGAACCATAAATGACCCTGGATAGCTGCAGCAATTTTGAGAAAGAAGAACAAAGCAGGGGGGATCACAATACCTGATACCAAACTGTATTACAAGGCCACTGTAATCAAAACAGCCTGGTACTGGCATAGAAACAGGCATATAGACCAATGGAACAGAACAGAGAGCCCAGAAATAAACCCAAGTCTCTATGCTCAATTAATATTTGACAAAGGAAAGAAAAGCATAAAATGGAGTAAAAATAGCCTCTTCAACCAGTGGCTTTGGGAGATCTGGACAGCTACATACAAAAAAATGAAACTCAATCACCAACTTACACGAGACACAAAAATAAATTCAAGGTGGATAAAAGACTTAAATGTAAGTTGTGACATCATAAAAGTCCTAGAGGAAAACAATGACAGGAAAATCTCAGACATTCCATGCAGCAACATCTTCATTGATGTGCCCCCTAAAGCAAGAAACAGAAAGGAAAGAATAAACAAATGGGACCTCATTAAATTAAAAAGCTTCTGCATGGTTAAAGAAAACAGCATTAAAATTAAAAGAGAACCAACTATATTGGAAGACATATTTGCTAATGACACCTCAGATAATGGTTTGATCTCCAAAATATATAAAGAATGCACATGACTCTACTCCAGGAAGACAAAAAAAAATTTAAAAAAATGGGCAAAAGACTTGAACAGACACTTCTCCAAGGAGGATATACAGAGGGCCCAGAGACATATGAAAAGATGCTCAGCATCACTAGCCATCAAAGAGATACAAATTAAAACCACAATGAGATACCACTTTACATCAGTCAGAATGGCCATCATGAACAAATCAACAAATGAGTGTTGGAAAGGATGCAGGGAAAAGGGAACCCTAGTGCACTGTTGGTGGGAATGGAGACTGGTGCAGCATAGTGTGGAAAACGCTATGGAATTTCCTCAGAAAACTAAAAATGGAACTGTCTTTTGATGCAGCAATTCCACTGCTGGGATTATACCCTAAGAGCCCTGAAACACCAATCCAAAAGAACCTATGCACCCCAACGTTCATAGCAGCACAGTTTACAATAGCCAAGTGCTGGAAGCAACCTAAGTGCCCATCAATAAATGAGTGGATCAAAAAACTATGGTACATTTACACAATGGAATTCTGCACAGCAGAGAGAAAGAAGGCACTCCTACCCTTTCCAGCATGGATGGAAGGGGAGAGCATTATGCTAAGTGAAATAAGCCAGGCGGTGAAGGACAAATATCATATAATCTCACCTTTAACTGAAACATAATCAACAAAAGAAAAAAGCAAACAAAATATAACTAGAGACATTGAAATTAAGAACAATCTGACAATAGCCAGAGGGGAGAGGGTTGGGAAAATGAGAAGGGTTTTCAGGAACTACTATAAAGGACACTTGGACAAAACCAAGGGGGAGGGTGAAAGCAAGGGAGGGAGGTGGGTTTGACTGGGATGAGGGGAGTGGTGGGGAGAAAGTGCAGACAACTGTAATGGAACAACAATAAAGTAATTAAAAAAGTCTTTGTAGCATCTAGAGATAAAATTTATATTACAAATAGAGGGGTAAGACAAGCATTCTGGCAGAATATGGTCAAATACACAAACCAAAATAAAATGGAGCAATACCTTAAAACGCTGAAAGGAACTATTATCCTAGAATTGTATTCTCAGAAAAATTACATTTCAAAAATGAAGAAAACTAGAGAGTAAATTAGAAATTGAGAATATATTTTATGCAAATAAAATTGAAAGAAATTATCAGCAGCAGACCTCCATTACAAGGAAAATTAAAGAAAACTTTTCACACTCCAGCTAAAGATCTGGGATTGCCAGAATAGATCTTAAAAAGTAAGACTTATCTATATTCAGCCTAGAGGAAGCTCTCTTTATGTACAAAAATATAGAAAAAGTAAAACTAAGAGGATAGAAAAACAAATACCATGCCAAAATTAATTTAAAAAAATCTGGATGGCTATAATTAATATCAGACCAAGTTCACTTCAGAAAAGGGAATATTATATGGGATAAAGAAGAACATAAGGATTTCATAATGACAAAGAGGTTAATTTATCATGAAGGCATAAGAATTGTAAATACATATGTAACTAATAATATCTAACAACTTCAAAATAAATGAAACAAAAACTGATAGAACCAAAAGACAAATCCACAGTCCACAACTATAAAATCCTGTTCCTGGTAATTGTTATACAAATAGTCAGAAAATAAATAACAATATACAACACTTGAACAAAACTCTTGGCCAGTTTGGCCTAATTGACAATTATAGAATACTCCATTTATCAACAGCAGGATATAATTTTTTTCAAATACACTTACAGCATTCACAAAGGAAGACCATATTCTCAATCATAATACAAGTCTCAGTAAATTTAAGGGAATTTAAATAATACAAAGTATGTTCCATTATAAAAGAATTGAAATAAAAATCAATACCAGAAAAATTTCTAGAAAATTTCCAAACATTTTAAAAAAATTTATTAAACTTACGAGGGTGACAGACAAAAGAAAACTTGGCTGTTTTTTTGTACCTTGTCCTCCAGCTTGCTGATCCCATCCTCTGCTTCATCTAGCTTTTGATTCCTTCCACTGTTCTTCAGTTCAGATATTGTATTCTTCATTTCGTCTTGGCCATTGTTGATAGTTTCTGGTTCCTTTTTCACTTTGGTATAGTTTGAACTGAGTTCATTGTAGTTTTTCTGTAGTTTTGGTAGTTCTCTTGAGCTTATTGAGCTTCCTTATAACCAGTGCTTTGAACTCAATATCTGATAGTTGACTTGCCTCTATTTCATTTAGCATTCTTTCTGAGGCTTCCTCCTTTCCTCTTATTTGGGGACTGTTTCTTTGTCTTCCCATTGTTTGTGAGACTCTTATTGTTAGCCGGTGCTTCTTAAATTGATCTGTTCTGACTCCCTGGGTTTATGGTGTGAACTTCTATAGTAGAAGACCTGTGAGACTCAGTGGTGCAGTCTCCTTGATCACCTGAGCTCACTGGTCTTGGGCTGTCATTTATGTTGACTCTCTGTATATCTTTGGGTTTTGATTGTTGTTGGGTCTTTCTTTGGTGGGTTGTCCCCTCCAGCTGGTTACCTGAGGGTCACTCCATCCACCACCTGTTGTATTCTGTTGTGCAGGTGTGGGCAGGTTGTGTTGCAGCCTGTTCTCCCATGTGTACGAGGTTTTGAATATTCTCTCTTGCTCTTGTTCAGTTGCTTGTTCTGAGTAATTTCTCCACCATTTAGTTGTATTTCCACATAAGTCCTGGGTTGAGTAAGTGTGACTTCCACTCCCTCCTTCACCTTCTTCTGTTGTTATTTGTTGGTGGTTCCTTTGTTGGTGGGTTTCCTCTGCCAGCAGGTATCCTGGTGTTCACAGCTTCCACCTACTTGTCTGATTTTTCAGTGTTCTCTACAGTTTTTGGTCTCCAATCTTCATATATGCTGGGGTACTGTTGGCTGTTGGCTCTGTTCCTCAGAAGATCTGCTAGGCATTTCACCCATGTGCAGGGAGATGTGGACTCCACTCCCACCTATCTCACCGCCATCTTCCCCAGTTTCGCAATGAGGGCTTTTCTAGAAGTTGATTTTTATGTATTTTGTAATGACTTTTTTTATATTTATTCTGTTTGGGTTACACTTTTTTTTGAGTCTCTTTATAGTCTTCATAAAATTTGGATACACTTCTAGCTATCATTTCTTCATATATCTCCTCTTTCCCTTTCTGAGACTTTAATTATGCTTTAGACAATTTTGATATTGTTCCACAGGTACTATATATTAACTTAATTTTTGTTAGTCTTTTTTTCTTTGTACTTAATTTTGGATATTTTCTATAGCTATTTTTTCAAGACTCCTAATCTGTTCTTTTACAGCATCTAATTAGTTATTAATCTATCCACTATATTTTTAGATAATATAATTTTAATGTCTAGAAGTTTCAGTCTTTTTCTTAAAGATTTTATTTACTTATTTATTTTAGAGAGAGAGGAAGGAAGAGAGAGCGAGAAACATCAGTGTGTGGTTGCCTCCTGCACATCCCCTACTGGGGGCCTGGCCTGAAACCCAGGCATGCACATTGACTGGGAATCGAACCAGTGACCCTTTGGTTTGCTGGCTGGTGCTCTATCCACTGAGCCACAGCAGCTAGGCTCACCTCAGTCTTTTGAAAAACGGGCTTCCTTTCTGCTTCTCATCGTGTCTATGTTTTCCCCTTTCTGTCATTTCTGATTCTGCATATATTTATTGACCTTCTCCTGGTTATGGGGCATGTGTTCCTACTTTTTTGCATGCCTGATAATTTTTTATTTGATTGTACACATTGTAAAATTTTACATTTTTGAGTGCTGGGTTGTGTTATATTTTTTAAAACACTGTTGTACTTTGGTCTGGCATTCAGTGAGATCAGTGGTGGCCTCTAGGTTGGGTGGCGGTGAGACTGGGGCGTGTAGTTGTCACAAAATTCACCAAAATATACACTTACATGTGCATTTTACTCTGTCAATTACAGTCAGTAAAATTATTTTTTAACTGTTATACTCATTCACTTAAGATTAAAAAAATAACATACATATATATTGAGCAAAACCTTAAAGTTCTACTTCACTCCTCCTTAATTTCTCTTCATTCTTTCCTGTTCCCCAGAATGTCATTATTCATATAACTCATTAAATCATTTTGTATCTCTCCTTTAAAACCTTTTTCTATGTTTTTACAGACACAGTAACATGGTTAATATCACAGGCTCTAGAAAACATGTGGCTTGGGACAGAGTCGTGGTTTCATTACTTAGTAAGTTTACTTTGCCCAGCCTTAAATATCATACAAATGGATGTACAGAGTAGGCATTTCTCCATGTCTGACCTCTTTCTCTCAATGTCATATCTTTTAAGTTTATTGATTGCTTTGCTTGTATCTATAGTTCACTCCTTTTCATTGTGTTCAATTATATTACAATTCTTTAATAATACCATAATTTGTGTATCCATTCTCCGGCTGATAGACATCTGGGCTGTGTCCAGTTTGGGCTGTCATGATAAAACCTGCTGGAAGTATTCCTACACACATTTTTGGTGAACATATGTTTACATTTCTCTTGGGTAAAACAAGGAAATTAGGTCAAAGGGTATGATTTAGGTCATAGAGTATGTTTAAGTCTATTTAGAAAAAACTGCTTAATTATTTTTAAAAACGTACTGCCTCATTATTTTTAAATGGTTTTACCATTTGTCTCCTGTTCCTCCATGTCTTCACCAGTACTTGGTGTGGGTCTGTCTTTTAAATTCCATCCATTCTAATGGGTATGTTGTGATATCTTCTGAGGTTTTATTTTATTTTATTTGTTTTTTTTTCCTTTGTGGTTTTAATATTAATTTTCCTGATGACTAGTGATGTTAGTCCTCTTTTGTGTTTATTGTTTATTTTTTATTTATTGGCCATGTGTATTTGTTCCTGTGTGAAGTATCTAAGTTCTTCGCTCATTCTGTTTTAAGTTTGCTTGCAAATCTTTCCTTTGAGCAGGCCTCAGTGCACAACTCATTTCTGCTCTGTGTGGCATCAGTTGGGGCCACTAGCCTGGGGCTGGGGCATTCCCTCCAACATGGTTCAGCTGCATGGCTGGGAAGTCGGTGACCTCAGCTAGGGATTCAGCTGAGCCTATCAGTCAGGGTTTCTCATTCCTCTTCGCTTGAGTCTTCCCATATGGCTTCTCGGATTTCCTCAAAGCATGGGTGTCTGGGTTCTGAGAATAAGTGTCCAGGAGAAGAGATGTGAACGCTAGTATTTCCTAAGGTCTTGACCCAGAAACAGGCTTATCATGATTTCCTTCATAGTTTCTTGGTCTAAGCAGCCCAGTGCCCACCCAGATTCAAGGGGAAAAGGGGAAGACCCAAACTCTTGATGGGAGACAGAGTCATATTTAATCTACCACAGTTTAGCCTCTGGCCAGGAAATATTAGCATTCACCATATATTAGAAGTATGGTAGATTCATTCCAAGGCCCATGAAAGTTTCATTTCTTGCTCTGTCTTCCATATTTCAAGCAAACTTGAAGCTCTTAGGGGGAAGCCAGTTACACATGTATGTCATGTAATGAGTTTCCCTTATTTCCAAGGTGGCATCTGTCCCATTTCTGCCTGCCTTCAGTTGCTCTCTAGGGTCTTTAAACACTCGGTTTTTATGTATTGTCCATAGTTTATCAGTTTTTTGATTATACCACCATTTTGGAATGAGAATCCTCCGTATATCATATAAAATATATTTTTAAATGTATAAAATGGGGAAAAATAAAAGTAACCCTAAATAGTGGTATGTAAAACATAAGTACCATGTGAAAACAAAATAAAGAGTATTCACATGTGAAATTATATATGGCAAAAAATAATTTATTAATTATTTGCCATTGAACAGCTATGTGACTTAAACAGTTTACTTCATATGTTTAGGCTCATATGTTTATCTAAATGACAAGAAATTTACAACAGATGAAATAAAGAATCCTTTAGATCTTTGAGGTTTATGATTTTAGTAACTTTATAATTTAACAAAGCATTTGATTTATACTTGGTGGATGTAAACAAAGCTTAAGGATTTACAATTTATGTGGACAGTGTAAAACCAAAATGTATTAAAAAGTCCTCTCAAACATTAAAATTATATTTTCAAAGGAGGTTTGTGGGAAAACCAGAAACCCCAAATAAAGTCTGGATTTTAATGGCAGTAATGTACCAATATCAATTTCTCAGTTTTGACAAACATTCCATGGTTAGATAAGGGAGTAACAGTAGGGGAGAGTGGATAAGGAATAGAAAAACTTTCTGTATTATTTTTGCATGTCTATAAATCTTGAATATTTCCCCAATAACATTATTTTTTAAAAAGTAATTAAGGTGTATTAAAACAAAACAGAACAAAAGTTATATTTTCTGATGGAGCTTATAGTTTCTTTCTTCTCAGACTGGACGCACAAGAAATACCTGACTGTGGGCTTCAGAAATAGTCACAGAGCGAATGGGGCTTATTTTCTCAGGACATTAATTTTGACTATGTTAAAATAAACTTGGATAAATTATGATGCACAACACCAACACCACATGGATTTTTAAAATATCCTTGGAGAGAAACATAGGGCAACTACCTCAGATAAGGGGTTGTAAAGACCCTCTCTCTTATGGGACTCTGACAGACAAGTTTGAGAAGTTCTGCAAACCCAGTGGGCACTGGGCCAGGTGTCTGAAATCCTGCTCTTTAAGATCTGCAACTGTGATTGAATCTATGCCATAAATATAGTGTATTGACCTTGATAACTGCTCTATTTCTTTAAATTTAGTCACAGAGGGAGCAGTTTTGACCTCTCATGAGATACTACCCTCACACTGTTCACCTGTTCCTCAGAACATTTTTGGTTGATAAGGTTCAGATAAAATAACTGTTTCTTTGACCCTCTACTGAGGCAAAACAGTCACTAGTCTGCCCTTGCTTTCCAGGGGCAGACAAACTGAGATTAGCACAGGCCACTTGGTCCGGCTGACTTCTGAGGGATGCATTAGGAATAGTTCTTCATTGTGATTTAGGAGTTCCAGGAGTTCTCCACCATGGCCACCAGGAACCCGAGCTAGAACAGTAGGGACCTGGACAGGCCAATACTATGCAAAATGAGAGAAAAACCCCTTCTTAAGCCACTTACCATTCATAATTGTCTTGATTCAAACTAGTTGGGCATGATTTTAAAACATGTCCTTAAATTCTTTAACACCCTTGATATATCCCTTCCCTTGAATGTAGGCCGGCCTTAGTTACTTGCTTCTAAGGAAAGTGGTTAGAACTGACGCTTTTCAAACTCAGGTAGAGAAAGCAACACAGCTTCTGTCCAGAAAGCTAGAGAGCTAGAGCTAGCACGTCATCATCATCACCATTCTTATTCTTCCCTTTCTTCCCTTTCTTCCACTTCTTCCCCCTCCCCCTTCTCCTCCTTTTCCTCCTCCTTCTTTTTCTTCTGATCTCTCTATCTCTGCATATTTGAACCCCCTGAGCCAGCATGTAAGAAATTCAGCTACTCAAAAGCTACTGTCCTGGAAAGAGTATGTGGAGACAACATATGGATGTACAGAAAGATGCTCAGTGCCCTCAGTGTTCCAGCCTCTTGCTGTCTGAAACTCCTCAGCTTCCAGGCACCAGGAGTGTGAGGCAGAAGCTCTCAGAGAATCCAGGCTTCAGGCTGCCCCGGGTCTCCCAGGTGGAGTAGAGATGCGCTGTCCCTGCCGTGCCCTGCCCAAGTTGCAGATTCATGAGCAAAATGAATGTCGTTGTTTTAAACCACTAAATTTTGAGGTGATTTGTTAGGTAGTAATAGATCAACAGATTATTCCCTATTGCTTAGCCACACTGGGAGGAAATGGGTCATAAATAAATAAAGTTTTAATTGTAGACAAAAGGAGTAAGGTGAGAGAGTCTAGACTCACATTGCGCTGAAGGAAAGGGATTCGGAGATGTGGAAAATGAATTACTTTTGTAGATTTATTTTAATAAATCTGCATCTCATGGAACTTTAGAAGTTTTAAGTTGGAAGGAATATTAAGGATCATAAATATCAACTAACTTTTTTAAAGCTGAAGCTCAAAGAGCTAGCTGACTTGAGCACAACCCAGAGCCGGACTAGAGCCCAAGCGTGGGAGCTTTCATTGACTTCAGTATTTCCTTTCCTAAGGCATATATGATCAACCTCACCACCAACTCAGCATAGAACAAGGATGAGAATAAACCAACCAAAATGCAACAAACAGCAGCAGCAACAAAATAATACCCTGTAATCTACCTGGCTATTTCTAAAGGCAGTTGTCCTTGTTGACCCTCCATCTGTGTGCTGTCTACCTGTGGCACAAGTGTCCCTTCCCCCACGTCCTTGACATCAAAGAAGTTGGAAAATGGCTGGAGAATTTGCAGTTTCAGTTCTTCAGGTGAGAAGGATAATGAATCTCCAAAATTCTAATGTTAGTTTATTACAAATATCAGTATGTTTGTGAAGTGCTTACTACGTGCTAGCAACTGCAATAGGTAATTTATAGGCATCATTATTGAGGTATAATTTACATATACTGAAAAGTGACCATATGAAAGGAATATTCAATTAGTATGACCTATGTAATTAATATATAGAACATTTCTATTGCCCTCACCCCTAAAAAGTTCCTTTATGCATCTATGCAAATAATCTACCTACTGTCATGCACAGGCACCCCTGATATTATTTTTTCTGTCACTATAGAATTTTTTTGCTGGCTCTGGAATTTCATATAAATAGAATTATACAGCATGTAGTCTTCTGTGTCTGGCTTCTTTTGCTTAGCATAATGCTTTTCAAATTCTCTATATAAGTGTGTGTATAAGAGTTTGTGGCTTCTTATTGTTAAGTAGTATTCCATCATATAGATATACCACTTGTTTATTCATCCTCTGACTGATGGATTTGGGGGTTGTTTCTAATTTGAGGCTATTATGACTAAAGCTGCTATGAACATTCTTGTAAAAGTCTTCGTGTGGACACTTGCTTTTATTTCTCTTAGGCAAATACCTAAGAGGGAGTTTTATGGTAAGTGTCTGCTTAGCTTTATAAGAAACTGTCAAACCATTTTCCAAAGTTGAATCCTTTTTTATTCCTACCAGAAATGTGTTAGACTTTTAGTTGCTTCACAGATTTACACTCTAGTAGGTGCACACTAGTATCCCATTGTGGTATTGACTTATCTTTCCCTGGTGATTAATGGTGTTGAATGAGTTTTCATGTTTCTATTTGTTACTTATATAATTTTTATGAAGTTTCTTTTCAAAAGATGCAAAATGTATTTCAGTATACATAGTGATTTAATTAATGGAATATTTTATAATACTGAAGAAATCACATGTTAAAGTGTGCAACTGAAATTTGGCATGCAGTTATCATTCATATCATGATTTCTTTTGAGACAAAAGATGTAGTTAAACAGCAAATGGTTAATAATCCTGAGTTCCAGACAACATAGCACCACCATATATTTTATGTGAATATAGAGATGTAAGGAAAAGTTTCAGAAAGAGACCAAGGAAATGTTAAGATGCTTTCATAATCATCTCAAAAGATCTTTTTTTATTAGAGTAAAGGAGCCAAGAAAAAGCAAAATAAGCATAAAAATGTTTTTTTGGCAGAAAATGTATAAAACTGTTGAGAAGTACTAAACAGAGTACAAAAAACACTGTTGGTACATGTTGAAGCAATTCATTTAATGGTTTTATTCAGAGACAGGACTCTGTTATAGTAAGGAGTTTAACAAATCTTTTTTTTCAAAAGGACAAGTATAAAACTGGAAAAATGATCAAAAGCAACTGTTTCATGGCTCTGCTGAGACAAACTAAAAACTGAGGACTGTTTATTCATGAAAAAACTGCTCAAACTATGGATGAGAAAAATGGGATTCTACCAAAAGCCTATGGCCTTCTTGCCTAGAATGATGCCTCCCTTTTTTCCTCTGCAAACATTTGGTCAGTGCAGTAGTCTTACCGGGGGTGACTGCCCATGAAAACCACAAGCTTTATTGTGAGAAGAAGCTGGCTTGATGTGACCTGGAGAGCCAAAACCCATTGCTGGTAACATTATCCATTAAAATAGCGTGTGTGATAGGAAGTGAATGGAGAATTGTCATTCCCCATGAGACTTTGCAGTCTCAGTTATAGCAAGTGACAGGCCAATCAACATTTTAACCAGGAGATCCTGGAAATTAGAGAATCATAAGAGGGCCAAATAAGCTCTCCCTGCCTCTCCATCTAAGTGGAAAACTATGCTCATGTTTACAGGACACCCAAGAAGGTCCAAAGGACAGTAGAAGCCTAGGTAGACTGGAAAACTGCCTGAACTTTGAATACTTCCCTCAACATACATGCAAATCTATCAGCAGAGGGTGGAAGCCTTAAAGGCTCAAGGTTTTTGAACACAACTGTGAATCACTGACTCACCAGGAAGCTATGTTGACACAAGACAACCCATGGGAAGCTAGCCCTGAAAATGAAATGAGAATTAAAAAAAACTGAGTAGAGACATCAGTGGCTAAACACCTCAAAAAGACATATTCTTCAGATTAAGTCCAAGTAAGTTACTAAAAACAATAACAACTATGTCATGAAAAAAGTTTCATTTAGAGGTGTTACAATACATGGTCTAAAATGTCAGTTTTCAAGAAAACATCATGAGATATTGAAAGGTACAGGAAGATTTGACCAAGAACAGAATTCATAGAAACTGACTGTGAATGGGCCTAGATGTTGTATTTAACACACAAGAACTTCAAAGTAGCTCTTATATTTTGAAGTTAAATGTAAGAATGATGTCGACTATCCTCAAGTAGAAATTCTCAATAGAGAAACAGATACAACAAAATGGAGCCAATGGAAATTTTAACATTTTAAGGTATAATAACACATAAAAATTAATTAAATGAGTAGATTTAAGATGGTAAAAAAAAAAGAACTAGTGAATTTGCAGGTAGATCAATAGAAACTATCCAATCTGAAAAATGGAGAGGAAAATAGATTGATGAAAAAATCAACAGAGCTCAGAAACCTATGAGACAACATTAAATATTAAATATGCTAACATGTAATGAGAGTCTCAAAAGAAGGAGATATGACAAGAAAAATACTAAAAAGAGCAGAAATTTGATACAGCTTACAAATTTGATGTAAAACATTGATCTACTTAACCACAAAGTTCAACAAACCCCAAGAAGATAAGCATAAAATCTGTATTTGTGTACATCACAGTATAATTATTGAAAAATAAACACAAATAGAAAAATTTTGAAAGCAGCAAGGGGAAAACAACTCATCTGAAACTGAGG
The DNA here is from genome assembly GCF_014824575.4 of Sturnira hondurensis. Taxonomy (NCBI): domain Eukaryota; kingdom Metazoa; phylum Chordata; class Mammalia; order Chiroptera; family Phyllostomidae; genus Sturnira; species Sturnira hondurensis. Next base: position 4,576,249 of record NW_028096783.1, on the reverse strand, counting down.
AATTACAATACAATTAATGGCTCAATTCTTATCTGAAACAATGAAGTCTAAGGCATAGTTCACATGTTAAACAAAAATAGTCAACCATGAATTCTATATCTAGCAAAACTATCCTTCAAAAATTAAAATGAAATAAAAACATTCCCAGGTAAATAAAGACAGAGAGAATTTATTGCTAACAGACCAGACTTGTAAGAAATTCTATTGGAAATGAAAACATTAAGCAAATCCACATGAAAACATGAAGAACAATGGAAATGCTAACTTTGTGGGTAATTATAAAATAATGTATATATATATTTTCCTTTTTCTCTCAATTAAAAAATCTACATTATAACATTAATGTTATAAACCTAATAACACATTGTAATTATTCCTTCATACAATCTTATAGATTTTGTATGAGAGCTATAATAATATAATATAAGAGCTATAATATATAGGATAATAATAGCACAAGGAGAGGGGAAGAAATGGAGCTATATGGGAACAAAGATACCATAGCTTACTGAAATTAAGTTGGTACTAACATAAATTATATTGATAAATTAAGATATATATTTAAAATCCCCAGAGCAAACACTAAGTACATAACAGAGGAACAAAAAAGACTCTAGGCCTTAGGCTATGTTAGTTCCTTTTTAATTTGGAAGTTTTTAAAGTTAAAATTGTTATAACCATTATGTAAAAATAGAATGGACCCCACCCATTATTTGGTTCTGATGTAGAGGTACACCAAAAGGGTATGAAAGTTTTGTTTATAAATAAATAAATCAATACCAAAATGTATTTGTTTCACCCAAAAGATAGCAGTCAAGGAAAAGCACAAGCCATATTAAAGACAAATAGCAAATGACAGACATCAATCCAATCACATCAATAATAACATTATATAGTTCATTAAACACACTCAACACTTCCATGAAAACACTGAGAGTATCAGATTAGATACAAAAGTTCGGCTGTGCTGACCACTGGAGACACACTTCAAATTTGAATATACAACTAGATTGAAAGTAAAAGAATGGAAAAGACATATCTGTCAGACAAACAGAAAGTGAAAGAAAGCTGGGGTGGCCATATTAATACCAAACACAATAGACTTTTAGAAACTACATACTAGTAAAAATAAGCAGGGACATTTCATAATGACAAAAATGTCAATACATCAGGTAGATGTAATGATTTTAAGTACAAATGCACCTAATAAGAGGACCCTAAAAAACAAAACACTAAAACTGAGAGAACTGAAAGGAGATGTAGACTATTTAGTAATTATAGTTCAGAATTTCAAAACCCTTGATATTGACAGAACAAGTAGATAGAAAATTAATAAAGATATCAAAGACTTAAAAAACACTGTTAACCAACATCATCTGACATTTGTAGAATATTTCACCCAACAATAGCAAATACATACTTTCAAGTGCATATGTAACATGATCCAGGATAGGGCACATGATAGGGCTTAAAACAACTTTTCATAATTGTAAAAGAATCGAAGCCATTCAAAGTAAGTTTTCCAAATACAATAAAATTAAATTAGAAAGAAACAGTGGAAATTTGAGAAATCCTCAAATATGTGGAAATTGAACAACACATTTTTAAATAATTCAGATCAAAGAAGAAATCACAAGGGAAATTAGAACACAGTTTGAATTGAATGAAAAGGGAAGATAACAAAAAACTATGGATGCAGCTAAAAAAGTGCTGCATCCATAAAAAAGTGCTTTTTCTTTAAAAAGTCACAGTTTTAAACATTAAAATTTGTATTCATTGTTTAGAAAAGCTACTGTTATAAATTAGAAAAAGTCTTATTGTATAAACAGATTTTAGACTTATTGTTAAATTTGGGTACTCTTTGTCCAAGGTTTTTCAGACTTTAAATACATAAAAGTGTATTTCATATATATACATGCATATAAATGCATATAATGTGTTATAAAATGCTTTGTTAAAAACTCTCTGGTGGATAACCACCAGCATGTACCAAGGCTATACTACCTGTCAGGCCGAGGGCTAAGCATTTTATATGTGTACATTCTCATTTAGTAGTCACGGCAAGCTATGAAGTATCATTAAGAAAAAAAGGTTTAGGAAGCTTATAGCTTATCTTCATTAACATGTCAAATATGTAGACAGCTGGATTCTAAACCAGATGTCTTCGAAGGCAAAGACAGTGCTCTTGGTTTCTGTCCTGAGCACTTACTGTGTTTTACATGCCCTTCAGTTTTGAAGACTAAGATGAGGAGTTACTCTTTCTCAGTGTTGCCAAAGAGTGATGTGCAGGTTTACGAACCCCTGAGTTCTTGCCTCACAATTCCATTCCTGCATGTGTGAAGCCTTGTTTTACTTCATGTCACTATAAGATGAATTGTCTGCCTGCCCTCTGAAGCATATAGTAAGTCATATATCTCTTGCTTTACTTCTATATCAAATCTTTTGTCTGTAAATCAGAGACAAAGTCATGCCAACTCCTGGCAGTCAGGTGCCGATGCGAATCCTGGCTGGCAGGATCCGTGTGATGTGGTTGCTATGAATGAGTACACACTGAAGTCCTGTGGAGAAGTCCTGTGGAGAAGTCCCGTGGAGAAAAAGGGATGGCATGGCACTCTCTGAGTGAGAGAGGGCCCCTGGCCCTGCCCGGACAGCCTTTTATTGCTTTTCTGGGTACCTTACATGGAGGATGGTCCTCACTTACTATGCACAGGTTCGTTGCAGGTGATTACCTTTTACAGGTAACAAAGGAAAGAATGTTGCTAATTACTTCACAGAGAAGGATGTTGCAGACCAAGGGGAAAAGTGGTTGAACTGGTCACACTCCATACTTGGGAGGTTTAGCACAGACTTTAGGAAGTTACAGTAAGCACTTTCTGCTTCAATTCACTCTGAGGGATTTTTTTTTAGCAAAAGCAAGGCTCATAGTGGCCTAGATACAATGCAGGCCTGATTCCCTACGGGAAAACCTCTTCATGGGCATGGTCCTGTGTGCTGACTTGCTCCTCACTGGTTTTCCCTGAGGTACTGAGCTACATTCCCATGCCATGTGGAATGGTTCCCTACAAGGCATTGTCTGAAATAGAGATTCACATTTTACTTTGGAAAACAGTTCATCTATTCTGACTTGAGTAGCAAGACCAAGTAAAAATAGTTTTGACAAGCAATACTGACCAAAAATTTGTGGGATCAAGAAGCATCCTGACAGTGTTAGTTGGGATAATACAATGAAATAAAAGCCTCTTTCAGATTTATGAGATGGCTGGAAGTCACAAACTTACGTATGCAATAGCTTCCAAATGGCTAGTATGATTTTTTTTTAAGGATAGAAACCATCGCTTGATGAGAATGACTATGTATCAAGTGGCTGAGCCATGGGCCATGGATTTGAATTTTTTTTAAATAAGTTAATAGAGATGTCAGCAAAATTAGGGTTTTTTGTTTGTTTGTTTGTTTTGTTTTTTGAGGATACTGCTGCTTGGCTGGGGGAGGAAAGGAATTTGGAAGGACTGTGAATGTCTTTTCTCCAGTTGTCTTGTCTTGCAGATAAAATGGAGGCTCATAAAGAGGAGAGACCCTCAAAGGCAGGACTAGAGTACTCTCTCCAACCTTGACTGGCCTGCCTGTGGTCCTGGCTGGGCCCTATGTGGGGCCTCAGGAAGCCTGCTGAACATGAACTGCCAAAGGGCCCCCAGTGCAGACCCACAATGAAAACCTAAGTCTCAGATTGCTCAGGGTGTTCCTTGCTTCCACACTTCACACTTTTACCTTCATGACTGCATATATTTATCACAGAAATAAAATTCTTTCTGAGACCTAAGAGGCCTTGGACCATTGTTAAGGGAGGACAAACACTGTGGCCATATTGCCTTTTGTTCCATTTGGGGCTCCATCTGGGCCTTTAAATTCCGCAGTGAAGCTGAGCCGGATGCTGGGTTCCTTGCTGAGGCTCAGAGGGGCTCTATTCTCCTCTCTCTCCTGTGCCAGGTGGCCTGAAACCAAGATCTCTGAATAGCTCTTCTCTCCAGTCACCAGGGCCCTTTTGAAAGTTCTTTTTAAAATATCTGCTTTTCTAAGGTTGTCTGTTCCGGAAACAGATACCCAGGCAAAGGCAGTGGAACTGGGGGATATCACCCGCCCCGTGGCTATCTCTTCAGTTCCCTTAGTTGCTCCCACAGCCCTTTTTTTCTGAGCCTCTCCAACGCCCCCTCTCTGCAGTTTGCTGTCTTTGGCTATACTCAAGCCTTGACTACTTTGCATTTCTATGGCTTATCTCCACCCAGTTGCTAATTTTTTTCTCTTTCTCACTTCTGGGTGTCTTCCCCAGGCATTCCTGATCCTAGAAGGATGGTTGTCTGAGTGAGATCGCAGATAGTATGGGGTCAAAAAAAACAGACTAAGCAGGTAGGCATAAGGAGGCCGTTTCCTCTCACCACATTCACTATCAATCCATTTAAGGGCCTTTACTCTCAGCACCTGTACTCTCTCCTGACTGAAGGGTGGGCCGGGGGCATGCTGTCTGCAAACATAATGCCCTCCCCATGCCTACTTCCACATCCTTGGTTGGTTTTGTCTGTGGCACTCAGTGGGGAACAAAGGTCATTACTTGCAGGGAGCAACCATAGTAGCTGGGCTTTAGGAAAGGGAGTTGAATTATGAAGAATATGAATCTAAGTGGCTCTGAAAAACCAGTTTCTGGTGTGAATGAGGCAAGGAGGCTGTGGGAGTGGGGTGGAGGGCATGGCTTCAAGCGTTAAATGTACGGGAGTCAAGGAGGGCAATTGGTAAGGACATAGGAAGGCTGACAGAGAGTCGGGGCAGGGCAGAATAAGATTTGAGTCCTGGGCTCAGATGAGGTTCGTGAGGAGCAATCATGGGCTGCAGTGCCTACTTACGTACCTGGCACCTGGTGTGCATGACAGGGTGGAGTGTTGGGCTGAAGGAACTGAATGGACTTTTCCTCTCCTGAATTCCCCCCCACCCCACCTGAGTCTATCCTGTCAGGTATTGGGAGAAAGGCAGGCACCTATGGTCCAAGAGGGTGGGTGAGGGTTTATCCCATGGGGTGACCTTGGCCTCTGCTGGCAGGGTCTCTTCCCATCCAGGCTCAGAGCTGAGAAAGTCACAGAAGTAGGATGGCTGAAGATCACTGCTCAGTGTATTTGTTTTTGTCCAAGTTCATAATGACTTTATCACCTGTAGAAAGTCTTTGTCTCATTGTCTATGTTCAACAAACATGTCTTTTTTATAATCCCATTTTTATGTCTAAAACCAGAATGAGTGGGGGCAGATTATTCACTTTGTGGATGTAACAGGGGCCACATATTAAACCCGACAAACTCAGGGGAGGCGGCATGGCGGGGTTACCAATGCAGAGACCAAAGTAACCACACGGGATGCCCTGAACATCAAAATTCCTGATTAAAAGCAAGTCATGGGGGGGTTGGTCACGGCCTGGTCTGAAGCTTCCTTGACAAAGGTCAGTCTTCACCTGAAAAGAGCTGCCTATTGCTTTTTGGCGTTTAATTTAACAGACATTCAAAATGTCAGAGAAATTTACTTTTCCAGACCCCTCAGGACACCCCCATTTCACCAAAGCAGGAGACCACAGAGCCTTTCATTGCTATCTTATGCCCACATACCTCTATGGGCTGTAAATGTTAATCAGGAGCTATCCTGTACCCACCGATGTAACAGCAGTCTCACAGTTTCACTTTTTATCCAACCCCAGACACGTTCCCCTTTGCTTTTTCCTGCCTCTCTTAATTCGCCACCAACAGCTTTCACACCCTCTCTGACCCTGCTTGGGCCTACTCCTCTGATTCTAATGTACATTTAAAATAAGCTGTTGTAAATTGTGCTGCACAATTTACAATAGCCAAGAGTTGGAAGCAAACTAGGTGCCCATCAGTAAATGAATGGATCAAAAAACTATGGTACATATACACAATGGAATTCTATGCAGCAGAAAGAAAGAAGGAGCTCCTACCTTTTGCAACAGCATGGATGGAACTGGAAAGCATTATGCTGAGTGAGATAAGCCAGGTGTTGAAGGACAAATACCATATGATCTCACCTTTAACAGGAAGCTAAACAACAAAACAAACAAGCAAGCAAAATATAACCAAAGACACTGAAATAGAGAACAGGCTGACAGTGACCAGAAGGGAGGGAATTTCAGGGGAAATAGGGGAGGGATTTAGAAGAACATATATAAAGGATACATGGACAACAACTGAGAAGGGTGGAAATGGGAGGGAGAGGGGAGCACAGGGGGTGGGATGGGACAGGAGTAATAGACAGAATACTGTACTTAAAAAATAATTAAATAAATTTAAAAAAAAGAAAAAAGAAAAAAATGAAAAGAAAGGAAAAGAAAAAAAAATAAGCTGCAAAACTCCCATTCTTCAAAGTGTTTTCTCTGTTGAGATTTTGCTTCTTGGCAATTGACATCAGTTTGGCTTGAGTAAATTCATTAAATTCTTTACAGGTTTGGACATTTCCTATGTGAACAATTTCCTTCAAGCATGTATTGAGCACCTATTGTGTGCATGCCATGACTAGAGGAAGCATCTTTGGGGCAGGGAAGCAACATGGCAGACTGCAGACAGATTCTGCTCCATCGTGCAGGTGCCCAAGCACTTGCGGTCAGGATCTGTCTCGTGTCTGGTTTCCCTCATGGGCACTTGGGGATGAGCAGTGATCAGTACACCTTTTGCTGAATTTGGTGGTTTACCATTGAAAGCTGAGAACCCCAATACTTTCTATTACTGCATGCCAATTGGTCCGTTTGTTGAGCAGAACAAAACCAACCATGATTAGTTGTCAGCAGTGACAATGCAGCAGCATTTGTATCCACATGAAAACAGAATGACAGAAGCAGAGAGGAATGGCCAGGGTTCCAAAGAATGAGGGCAGTGGAGAGAAGTGGAGGGGATGAAGTGACCATTAGAACAGTGAGCAGCAGACTGGGCTCATGAGAGGACTGAGTGCGCCAACCACAGAGGAGAGAAAAGGGGGACAAAAAGTCACTGCCAGGCTGTGCTGTACATGGACAACCCCTGAATGTCCAGAGCACGGCACTGAATGCCATGTCTGTGTGTATGTTTGCAGCACTGGCACGCCCTCCAACATCTTGGCTAAACACCACCAAGAACATGAGATGGAAAACAAAGACGAGTAGTTTTTGTCTTGCAAGAAATGTCACCGAAAATATTCCAAGCATGTAATGAGTAGCACCAAGCCATTTGCCATGATGAATGATGTGAATACAGAAGTCTGACTACGCATGTACTCAGGATCTGGATGGCCTTATGGGGTGCCCCTGCAAACCCTTCCTTGGTATTTTAGAGGAGCATGGCTTGTAGAATCTCTGGGGCGGGGCATGAAGGGGAGGGTGGGGCAGAAGCCAGTCAGGATGATGTCATCCCATATGCCCCACCCACCATCCAGCACACTCCAGCCTTTTCCTCACCGCGTTGGCACCATCAGATATTGCTTGTTCTCCTTGAGCCTAAACTGATGAAGACTTGGGATAAGAAAATGAGTAAAGAGATGCTACCGGCTAGCAGGCCTGGGGAGTCATATCCCCACCCTCCTCCAAGAGCCAGCCTCCCACAAGCAGGACAGGTCAGCTTGCTCAGCTGAAGGCTTTTGTGGCTCGAGCCATTCAGGGACACACGAAACACAAATGCTGTGGTGGGAGAAGCAGGGGCTCACACCTCAGCTCCGCCAGGGCCCAATGGAGCAAATGGGTAGCCCCACGTGTCCTCAGCCCTGAGTTTCCTCATCTCTGACGTGGGATTAACAAATTCTGCCTCTCTGGTGAACGAGATAATTTAAATGGAGAAGCAGTATAAAAGTGCTGGCCTCCTGTAAGTTCACAGGAGGGTGTGGGGCCTGGGCAAGCTTTGAGACTGGCTCTTTTTTCTGTTTATCCCAGCACTGTGGTAATTCACATGAGCCTCGTGCCCAGGGACCACCTGGCTTTGCAGAAACAAACCCTTCTAAGAGCTCTGACAACTTTCTATTTTTACTCCTCTCCATATTCTTCTCCAGGGCAACTATACACACACCATGCCATTTTGCAATTTATTTTCATTCTGCAGAGGAGAACCTGCCCTCCCCTTCCTAGCTTGGCTCCTGTGGCCTGGCCGTATTACTGTTGGATGGCCCTGGGCTGCTCCGGCCTCAGCGCTGGCACAGCCTTGTTATGCCAGCTGGAGAAAGACAACACACCTGTGGTTGTGTGAGGCTGGGTCTGGGAGGTGGCTGGGCAAGGGTCCTAATGACTTGAGGGTGACACAAGGCTTGCCAGCATGACTTCATCTGTTTACTTTCACCAGCCCCGGGGAGAGGCCTGGGTGTTTGTGCAGCTGCCCTGGCCCCTGCGGGGGTGCTCTGTCTTACCTGGATCCCCCCGCCCGGCCCCTACGTGGACAGCTATGTTCAAGCTCAGGCCGCTCTCAGATATCTGGCTTACAGAATCTTCATGCCGCTGTCTTTTCTTCTCACTTCGTGTTTGGAAAAGGTATTGTTTTAAACAAGAAAACTTAAAAACAGATGGGCTGTGGTTTCCAGGCCTCACGTCTCCAAGAACGTGATAGAAACCAGGAGTCAACCCATCTGACTCTTTGGGATCTGATTCTGCATTTCTTATGTTGGCAAAGTCCTCCCTGAAGATAGAAGTGCCCAGGCTGCCAGCTGGGGAGGAGCCACAGCTCCCTGCCAGGAACGTGCTTCCCTCTCTCCCTCCACCATTGTCTCTTCCCTAGGAGGACTTGGGATGGAGGCTGACTAAGCCCCCTGTGCTGTCTCAGTCATGAAACTGCTGATCCACTGTCTGCACCCTCCTTGGTGGCTGTTTTCCAGAGGCGGCGATGGGAGGTGCTGAGTCACCAATGGTCTCTCTCTGCCTCCGTCTCTCCTGGAATCCAGGCTCTTCTTTAGAATCGGGGGTTTGGCAGGCTGGGACGGAGGAGCATGTCCTTCTCTGTGTAGAGCGACCCTTCAAAGGATCAGATCTGCATCCCAGACCTTGTTGTCCCTCTCAGAGGTGAAGGATGGGTTGTTCCCAGTAGACTCCTTATCTAAATGTGACAGAAAGTAGGGTGATGACATGGAACTGGGGACAGAACCCAAGAGACCACCCTGCTTCCTCATCACACTCAAATAAGAGATCTGGGTGGAAAATAAAAGAGAATAAAAATGAAAAAAATATTAAAAATAAAGAAAGAAATAGAACAAAGAAGATTTTTTTTTTAAAGACAGATATGTATGGGTAGAGAAAGTAAGTCTTGTGACCACAGGAAAAGCGTTTGGATAAAACTTGGCATGCTGTGGATTTTTGGTAATTAGTTTATGTGTGCCATGAGATGAAAAAGGTTGAAAACCACTGTTTTAGGGTTTTGAAGCACCTTTCCAGGTCTAGACTGGGCTGTGGGTGACTATAACAGAGCAAAATTTGGCCAAGGGGAAAAAACACAGAACAATGAACTTGAAAGTGGTCACGTGATGGGTTATCAAAAGAGCAGCAGGTGAGCCAAGAATACTAAGACGTGTGCTAGCAGAGACCGTGTCCACAAGAAAATGTGTGGAAGAGTTGAACAGGAAATCTTCGTGAGTGAGTTCACAACCGAAGTGCCTGATGGAACTCTCTGTGAGGCTGAGGGCTCTGACTAAACATCTGCAAACCTCAGATCATGACCTTGTAGAAAGAAAACCCAAGACGTAAAAATAAGTTATGAATGACCCAGACTAAGGAGTGCGCACTCAGCCTGTGCCCAGACCATGTAAGAAACTAAACCTGATGGGTTCCATCCAGTCCACCTCCAGTCAGGTGGCTGGTGTACACACAAGCCTGCATCGCTGTGGGGAGCAGTGGAAAGCAAGGTCTCTGGCTCTCCGGGGTTTAAACTCCTATCTGTACCTGAACCTTCAAAGTGGCCATTCTAGAATAACAGAGCCTGGTGGAATCCCGTTGAACAGGATTATCTTTCTAGTCTGACAGCAGGATTAAATTATATTTGTGGCCCCAAAGTTTTTACAATTAACGTAAAAAAGTTAATTCTCTGAAAAAGTGAAATCTTTAAAAATATGTATATATATTTTGCAATTTTTATTTTTAAATTTTAATTTTTCAGTTACAATTTGCATTCACTGTTATTTTGTATTAGTTTCAGGTGTAAAAAAAAGTTAATTCTTAAAGGCAATGGTTCCCCTCTCCCCATCCTTCTTAAGAATGTAAAGCCAAATTTCTAGTGGGTGGGAACGGGCTACACACCCTGCCCAGAGCCAGCACACACCACTCATCTATTCAAATGAACCAGGGCTGTGGTCCCTAAGGAATGGTAACTTCCCAGCTTGGGGAGAAGACATTGCAAACTGCAGGCAGCATGTAATGTCTTCCAGTAAAGCAGCTTTCCTCCAAATGGGCTTCACAGATAATTTACAAAATTAGCATTCTATCATCAATTGCATTGGAGAAATACAGGGTTAAATTGAGTTAAAAGTTTTCTTAAGTGTATATTTTGATTTGTTAATGCAACAGTTTTCAATCTTTTATCTCATGGCACACATAAACTAATTACTAAAATTTTGTGGCACACACACAAAAATATATTTTTTGCCAACCTGGTGAAAAATAGGTATAATTGACTTATTTGCAAAAAATAGTGGTTACCTACCATTTTTGCACTAAAGTGGCTTTTAAAAACATCAGGTGCCTATACGTGTATATAAGGTTTTCTGGTACCAAGAATTAACCAATCAGACACAACCTTATTATGCAGCGTGACCAATGAGGTGCAACTCCATTATAGGAGCTCTATATTTATGGATCAAGGCAGGGCATTCACACTGGATGGCTATTTTTGTGTTGGCTGTTGTCATCTGATGATCTAAGGGAAGAGGTCAGTGCCCCTGACTAAATAGTTGGGTATTGCATATTTTTTAAAATCATGTGGCACACTGGTTATAAATTGCTGCCCTAAAAGAACATCTGTCCCCTTGCAGTTACACTGGAAAATGTTCTGATTTTAGCGTTAGGTTTAGCTAAGAAGTCCTTAAAACTGGTTCCAAGCGATGAAACACAGGCTACCACATCTTTTTCCCCCACAACCCACTGACTTCTGTCTGCTATAGATTTACTTTCAAAGGGGAACCAGGTGAAGGGGAATGCACAAGACCATCTTGGGTTGTTTCAGTTTCCCAGTCTTGATAAGTTTGCAGAATAAGAAAACACTCCCCTGGAGCTGTCTCTGCTGACCCTTCTGTGACACGTCTGGGGTTTGACTGCAAATCAGTGACTCCTGGGGTCAAAGACTTCTGGCTTCAAAGGAAAAATCTTGGGTGTTGGCACTGTGGCTGGCTAGTGTATCCTGTCTTGTTACTTTTGATTGGCCGTTAAAGACAGGAGAAGACAGAGGGTACCCACCAGTCACTCTCTCATGTCACCTCCAACACACACTTATAGTTACTCGCTGTCTGTGTGGGGGGTGCAGTTGGCGTGAATCTCCTCCCTTACAGCCTCTGCTGCCTTCAGGGCCGGTGCTGCAGGAGGGACAGTGACAGTGGACTTGAAGTCTTGAAGTAACTCAAAGAAAGTCTTTGACCAAGAGAAAAGTTAATTCCAGTAACTCTCATGTCAAATAATGTCAGTTATTCAGCCTTCTCCCCACCCCCAAATTTCCAGCTGACCCACGCAGTGGAAACCCTGTCTAAATGCACAGGGACTCATCTGCCTGAGAATTGTCCCTGTGTTCATTTCTTGGATGAAACTCGTTCTGAAGTGGTGTTCTTCCAGCCTGCAGAAATGTCTCCATGGGTCATTTTCCAAGAGCTGAGCTGGGATGGGCTTAGGTGGTGCTTAGAAGCCATCACCCAAAAGGAACTCTGCAGAAACCACAAAATAATTTGCAAGGCGCACAAAAAAACAGTTGCTTCAGATGTGCCCTCGGCACTCACACACATCGACACAGCTTGGGGAGTTTTGCTTCTTCCATGATGAGCTCCATATGTCTCTGTTTGGCTTTCTTGTGTGTGTGTGTGTGTGTATGTGTGTATGTGTGTGTGTGTGTGTGTCCTTTCGATGCATCCTGTCTTCCTTTGTTTGCCCTGCTTTCCTCTGAAGGTCACGTGTGTGCTGACTGTCTAGATGGCACCTGGGGAAACAAACACAGAACCTGCCCATGAATAACATGGTAAATGGAGAAACGAGGTGAAAGGAGCTGAATCACTGTGCCAGGGCTGCCTAGGGGGGTTTCTCCATTTCTAAAATGCGTGGCTCTAGAATGTCTCATTTCGAACAAACAGGAAATGTCGCCACGAGGGTCACACCTTGTTAAAATTTTTTGTTCTCTTGCCTGGTTCTTCCAGCTCCAACAGTGCTGCGGGCAAGGAGACGGTGAGCAAGATTTTAAAATAATTGTGTCCTCGGCCACCTGGCTTTCATAACAATACCTGGCCCTGGACTTCGTGCAGGACCTGAGACAATCCTTTGTTGTAGACCACACTGCCTGGTTTTAGGAATTGTATCTCGATCCCTTGTGGCTAAGGGCAAGGGACGACCTTTGGAGTGCCAGCCGAAGGAGACAAAGCCTGTCTCTGGTAGAAAACTCTGCCTCAGTTTCCTCTCCCTGCCTTCAAAGCTTGGTCGGAAGTCAATGACGGGTAAGACCCCTCACAGCGGGGTGGGGGGGAACCTAAGCCAGTCTCGATCACTTGGGAGGCCTTCATGGAAGGACTCGGTGTGGGGGTGTGTGCAACAAAGAGTAAGCAATGAACTCTCGCCCCCCCGGCTTTGATATAGCCTGAGTCCCCATGTTCTCTGGGAGAAGTGCTTCTTGGCTCTAATCCCCTTAAGCCTGAATGCCTGTTGGGGAGAGGTGCAGCTCCTTGCCTTGCTAGAGGGTGTCCTGGGGAAAAATCTGGCATCACAAAGACTTCCTGATAAACCTGTGAAATCTGCTCTGCTAAGAGTGCTTTCATTCATATGTTAAGAGTTCAAGCAGGAAACCCTAAAACTCTGTTCCTGACAGACTCTGACTCATAGTAAGCCCTCAGATTTCTTTGAAATGTTATCTACTGTTTGATCCTTGCTGCCCTGTATTTCTGTGTATTAGAACCCAATAAATGGTTATGGATGAGGAGGCTCGAGGCCTTTGTCTCCCCTGAGAAACTGGCCACAGCTCACTTCTCCTCCCCAAGCAGATCACGTCATGGTCATGTCTTGGCCACATTTACTTTCGTCCGTGGCAACTGGGGGGACTCGCGTGAAGCTGCCCTCACAGTCCTTTAACCTGGGAGGCATCTACTCTGAAGGCACTGATAATTGGTGTTGGGCCGGAGTCACAAAGTGCATTCTGACCCACCGTTCAGTGGTTTCTCGAAGTCGGGAAGACACTTCCCCAGGTTGCGTCCCTGGGTCGGAGAGCCCAACGTGGGACCTGATGCTGCCTGGTGGTTCTGGACACACAGATTATAATAAAATTACCCTTCTTGAAATGTTAATGCTTATTATGTGCCAACCGTGTAATCTGATGTCCTTATATAAAAAAATAAACCTCACGTGGAAGGTACTTTTGTTATTCTTATTTGGCTGTGAGGAAACTGAGGGTTAGAGGGATGGAGCAGCCTGTCCGAGGTCATGCCACTATAAAGTTGCTGAGCTGCCCTTGACCTCATGCCAGGTCAGACCCAAAGGCCAGTCACTATGCCTTCTGCCCAATCTCTTCCTGGAAAGTAAGAAAAGGAAGGAGGGGAAGTGTAGCACTGTGCGCTGAGTTGGAGTGGGGAAACCACAGAGTCAGGCCTTCCTGTGTTGGGCTTGGGCCCCAATAAAGGGAGCTCAGTTTGCTCAGGTGAAGCCAGAGTGAATGGCTGGGGCTGATAAAGGCTGTGATTCTGATGGGCTCTGAGCAGGTTCTCCACTAGCAGTGCCTCCCTCACAGGGTTTTGTGACTAAATCGAGGAAATGTTTACAAAGTGCTTGACAAGAACAAAATGCCCCCCAAATAATGGTTTTGGATGGGTCTGTGTCCTTTTACAAAATTAGATGTTGGAAATGTTTCACAATAGCAATTTCTAGCATTTTTTCCTCTCCTCCATTCTTCCCCAAATCATTTCTGGTCAACATGAAAATCTGCCTTTGTGTTTAGTTTAGTAAGTTTTCCTCAATTTACTGAGTTCTTTTATTTTCTCCAAAGAGAGTACTATAATGTCCTTTGCATATGAACACATAAATTTACTGGAGCAATTCCCTTCTCAGTATCTGTAGGGCAACATTGATGAGTATTCACGGAGTAATGATGACTAGATCTAGAATAATGAGTTCCATTCATTTCAGATTTAGTAAGTCCATGTACTTTCAATTAACTCTCAACTAATCCTGTGAGATAAGTATTATTTTGCCCAGTTCACGCCTTAGCCATGGTGCCCATTCTGTTTGAGCCATCACGTCTAGCTTTGCCTGGCACAGGCTGCTGTGCCTACTCCAGAGTCATGGGTGTCCCGACACCTCCTCCGCGCCCCCCCCCCCCCCCCCCGGANCTCCTACTCGCCCCCCCCCCCCGCTCTCTTTTGTAAAGAACAGTGCATCTCTGGCAACGACTCCCAAGCATAGCGTCTGCCGGCCACAGGAGGTTTCCTAATTTCTCAGTATCATCATGTGCTATCAGTCCTGGTGTCTGGGTGTCCTTGGACTCCCTCCACCATATGGTCTCCATAAACAGTTCCTGGCACGTCCCTCCCTCCATACTTCCTGCCCATGGGACTGCTTGTCCATGAACTCTTCCATTCAATGGCATGGCCTCAAGCAAGAGACCCTAAAAGCCACAGGTCCCCTGACACACGTCCTTGGAGAGCTAGTTTTGCTCCAGGTCAGTGGATGTTGACCAGGTAAGTAATTTTAACAAGGAAGTTAACATTTAAAGCATTTTTATAGCAAAACATTTTATAGAGTACAATAGAATGCAACATTTACATGCATTTTAAAATAACACAGTCCTGGAGGAGAGGGTACCTCTAGACACCAATGATGAACATCTGCTCGTGAGCCTCCAGCAGGTCTTTGGGGGAAAGCACTGAGAAGTTCTCGACCAAGATGTTCATTGGCACCGACTTATAGTAGCCAGTGGGGTTTAGGGCCAACCATGCGGAAGGTCTCTGAACCCCACCTCATGGGAGCTGCCGACCTAATAGACGGTGGATGTGCCATGTTGAAGCCCAAACCAACACTATGAGCAACAACTCTGGAACTCCCCATGACAGAAAGCCATGTTCAGAGGAATGTTGTTTGGGGTGGCGGCGGTGAGAGAGGAAACAGCCCTTCTTTCCTGAAGGGATGTCCATCACATGCTCCCAAAGACAGCATTCATGAGATCGTAGCTGAAGTGAGGGTATGGTACTTACTTACTGAACTTATCGATGGGAAGACATGGCTACCGTATACAGGTGAGACACATGGACACATGTAAGGAATATATCCGCAAGTGAGAGTGGAGGCAAGGATGCATTCATTCATTCATTCACCCCATAGATTTATTGATGGCCTCCTACATGCTAGGCAGCCTACTCTGTGTAAATGAGTATCACATTGAACCATCTTTCAGTCATTCACTCCCACAGCCTCACCCTGGGGTGTGGATACCTCCTGTCACTAAATGTCAGAAAACTCTTCATCTGCTTCTAGTCCTCAGCACCTGCTTGGAAGACAGAGACCTTTTCACAGCTTGGGCGTCACGAGTGGCCTCACTCAGTCAGTGAGGCTTCGTAGTGCTAAATTTGGCACAAAATGTCATTAGAAAAAGCTTTGTGCTGTCCACACTGACCTGTCACCTTGTTACTTGAATCTGAACTTGCTCTGAGGGACAGTGTGCAAAAGCAAAGCAGTGACCCCCACTTCTGAAATAGAGTCACCTTTACGTGCACATAAACCAGGCGAGCTCGTTGTTACCATCTTTCGTCACCAAAAAGTGCTGAGGGCTTAATTTCTGAGAATCTTATCCTCCCTGTGGCCCAGAGAAAGTCTCCCTCTTCTGTCTGTTTACATTCTGACAGAGGCAACACTGAGGCAGATAGACGCCAACAGGAACTAGACACAACTAAGCAACAAACGCTGGACAAACACAGAGAGATGAGAATAAATATTGGCTTTGTGTAAAAGCCAAGAGCACAGTGCACGCTGTCACATTTTACAGAAGAGACTCTTGATCCCCCACATAGAGCCATCGTTCTGTCCTGGGCTCACCAGGGATTTTCAATACCTGGGCTCACTCTGTAGGATTGAAAGTCCCAGAGGAAGCTTAATGTGACCTGAGAATGTACCATTTTGGAAAGGTTAGAAGGGTGGTGGGCTTCTGGGCCTCTGTGGGGAAGTTAGGAGAAAGAAGGCAGATATGAGGCAGGACTGTGACTTCTATCTTTGTACAGATGGCTCCTTCTGAGAGCAGGGGCCAGAGCTGTCACTTGGCAAAGTCCTGTCCATCTCCAGGTTCTCTGAGTGAGCTTTCTAAAGTCTATCTTTTCCCATGGAGACCAAGTTCATTGCCCTTGTTTTCCCGTTGCTCTGTCTTGATGGGAAAAGATGATTAGGAATAACTGATTCACGCCTCCCTAGAGAGAGGGAGCTGCAGAGAAAAGCTTGCTGCAGCCAAGTGCTGTGATGTCCACAAAGCAAGCAGCACATATGGACATTTGGAAATATCTACCGTAAATAGTCAGTGGCTCATGTGCAGAGTACACCATGCTTATATTTAGCATCCGGAAGACTTGGCAAGAGACTGGAATATGTTCATGTGTGATGTGTGTGCATGTGAATATATGTGAGTATATGGGGGTGTCTGTATGTGTGATGTGAGTTTGCATGTGTGAGAGTGTGTGGGAAGTTGTGTGTGCATGAGTTTCATGTGTAGGTGCATATGAGTGAGTGTATGTGAATATGCCAGTGTGTGGCAGTGAATGTAGCCATGTGTGGGAGGTATTGTGTGCGTGTGCACTGCACAAACACAGGCACACGCATCTGAGGGTTCTTGGAGGACAGAAACCTGGATTCCAGCTGGTGGTATGGGCAGCATTTCCTGAAATTGCTTCTGACTTACGAGCACTCTAAGACCAGCTAAAATAATACAGAAACAATTCAAATATGCGGAAACTTGGGTTTGCTTTCCTTTGGTTAGTTTACATAGGGGAAGTTGTTACTGAAAAAGAAACTTATCTGGAGGTTTCCTGGACCCAGTAGGGGCATGGCCTCTGTCCTGACTTGGTGTGACCTTTTGCTCAACTTCACTGCTGGCTGTATGACGTGTATGTCAACTGCGGTGGCAACCAATTTTGCTCAGAGCTCAAGATCATGGAGCTATTGGCCTGATCTCACAGTCATTTGCATGCCTCAGCATGAGCGTCTAATGGAAAACCCTGGGCAGCTAGAAGTTGGAAGAGCTCATGTGATTGGGGAAGATCAGTTGAGCTCTCAGAGCTCAGCCCGTCCCCTGACCAACTCAGGATCCACACCATCTGCCTTATCTGCCTTGGAAACTAAGGAAAAAAAGATGAGCTGAGAGCAGATGGACACTTTCAAAAGCCCTCACCCTATTATGGACACTTTCAAAAGCCCTATTATTTGGTGATCCATTTTAATATAAAGTCAGAGGCTCTGGAAGTTGGCCTCTGTGATCTCTGATGACCAGCCTGAACTCTGGGTTTCCATTGTTTCTTGTCCTGTAGCCACCAAAAAAAGGAGCAAGAAAAGGACTCTCATTTTTTCCTTTTATCCTCACCTAAGGATATATTTTTTATTGGTTTTAGCGAGAGAGGACAGCGAGGAGAGAGAAAGAGAAAGAAACACCGATTGGTTGCCACCCACACACACCCCTACTTGGGATTGAACCCACAACCTTTTGGCGTATAGAATGACAATCCAACTGACGGAGACACCAGGCCAGGGTGGAATCTTTCTTTCACTGACTGTCCCAATTCATCAATTTAGACTACATCTTCATGCTCCTCTCTCTCTAAAAAACACCCTTACTTTGAGAATCCCTGAACTTCTCTCTTTGCACACATGCTCCTGTCTTAGCCTCTGTCCCTCCTGCAGGGAATAACCTGTCCCACACACACCTGGGACATCTTCTACCTCCTTTCACCTGGGAGGCAAGCTGCAGGGACTCCCACCAGGGCTTGAGGATAGCAGCACACAGGCTGGACCCCGACTGGAGTCACACCACCTCTACCCCGCAGTCTTTGCCGCTTTCTTGCTGGAAGGAAAAGAGAGCTAGGCCAGTGTCCTGGACAATCCGAGAAGATAGAAACTCTACCACTGTGTATGCCAATTTAATTTCCTTTGTCACCTCACCAATTCTTTCCTCACATCTCAGCCGCAGACCTCCATGCCTCGGGAACCCTCCCTTCTATTCAGTGCCTATTCATGCAGCACCTCTTGGGGCGGTTAGTGGATTAGGCACGAGAAGATGCAAGCAGCAAGAAAGACAGGCCCTGTCCTTGGGGGGCTACAGTCAAACAGGAAACGATAACTCAGTAACATAATGGGTTATAGGAGTCATGGGGGTGACTATGAGCACAAAGCACAGGGTTGAACCTTCTCTAGGGGTCAGGGAACCCTCCTTTGGGGAGATGGCCTTCAGTGGAAATTTGGAGGGCTTGGAACCTAAGTTCCGTGAGCACAGTCCCATGACATGGCAAATGCTCCCTAAATATTCATTCAAGGAACTGAGAGGAGTTAACAAAGGGGGATGATTCTGGGAAGAATGTTCCAGGAAGAGGGAGTTTCACACTGGATGGGGATGGAGCCTCCTCAGTGAAGTTTTCATGGCTCTGCTGGAGGGAGTGAAGGGAGCCGCCCAGGAGCCAAAGCTGCACAGGGAGGCAGAGACCAGCTCATGGGGAGGTGGCTGGAACCTTGGTAAGGAGTTTGGGTTTATTGTGGGGTCATGAGGACCCAATAAAAGCTCTGAGGTGCTGCAATGCTCTGACAGGTGCTGCCCACATTGAAGCGTTTCTTCTCAAACTCATTCGTGCACTTGAAGCACTTGGGTATCTCATTAAAATGCAGACTGATTGAGCAGGTGGAGCCAGGGTTCAGCACCAACTCCAGGTACCTTGGCACAGTAACCAGTTAATTATAAAACCTGGCATGGGTCTTCATTCTAAGGCACCTAATCTAAGGCACTCCCTTTTCCTACGAGGAAACAGTCTGTCACTGGGGGAGTCATCTGCTTACGGTGACCTAGTTTAGTAGCAGCAGTGGTGGCTCTAGATTCCAGCTTTCCTTGGATATCAGCGAAGAATACTTTCTGGTTTACTGAACCACATCCCCTTTTCACACAGGGCCTTTCTCTTATTGTGCCCCATCAGGGTACGGATGGAGGCTGGCCGTGCCTAGCCATAGGCCACTGACCCCTACTGGAGAGGGTTCTGGACGCTGTCCAAGTCCTGGAGGATTAACTGCAGTGCTCTACAGCCTTGGAGCTGGGCCAGGCCAGAAAGTTTCTCAAGCCCAGATTAGCCACAGACTGAGATGTGCTCACGGTAACTGCAGCATGGTCTTTCTCTTTCTGGATTTTTAATGAGTTCTGGCAGTTTGCCCATCAGGTGCTGTTTTCCTGGTGACCAGATTAAATGACCAATGCTCCTAACCACCAGGGTTGGTCCTAGGAAAACCTGCAGTGCTGGCAGGTCCCCTGTGTGGTGTCACTGTAGGAAGTTATAGAAAATTACTCCAACTAAAAAACAGTCCTCTCTCACACATCCTGTTTGACTACGGTTCCATCACCAGTTACTTGTTCTTTGTATTAAGCACATTTCTCACAGTCCTATTTAAAAACCTGAAGCTAACTAGTAAGTCACTAACATCTTAGTAAAAATTAGGTCCTCAGCTCTTCCCCAGACTAGGAAAGGTGTCTTGGCTAAAGAATGCTCCCAAGGTGGGAATGAGGACTAGTGAAAAGCAAACAAAGGAGAGACAGGAGACACTACCGATAAAACTTGCTAACTTCACTGTCTTGTTCAGGGCCAACTCTGATTTTGACCTCCAGATGCTTCCTATTTTTTATGGCTCCCAATCAAAGTCAGTGGTGATGTAAGGAACTGGAGGAAAACCAGGCTTTCAGACGCTGGGTGGAGTTTACAGTAAAGATATGAGTAATACCTGATACTTGCGTGCATCTCCCCATCCCACAGATGCGATGATCCTCCTAAAATCACACATGCCACCTCTGGTGGGGGGAGGCAGGAATGTGTTAAAGGTCGATGACAAAACATACAGGACTTTTTACACAGAAATGAAGAATGTATTTTGGTTAGAAAATATCTACCACTGTCCTTTGATGGTGCTGTGCTACTTCAAAGCTTTGTCACGTGTATGTCTTTGCCTTAATATCTACCCTGGAAGGAAGGAAGGCACATATTTTCTCATGGCAAAAAGGTCCCTAAAGGACTTGTTTAAAAATGCACATTTCTCAGCTCCACACTGGACATCCTCCTCCTGTAGATTTGGGGTGTGGCTTCTGAGTCTGCATTTCAACAGCACATGGTGGGTGAGAGGGCTAGCCTCTGAGAAATGCAGACTCCTTCCTGATGGATTTGGCGGGTACACATAGTGCTGGATGTTGACCTTTGAGTGGGTGAGAACTGTGTCTCACTCACACTGGCACCCCTTTCAGTGCCCAGCACAGAGCTTTGCACATATTTTATGAACAAGTGCTTGTGGAATTTTCGTGGTCAGGGAAATTGTCATAGAAGTGGCATCTGAGTAGAGCCCCTCTAAGTGAACAGGACTTCAGGAGACAGGGTCTGGGGTGAAAGGTGTTCCAGAATGAAGAAATAACAAAAGCAAGGTCATGAACATGGGGTTTCCCAGGTATTGGAGAGACGTCTATTGTTTGGTTGGAGCACAGATTCTAGCTGTATCAGGACATATTGGAAGATAGGATTACAATAGCAAGGTAAGATTGTATTATATTGTGAAGGAGCTTGAATTTGGAGATTTGTGCTGTTTAGAAGCAATGGGGAAATGTTGCATTCCATGTCTTCATGCATTTGGAGTATAAAGCAGGCTGGTGCAATGTCAGAGGGGATTTATTTCCACACCGCTAAACCACCCCCTTACCAGAACAGAGCAAGTTTGAAGGCTTCTGTGTAAACTCCCAACAACCTGGAAATTGCCCTTGACATTGTCCACACTGCATCTCCTTGGGAAACTGCTAATCCCTACATCAACTAGAACTGAAAACACGGGTTCTAAGTCTCCATCTCTAGCCTATCCTCTCTGGAGCTTATATCCCAGATGCTCTCTGAGCACCTCCATCCAGCTGCCCAGTGACCACCTTGCCTCTCACACCCTCCCACACAGAGCCAGTACTTTCCCTGAACCCTCTTCTTGGACTTTGAATCTTGGATTTGTGCTTCTTAATAAAGAGCCCTGGAGAATCCACTCTTCAGCTAGTGCCCCTGTCCTGCCCTTGCAATGTTTGCCATTGAAATAATTTTGCTTTTCTTTCTCACATTTCCATATGCATGATTTCTTCCAATCCTATCTCTAAGGTGGGACTGGGGAGGGAAGTTCTATTACAATAGGAAAATGGAGAAAAGAGGGTCAGCATTCAGTATTTGACTCCAGAAATCAGATTTTTAGGTTCCTAGTAAGATCACTCTTCAAAGAAAGACTTTATTGAGAGAACTTTTTCTCCAAATTCCTTAAAATTCTAATAACATATCAAGAGCCAGCCTTTGGGAGATAAGTATTGAACTTCCTATAAGTTAAATTTGGAGAGGTATCAGGATCTATATCCTAAAGGAAGCCCCCTACTTCCATGAGAGGAGAGAAAGTTCTGGGAGGAGCCAGCTACTCTAGACAACTCTACATTAGCATGGGGAAGCCACAGATGAATAATAATGACCCTGCAACACACTGGGCAGGGAACACCCCTTTAGTATAGCTCTTGAGCTTCCCTTACTCCTATGTGACACAGAGTGATCTAGAAAACCAGGTATGCCATGGATGGGGGTGGTGAGGAATCAGCAGGGTAGAAGGGTAGAAGATGGGGCTGAGGCCTTGAGGGGCAGCAGTGGCTGTAAGAGTCAAGGTGAGGTGGTCT
Organism: Sturnira hondurensis; assembly: GCF_014824575.4. Taxonomy (NCBI): domain Eukaryota; kingdom Metazoa; phylum Chordata; class Mammalia; order Chiroptera; family Phyllostomidae; genus Sturnira; species Sturnira hondurensis. Next base: position 4,554,143 of record NW_028096783.1, on the reverse strand, counting down.
CCGCCTCCGTCTGAGTCAACTGAGCAGAACAGGTGCATGTGGGCAGACAGCAGCAGTGAGAGGCGGCAGTGGTCCAGTGCTCAGGGAGGTAATGAATGCTGTTGGGCACCCAGAGTGAGACCTGCTGGCACTGATCCACAGGCATCAAACTGTGAACCCTGAGAAAGAAAACACCTACTAAGAAGGACTCCCGGTGGCCTACTTGGCTAAAATAAAATAAAATAAAATAAAACAAAACAAAACAAAACGAGCCTAGCAGCCATTTCTGCTCAAGGGCCTCTCACAAAACTGCACTTCACAGAGAAGCCTCTGCAGTAAAATGCCTGACTCTGCACTAAGCTGCCCACCTGCACTGTGTTTCTGCCCTCTGAGCCAGCCCTTATAAAGGAGTTCCTGGAATCCTATTAACCAGTATGATTACAGCTTCCCCCATTCATCAGAGCTGTGCAGGTCTGACCAATCAGGGTGACTCTATCCTGACCAATCAGAATCGTACCTTTGGACCAATCACACTGTGAGAATTCAGATTCCTCATTTGCATGAGGATGGACCAATCAGGAACCAGGGGTGAGTACCTCTGTCCATATAAAGCAGCTCCTCCCTCTCTGGCTCAGGAGGTGATGGGGCACACTTTCCACCAAAGTCTGTAGACTGCGTTTCTCCTGTTAGAATCGAAACAGAGATGTCTTGGGGAGCAGAGCAGGTTAAACCAGTGCAGAGTGGAATGGAGCTGCCTAGCTGGAGAGAGGCCTGGCCCTGGGGCAGCCTCATAGCCTTGCTGTTGCACTGTATCACAATTAAGCTGTTTCACAGCCATGCTGTATACTGTTTGCACTGAATAAACTTTCCTTCACCGCATCCCAAATTGGAGATTCTTGTTGGCAGCTCCGGCCATCAGCTGACAAAAGGTATGAAGAAGTGATACATGCTACAGTACGAATAACCTTGAAACCATTCTTAAGTGAAAGAAGGCGGTCATTAAGAGATACATTTTCAGTTTAGTACCTTTGGCTGGATATGATAGATTACTGGATGAAACATTCCTTGGAGCTCACTGTCTACAATGGGAATACTGCTGTGGATATTATTACTTTACATTATACATATCCTTGCTGTGAGGACTCAGGAGAAATGGGGTTTGGCTTTAGATTCAGGAATAGTTCTTCTTCCCCTGAACAAGTGATTTACTTTTATCTTATAAGCATTGTGATGTGTGTAAAGGATTCTTCCCTACCGGTGTTGACTGCTAAATAGATGAGAGCCAGCTCTTCGATCCATCCCTCGCCTTTCCTGTCTCATTATTTACACACACGCACACACAGGTGCTAATCTCATTCCTGGCTCCACTTTATGTCCCTCGTCTGCCCTTATTTTCTCTTCATCATCTACTTCTATTTTTTATCTTGCTGTATTTTATGGATATTCACATAAAAATTCTGCTTTGGAACAAACAGGATAAATCTCAAACCTCCAGAACATCTCTTGAATCAGCCCCCGTCTCCTGTCTTCCTATATCCCGTTTGGATTGCTGTCGGTGGGCTTCCAAGCGTTCCCCCAGATCCATGGCTCATTCCTGCGTATTTGTTCTCCACACTTCTGCTAAAAAGATTTCTTTTTAAAAAAATTCCCTCTCAGCCCTGGCTGGTGTGGCTCAGTGGATTAAGTACTAGCCTGTGAAACAAAAAAGTTCCCTCTGCTTACAAGCCATCAGTGTCACTCCTTACTTTTAAAATGACGTTCAGGTCTCTCTGGGGCGTGCATGTACCTTTTTAGCACTTGACCCTGGCCCCAGTCCTCCCCTGCCTCCAGGTCCTCCGACACCCAGCCTCTTCCTGTCCCCTGATTTTTGTGCTTTCCCCTTCTCCTGGCCTTTGCACATAGCTTGTCTCTATCTGGATGCCTGTGTGTGTCCTCCTGTTCCCTCTGAGGAAATCTTGTTCCCATGGAAATCTCATTCATCCCAAAACCTGTGCCCCAGAGCCCCGTGGAGGTGCTTCTGCTTTTGGTCAGTGGGCTCCACAGGGCAGCAACATTCTCTTCTTCATCTTTGTGTCATCGGCCTTTAGCCCTGGGTTCTGTTTATAGTAATGACTATTGAATTAATTCGAGTGTGTTAGAGTGGGTGGCTTATGAATAATACTGCCTTCTCCTTCTCCTCCATCAGATCTGGAATGCTGGAGATGGATGCTGAAATCAAGCAGAGGCAGAGACCAGAGTGTCAGCTTTATTACTGATAAAGGTAGAGCGCACAGCAAAGATGAGTGTTCAAACCAGGTTTTCTAGAGCTGGGCTCCAAGGCCCCAGGTTGGAACCTGTCAGGTGGCATCATCTGGGGTTTACAGAGCGGATCTGTTTTCCGGAATTGACTCCTCACACTGCTCAAGGAAGAGACACACCCCAGGCTTACCCTGCAAACAAAGTGAGCCTGGTCCTGAGCATGGAGGCCAAGCTGGGCAGACAGGTCTTCAGGGAGATGCTCCAAGGGCCTGAGCCACTCACGGCATCTCCTCACCCCCAGCCCACCCACCAGGCAAGTCACTCCTCTGTAGAGGGGGAGAAGTCATTCTCCTCAGTACCTTCAGAGGGTGAGGCTTCTGGTTGGGGGCTGAGACAGCAGGACTAAGGGAGGAAGGGTGTTGGTCAGGGTCTTATCCACGGGGCAAAGTGTTCTTTGCTGATTTGAACACAGACTGTTATTGGGAGGGCCTGGGCATTGCTATTAATTTTTCTGGGTGGAAAAATGCCATAATGGTTATAGTTATATTAAAAATAGTCTTTATCAGTTAGAAATACACACTGAGATATTTATGAGTGAAATAATATGATATCTTGGATTTACTTTAAAACATTTCAGCCACCACAAAAGCAAAAACAAGAGGTGAAGGGAAAGGGCCAAAACAGGTGAAAAAAAAAAGCCTAAATATTGATCATTGTTGAACTGGATAATAGGTACACAGGGGTTTTGTTTATTATACTATTTCCTTCAATTTTCTGTGTTTGAAAATACCCATAATACATGTTCTATATACAGAGATATTGAGTAGCATAGGGAATCTCTGAGCTGTCTACCAACCAGGCTGGTGGGAGAAAGGCAGCCAGGAGTGACAGGCCACACCAGCCACAGAACCGAAGGCACTGGTGCTGCCCACGGCTCGCAGCAGTGGGGGTGAGTGATGGATCCCATCTCTGCATCCCCTACCATTGTTGTGTCCAGAAACCAGGCGTTGCCGAGTCCTCCACCGTCCTGTAGCCAGAATGTATCTTCTTCAGGTGACGGGCTTCTCGAGCAATGTCTGGGCAGGAGCAGCTGCTTGGCTGCACCTGGGTTGCTGGGTTTCCTGCCCTCAGCTTGGGAAGCAAGGACCTGGCAGCTGTGTGTCCCTGGTGGGAGGTGGGCTCTGGCCCAGACAACGGGGAGGGGAGTTCCTCTAGTTCAGAAGGGGATTCAGGTTTTATTTTTTAAAAAGGATAAATGTGTCCTGCAGAGAGAAAACAGTTCTCCGAGCACTTTGAAGTATGTCTACATTTTTATTAGGTTTTCACTGGAGCCTCTACCGCTACTAGCACCTGTGCAGGTCTTTGCATTTTGCAAATGTTTTTACACACATTCTCATATGACCCTAATGGGCTTTTTGGGGGGGGGGGATAATTTTTATGAGGTTATTTGAGCCAGACTGATAATATGGCAGGGAGCAAGGTCCCAAATGCTCCTGGCCCTAATAATCTTATGTTTACAGTTCATAAGGTGTTCTCACGCTCTCCTCCACAACAACTTTGACTGAGAATCATCCCATAGTACGATGAGAAAATTTTGGAAAAGAGGGATGAAGTGACACATCCAGCCAGTTCCCAGAGCTTTGAAATGGTGAACTCAAACTCCGAACCCAGAGGCTCCTGCTCTGAGACCAGCCTGGGTCATTTCCACGGTGAGGCCACCCAACTTTCAGTAACGACTTTCGGTCTGATTTTGAGCGTGCCTTCTTTATCTCAGTCTGGTCGAGAACCCAAAACGTGCCAGTTTCTGTCCTCCTCTGTAGCTTTTCCAGGTAGCTTTTCTCAGTCTTTTGAGGACTGTCCCAAGCAGACACAAGACACTAACTTTAGTTGAGTTCTGATAACCCACTACCATTGGACCAGCCACAAGCAGACACAAGAATATAAAAAAATCTATGAGCAGTTTCAGACAGAGCTGTAAACTTGATATTCCATTTCTTTTAGGCAACATAGAATAACCTGTCTCAAATTCATTGTCAGCAAGGTGACGGCTCCAGCAGAGGGCAGATGAGTTAACTCTCAAAGAATCTGAAGTATGAAGCAGGTTTAGAGGCCGCAAGGCCTGGAAAGCCGGTTGGTGATACCGTGTGCCGTCCAGCTCCGAATGTCAATGTCAGCCGAGATAATTGCCTGAGATTCACGCAGCCTCTCCAAGAAGTGTTTACTCCAGGGCACCTGGAGAAAAGATGGGGAGCTGCGAAGTGTCAAGGAGGAGTTGCTGTTCTGAATGCAAGCAACTGGCTTCAGCACATTCCAAGGGAGAAATTGGAAAAAAAAGTATGACGCTATGTCAAAAGAAGGCTCGGGCCCAGCGAGCTCTCCCCTGCTGCTTAATACAGGAAATATCTCCCAAACATCTCAGCTAATCCTCCACCGATACAATGAGAAATGAGCTCCTCTGGCAGCCAAGCAGTTATTAGGCAAGGACAAAAAAATATTCCCGCCCATAGCAACGGAGCCAAAGATAACAGCAGGGAACAGAGAGGCTGCAGAGACCAGGCGGATGCAGAACACTGGATCCTGGAGCCCTCTAAAGAGACTGATGTGTGAGAAAATAACAGGCCTCATTTTGCCCGAGAAGCTAAGTAACATCTTGTAAACTTCAGGAGTTAATCTATCACCAGGGCCAAACTGAACTCAGCTTCATAAAAGAGGAATAGGGTGTAGAAATGACAGGCAGGACTGAAATGGGGCCCCATTTTGAGGTTTTCAGATCTGGTAACTGGCCTGTTGATGAGACAGACACGGGAGGCAGAAAGAGGTAGGTGGTGTTGCCACTTGCAAGAACACCTGGCTTTATACCTGTCCGTGTGGCTCAGTTGGTTGGAGCATCATCCCATGAACCAAAAGGTCGTGGGTTCGATTCCTAGGGTACATACAGACCTAAATCACGGGCTCAGTCCCCAACTGGGGCCTGTGAGGGAGGCAACAATCGATGTTTCTCTCTTCCATCAGTATTTCTCTTTCTTTGTCCACCGCCCACGTCCTCTCTGTCTGGAATCAATAAATATATTTTTTAAGAAGCACAGGTTTATGCACATTGTGTGCATAGATAAAGATTTCACGTATGGGGAGATTTGCTTCCCAATAAATATTCCTTCAAAATGCCCCTTTCTTATCGGAGTGCTCGTTTTCCCCAAGGTCTTCCAAGTTCTATGTTGCACTGGGGGGAACCAGTGCAAACAGACAGACAGTCTCTCAGCAACACCTTGCAGCTACCAGATGCCTCCATCCAAGGGAGCTGTTCCATTGGCCTTTAATAAAGAAGTGGGGTTCCCCCTTCGGGGTTGTGCGGGAGGCAGCAGCAGCGAGTGAGCCAGGAAGCCAGGGCGCAGAGCCCAGGGCAAGAGAAGCTAGAGAAAAGTCATTTTCTATAAACTTTTACTGCTTTAAAAGTATTTATTTTATTTGTTCTTTGCAACAAACTTGTTAGAGAATCCTAGAATTTCGCCACTGAATGGACTTTAGCAACCATCCGACAGGCTTATTTTACAGGAGAGAAACTGAGGCTGAGATTTTTCAGTTCCTTGTTCGAGATGAGATCCATTCTCTTGCCTTCTGGGAAAGTGCTCTGTTCAGTAATCATCCCGCCTGGTCCCTTCCTTGAGCTGGGAAATTCGTACACTAGACTATTATTGTTTTAGAGTTCTTTTCAGAAGAAATAAAAAAATATTTTCTATCTCAACAGTCTGTCTCAATTTGTTAGCTTCATTGGTCCATAGCAAAACTATCCAAGTTCCTTTAAATTGTCCTTGTATTTTTTAAAATTCAAAACAATTAGAAACCACTGGAATTCTATATGGAGGTGAAATGACTCCTGGCTACCCCAACTCCAAATCCACCCACTCTCTTCCCCTATGAACACCCTCCCCTCTCCTTCACCCTCCTTCTCTTCAGAGAGGATTGTCCATGTGATGTCAATGCTATAGGCAGAAAAGCATGAAGTTATATTAGTTGTTGGTCGTTTAGTGTATACCACAAGTGACTGCCTCCACAATTTGACTGTGCCCCTGCTCTCCCAGCAGAGAGTGAACTGATCTACTTTGGCGCCTCCTGAAGATCACGTTGGGATCTTCCCCCGACGTGGTAAAGCACGCAGCCTCTGGAGTCTGATGGCTCTTAACTGGGAGCAAATTGCATAGCCTTCTTGGGCTTCATTCTCCTCATCTGTGAAACAGGAGTCAAAATAGTGCCTATCTCAGGAATGACGAAGGGTGAGTGAGGATTCAATGAGACAATCCACTTACAGGGCTGTGGAGAGCACTTGGCACAGAGTGACCGCTAACTATCAAGGTTTCAGTGACTATTGAATTAAAAAAATACAGGAGAGAAATGGGGATATTAAGTTTCTGCCAATGTCCTGGTCCACTCTTGTCTGTAATTACAGTGGCTTATCTCTCGATTTCAAATTGTTAGGGACATTTCTACAAACTTACAATCAGTTGCATCTCTCAAACACCAATCTGAGTCTCGTGTGCCTGGAAAGAATATTGTTCTCCCTTATCTAAGAGCTACAAGCAGCCAGATTTCTCATCGGTATCAATGACCTCTAATTCCTTTGAGGCAATTGGGGAAAATTGTACAGAGACTGGATAATTACCAATAAGTAATTACTGTTGGTTGGATATGTTCATAGTATTGTGTTGGGTTGTTAAAAAGTCCTATTTCTTAAACATGTGCACTGAAGTACTTATAAGTTAAACAAACTGTCTGTCACATGATATAAAAATACCCCAGGAAAAAAAAGGCAAGGGGGTGGATATGAAACAAAAATGGCAGAACATTAAAATTTTTGAAGTTGGGTTCATTATACCAGGTTCATTACTCATATATATTTGAAAATTTCCATAATAAAAAGTTAAGTAAAAAAAAAGAGGATATCCTGACCCTTCTTTAAAGTGAGTTTAACCAAGACCTCCATTCACATTTCAAAAGGAAAACATATACACACACACACACAACAATTGAGCAAAGTAGGTCAAATTTCTTACAGTCACAATTATTGGTTGCCAGAGCTAAAAGGGTCCTCTCTGGACCCCAGCCTTACCTTGTTGGCCTGGGCAGACCTGGATGAACGATGGTCAATGGCCTCTAACCCACGGCAGGTCTGGCTTGTGGGTAAGAACTCAGCTCCTCCGAGGCCCTTCTCCACAGCTGCCGCCTAACTGAGGACTAGCACCCACATCCTCTGGACCCCACCTCTCAGGTCTGCCCTGTACTGGTCCCTTAGGTGAGTGGGACACTTGGTGTGTCTCTGGGCTTTGAGCCAGTCTCTTCCTCTACCTCTCTCCCGGAGTTCTCCATGGGTCCTGGTTCTTTCTACTTTTGCTTTAATCCTGCCCTGTCTGCCCGTTCTATTTCTGTGCAGCTTTTGTTTGGCTGAAGCACGTACACCAACCAGAAATTAATGCTGGTTCTACCCTTCCCTAAAGCTGTAGTCTTCATCCATCACCCTAACACAGCAGTTGGGTCTGGCCTCTGTGACAGCCACCTCTTTCTCAAGGGTCAGCCTGCCTTACATCACCTCCTTTTAAACCTTGAGCTTCCTGTAAGATCACCCATTGGGTTCTCTTTCTAGTGATCTAATTTGTTGTAAGCTAATATACCAGGACCTGATTTGCTCAACAGACATGATTGACAGCTTCTTTGCTCAATAACTGATCACATCCCCTATGTTTCAGGTTTTTGAGCACTACCCGCTTCCTCAAGTTCCCTTTGTTGACTCATTACTCTGGAGGTTTTAAGAATCTTCTGGAATTCTAACATCGGTTTACGGATTTACGCATATTATGCGCATGCTGTATTTTCCACATATAACAGATGGAAAAAAACCATCAATTTCACCTAAAGAAAATTAGACTTATTCCTTGTAGCCTGGTCAAACAGTTGGTTAGACAGGAGAGGTGATTTATTTGCTCCTTCTGTGGTTGCTGAGGTGATGAACAGGCAATGTTACTGATTTAGGTAATCCCCATCAGTTACTTGCTGCTGGCTGTAACCAGTTTGTAGAAAGAGCGATGGGCCAGGCTCCGAATCTGGTTCAGGTCATGGAGTTTGTAGAAAGTAATAATTGTATTATGGCCAAAGAGATGCAAATATTTTAGCCCTGGGGGCGCTGCCCTCTCCAAACCCCACATGGTTGCCCTCATAGAAGAGGGGATAGCTCAGCGTACCCTCAGCATATCCCGCTCAGCTCCAGGGAACTGGGCAGCTTGGCCTGAGGTTTCCAGCAGAAATAACTTTGGTTTGTATTTACCTCGTTGACCATCAGACTGTCTCTATTTATTCTCCCTTCTCCAAGTTCAGAGGAAGTTTTGGCTGATCCCTCTTCTTTCCCAGGTACTTTCAAGCACAGTCTCTTTTTTTTCACATGATTTAAATTGAAATGCAATCTCTCACCCCTTTCAAAGCCCTCCTCCTTCCCCATAGCTGGCTCAGAAATGTTGAAGCATCTCTCTCCTAGTTTCACCTCCCTCCTCCCCTCCTGCCACTGGCAGCGCTTCCTGAGTTTGGGTGAAGAGGAAGGAGGAGAGGTATGATGAGGGCGCACTGGGCCGATGCTCTTGGTACTTGTGGGTGGTGCCCTCTGTGTGGTGGACATCCCCAGGTGGACTCTCTCTCCCCTGAGGCAGCAGCGTGCAACCCACCCCCCCAACTTTTCCCCAGAGTTACCTCATCTATTAGGCTCCCTCCTTTTACTTGAGCCTTGACGGCTCAGTGCAGGCCCCTGAGCCAAAGGGAAAACTTAGTCATGCTGCCCCACCCTTGGTGGGAATACAACTTGCTCCCTCAACATTTCCGTCCCATTGTCTTTCCATCGCAGGAAGCACCAGCCCATATCTCACCTTTTGACTTTTCTGAGAAAGACAGACAGACAGGCAGGCAGACAGACAGACAGACAGACATGGACCAGTCTTTGGATCCAGGGACAGAGGACAAGCTTTTCCAGAATCACTCCAGGCTGCATTCCAGCCCCCTGGGAGTGCATCGTGTTTCCCATTGTCTAAGGCCCTCAGCCCAGCTCACCCACGTGACTGGAGGGCCAGGAGAGAATGAAACGGGAAGGCGGGTTGCTGATAAAGGGACTCAGGCAAGATTTTTATTATTTTTCATTTTAAGAATGAAGCCAAGCTTTTAATTTTTTAAACTATTGCCAGGCTGTAATTAATATCCGCTAAAGCATATCAATGAAGAAGTTATACTGCTGCTTTTGACATCACTGTCCAGCATGTTTCAAAGGCAATGAGCCTCCCTCCAAGAAGCCCAAGCAGCACCAGAGTCCTCACGGAGAGCCTTCGCCGGAGTCCAGGGTCGGTCTTTCACTGCTCTGTGTGCTCTGGATGCTGCAACCTGTCTTGTAACACATCATCAGGGTCCCTCAAGATTCTCAAATGATTACATTTCAAATGCGAGAATTTTAATGCCTTCCAGGAAAACGCAGATGTTGTTCTTAGGCATACTCAGCAAATCCCATGCAGTATCGAGTGGTCTGCACAAAAATGTTTGGGCGGTGCGTTTCCTCAGTGGGCAGGCAGCCACATTCCTTACTTATGAGTCAGGCTTTCTAGGTGGCACAGGGAGGTAATGCCCAGACTTTCATCTCCCGCTGCCAAGTTTTCCTCAGTGGATGCTCCCATCACAGCTACTAGTAACGGGTAGGATGGGCACCCACTATTCCGGAGGCAGAACCTGGGGCCAGAACCCTGGGCTTTGGGGAGTGACACTTTCACCCTCCCCTTGGAGCTCCTGCAGTGGAACTATTTTGGAAATATTTCAGAACCAGCCACCTAATAGGTACAGAGATGGGGAAAATGTAAAGCACAAAAGAAAAATATCACAAACAAAAATAAAAATCAACTGCCCCACACTCTCACATCCAGAATTGGTGTAAACCCTTTAACCAGGTTTTGTACTGTTGGTGATGTTGGAGAGGAAAGTTCTACCAGAGGCTGTTAGAACAACACATAAGTGGATTCAGGTGGTATGTGATACTGTCAGACTGACTTCTTTCACTTTGCTAATGTCTTTGAGATTCCTTTGATTCGTTGCATATATCAATACAGTTTATTCCTTCTTATTTCAGATAATGACAGTGTAATTCAACATATTAATGAGAAGAAAAAAACACTATATGGTCCATATGATCATTTTGAAACAATATACAGAAAATCAGATGAAAAATACAACATCCATTTCTGTTTTAAAAACCCATTGTGTTAGAAATAGAAATAATAATGTAGAAATAAAAGGGAACTTCCTCAATCTGAAAAAGGGTATCTACAAGAAGCCCATAGCCAAAATAAGTCTTACTGCTGAAAGACTGTGCTTTTAGCCCAAGATCAGTGATAAAGAAAGAATGTCTAATCTCACTATTCAACATGGTACTGGAGGTTCTAGCCAATGCAATAATACAAGAAAATGAATTGAAAGGCATTCAGAGTAGAAATGAAGGATCACATCAAGTTGTCTTTAATCATACATGACATAATCATGTACACAGAAGGTCCTGAAGAATTTACAGACTGCTACTAGAATCAATAAGTGAGTTAAAGAAGACTGGACACAAGGTTAATATGTATATATGTGTGTGCAATTACAAATGCATATACATATATGTTTACATGTTAGCAACACACAACAGACACTGACCAAACAATAGCATGTAGAATAGCTTCAAAAATATGAAATACTTGAAAATAATAAAAGATATGCAAGGTTTGTATACTGAAGCTATAAAACATTGCTGTGGGAAATTATGTTCATGGATCAAAAACTCAGTCTTTTAAAGATGTCGAGTTTTCCTTGCTTGATCTAGACATTCCATGCAATCCCACTGAAAATCCTAGCAGCCTTGTTCAGAAATTGACAAATGGATTCTAAAATTTATGGAAATGCCAAAGACTGGACTAATCACAGCATCTTTAAAAAAGAACAATCAAACTTTAGGATTTATACTATGTAAAATCACTACTCATTAGAAAGTCATAGTCATCAAGATAGTGTAGTAGTGCACAAGATAGATGATTGGTTTAATGAAATGAAAAGGAGGGTTCGGAAATGTTTCCATACCTATTGCCATTGATATTTGACAAAGGAGCCTAGGTAACTCAGTGTTGAAAGGTTAGTCTTTTCAACAAGAGATGCTAGAACGAGTGGCCACCTGTGGTAGGCAAAATTCTAAAGCCATCTCTCCCAGACTCTGCATTCTGATTATTCAAATAGTAATATGGGTACTACTGCTAAAGGAACTTTGCAGATGTAATTAAGGTTATGGACTTTAAATAGGGAGATTATCTAGGACTATCCACATGGGCCCTATCTAATCACTTGAGCCCTCAATAAGAGAGACCTTTTTCTGGTTGGAATCAGATGGTGGAAGAAGGAGGCAGTGATGAGAGGTCAGAGAGATTCACAGTGTGAGAAGGACTTGACCCACTGTTGCTGGCTTCTGAGGCAGCTGTAATCCAGGACATTCAGGTGGCTTTTGGAGACCAAGGACAGCCTCCCAAGCCAGCAAGGAAATAGAGACCCAAGACCTGCAACTACCCAGAGCTAAGCATCTTTCAACATCCTGAATGATCATGGAAATAGAATTTCCCCTCCTGCCCCCTGTTTTGATTTTGGCCTTGTGAGCCTCTAAACAGTGAACCAGTTAAACCAAGCTGTGCCTGAGCTCTGACCTATGGAAACTGTGAGACAGTGTATGGTGTTGAGGTTCATGGTATTTTGTTATGGCAGCACATTCTGTGCAAAAGAGAGAAAGGAAGGAAGGAAGGAAGGAAGAAAAGGAAGGGAAGGGAAGGGAAGGAAAGAAGAGAAGAGAAGAGAAGAGGAGAGGAGAGGAGAGGAGAGGAGAGAAAAGAAAAGAAAAGAAAGAAAAGGTGGTCCTTGATCCTAACCTCACACTATATTAAAAAAATAACTCAAAATGGGTCATAGATCTAAATGTAAAAGAGAGATCTTTAAAACTTCTGAAAGAAAACATTTGGTTTGGGGTTAGCCATGATTTCTTAAATAAAACATAAAACCCATACACTTTAAAATAAAAATCAATAAATTAGTCTTCATCAAAATTAACTTTTGCTTTTTGAAAATACTGTCCTAATGTCAAGAAAACCCCTGGGCAGAGACAGAAATATCTGTAAGACATAGCTCTAATGTGTCTAGAACATGGAGAACTCTCTTACAACTCAATAACAGGACAAAGAGCCCAATAGCATATGCGTAAAAATTTGAAGAGGCACTCCATACACACAGAGAGATTGTAAATAAGCACAGGAAAATATGCTCGACAGATTAGATATGAGGGAACCGTAAGTAAAACCATCGTGGGATACAACTGCATGTCCACTTGAATGGCTGAGTCAAAGCTGACCATGCCCAGCATCGGTGAAGGTAGTTATTGGAACTGACATACATTACTGGTGGGAATTCAAATGAAAAAGTTACTGTTGGGTTGGACAAAATGTCCATTTAGCTTTTTTCTGGAAAATAGGAGACACATTTTTCATTTTCACAAACAACTTTATTGATTTGGATATTTTGAGTACTTTGGCTCTCTCCCATAACATTGATTGCTCTCAATTAATGTCTTGGTTTGATCGCTATCAACTTCAGCTGGTCTACCTCACCGTGGAGCATTGTCCAGTGAGAAATCTCCAGCACGAAACCTCACAAACCACCTTTGACACATTCAGTCAATCACAGCACCTTCTCCATACACTGCAAAAGTCTTTTTTGTGTTTCAGTCATGTTTTTAATTTTTTTGAAGTAATAAAGTACAATATATCAAAATATTGTATATTTTCTTCTATTTTCAATATTAAAATGGCTCCACAAAAATTCAGCAATTTTGCTAAATTTTTAAAAATGTATATTGATATGACAGCTATCACAAAACAATCTAACAAAATTGTTTCAAATGAAGTTAAAAACAACTAAATGTTATTAGAGCCATCTTATGGAAAAAAAAAACAAATGAACTTTTTGGCCAACTGAATACAATGGTTAATTTTATGTCAGCTTGACCTGGCCATGATTCCCAGATATTTGTTTAAACATTATTCTGGATGTTCCCTTGAAGATATTTTGAATGAGATGAACATTTAAATAATGGATTGTCCTCCATAATGTGGGTGGGCCTCATCCACTCAGTTGAAGGACTGACTAGAACAAGAGACTGACCTTCCCTGAGCGAGATGATATTCTTACAGCAGATGGCCTTTGGACTTGAACCACAACTTCAGTTCTTCTCAGAGTCTCCAGCCTGATAGACTTCAGACTGGAACTGCAACATCACCTTTCCCTGGTGAGATGGTTAATTTTATGTGTCAACTTGACTGGGTTGTGGGGTGCCTGGATATTTGGCAAACATTTTTCTGGATGTGTCAGTGAGGATGTTTCTGGATGAAATTAATTTTTGAACTGGTAAACTGAGTTAAGCCAATTGCCAGTATGTGTAGCTTTCCTTCAATCCATTGAAGGCCTGAATAGAACAAAAGACTGAATGAGAGATCATTCACTCTTTCTGACTGATGGTCTTGCACTGGGACGTTGGTCTTCTCCACTTCTACACCAGGACTGAAACTTACACTGTTGGCTCTCCTGGTTCTCAGGTCTTCAAACTGCTGTTCATGGGACTTCTCTCTCTTCATAGTTATGTGAGCTAATTTCTTACAAAAAATATCTCTTTCTATTTCTCCATGCAATCTCGAGTCTCTTCCTCAATGCAAGTTGAATGCCCAGACTCTCAGGGAATCTATTAAAAGTGAGGGACTTGATTGGGAAAGAATGAGATCCTGTACATTGAAATAGGACATGTGGGGAGGCTTGATGAAGCTGAGAACATTGGTCCCCTAAATTGTGATGAGTCTTCTTTGCAGTAGAAGAGGATTCTCTGACCTCAGTGGAAGTGGCTTACCACCACTTCCCCAACCCACTGGTAGTAGCCTGTAGTACCCCCTTCTGAGGGGATTAGCCCTGCATTGTCTGAGAAAAGTGTATTGGCCTCCTTTGAGACAGTTACATGTAAGATGCTGTTGATTCTCCTTCGGACCCATCCCAGCACCCCTCTTTGCTTCTTGACCTGTAACTGGACTCAAGACCCAGCCAGCCCCTAAAGGTGAGGTAAAAAGTGTGACCCACGAGGTCACTCTCTGAAAGAACTCTTTGATGTTTCTAATGTATATAAAAAGAAAACTAGGGAATATGTGTGAGAATGGGTATTAGGGATATGGGGTAATGGGAGAAGTTGTATTAAATTATTCCCATTGGATCAGGTTTCCAAAGCTGTGATTCTGCATTTGGTGTTGCAGTTTAAGGAGTTAGGAAGAGCTCTAATGGCTTGTTTGATTGGTCAGCTGAAACACGGATCAAAAGGGGACCCAGAGTGAATGAATTGGGAATGCTAGGCTTGCTTTAGTTTAATGTAGAGGAAGGGATTCAGTGGCTCATGGAGATAGGAATAGAGTGGATTTGTCACTTAAAACCTACTCACCCACACTGGGTGGGTCCAGAAGACATACCTTTCAGATCACTGTGAGGAGCGAGTTTGTGGGGGAAGCCCCAGCATCCTTGAAGAGCTCTGTGATGGCTCTTCTCTGCTGCCAGACCTCACAGTGGGAACTGCAGTCACTGAGTTGGCAAGAGTGTTATGAATGTGTGTCTCCTTATCAGGTAACGTATGTACTGACTTTATATCACAATATTTAAGTATCATAATGTTACATCATAGCATTTAAGGCATGAAACATCCACTTCTGGGGAAGAGTTATTGCATTTTTGTTGTATGTAGGATAGTTATATCACATTAGATAGAAATATGACCTTGTTATTATCTTCATGTGGAGGTTAATTATGGCTTAAGGAGATTTGTATGAGTGTCAAGTTGACAAGGGGTGGACTTGTCATGTTTAATATTATGGGTTAACTTGGCTGGTCCATGGTGCCCAAGTATTTGGTCAACATTATCCTAGATATTTCTGATTATGTTTTTGGATAAAATTTACCCTTAGCTTAGTAGGCTTTGAGGTTGCCCTCAGATTGCCCTCAGGTTGCCCTCAGGTTGCCCTCAGATTGCCCTCCATTATGTGGTTGGACCTTATCCAATTAGTTCAAGGCCTAAAATTATGGACTGAATGTGTGTCTCCCCCAAATACATATGTTGAAGCTCCAGAGCTGTCTCTCCCACAGGTGAGGATGTATGTATGAACGGCAAGAAGACAGTCATCTGTAAGCCAGGAAAAGGGTCCTCATCAGAATCCTACCATGATGTCAGACTTCCCAGGCCCAGGACTATGAGAAATACATGTTTTTAAAGCCACTCAATGTAAGACATTTTATTATAGCGGCCCGAGTTGACGAAAACACCTGAGTGGGACCAAAGATGGACCTCCCTTGAGGAAGAACGAACTCTGCCAGGAGATGGTCTCAGACTTGAACCACAATATTGGCTTTTGCCTGTGTCTTCAGCTGGCTCACACTGGAGATTTTGGACTTTGCAGCATTCATAACTTCTCAAGATAAATTTCTCTGTCTGTATAGACACATGCTATTGATTATGGCTTTCTGGAGAACTCTTGACTAACACAGTCACTTCGGAAAACAGTTTGGTGGTTTCTTAAACAGTTACACATCCACCTTTTACATGACTTAGTCATTCCATTTACTTAAGAAATAGTATATATCAACACAAGGACTTAGACATGGTTGCTTACAGCACCTTTATTTCTAGTAGCTCCACAATGGATACACTCCCACATATTCATCAGTAGGTTAATTGATAAATTTTGGTATATCCATCTAGTGGAGACATATTTAGCAACAAGAAGAAGGAACTATTGATAGCCACAACATGATGAATCTCAAATAATTATGCTGAGTGAAAGAAGCCAGTAAAAAAGACTATTTACTGCATGAATTCCTTTACATAAAATTTTAGACAATGCAAACTTACCTATAGGATCAAACATAGTTCAGTGATTGCATAGAGGTGAGAGTGCAAGTGGAGGTTCCAGAACAGCATGAGGAAACTTTTGGAGTGATGGATATGTTCATGATCTTGATTGTGGCAATGGTTTCAAATATCTCAAAAACCATCATATCAGTTATACTTTGATAAAGCTGTAAATGCTCTCCAAAAAAATGACAACAAAGCAAACACAGTCCATATTTTATGGCAGTCACTCTTTAGTAGGACAATGTTGCTGTTATTTACAGAATTCTTACTTTGTGTCAGATAATGTCCTTGGTCTCTATGTGGCATTTCTGTTAACACAGGGTGGTATTATTACCTACTTTAGATCAGGAGGAAAGTGAAGTTAGAGAGGTTAGGATATAACCTCTCCAACTTCAGCTCTCTAACCAGAAATTGGAGTTCATAGCCATTCCCATATGGAGCTTAGCATGTGGGAGGCTGAAGTATGAGGAGGGGCAGGAGCATAAATAAGCTTGCATGCCAAGGTCAGGAGCAAATCTTTCATCTTGCAAGTCCATGGATTTGTCAAGAGTTGCCTTGACATCAAACATAAATGGATCAAAATGAAAGGATTTAAAAAATGGAATTAAGAAAGGGGTGGAAAGAAGGAAGGAAGGAAGGAAGGAAGGAAGGAAGGAAGGAAGGAAGGAAGGAAGGGAAGGAGGGAGGAAAGGAGAAAAGAAGAAAGGAGGGAGGAAAAAACCAGGTTGTACTGTCAAGGATTTTAAATGATAATTTGTACATAATTCTGATAGAGCTTAGGCCTTGAGATGTAACAATCTCAAGGCCTAAGGCCTTGATGGATGAGGCTGGCTGGGGAAGGGCTGGTTGTGGGTCTTGTACACTCCTACTTAGTGATCCGTCCTCTCCAGTATCTGTGTGTGAAGGACAGTTGGGGAAATTCACTGCAATTATACACAGTCTCAGGAATGACCTTTAATACTTCGGTGATGAATAAAGTGAGAGACTAGTAGGGGGGTTCAGTCAACGCTCCTTGGACTTTCCTTGGAAACACTGAATGATACCCTAGAAAGGAAACTTTGTGGACACTGAGATCATAACCTAATTATCGCTCAGGTTATGGATGCTTTCCCACATGGGTAATTCCAAAGGCCTAGTGAGAAATTACTCACTTTGGGACAACACAGAGAAAAAAATCCCAATTATAGCATTTTGTGATTATTATCAATTACAAATGTATTCAGTTTATTGGAAATGTAACCGTATGGCTCTTTAAAAGTAATTATTTACTTTCAAAAACATGAATATGCTATTTTCAGTACGATATAATCTGAGTCACAGACTTCAGATGGGTTTGTTACGGACTGCATGTTCCTATTCCCCCAAATACATATGCTGAAGCCCTAACTCCCCTTGTGATGGGATTGGAGGTGAGACCTTTAAGAGAGAATTAGGTCATGAGGGAGTCCCTCATGATGGGATTCGTGCCCTTATAAGAGGAGATGCCAGAGAGCTTGCTCTGTCTCTCTCCCATGTAAAGACCCAGTGCGAAGGTGGCCATCCACAGCCATGTAGAGAGTGCTTACCAGGAACCAAATGGCCAGCACCTCGATCTGGAATTTCCAGCCCCTGAAACTGTGAGAAAGTAAACGTCTGTGTAAGCCCCCCAGTCTATGGCACTTAGTTATGGCAGCCCAAGCAGGCTGAAGCACAGGACTGTTATAACCCATTCTGCAAGAATGCGAAAGCAGCCATCGTCCACACGAAGCTGCAGAGGAGACAGTGACCACGAGGCCATCAGTGTTCTGGTTTTGACTCTCCACCTAACATAATTTCTGACTTTGAATGAAGCTTCACTTTTGTGACTTTCATAGTAAAATCAGGGGTCGGACATAAATGCCTTGAACCCTTTCGGGTTCCCACGAAATCAGACTGTATTTTTGCAATTGTTGGTTGAGTGTTATGACTTACACCTAGTCTCAGCCTAAAAGGGTGACAAAGAAATGGGACAACTTCTGGTCTCTGTTTCTGGAGGGTTCTCATCTATCTACAACTTTTATGTGATTTGTTAACTTGAAGGCCTTTTCCTGAAGTTGGGGTGATTGGATTAGGTTCCTGGTTATTATTTGCAGCAATAATAACGAGTGGTTACTATGTAAAGTGCCTTAGGGCAAGCTTAGTTGCCAGACAACTAGCTTTAAGTTCTTGAAGTACTAAGACACTAGGGGGCTAGTTCAACAACGCCTGTCATCTCTCCTGTGATTTAGAGCTGTTTGTGGTGAGCTCGGGCCAGCAACAGGTGTTGAGGCCTCAACTGTCATTGTAGGTAGGTGGGCAAGACCAATTAGGCAGTGCAAAGTCATTAGTGTGTGTAATTATTCCAGCTCCCCCTTGAACAGCTGTCCATGAAGGGATAGATGGACACTAGAGGGGTCTGGCTGTCTGGGTGGGTGGAGGAAGGTGGGGGTGTTTCACAGAATTTCACAGTCCCCTTGGCAGGCATAACCACAGCCATTAAACTGATCTCATACATCTTGATGTTATTTTTCTCAACGAGTAATAACCTCAGCTTTCCATGACTGTGGTTTCTGTAAGCTGAGAACAAATTCCTTGACTCTGAGTGAAGGTGTCCAACTGGAAACAGAGAAAATAAATTCATTCCATAAAGGTATTTTGTCATCAGGGAGTGCCTCATATTTGGAAGAGTCCAGTGGGTAAAGGTCACTTTGGAAATCACCAGAGGAGTAATTAGTCACTCAGGCATACTAATAACCAACACTTATTGAGCATCTGCTGACTACAAGGCCCTGTGTTGGATGTTTCAGATACTGCAGATGAACAACTACGGCTCTTGTTTTCCAAGAGTTCACATACCACCAAGAGAAATGAAAATTTAAACTATAAGATTTAATCAAGTGAAACTGTAGACATTCAACTACTTTGGCTCATTAAAACACAGCAATTTCATATGGCTCACACAGATGTTAGCACATTTTATGTATAACATACTACCAGAACAGTGACGTGCAATTGATTTAATGTTGGCTCATTGTCAAATGGCTTTAAAGAGGAGAGGACATTTAACTTTGGCCTTAAAGGGAAAATAAAATTTTGAAAATAATTTAAAAGATGAGGTGAAAAGGAAGTAAATTGCATTAATGCCATAAATGTTTATTGAGCATCTACTATGTGGAGGACGGTATAATATGCTTGCGAGGCAGTGTTCAGCCTACATGTTGATAGTCTCTGGCTTCCTGGAATTTATACTCCAAGGACGGAGTATAAAACCCTAAAGAATAACTACCCAACTATTATTTAACTACAGTTCTGAGAGGTGCTAGAAAGAAGCTAAGTTTGCTATGAGAGAAGGTAACAGGGGCCTCATTTGATCTGGGAGGCCAGAATGAGCTTTCCTTAGCTGAATTTTCTGAGGTAAGACAGAATTAACCAGAACCAGATACAGGTTGTAGGAAGCATTAGCCTGACCAAGACCCTGCAGCAAGCCGAGGGAGCAGCCGTCCACCTTCTCAGAGTTGAAAGGTCTTCAGAGCCTGCTTCTCTCCAATGTGATCATGTCTCCACTGTCTCTGGCATTTGCTAATCATACACTAGGAGATCTTGGTTCAAGGATGAAGCCAAATCACAAAGTAGGTGACTTGGGCGAAGACATTTAAACTAGAAGCCATCTGTATGGAAGGCAAATCAAATAATTAAATAAAAATGAAAGCGAGAGGGTATTGAGTTTTCCAGTTGTTCCAGCATTTTCGGCCTGCTTTTCAGATTCTTGCTATGTCCCCTTAGGTTCTAAGCCCAGAATGCATTAGAGAAAATAGGCTTCAAACTTCTCAGGAGCTTTTACCTGAAAGCATGTCAGAGTTTCCCACCTTTGAGGGGTACAGGCAGTTTACAAAGTAACCCCATTTGGACACGCGCGGCTCTCTTCTGGAAGGCTCAGGACTCTGGCACGGACTCTGAATGGAGGGACAGCCTCAGATCAGGGCCTGACTAGCGAAGATCAGGGCTGAGGCAGGCCTGGGCTGCTGGGAGGGGTGAGGACAGAAGATGTGATGGGGTTGAGAGGCTGGGGAGCCACTGTCACCCGAGGGTCCCAGTACGTTTTTCACAGACTCGTCTTTGCCTTCTCGTCATGCCTCCCATCACAGCATTTGCCAAAGGATCTGAAGCCCTCACGGTGGTTATCTTCCCTAAATACAAAAATGCATCTTGCAAGTCCCAAGAGAGTTCTGGACTGTAGGCTGAGGCTCTTTAAGATCTTTCAGTGAAAAAAAAAATTGATGGATTGATTGGTTCCCTCATTCATTTAATAAATATTTTGAGCATCCCAAGTGGCCAACTTTGCACTGGGAGTAGAAATAGTCATGAGCAGCATGTAAGCAGTTGTTGCCCAGCAAGGCCTATTCCAGGGAGCTGCAGACCAGTAAATTCATAATGACAACGTAACTACAAGTATTTAGAGAAGGAGAAGCACAGACGGGAGAACCCACTGGGGCAGCATTTAACATGGCTAGCCTGGAAGAGCAACAGGGATAGCATGTGCAAAGACCCTGGGGTGGGAGACAGGCTGGTCTCAAAAGTAGCTGGCCATGGTCTGACTGTATTGCTGCATTGCCGCATGTCCTCAGGTGAGTTATTAATCCTCTCTCGGTTTCAGCTTCCCCATCCAGGATTTAAAACTTTGAATTAACATGTCTACATTCTCAGATTTGTCAAACATTCAACAGATGAGCAACAGATTAATGATCTTCAGACATTTCTGTTCACATACCCATTAAGACAATTCCTAAACACTTACTGGTTTAAAATATCCCACACATATTTTTAAGTTAACATATAAAATTTATCATGATGCGACAAAAAAACCTTCTTTAATAGTTGATAATTTTTACCGTACTCCATTTTCTTCTTCTACTTGATTTTATTCTAATATATTTTTTGGTCTGAAAGTATTTCATTGATCATCTTATCCTATATGTCTGCAACAAAAATATGTATATAAATTGAAATTTGTTCTTCAAGCTTTCCAAGACCATATATTTAAAGAGTTTGTTCTGGCCCTGGCCAGTATGGCTCAGTTGGTTAGAGCATCATCTCAAAACCCAAAAGGTTGCAGGTTCAATTCCCAGTCAGGGCACATGCCTAGGTTGTGGGTTCAGTCCTCAGTTGGGCATGTATAGGAGGCAACTGATCGATGTTTCTCTCAAACACTGATATTTCTCTCCTTCTATCTCTCCTTCTTCCTATCTCTCTGGGATCAAAAAAAGCTTCCTCTGAATAATTATTACATTTAGGAATAGTAGCAGTACTTAACGGTGCAAAGCAACCTAAATATAGCATAAATGTTTTACATATTATACATTACAATGAAATATTAAAGGAAATAGTTTAATGTAACAGATGTCCTTATTCTTGTATTTTTAAAAATACTTACATATAAATGTATTCTGCTTTATAGTAAGACAGGTTTGGGCACCAATTTTATTGTTATTTTTCATTTTATAGATGTAAGTTTTGAGAAATCTTGTTTATAAAAATAAATAGGAAGAAATGGGAAGAGTTGTGGATACCAGTGTCTTTGAACTCCATCTGAGTTGTTTGGCGAAAAGTAACCAAAAGTTCTTGCAGTTCTTTTGATGAAAGCAACAAATTGGAAGCTGACTGATGTTGAGAAAGATTCACTTTCTAGTCATAAATTTCTTCTCTTAACTTTGGGGAGCTACACCAGAGAGCTTTTTCCTGAGGCTAATTAGGATGACAGTTATTTGTTCATGTTCCTCTTTCACTTGGGCTTCTTGTTTACCCAGATATATTCTGGGAAGATTGGGAAAGAGGGAATATTATTAACTTTTAACACGTTTGCAAATACAATATTTTAAAGGGAGGCTATTATTTTATTGCATGCGTTTATGCAGCGTGTTTGTCATAGTTCGCCCCTCACACACAAGCTCCAGCACAGGCCCAGGGCACAGCCCCCTCAGACCAGTTAGTCACGTTGGGCCATTCCTGGTAGAAAAAGTTCTGACTTCATTTTTGAACCCAAGTTTCCTTGCAGGCATGTGACAATCATCTCACTTCTGAATCCCAGTTCCTTGATTATTATTATTATTTTTAATCCTCACCCAAGGAAATGTTCATTGCTTTTAAAGAGAGAGGAACAGGGAGAGAAACATTGATGTGAGAGAGAAACATTGATTGGTTGTCTCCTGTACGCATCCCGAATGGGAATCGAACCCACAGCGCTCTGACTGACAGAGCCAACTGGCCAGCACTGCATCCTGATTCTTGTTTGGGCATAAATAGCCTTTGTCTGACTTGTCACCTGGATGAGTAATGTGCCTCCAGCTCCAATGTTTCCTAAGGACATTTTCCTTATGTCCCTGTCAGGGGACTGTCTTTTGAAAGAAATGTTTTCTAGAACTCTCTTCATATGTGCTGCCCAGGCGACCTTTATGCCTAGTAAGCGACACACCCTAGTAAGTTTTAGCATGGGTGAGAGGCATGGCGTTTTTTAATAAAATGGGAGAAAAGTGGCTGGCAAAAGAAAAAAAAAGTGAGAAATGCGAACTACAGAAAGCAGACATATTCTTAGGAGAAAGAATACAAATATAGGCTGCAAATCTAAAAATTAATTTCTTTACAACTGTTAATGCCTGAATAGCCCCCGGAAAAATGTTCATGTATCCCTGTTTAAAGAATACTGATTTAGAAACAACTCTTGTTTGCAAATCTAGCCCCAGAGCACTAAATTCTTTCAGATTTAGAAGGCAGCGACTCATCTCTCCTCCTAGTTCAGGGAAACCAGTTCTCTCCTTAAGAGGAACTGGTACTTTTAGCACAGAGAGGCCCTGAGTTGCAGACGCCCTGAAGCCCACAGGCTGCCTTCTCATTTCCCACACAGATTTTCTTACCTGAACATCTGCAGAAGGAGAACTCAGCCTCGGGGTAAATCCTCTGGGGCAGCTGGTTAGGTTAACTGAACTTCAGGATGTCTCCATGACAACAAAACAAATGGTAGGTTTTATGCAGCTGAAAGAATTTCAACCTGCCCAATGATGATTTTATAGGTAGAGAAACCAGAGCCAGAGAGATGGCTGATTGATGTTCCCTGAATTACAAGTCAGGAAGCAGCAGTAAGGGGACTGGAAGCGAAGGTTCCCGATTTCCCTGGATAAATGAAGCGCTGGCGGCATCACATAGGTGAAACAAATGGGTTGACTGACCACGTTTTTATTTTTTTTACCTAGCTGCCCAGTGTGTCTTTAAGACACAGTTGTGATTTCTTCATCTGTGGTCAGATGGTCTTGTAGCTACCTCCTGGAATGTTCAGAGAATTCATAGCAAGAGGTGACTGGGAGGTTTGTTTAGCATGACTTCCCCCAGAGTAAGTTTTTCAGAAGCTTTGTCAACTTTCAAGCGGCCTGGGGGTGCACAGGATTCCTGCTGGACTTAGGCTAAAAGAGAGTCAAAGCTTGTGATGTGCTTGTAATTGTTCCAAATTGCAGATGCTTCAAAGTAAATTCCTTTAAGTCTCTCAGCAAAGCTGGTTTCCTCTCTGGGGCTTTGCTCATCTAATTCAGACTCCACTGCTCACGCCCTACTTTGCACCTGCTGGGAATTCCAGAGCGTCGGAGCAGGGCAGCCATGTCCAGCCCTCAGTGGATGACCCCCGTCAGCTGCACTTGACTCAGTCAGGGGACGGCCTCCCACAGCTCTGGGAGATGCCAGCAGAAATGCCCGTCTAAGTGGGACCTCGAAGATGGGGAGAAGTGCAGCCCCACCATGTATCGCGCATGCGTCGTCACTGCTCCTCCTCTGTCTGAAACGACCCAGGAGGGTATCCATAGAAATCAACATACTGATGCAGGTGAAACTTGGTGCCTGTGCGTGCAGGTGAAGGCAGTCTACAGGGCTAGGAAAGCAAGGAGATGAATTTATGGGTGAATTTAGTAAGAACAGAGAGTTCATCCGTGCAACGAGGCGTCTCATTTTCAGAATCCATTGGGTAATTCTCTTTGTTTTGGAAATACCTTTAATAAATCCTTAAAAATTAATTCAGGCAACTTTGCCAAGAAAAAAAAAACCAGGAATCCAGCTGGATAGGAAACATAATTATCTGGAACCTAAAACTATTGTTACGTGGAGGGGTTTTAGAAATTATCTGGGAAATGGAGATACATATTGTATAGGATTGTGGTGAATATAAAATGTTGGAATAAATGGGAGGCATTTAGCCAGAGCCTTGCACATACTGTGATTTCTCACTGAACTCAGTTCTATCATTTCATAGGGGAAGGGCCTGAGGCCTGGAGAGACCGACTAGTCTGCGGTCAGAGAGCTGCCCGTGAACAGACCCAAGTCCTTCGAACTGACACGCGATAATGGCATCCTTTCTACTTCCCATGTTTCCAAACCAGCAAGTTTAAGTCGACACGTTTCAGCTCAGCCCCCAAACTCTAAAAATGCTGAGGGAGACGGGACATTTTTAGAGAAAAGACTTCTGGGTCACGTCTGTCACTAAACATTGCTTGAGTTGCTGGACGAGTCAGATGGAAGCGTGGTTTGCACCAGAGCCTCTGTCTTGTATCAGGGAGGGCGCTGCGTCTGCACCCCAGGAGGCCTGATTCCAGAGGGGCCCGCACCTCCGGGGTGCGCGCAGGCCAGGGTCTCGAAGGAGAACGGGGGCGGGGAGGGGGAAGGAACAGCTGGGAAGGCAGGGATGCTTAAACAAATGGAAACTATGGAGCCTTCTCTCCTTTACCTCAAATTTCCAGAAACTTTACCTTCAACAGCTATTTATTCTGGCCACTCCCAGGATCGGTGAAGCCCTCTGTAGATCGGAATTAAGAGGAGCTGACTGAGGGGAGAATGGTAAGAGCAGGGACCTGCCTGTCCAGGTGAGTCCTGCGGGCATTTCCGCCGGGGTCTCTCTCACTGATGCGCAGTTGCGGCTCTGTTACAACTTCGCAGAATAACGCAGACACCGTGTAACTGTTCTTTCTCTTATAAAAGCCAATAAATATGCCGGTTACATAAATATATTTTTTTCTAAATATAGTTAGAATACTTTGTTACTAGTGTATTCTTTAAAATTCACTCCTTTAAAATTGATCTTTCTCCCTTCTATTAATTGTATTTGACTATTTTCATATATATAGAAGGTTTTGGACACTTTCTATATATTTTAGTTTATATCATGCTGCTATTTTAAAAGATTTCTTTAAGAGGAAGGGGTGGGAGAATGGACAAAGATGGTGAAGGAGAATACAATCTATAATGTTGTGACAAGTTTGTACAGGGACAGCTGGTCATTAGAATTAGTGGGGTGACCACATTGTAAGGTATAAAAGTGTTGAATCACTGTGTTGTATACCTGAAATTAATGTATCTAATATAATACTGTACACCAACTATATTTATGTTTTAAAATTTTCATTTATTTGTGCTAGTTACTTTTCTTTTTTGTTTTTCCCAGTACTGTCTTAGATTTTTTAAAATTTATTTATTTATTTTATTTAATTATTGTTCAAGCACAGTTTTCTGTCTTATATTCCCAGCCCTGCCCCCCAGTGCTCCCCACCTCCCTCCCATTTCTGTCCCCCACTTTAGTTATTGTCCATGTGTCCTTTATACTTGTTCATGTAACTCCATCCCCCTTTCCCCTGTGATTCTCTCCCCTCTCCCCTCTGGTCCCTGTCAGCCTGTTCCGTATTTCAGTGTCTTTGGTCATATTTTGCTTGCTTGTTTGTTTTGTTGTTTAGATTCCTGTTAACGGTGATATCAGATGGTATTTGTCTTTCACCGCCTGGCTTATTTTGCTCAGCATAATGCTTTCCAGTTCCATCCATGATGTTGCAAAAGGTAGGAGCTCCTTCTTCCTTTCTGCAGCATAGAATTCCATTGTGTAAACGCACCATAGTTTTTTGATCCAATCATTTACCGATGGGCATCTAGGTTGCTTCCAGCTCTTGGCTCTTGTAAATTGTGCTGCTATGAACATTGGGGTGCATATGTTCTTTGGGATTGGTGTTTTAGGGTTCTTAGGATACAATCCTAGCAGTGGAATTGCTGGGTCAAAAGGCAAATCCAATTTTAGTTTTCTGAGAAAATTCCATACTGTTTTCCACAATGGTTGTACCAGTCTGCAATCCCACCAACAGTGGACCAGAGTTCCCTTTTCCCTACAACCTCTCCAGCACTTGTTGTTTGTTTCTTTGCCTATGATAGCCATTCTGACTGGTGTAAAGTGGTATCTCATTGTGGTTTTAATTTGCATCTCTCTGATAGCTGGCAATATCGAGCATCTTTTCATGTGTCTCTGGATTCTCTGAATGTCCTCCTTGGAGAAATGTCTGTTCAAGTCCTTTACCCATTTTTTAATTGGGTTGCTTGTCTTCTTTGAGTGGAGTTGAGTGAGTTCTTTGTATATTTTGGAGATTAAACCTTTGTCTGAGGTATCATTGGCAAATATGTTTTCCCAAACAGTTGCTTCTCTTTAATCTTGGTACTGTCTTAGATTTTAAAAAACATTTTATGATTTCTTTTTTTAAAGATTTTATTCACTTATTTTTAGAGAGAGGGGAAGGAAGAAAGAAAGAGGGAGAGGAGAGAAACATCAATGTGTGGTTGCTTCTCATGTGCCCC
This sequence comes from Sturnira hondurensis, assembly GCF_014824575.4. Classification (NCBI taxonomy): domain Eukaryota; kingdom Metazoa; phylum Chordata; class Mammalia; order Chiroptera; family Phyllostomidae; genus Sturnira; species Sturnira hondurensis. The sequence continues at coordinate 4,527,274 of NW_028096783.1, read as the reverse complement.
CTATTTGGGATCTGGCCTGCAACCCAGGAATGTGCCCTGATTGGGAATCGAACTGGTGAGCCTTTTTGTTCACAGGCTGGCATTCAGTCCACCACTGGGCCACACCAGCCAGGGCCCAGTATTGTCCTAGATTTAAAGAACACACATTTGGGGGCCATTGGAGAGGGAAGGTTGAAAAACATGCTTGACAGCCATGCTCACCCAGTCATGAGCACTGAGTCTTCACAGTATTCCATTTTCCAGACAGATGAGAGAGAGATAGAGAGAAAGAAAAGTCTTTATCTACATATATAACTCTGTAATATATCAGCTTTTTAGAAAAGCTAGATAAATTGTGTGTATTTATGATTTTGCATTCTGCTTTTTTTGTTTTCTAGGTGTCAGCTGAGGCCTCCCTATCTCTCTTGAGACTGGGTAAATTCACAAGAAATTTCCCAACCCTGTTGTGTATGGATTTCCAAAATTCCTGGCAATCTGTCTCTGAATGTCTGGGGAGGGGACAGACTGGAGTTTGTGTTCTCAAGTCTTCTTCTGTTTCCTGGGCCACTCCTATACTGCTCACAACTCTGTCTCCATTTACCCCTGTAGAACTGTCCATAGAGTTAAATAGACCAAATGCCTCCACTTGTGAAGAATGAGGGTAAGCAGAGAAGACATCTCTGAAGCCATTGGGGGGCTGAACTGGGCAGATGATGAAGAAACACAGCCCCGAGTGGCAGAGTGGCCCTCACCATTCTCAGAGTGTTTGAGCCCCACTGTCCCCAGAAAACTTCGCCAGCCTTTTACCCTCGTACAAACCTTTTATTGTCTTCTTGGATCCCCTCTTTCCCTCTCTTCTAAGAAGAAAAACTACTGATTCCTCTCCTTATTTGATACAGAGCATCTTTCTCCTTTCTCTGGTACATTAGCGGTTAACCCAGGCAGCCTTATAAAGACTTTTGTCCTCAGAGACAAGTCTCTATCCAGGGGGAATTCTGGGGCTGCCCCTGTGAAGCCAGCGTTGTCAAAACTGATCTTATTTTTATATGTAAGTCATGCTTTATATTTATATCATGCTCAGCTGTATATTGGCTATTTTGTATAGCTTTATACAAAAACTTAAAACCACGTGTACACAGAACAGCGGCAGTGATTTGTATGGCAAGCTCACTGTGACTTATGGTTTGTCCTGGGGTCATCTGACAGGTATTCTCAAAGGCCTGCCTGTCTTGTCTCTCTGAGTCCCACAGGGAAACAGGGCAGGCACCTGGGAGTGTGGCGAGTGGGGAAGTGGCAGGATTCAGGCTCATTGAACTAGAGCAAGGATTTTCCTCAAGGGATCGAGAACAGAGCTGAAGAGTGAGTCAAAGTCACCACTCTTACGGAGTTCCAAGGGTTGCGCTGGGGAAACCAAGATTAGTTGGCAAATCCAAAGATTGGGAATAAAGTAGAAAACTAAAACTCTGTGTGTGTGTGTGTGTGTGTGTGTGTGTGTGTGTGTGTTGAGGTTGGGGGAGGGAGAAAAAGCCAAGGATGGAAGGATGTTGGAGCATCAAAAAGTGGCCTTGTTTGATAACATACTCTTGGCAACCAGAGCTTCGGTCCACCCTCCGGGGGACACACAGGTACTCCTGGGCATCCTTTTGTCCACAGGAAGCCACTGCTTCCTTGCAGGTTACTGTTATCGGGACTCACTGGCATCCTGTTCTTTTCTCAGCAACAGTCACACCTTTGTGATCACTGTCATTGCAAGTGTTGTTCAGTAGTTGGCTTTTCCCCAGAAAATGTCCTGGGAAGCCTGCTGTGTTTTGAATCCCATGGGGAAAAAAGTGCTGGTTTGAAGGTTAATGGCAACGGCAGTTTTATACCAGTGGTAGGTCTCGTTACACGGGATCATTCACCACTCTAGAGTTTGGAAATCCTGAAATTCATTCATTAGCTCCCCACAGAATCCTTATAGCAGGCATTTATTAAGTAGCTGTCTTGACTTTGGGTTTTAGTTGAGTTCTTACAATTACATGGTCTTTAAAGATTCTTTCTTTTTCTGACTATAAAAATGATATATATTAATATATATACAAAAACACAAAAATAGATAATTTAAAGGTTGAAATTCCTCCATAATCCTATGCCTATAATTCTACCCCTAAAAATCACTGTAAATACTTAGGCATATACATACATGTTTGTATACACATGCACATTTATGTTTATATTTATAATTCAGTCTGTTCGGCAACATAAATTTTTTAATTGAGGTATAATTAACAACATTGTATTAGCTTCAAGTATACAATGTGATGATTTGATATTTGTATATATTGCAAAATGATAACCATAGTAAGTCTAGGAAATGATCACCATAGTAAGTCATAATAAGTCTAAGACAGTCATAGTAAGTCTCATCCATCACCATAACTAGTTGCAGTGTTTTTCCTTGTTATGAGAACTTTTAGATTTAGTCTCCCAGCTGCTCTCAAATATGAAATATAGTATTATTACCCACAGTCACCAGGCACATCCCCTGTGGGGGCAACTTTGCCTGCAAAGTCCTCTGGTCTGCCACATATGAAAGTGAAACTACAAAGACATAATCTGCCTGGGGAGGAAAGGTGGCTGATCTCTCAAAGAGGAAGGACCAAGAGCCCCCTGCTCAAGGGGCTTTTATTGGGTTCATTTGCACAAGTACAGGTAAGGATCAAACCATAGATAGCATTCAAAGAACTATGAGGGCTTATTCTTAGTCAGGGGCAGATAGCTAAAGAGCCACAAAACTTTGAGGAACAAACTTCTTGCTTGGACCCTTATCATTTAAATGAGAGCATTCTAAACAAAGCAGGTTTCACAGGATCTTTACGTATTCTTTCTTATGACTGATTTACCCCTCCCCCCATACCCACCCTTTCCAGCACAGGGCTGTACCGCCTTCCCCATCATAGGTTTTTAGGCTTAAGTGGATTAGAGCCAGGCAGCGCTTCTCCCCAATGGAAATGGGGACTCAGGCTATGTCACAATAGCCGGGGGATCAAGGGTCCATCGCTCTCTCTTTGTCGCAGCCCCCCTGAGTCTTTCCATGAGGGCCTCCCAAGTGATTGTGTCTGGCTTAGGTTCCCCTCTTCTGAGGAGTCTTACCTGTCATCAACTATCTGACCATGCTTTGGGGGCAAGGGATGAAGCAGAAGCAGCGCTTGCTGCCAGAGACAAGCTTTGTCTCCTGTGGCCCGCATTCCGGAGGTGGCTCACTTAAACATAGGAGGCAGTTACAATTCCTAAAACCAGGCAGGGTGATTCCCAAGAATCTCCCCCTCAAGTTTTATTTGTTTTGTACATTTTGACCTCCTTCACCCATTTCATCCATCCCCCAACTTCCCTTCTCAATTTCCATGAGCTAATTTTTGTTTTGTTTCAGTTCTTTGGTTGTGGGTTTTTTTGTTTGTTTTTTAGTTTACATATAAGATCATGCAGTATTTATCTTTTTCTGTCAGATATATTTTACTTGGCATAATGACTTCCATGTTGTCCATTTATGTCACAAATGACAAGATTTTCTTCATTTTATAGCTGAATAATATTCTATTATATAAATATACCACATTTCCTTTATCTATTCACTTATCAATGGACATTTAGGTTAGTTCCAAGTCTTGGTTATGGTAAATACTGTTGCAATGAACAGGGGGTGCATACATCTCTCCAAATTAGTGTTTTTGTTTCCAGATAAACACCTAGAAATGTGATTGCTGAATCCTATTTTTATTTTTTATTTTTTGAGAATGCCCACACTCTTTTCCTAACTAGGTGCAAATTACTGGAGGTAGGAGGGGAAGTCCTGAAAGCGGTAGAGGTTCCACTGAGGTCAAAGATGTTTGCCACCGGGGCTGTGTGACGACGTGAGCGGGACGATGGAAGGCGGTTTCCAGGGGCGAGTTGTTCGTATTCATAATTTTGAAGGTGGTCATTCTGCCAAAAACTCGACCCAGAGTGGGACTGCCAGGTGTGGTGAAATAAAATGGAAGAAAGATTAGCAGGTAGAAGAGCGTGAAGAATCGGAAAGGCCAGAGGTCACAGAAGGAGGACAGGAGCGCAGTGAGGAAGACCGTGAGCTGGGCAGAAGCACAGAGAGGCAGCGAGCAGGGGCCTCCTCGGCCGAGAGCATCAGGTAGGAGGTGATATCGCCAGACGGCAGGTGTGGGCAGAAGGAGGACTTTGTCATGAGGTTGCGAGTCTATTTTCCCCATTCTTTTCTTATTTTTGTAGTTTGTTATATTTTTTTAAAAACACGGACCCTGTTAGGATGTAACGAGTGAGCAAGGAGTTACACATATGTGAACGAATATGGCTTCATGTGAGCCTGCCTAAGTCAGGGGGGACCTGGGTGCCAGGTTTCGTTGTTTTAATGGCATTTGATAGACAAAAGAGAGTTTATTGAAGGTTTCTGAGCAGAGCAGTGGCATTATCCTAGGTAGGATTTATGAATTCTAATCTAGTGGGGGTGTCTCAGGTGGTACAAACAGAAGCAAAACTCTAAATGGGAACTGGTAAAACACAACAGCTAAGGCGGCAATTTGGCACCAAGTTCTTAATGCCTTGCTCACTGTAGTGCCCTGGAAGGATGGGAGACTTCTGCAAAAACGCCCTGACAATGTTCGGCCCCTGAGTGGATAAGGAGAGTGACAAAGTGGAGAAAGGAAGGATGGAGACAAGCAGCACCGTCAAACCTGCAGTTGCATCGGGAAGATGAAGACCAAGATGTTCCCCAAATTTAACTACCGGAAAGTGGGAGGTGACTTCCGACACAGCTGTTTCAGGACTTGGTGGAAGCACCACGCAGGGGCTCAGGGAAGGAGTGGGGGCTGGGACAGCAAGGCTGGCTGGCTGGCTGCCCTGTCAAAGAACTTGGTAATGGGAAGGAGAGAAATGACACTGGAGGGAAAAACTGTTTTAGGAATTTTTCTAGTTTTTAAGAAAGGAGATTTCTTCTTGGAAGACCCTGTTCACTTGACCACTGAGTGGTCTCTCTAGTTTTCCTTCCTCTCTCCTAGTTTTCTCTTTATCTCACTGGCCTTGCCTTTATTGAAAAAAAAAAACCAAAAACAACTAAGTTTGGAAGAGACGATTAGGAGGTTAGGGTGACATTGTGAGTTTTCCAAAATCTGACTCCCCAGGTTACAATCTGGCCTTTGGATGCATTTCAGCCAAAGCGAGACCAGGCATGCAGCAAAGATAAAGAAGACAGAGGAGAGGGTGGGATGACCTTCTGCATTCTCATGCCTCCTGCTTCATTTTCTCCAGAACTCCTGATCTAGGAAATTATTTTTAATATAACATACAGATGTTTAGAGTACATAACTACTTCAATGTTTGAAAACAAAGTAAAACAGAATAAAATGTTGGATTGAGAGTTAAGTGTTGGTGGAGTTAGGAATTCAGAATTTAATCCCAAATCCCTTACCACATTTCTTATAGTATTTCAAATCGGGGTCCAAGCCCCTGGGAGATAACCATACCAATGAGAGCCACTACATTATTTAGTTTCTGAACAGTGTTTTTCTTCATGGAGTAGTGAAGCAACCCCTTTGTTGCGGGTGGATTGGTGAGCATGAACACAAAAGCAGGATAATGTGAGTGACCCAGAGTCTGGACAACATGTCAAAATAGTAGGAATGTGAGGTACACAAGGTCCAGCAACATCGTAGGAAGAAGCAATGGAATCAGACTAATTCTCTCACAGGGGTGTCCAACCTTTTGGCATCTCTGGGCCACACTGGAAGAAGAAGAGTTGTCTTGGGCCACAGGTTAAATACACAAACACTAACGAAAACTGATGAGCAAAAGAAAATTGTAAGTAAATTTACGGTTTTGCATTGGGTTGCACTCATAGCTGTCCTGGGCTGCATGTGGCCTGGTGGACACCCTGCAAGAGGCAGCTTCTCATGCAGGCATTTGCCTCAGAACCAAAGCGGCTCACAGAGAGCGACTTGCTGTGCGAGGCAAAACAGAAGCTTGACCTCATCAGGTCTTGTTCTGGGGCCTTCAGGCAGCTGCCCATATGGGGAGGGGGAGGAAAAACCCCCAAAGAAAGGAGGTAAGTGTAGAACAACTGGGCAGAGCCTCCTTTGCAATCAGTGTTTGGAGAAGACGAGGACGACAAGCTCATTCTCTCTCTGGATGCTTCTCTGTCCCGCCCTTTAGAGTTGGGCCATGAAGTCTTTGAGTCCCCTGTAGGGTACTTTGTGTGTATGTGGTGTCAACAATAAGAAAAAAAATATTGACATACACGTTGCTTAAGGCAGAGCGGAAGGGAGAGGTAGACCACCTTGCCTCTCCCCCGTGCCCATCCCCTGCCAGCGCCCCATGGCCAGGCCCAGCCAGAACCCAGCTGCCACAGGACTTTGGGGAGAACAGCCTGCAGGGATCGGTGGCCCTCTGAACCAGAACGGATGGGGGATGAGCAGGAATGCAGACGTTGACGAAGAGGCCCAGGCCTGGTGCACAGATGCTCAGTGACAAGACCTAATCTCACTGAGCCCAGCTGGATTACTCTGAGTTTCCAGCAGACCCTTGCTGTTCTTTTCACTTCCCTCATCCGAGGGTTCATCCCTTCTTTGCCTTGTTTTCCTTCCATGTCGGTTCCTTTCCAGATTGTGTGGTTAATGAGAAGTAAAACCTGTGTCTCCCAGCACACAGTCTCGTTTTTGCATTTCTGGGGAAAGCCCTTTTGTCTGAAACTGAAGGAGGGACAGAGACTGCATGTGAGGTGGAAGGAGTGAGCACTGGCCCCACTCATAGAGCCTGTGTTCACTGGGGAGAAGCAGTGCCAGGCTGGCTTGGGAGGTGAACCAGGGCAAGGTGAAGAAGGAAGAGCGTTAAGCAGAGGAGATGGTCACGCTGTGGAGAAGTGAGGCCTGTCTTCCCACTGGCCTTTCCTTTCTAGGTGTCCAACACTTGTCTGCTCTTCTCACCCACATGCTCCACCCCTCTCCCAGAAGAGACCCGAAGCGAAACCCAGACAGGCATGCAAAGCCACAAAACCAAATAAAGTTTCTGCTTTGCAGTGAGACAGACTATGAGCTGCTCGTGTCTCACTGGGACTTTAGTTTGGTATTCCTTTGCTGGGGTACTTGCATTTAAAGTTTCATTCCACGTGGTGATATGAAATGCCTTACACACTATCAGAGAAAGACTAGGTGTGAGGAGTCTGTTTGGTGCCATAAAGCATTTCAGACGCTTGTCTGCAGGCAGGTCCTGGTGTGGACGGAGGACAGCTGGGTGGGGAAGACAGACGAGAGGGAGCGCAGTGCTGACTGCTGACGACCACGATCGTGGGAATTGGGCACCGAGTAAGGTCATGGAGGCGCTTGTGACCTGAGCACCCAACTTTCTCTGTGCTCGTGATTTCTAAGTAGGAGGTCTAAGACCTGAAAATCCAGAGGGAGTAGGATTTCTGCGTCAGATGAGGAAACGAGGTGAGTAAAGCCCTTGGGAGACTTGGAGGGGCTCAGAGAGGGGAGTGGCTAGAAACCCTGCCACTCAGAGTGCCCAGGGAGTGGCGTCCATCCTGCAGAGCCAGAGCTCACTTGGGAGCCAAGGAAAGCGGAGGAAAAAGAATCAAGGAGCTGGTAATGAAAAAAATACAATGAAAATTTTAAGAAGAAAAGAAAAATCAGGGAACTAAGTGATAAGGTTAAATAAAGAAAAATAGAAGAGGAAAACATGGCTTAATCCAAAAGGAACACACTTACATTTGGATGTCATGTAATATACTTCCTGCTCCCCGAGGAGAATTAATTCCCTACCTCCCCGAGGCTATGCGATACCAGGCAGGGCTAAATCCCTGAGCCCTGGTCAGAACAGCTCAGAAAAACATCTGTAAGGATTTGCTGGCTTTCCTAAACAGAAGGGCCAGCTCCACCCCTCCAGGGACTCATGCAGAGAACTTGCTGACAGGCTGTGCAAGGAAACACAAGAGGATGCTAACCCCCAGCCTCCCCCTTCACCCCCCCCCCCCCATTAGAAAGGGGCTCCGTTTTTCCAGTCCGAGGCTGCAAGGTAACAGAAGAGATAACAATGGTTCAGGTGAGGGGCTCAGGTGATGAAGTCCTTAAATTGGAGCTTTCCCCTGAGAGAAGTCCACGAAGCACCCAGGGCCTGCCCCCTACTCGGCTTCCCGCAAAGGAAAGTGGCCCAGGAAGTTCTTCCTGCTGGAAGTGGCTATCACTGGAGCAGAGGCCAGGTGGACCCTGCTGCCTGGGTCACAGTGGGGTCAGAAACAGATTCTGCTCGCATGACGAAATGGACTAAGCAAATCTAGTCTTGGGATGTGAGAACACGACGTGCACTCAGAGAGGGCAGGTCTGTCGGGCCAAGACTTGGCCCCAAACATCGCTGGGCCACGCAAGCTTCTGGCTCCCCAGGAAGCCGTCTTGGGAGTGACGAGAGCTGTGCAGATGCGTAGCGGCCTTCCTGTGCTGCCGTAGCCACACGATGCACCTCACCCCGGGGGGGAATCTCGCATTAAACATCGTTGCAACTTAAAGTCCACTAATATGATATATATTTTTAATTTCCACTCTGAGGTGGTGTTTGGCTACTGTAGCTTCTTCAGATCACTTTCCTCTGGCTATATGCCTAACTTGTTAGTGAATCTACATCAGCTTCTAAAATGCTCTCTTGGCTTCAACACCTTAATCATGTTCTTAAATGTAACAACTGTGAGGAGCAGAAACTTCGTGGAACACTCCATGGATCAGTGATTTTCAACCTTTTTCACCTCGTGGCACACATAAACTAATTACTAATTTTGTATGGCACACTAAAATATTTTTTTTGCTGTTCTGACAAAAAAAGGTATGATTTTGATTCATTCACACTGGCTGGCTATTGTTGTGTTCGCTACTGTCATTTTTTTAAAATTTGACAATCTATAAGAAAACAGGTCAGTGTCCTTAGCTGAACAGTGAGGTATTGCATGCTTTAAAAATTCTTGCAGCACCCAGGTTGAAAATCTTTGCTGTAGCTCATCCTTTCCAATTGGTGTTAGTTTTCAGAGGAGTGCTGTCCTGTTGACAGAGAATGCTAAAACGGTAAACACTTCGCCCAACCCACTCTGCCTCCAGTGAGAGCCGGCTAAGCAAGTTTCTCCTCGCAGCCTTACCTCATCCTCCCCCATGGCCGTGAGCTAGAGGGCGTGACATTCAGAGGGCCTTCGTACTTGTAATCTTGACCTGAGTTTGCCTGGATGGGACGGAGCCACTTGCCCTTTGGAAGGCAGAAGGCCCTGGGGAGAACGCCGGCAGTGGAGACTGGAGCGATCTGCTTGGAGAGCTGGTCTGGTCTCTGCCTTCACCACTGGTGGGGAGCAGAGCTCCTCACAGGCTGCCTCCCACTTCCATTAGGAGGAGACTCAAAGGTTGTGCCTACATTTATCCAGCAGACAAGTCCTATTTTAGGTCGTAATTCTAGGACATGGGGACTAGAAGGCAAGTGATGGCAAAGGAGTGTCCATTAAGCAGGAAGTAAGTTATAGATGTGGCCGTGCTGGGCTCCTGATAGTCACACCACCCATTCTCCTGTTTCCACCTGTCTGAGGGAGGGAGGGAGGGAGGGAGAGAGGGAGAGAGAAAGTAAACATATCGCTTTTCTTTTCAGTCCTTACCCTAGGGTATGTTTATTGAAGGAGGGGGGAGGGAAGGAGAGGGAGAAACGTTGATGTGAGAAAGAGAAGCATCGATTGGTTGCCTCCAGTACGTGCCCCAACCAAGGGATCAAACCCACAGCCTCAGTATGTACCCTGACTGGGAATCAAACCTGGAACCTTTTGGTGGATGGGACAATGCTCCAACCAACTGAGCCACCTAGCCAGGGCTACGCATATTGCTTTTAAAGGAATAATGTACCTTTCTTTAAGTCTAATTGGTAAGACCTCAGAGGAAGGAGTTGTGTCCGTGTGAATGGTGCAGAAAGGAATGTCAACAGCAGAGAGGCAGTGTGAGTGAGACACAGAGACGGCGGTTGTAATTCAGACAAGAAAACGCTTTCCAGAAGGGATTGGCGTGCACAGCCAGCTCTCCCTGTCACAAGAAAGTAATTTTGTGTGCTAGAGCTCTCTAGCGAATACTCTTAGGGGCACTTATTCATGCAGTTAATAAATAACCCATCGCTTGCTCTTCCACGATAATACTAGAGATCTGCTATGAATCCCTGCCTTGCTGGATTTCCACTTTGGTTGCAGGCAGCAGGGTTTCTCAATCATGGCCCTGGTGCCATTTGAGCTGGGTCATTTATTGTTGGGGGGAGGGTTGTCCTGTGCACTGTTGGGTGTTTAGCAGCACCCCCTGCCCCTACCCATGAGAAGCCACTAGCACCCCTCTCTCAGCTGTGCAAACCGAAAGGTTTCCAGGCCTTGTCAAATGATGATGTTCCTCCTGTCCCCAGTGTTGAGAACCACTGACGTGGAGAAATCTTTTTTCTCCAGTTTTTCCCAACAATTAATTTGGCTCTTTGGGGAGCTGCAGAGGGACCAAAGACATCCTTCCCAACAATGCTCGTCACCGGCAGGCTATTGGGAGTGGAGCAGTGCTGGACACACGTGTGCCTCCAGCCCACAATCCCAGGCTGGAGGGGCAGAGGTTGCCAAGGCCATGGTCACTCCCACCCCAGCACCTGGGTTTCCCATGGACAACCCCAATCAAGTCCTGAGTGGGCCAGATCTTGCAAGAAAACAGGAATTCTGGCTTCAAAACTTGAAAACAACTCTTTGGCAACAGGCAGGGATGAGAAGAGAGATGAATGATGACACTGGCTTCCTAAAAGAACCCTCTTAATTCTGCAGGAAAGAAACCCCTGTGCTGAGACAGAGGCACAGGGGGAAGCACTATCTACACACAAAACACTCCCCAGAGTAACTCTGAACAGAGGGACACGACATCAAAAACAAACAAAGAAACAAAAAACCCTTTTGTCTGTGCAGTAGCTGATGCTTGCTCTTCATTTTAAAAAATGCTTCCCTGGTCAGTAACATCTGAATGCTGCTGGGCGGGGTAACCCGAGGTTGCCATGGTAACCCGTTTACCTGCCATGGTACCCCTGGCGGGGTAACCTGTTTTCCAGTGGCACCTCCATCATGAAACTTGACTGACTTGCTTTCCTTCTGCAGCTGAACACCTGGATACTGAGGGGTGAGAGTCATGTGCAAAACCAAGACACACCCCCAAAGAGAAGGAAGCTGCAGCAACAGGGAGGCTCCTCAAGACCTTTCAATGTGCAGACCTCACAGTCCCATTTGTGCACAAGGAGACTACTTGGGGACTAAAGTGGTTTCTGAGCACACAGTGAAGGTCAAGCAGAGCCAGGGGAGAGTTGGACCCGCATGAAAACTGGGCATGTTGGACTCCTCCCCCTGTTGCTCAAGTACAAAGAGGCATCTGGTTTGAACACGCTTCCTTTGAAGTGGAAGCTGGTCCTTCATGCCAGCACTCTGAATTCCCAAAAGAGGAGATATTTTCATTGCCACAAATAGACTAGAACTGCTTTTGAGAGGAATATTTGGCCACGTCAGGGGACTGAATTCTACTGGAAGAAGATGCATAAGCAGTCAAGTCATCAAGATCATGCAAAGTCTACTAGGACCCAGAGTGAGTGTTTGCACAAGCAGCAGTGTCTAGGTGACCTGGGACAGGTGCCTGCGCCTTGTTGGATTTCCCAAAGGCTTCCCCCTGTGGATGAACTCACGTCCTGGAGCGGCTGGATCAGTCTTGACAAGTGGTGTCTCCTGCTTGATGTATCTGCTTCCAATAAGCCAGGTTTTATAGGCTGTCAGTGGGCTGACTGCAAAGTTATAAAAGTGGGTCTCATAAAAGAGAAACATGAGTGGCTGACATGTCAGGTTGTAGCTGTGTCACTCCATGCTCTGGCAGTGGCGCTGGTCCTCATTTACAGTGAAAGAGGTGACACAGAGCAGATTTGTCGGATATTATCACGATGAGGATTTCTGCCCCCAGCGAACACAGGGCTCTGCAGGGCTAGGACGATCATGCGATGTCTGGTTCCCAGGAAAATCCATTTTCTTGCATGACCACTGAGGTGTCCTTGGCCAATGTTCCCAAAGGGAATAATACACTACAGAATGGCTGCTGGCTTCTCTGACAATGAGAGTGAGAGCTGGTAGACTTTGGGAAAGGAACGATAACTGAAGAAATAAATAGACTTCACACCAACATCTCTTAAGTTTTTGAGACTTCACCTAACTGCAGGATTTTTCTGAAAATGTGATGGCTCATTTTCACCTTATGGTATGTCTAGTTGCTAGCTAGGAGAGGTAGAGAAGGAATAGCTCATTTTAAGAACAACTTAGTTCAGGATGCCCACCCCACTTGGGGTCCAACCCACTTTGCAACCTGACCAAGGTTCCTTCCTTCCCTAGTCAACCTGCCCCTTTCGGAAATTTTACTCCTTCTCACATCTTCACCTGGGACTCCAATGTTCTAACCAGGGATGCAAGGGAGAGAATCGCCCATCGCCTGATGCAGGGTCAGAGCCATTCAAAATCCGAAGAGGAAATGAGTGCTCATAAACCTACACACAGACGGGGGCATCATCAGGACCCGAGGCCACTCCAGGGAATGGCCTTCTCCCTTTGTGTCTTATTCTCTCTCTCTTCTCCTGCACTCCTCCTTTCTCTACCCGCTGGCTTCCTTGCCCTCAGCTCCCTCAAGGTCAGTTTGAACATGGCTGTAGATGCTCCCGCTTTGACTTAAACTCACAACACCCTTCATTTCGCCTCTGCCCCTGGTGTCTCAGTCCCCTAGATGCCCTACCTCCCCCCCCCCCCCAGTTACCACCATCCCAGCTCACCTTTTGAGAACGGGCCACTGTAGAGCTTTGACAGCCTGTAGACCAGCTACCATAGGTCTTTTCCCCTGCCCTTCAACCCTGGGTGGTGGAGATTCTCCAGGAACAAGAGAAACATGCTGTTAAGGTGACCAGGCATGCGGGTGGGGCTGGTTCTCTTAGCAGGGCTGTGCCCTGCAAGCTGAGATCAGCCTCTGCATGAGCCACTGGGTGCCATCCAAGATCTTAAAGACATCACCCCATCCCCTCCATTATTCAGTTCCAACTGGTTTTTCCAACTTTCCTTCTAGCCCAGATGAAGCACTTGCTGGCCCCTGGGGACCCCTCAACTCTCTCACCTCTGTGAGTTTTTTTCTCCACATTTGGGAAATCTGCCATATGCCTCCATCCCAGTTGACTCTCAAGGCCCATCCTTTCGGTAAAGCTTTCTCTGGCCCGGACTGGTCAGCGGGGAAGAAAACTATGCATCTCTCCCATCCCTGTAAGCATATCTTGTTACAGTGTGGTATTGCAGCTCTCTCATTAAAAGGCAGAGTCTATCTCTCCAGCAGGTAGAATTGTAGCTTTGACCACCTGGCTTGTGTTGGTGAAGGAAACACCAGCAAATGTGACAGAGGAGGGTTTTTTTTAAAAATATTTTATTTATTTATTTACCTTTAGAGGGGAAGGAGAGAGGGAGAGAAACATCAATGTATGGTTGCCTTTTGTGCATCCCCTGCTGGGAGTTGGCCTGCAGGGAACCTGCCTGCAACCCAGGCATTTGCCCTGACTGGGAATCGAACTGCGATCCTCTGGTTCACAGGCCCGAGCTCAATCCACTGAGCTACACCAGCCAGGGCAGGAGGGGGTTTTAAAAGGGCGTGTGCATCAGAGGTTTCTCTCTCTCCTGTTGACAGAAGCCTCTTTTCCACCAGGAGGATAAGGCTGAACTGTAGATCTGGAGGGCCAGGGGTCACGTGGGGTGCAGTCACTTCTGTCTCCGACATCCCAGACAGGTGAGTGAGGCCATCCTAGGTCATGCAGCAGTGCTGAGCTCATCCCAAATGGAATAGCTTCCTGACCGACCACAGAACTGTGAGAAGTAATATACAGGTGTCCTCTGAGCCGCTAAAGTGTGGGGCGGTTTGTTACGCGGCAAAAACACACTGGTGTACTATCCCTTCACTTCCCCCATGTGGGAATCTCTGTCCTGTTTTCAGTCCCCATAGCATTGTATCATCACCTCTCACTAGACCTTTGTCACTGCCTACATTTTCTCATGATCATTTGTAAAACTCTCCAACATCTACGGGAGAATAAACTGTCTGAGGGCTGAATTCGTGTTGCCTCATTTTGTAGTTTGCCCAGTCTCCATGCCCACAGCATCTGAAGAACCCTGACAAGGCACGAGCACCTCACAGTGTTTGTGGAGCAAGGGATGAAGGAGGAGCAACATGGAATGGTGAGGAAGAACACAGGTTATGGAGTTCTTGGGCTAAAACCCTAGTTCTGCTACTTGGTAACTGTGTCTCCCTGGGTCAGTCATTAAACCATTTTATTATGCCTCAGTTTCCTCATCTATAAAAGGACGACAGCAGAGCCAACATCATGGAGTTGTTATAAAGGTTAAATGACTTGATGTAGTTGTGTATTAAATAAATAAACAAGGGCATTCAGTGTCTCCTCTAGACCACCCAGCCTGCCAAGGCCACAGTCATATCTGCTTCCCACTTCCATCGAGGGTCATTTGAACCTCATTTACTGAGTAACAGACTAATTGACAACAAGCTAATCTAATAATCCAGCATAAACAGAGATGGCTGGCCTCTCCCTCAGCCGTGGAGCAGTGGGGAGTTGAGAAGGGGCTTTCTGGAGATAGCTGTTAAAGACGTAGGCTTTGGAGCCATTTGGAGCCAGGTGTGTGTGTTCCTACTCTACCACTTGCTATTCCATGACCCTCGGAAGACTACTTTTTCCTCTCTGAGTCTCCATTTCTTCACTGCAAAGTAGGAGTAATAATATCTCCTGCTCAAGGTTGGTGTGGGCTTAACTGTGGTGGCTCCATAAGAAACGGTCCTTGTTCTTCCTCCTCCTGCTCCCCACTGATGCTGCTCCTTCTGTCTCTACTCCCACGTGGTCCTGCCCAAAGGAGACACCCGTGTCAGGCATCTCTGCCAAGGGCCCTACTATAAATTCAGCTAAACTGAGGGCTGCTGGAAATACTGTCTTCACCCTCTGTCACCTTAGTTTTGCAATGGTCATTGTGTTCTACCTCCATATAAGATGGCCATTTGCACAGCTGTGACACGGGCTTGCAGCAGGCCAGCTGACCTCCTCCATCCTGGACCTACCATGAGCTGTGAGATTGGGCTGGCCACACTGAGTGTCAAAGGGAATATAAAAGAGACTGGTAACAAAGAACACGGCTGCATCAGACTCCTGATGACCTTCCAAACATCGTTCAAATCTGCCCCTTCCTATGGTTACCAGCCTAGTCCAAGCTCCTATCGTTTCTTACCTAGCCAACGACAATCACCTCTTTCTAAAGGGGATCTGCTCAGAAAGTAGCACATGCAAGGACTTCTGTGCTGGCTGTCTATTTAGGGGGTATAATCCCAAGATCAGAAGAGGGGCAGGCAGAGTGGGAGAAGACAGAAAATCAAGGTAAGACTGTATAAGTGACTGTATAACCATGCTATCTCCCTTTAGACATAAGGAATGGTGTCAGCATTTGCCTGGGAGCAGGAGGGGCAAGATGGTAGTTGAAAGACAAGTCTGGGAGGACAACTGACTTCTCACTCAATGCCTTTCTGGACCTTTGGAAATGTATACCATACTCCAGTGTTACCAACTGAAACTATTAGGTAATTAAAAACAAGTCAGAGTGGTAAGTCAATGGCAAAAGTCCTAGTTGGTTCACTGGTCTTTCTGGCTGCTGCCTGTTTGGAAGGCTGCTCCCCCCCAAACCCCGCCTTTCCCAGGCCCTCCTCTGCCCCTGGGTTCATTCTTTGTCAGGCTGCGCCTTGCTTTCCTGGGACGTGTCTTATTCGCTTCCTGAGATGAGACGGGCTGGGGAGAACCCTTTTCCCAGCTCTCTGAGTGTGTGTGTTGTCCTTTATTCAAGGTTTGAGAGTGCCGGGCTGGCTGGGAGCCTGGAATGTGGTGCAGGGGGGACGTCTGGGGGTAATGTGCAGGACTCTCTCCACAAAGCAGATGTAGATATTTCAGTCACCTGAGTAGAAGTCACAACACTTAGGCAATAAATTTGACTTAAACTCTCTAGCAACTAAGATCAAGAAAGGTGGGCGGGGGGGGGGGTGGTCTGGAAAAATTACATCCAGGAATGTAATGTGTCTGAGTTTCATAGGCTCAGGAAGACCTGCCAATTTTTAATCTTTCAAAAAACTCAGCCTGCTCTTTCAAATCATTGTCCCTTTCCTTTCCTTTTCCTCCTCCATCTCCTCTTCCTCCTCCTCCTTCTTCTTTAAAACAACTTTATCACAGGAAATGGATAGACAATAAGCTGAACACGTTTAGTATACATAGTGCAATGCGTTTGGATATGTGCGTACACCACTGACAGGTACCATCACTACAATATCAGTCATCTTGGAAGTGTCCTGTGTCCCTCGGTTGGTTTGATTGTTTCGTGTGTGTGGTAACAACGCAACACGAGATCTCCTCTCCTAACACGTTTAAAACAAGTGCGCACTACAGTGTTGCTGTTGCTAAGCCCTGAGTTCTACAGCAGGTCTCTAGAACTAACTCATCCTGCACAACCGGAACTTTCTACCAACTGAACAAAAATCTCTCCATCTCCCCTCCCCCAGTGCTGGAGACCACTGGCCTGCTCTCTGCTTCTGTGAGTCTGACTGTTTTAGAGACCTCGTATAAGGGAGTCCGATGGGCTCATGCCGCTCAGCATAGTGTCCTCCCAGTTCATCTGTGTCATTGTCCATCGACAGATGACAGGATAAAGACAAAGTGGTCCACACACACGGGGATGTTCGCCTTCCTTTAAAAAACAGGAAAATCAGTCTCTTTCTTTTTGATTCATTCTTATTTAAAGCCCTCTCCCCTCAAAATATTTTTGTTTCCTGTCTCCCCTTGCTCTCCCCTCTCTCTCCCCTCCTCATCCTCACACTCGACCTTTTTCTCAGCCTTGTGCTCTCTCCGATCTCTTTTGCGCTCTCCCCGCCCTCCTCAGCTCTTCTTCCTGCCTGCCTCTCTGCCCCCATCCTTTTCACACCCCCTTCCACAAGCTTCCTATTCCCTAAAGGTTTCCTCAGTCCAAGTGCTTCCAGCAATTGGAAAAACTTGAAGGGGAGCAGAGACCTCTGAACACACCTTCCTTTCCCCAACTCCTTTCCATGGGGCTTAGGGATATTTCGGAGTTAGCTCAGCACCCTCCCTTTCCTTCTGTGAACCTGCCTCTGCTGTCCCTAGTAAGCAGAAGAAACTTCCCCTAGGTGGGATGCTGGGCAAGCGGAGGTGCGATCCCACCTGCCTCCTCCACCCCACCTGCTGTCAGGCACCTCCCAGCCCACCACACCTGAGGCTCAAACTCAGCCCCCAGTGCCCTGCTGGGCCTGAGTGAATGAAGCATCTCCCTCCTGTTCCTGCACCCCAGCTTTAGACCTCTGCTCCCCACCGAGAACACGGGACTGATGGAGCTTCTTCCAGAGAAATCCACTTTGGCCCCACTTTATAAGCAGAGACGTCAGGAAGGATTGCTGTTCAAATGGCTTTGGCAGCAGTGAAGCATGAAGGACTTTTAAAGAAAGTCATCCCTTTTCTGTCAGAAGAGCAAAGCCAGTTGTTGCTGCTTTATCAGAGTTTATCTCCAAAGGCCGGGGTGGAGAAGGGAGGCCTGGAGAGGTATTTCCCTGTGTAGATAGACTCGGTCCAAGGCTGGCGGGACAGCTACCAGAGTTTCTTTTTCTTTTCCCTCCAGAGAAAATAAAACGTGAAACTTCCCACTTCCAGGCCAATTGCCTCTTGTGCTGGTTAACAACATATCTCCTAGGAGGCCTGTGAGCCAGGCTTCATGGCTACAGGTCTCTGTGCAGGTGGCCCCACAGGAAGGGATTTCCGTCCATGCAGCCACCTGCTCAGGGTCCTTCCCAAATCAGCCCAGGGTCAAAAAATACGAGCTGGGGTCCCCAAAGCAATACAAAGTCTTCTACCAGGTTTTCTTCTTGCTTGGCTCTCTGTGGACTTGGGGTCCTAGAGGGCCATTCTGGGACTCTTATGGATGAGGCTTGTTGATAGCGACCTTGGGGAGAGCAGGAAGAGGGTGATGTGGGTGTGAAGAGGAAGTGCTGTTAACTCAGTGGAGTGGAGAAGGATCAAAGTCAGGTGGGCGGTGCGGCTAAATGTGGGCAAACTCAGCCTCAGAGCCCATGCATTGGATTTGGAGGGACTTGGGATTCACGGGGGCTGGGAGTTCGGGACGTTTGAGGGAAAGTTTTTCAGTCTATGGCGTGCTTATCTCTTCATCTGATCCCAGCTTCCTTTCCTTCATTCCTTTATGCATTCATGCTTCAGGAAACAGAAGCACTCGCCATGTGCCAGCTCCTGGGTTCAGTACCCAAGACAGGTGTTTTCTTCCCCAGGAGAGCTCTTGGTCCACTCCACCTGTGTGTGGAAAGGCACTCTGGGGCGAGTCATTCTACTCCTGGAATCTGAGCCCGCCTGGAGTCTGATGGAGGCTGAGCCCGAGGTGCCAGCTGGAGAGAGTGCTTGTCCATAAACACAACTGCCGGGGGCACAGTGGAGGGTTTGCATGGATGCTGCTGGAGAAGGCAGACTGCCCTTAAATGGGAAAGATCCAGACAGCTACCGGCTTCTGAAGTTAGGTTGTTTGACAAGCCGATGAATCTAGCCTGAAGAAGACATGAGCGGGCATGGCAGGCTGCAGTGATCTTCAAAGCTCTGAAGACCTCTTAGGGGAAGTGGGGTGGAGGTGCTTACAGTGACTGCAGAAAACTCAGTTCACAGTGCTGGCCGGAAGCCATAGAAAAATTGGCCGGATGTCGGGAGAACTTATCTGAAACACAGAGCTGTCCAGAAATGCGTGAGCTGGCCCTTGAGGGGATGAGTTCCCCGTCCCTGGAGGCACCACCCTGCTGTCCCTGCAGCAGAATCGACGATCGCACCAGGCAGAAGGTATGCCGACACGACTTGTAATGTCCTTTCTAACTTGAACATTTTGAGATCCTATGAAACGTAGAGCAACTTTCTTTGAAAAACCACAACCATTTATTTTTAATATGGGGGGCTCCTGTCCCATGTGATTTTCTGTAGAGGGGGGGATGAATGTTTCCAAGGCCTTTCTCTTCTTTGGAAGAGCAATCATGGCGGATTCCACCCCAGGAACTCTGGGCAAACTGGGCCCAGTGGCTGTACAAACACAGTCAAATTGGACAAGGTTCTGAGATCCTGGAAAGTACTTATTGTCCTTGTCCCAGTTTGCTGTTCACTTTTTGAAGGGACCCCAAGGTCTTAATTAATTCTTCTTTCCCTTCCCCAGTTTGAAGAGGCAGACATCAAATGCCGATGGATGACCTGCAACAAGAATCCTACAACCTGCCCCCTGGGAAAGGTGCATGGGAAGCTAAAATTATGCAGGTAATTTGGGAATGCCTTTTGGGGTGTCCCTGCCATGCCTGGGATGGCAGTGCTGATGGCATTGGGCTGACTTTGGGGCCCAGCATACCCTGCTCTTCTGGAAGTCCACCGAGCTTGTTCACAGCCACTGCAGAACACAGGCTCCCCACGCACCATGGGCGTGTTGTCTCCCTGGGTTTCACTGTGGCCCATGAGATGATCTTTCACTCTCCTGGGCAGCTTTGGTGACGTGCTTGTCACCAGGCCTGTGCATGGGGCCCAATCCTACACACAGCCACCATCTCCTGGAACTTGCTGGAACCAAGCAGCTCCTCAGAATCCAGGCGTTTTCTTGCGAGGGTGTCAGTGCCCTTTACTCTGGACTCGGCCCTGGAGGTTCCGGGCAGTGGAGGGTTCGTGCCAGCCCAGCCTTGCCCTAGTGCAGTCTGGCTCCCCTCCTGGAAGAGGCTGGAGTCCCCTGGGAGACTTACAAAGCCAGACCAGATTGCAGAAAGGAAAGGGGTGTCCTCTCTGTCATCTCTGATTTATCATGCCTCTTTTTTATGCACATTATGTCCCAAGTTGCTAAAACCACTGCATTTTTTCCAAGTGGTATTTCCTCGGTCCAGATCCGAGGTGCTGTTACAAGCAGCTCATAAGGGCCCCGTCCCCACCCCAGGTCCTGACATCTCTGTGACAAGGGTGACCCCCACCCCACAGAATAAGAGAGACACTGGCCTTTAGAACAACTCTCGGTGGATCTAGAGACAGAAGTAAACAGTGAGACTGACAGAACATCTCCGACTCCCTATCTTCACAACACAGCTGTTTTCATGCTCCCCCCGCCCTCGCCCGCCCCAGGAAGGAGATCAGGCTCTTGGTTCACATCCTGTGTTGGCCTCTAATTGCCCTTCCCAGTGAGTCCAATGCCCCAGAAGGACCCCTGTGCCCGTGGCCCGCTCTGCATCTCCAGCCCTTTGGCATCAGGCTCCTTCTGGCCCTGTTTGACTCAACCTTAACTGGAGCCTAATTAACGTTCAAGCCCTTGATGAAATCATCTTGTTGACTTTTGCTAATTTATAACAGATCATCCTCAATGGACTGGGTTCTGGGCCAAAGGCCAAGCATCACCCTCCAAACCCACAGGTGAGTTTGGGCAGGAAGTCTCTAAAATACCAAATGACCTTTTAGCAAGTAGACAGCTGAGGGTGACCCTGCTGGCAGAGCTGGGCGGCAGGCTTGGGCGGGGCAGCACGTCCTGTTAGCTACTCTGCTGTTTGACCTGGTTCACATTTGGCTGCGGCTGGAGCACAGGCGGCAGGCCCGACTCAGCTGTGTCCTCTGGCCTCGACACAACATCTTTGTCATGCAGCTTGGCAAGGGACCGCTTAATTCTTTCTGTTTCTTTAGAGTGGTGGTCAGGGAAGGAAGGAGCTGTGGCTGAGCCGTCTGGAAGAATAGGCGGAGGCTTTCGAGGTGGGGTTTCAGCACCTGCGGGGATTTGACGTGCAGAGAACGGAGAGGGGTCTGATGACGGTCTAGCAGCAGCACCGACATTTGTAGACTCAGAGACATTCCCAGAGATTCAAGAATTTAGCTCAGGCAGAAGATTCGCCCAGGCCCATCTGGAAAGACAGCTCACACTGCGGTGATGGTGAAATCCCGAGGGCAGTGACTGCATCATGTCTTCATTTGAATTCCCTCATGCAACTCTGCTTGGTACTCTGCCTACAGTCGACAGACTAGCTCAGGGGTCAAGGGGGTGCATCCTGCAGCCAGGCTGCCTGGGTTCGAATGCCCCCGTTGCCATTTACTCTTGTGACTCGGGCAGGTTACATGCCCTCTCTGTGCCTCAGAGTGCTCATCTGTTGAGTGGAGATGATAACAGCAGCTGCTTTGTTTTGCACATTAAATTTGATAATGACTAATTAGGACAGGAGCACATTCCCTTTTGCTTTTAGGGACACAATAGGACTTGTTGGAATGAATAACTGAAATGCAGGTAGAAATCTACTGTAAGTGGGCTAGGTTCTTAGTTTTTGGCTTCCTTAGTGCTTAACTTCACCCTGGTATTTGTCAATTGTTTCATACCTTGAGGAGTTTTACAATGATTTAAATCATGTAACTGAGACAGCCCTGGAGGAACGAGCACAGGTATTGAGAACCTTCTGCCCGGAGTCAGTCAGCTAGGACTTACACTGTTCCTTCCAGAGCCCCACACCAGGGCAGAAATGTGTGGCTCTTTGCAGCTGATGGGCTGCAGATGCCTGGAAGGCCTGGGTTGCACGCACTGCTCAGCTCCACTTGGCACCAGGGGCCGGAGTGGGCGAGATGATCTGTCAGAGTCAGAGCAGCCACCTGGGGCCACAGAGCAGAATGCAGCTCAGAGAACTATATGTTCTCCTCAGGAATCTGGGGTTTGCCCTTGGCCTTGCTGACCCAATGCTCTGGCCACCTGAGAAAGCTGGCCAAAGTGACAGGAAACTGTTGCCTGTGTCATATGTCAGGTGTCCAGGGAAGGGCCTGCGGTGGCCATCCTGGGCATTGCATTGAGGGGAGAAGTCCCTGGCAGCCTGTACTCACCTGGTCCCTCCCTAGACCCTTCTTCTCCCAGTACCTGCTCCCCCACCCCCCGCCCCACTGGCTCCTTGCACAGAGCTCACGTGCACAGACATTGGCCTCGCAACTCCCCTGCCAAGTGCTCAGCTTCCCTCAGCCCCAAACCGCCCATGGAACGCGACCAAGATGAGCACCGGCCCAGCTGTTAGGAATCATTTTGAGGATGAAAACAATTAAACTGGGCAAGAAGCCTACCACCAAATCCTGTCCCCCCCCCTTAGCACCACCAGCCCATTGTTCTCCTTTACCCCTTTCCTAGTCACCTTTCTGTCCATCCACAGGCCCGTTGAGAACATCAGCCAACAAGGCACAAGTTGCAAAGGCACCCACTCAGTCTTGTGGATTTGGCGAGTCTGGGGCGCTAGGGAGAAGGGTAAGTGGTTCCGGAAGCGTCTCTGCCCCAGGAGGCGGGGCCACATTCAGCCAAAGTCCCAGCCATCTGCGTGAGGAATAACAGGGCTGGACAGCATGTTCCCCTGGCTCTCTGCAGCAGACTATGGGACACTGAGGCGGGGCCGAGGAAGACTGTGGATGCCTGGCATCCACCCCAGGCAGCCCCACAGGCTCCGTGGTCCCTGGAGCTCAGCACTGCCTCCGAAGAACTCCCTTGGACAGCTTTGGGCCCTCCTGGCCAAGGTGGGACCTGCGGAAGGAAGGTCTGGGGCTCGAATGGCCCTGAGGCTCCACACACCAGCTGCCGGGCCAACATGATGGGGACATCTTCAGTCTCTTCTGGTTCCCATGCTCCACAGCACTGCTGATTCCTCAGAATAGTGTTTGTCTCCCCATAGCCCCGTTTTCCCCAGTGGTGTGCCCCTGTGTCTAGCCATGCCTGGCACACAGTAGCCTCTCAGCAAATCTGCTTTGACTGGCAAGGATGATGCCCATCTCTGCTGGCATCATATGGAGGAGAAGCGGGGCCTATAGGTTTCAGAGCCTTCTGCTTCGGGTCCAGAGTGTCTGGGGGCCTAGAGGCGCCTGAGCAGTGAATGCAGTGAACTATCCCCAGGGTTCTCAGCCTCCTTCCTATTACCCCTGCCAGCCTTTACCCCACTGTCCTGCCACCGTGTGACTGCACCTTCCCTCTCCTCCTTGATTTTTTATTCACGTTAAGATGCTCGTATTTGGTCTTGCCTCAGTTATTCGCCTGAAGTATCAAAGTTTAAAGCTAAAAAAATAATCTCTAAGATGACTGATTTCAGGCATTGGCAATGCTTGAGAAGTCCATCTTGGGGAGGCAGTGGCAATGGGGATTTCTAGGGCCACAGAAGACGCCCAGGAGACCCCGCTGTCCAGGTCCCGAGGCAGCCCCACCCGGCACTTCCCAGGTTATCACTATGGCACTGGGGGAAGTGACTCAGAGGCCAGGACTCGGTTTTCAGCGAGGCCCATGCCAAGCATGAAAGCTGACGACAGGGTTCCCGGGGAGCTAAACAAAAGCAGCCCAGAGTGAATTTCTTCTCAGCATATCACCTTACTGCAGCCATTCCGCCCTGTCAGGGAGGGAGGGCCACCCCGCCCACCCTCACAGCTGCCTGGGTGTGGCCTGGGGACTGGGGGAGGCTGGGCTGAGAGAACAGATGATTTCAATTTAAGGCAGCATTTGGGGAGAATACTGTTCCACTTGCTCAGTTTTTTCAGTCCTCCCCCCTGCCCCAAACTTTGATTCAATCTGTGGTGGGTAAGAGAGGCCGGTTTCCGTAGCAACATCACTGTGAGAAAAAGAAAAATCAGCAACACACAGCAGGCTGCGTTTCTGTCTGGAAGAGGGCTCTTGGGTGGGCAAATAAATGGAAGCCCAGCAAACCCTGAGGGGACTCTGGGCCCAAATTCCCTGGTGGTTGACCTTTCATCCCACGTGGGACCCTGGAAGAGGCACGGAACATGGGCGAGCTCCAAAGATGACTATGCCAGGAAAACACACCTGCTCATGGCCTGGTTTCCATTAAACCAGCCTGATGTCTTTGGGCTCAAGGCCTATTGGCCTGTGTTTATTTTCGTGGCTGATGTAACCCAACCAGACTGATGAGTCTTGATCCTTTTCTTTTTCTTATGTTGTTTCCTGTTTAGTTGACCGCGCTCAGTATTTCTGTGCATATTCATTTCCCATCTGATGCTAGAAGGACGAGGATCTTCATTCCATCTTCCGACGCCATAGCCTGGACATTGTTTGTAGTCAAAGGGCTCTAGCCAGAGGGAGAGGATCTTTGGGGTTGTCGAAGCCGAGTTTCTAACGAGCGCTGTTGGCCGAACTTGGCGTCCCAGCCCTTGGCCAGGATGAGATGTTGAGGAAGTGTTTCTAGGAGGCATGCTGCTTCGCAAATTTCCAAATCTGGGCTTGAGAAGTTGGGATAAAGTGACCCTTACACTCTTCTGAGGTTCTTGTCCTGCTGGTTTCCTCAGAGACCCACCCCAGCCTAGCCCTGGGCCTGGCCAGCACTAATGGCCCTGGGTTTGGATGTATCCCTGAATATAATCTCCTCCAAGGCTTTTGCCCTTCACTCGGAAACTCCACTGGGCCTTTTAAAGTAAATTGAATCCATATGTTTCTGATTCATTTACACTTAACTCATCAGAATGTTCCCTTTTTTATGAGTGATTTGTTGTCTTAAGATGCCTTTGCAGTCTTGTTTATAAGCATTTCTTTTCCCCTTAGAAACAAGATACCATGTCTTGCAGAGGCACAGGGACCAGGGGCAATGGTGGCAGGAACGTAACTTCAGGTCTGAGCTTTGTTTTGGTTCCCAAGAGCAAACACGGCAGTTCAGCAGAGATGTTTGGTCTCAGTATCAAAAGATTTCTTTTTGCTCTGAGCATGGGGTTGGGTGTGAATATCCAGACCCCTTCTCTTAGGTTGGAAGCTCAGTGCGATGTCTGAGCAGTAATGTAACCTTGGGCAAATCATTTAATCTTTTTTCTCCTCAAACACTTCATCTGTAGAACAGGAATGGTCTTACTCCGTGCCTCACAGGGCTGTTGTAGGAATAATGTATTTGAGACTGTTAAAAATATTTAGTCATACGGCCCTGGATGGTGTGGCTCAGTGGATTGACTGCTGGCCTGAGAACCAGAGGGTTACTGGTTCGATTCCCAGTCAGGGCACATGATTGGGTTGTAGGCCAAGTCCCAGTAGGGGGTGTGCAGGAGGCAATCACACATCGATGTTTCTCTCCCTCTATGTCTCCCTCCCTTCCCCTCTGTCTAAAAATAAATACATAAAATATTTTAAAAAATTAAAAATATATATATTGAGTCATATGGAATTAGCTAACATCCCTTCAAACAGTGCCAAGCCCATGTACCCTTCCATCCTCCCCTTCGCAGGCCATCCCTCTGGTCTCCTTCTCTCCATTTGGTCCTTTGAGTCTCCGTGTGAATATTACCTTTTCTAAAACCTTCCCCATCCTCTAGCCTTGATGTTTCAAGACGAGTCGGTTGTTTCTCCTCTGTGTCCCTGCAACATCTGATACATGCCTGTATGGCCAGACTCATTGCTTGCTGTTCCTTGGTATAACGCAACTTCCCATTTATGAAACTGGAAGCTCCTTCAGGGCACTGAACTGATGTTCATCTTGGTATTTCCAAAGCCCCAGACAGAGTCTGACCCATAGAGGTGCTCATTGATAGTTTGAAGTTGAAGAGATGACGACAGAAAAAGAAAAAGAACACCATGCTGTCCGTTTTTTAAAAAGATTTTATTTATTTATCTTTAGAGGGGAAGGGAAGGAAAGAGGAAGAGAAATATCAATGTATGGTTGCCTCTCATGTGTCCCCTGCTGGGAACTGGCCTGCAACCCAGGCATGTGCTCTGATGTTTGTTTGGGGTTTTTTTTGTAGTATTTAAGATGAATCTAGTTAAGTCTTTCATCTTTGTAAGGAAATAAAGGTGGGCTGAAAGTGATTGGTAAGATTTCTCTTTTTGCTCTGAGTACTATTAAGTTGATGCAAGTCGTAAGGCAACTTTCAAAATCTGTGAGCAGCAACACACTTCACTAACTGGATCAGCTCCTTTGGTCATGCCAGTCTTTTGAGACCAAAGCAGCATTTCTCAGCACACAGGGGCATGTGTCGTGATAAATGTCAAAGTCCTCCAAACCTATTCTTCAACACTCTTTCCTCTCTCTCAATCCGTATCCTATGAATACAGGCTTGGGAAAATAAAAAGTCCATATAGATTCAGCATCAAGTCATTGACTATTGAATGTTAGAAGCACTGAATATGCAAAGGAAGGTATGGCCATGCTGGACCCTGTGGGTCTGGGGCATATAAACAGAAATTGGATGAGAGAGTTGCCTTTAAGGACTGGTTTAAGACCCAGGATTAAGGATGCACAACTAACCGCATGACAGAGAAAACTGTGGTCATTTCTGTAACAAAGGAACAGAGTATAGGTAGAGAGGAGGGAAAATTAACCATGACCAGTGTAATCTGGGAGGGAACAGTTCATTTGACCTAAACTTTGAAATAGAGTCAAGGCTTGGCAGGTAGTGATGGAGAAAGATTACAGACACAGAGACCAACCTGAGCATAGCTCATCAGGTGGGCAAATGCAGAACATATTTTAAGAACATCAAACAGACCAGGGTGGCCAGAGCAATAGTGTCTATTGGGAACATGGTGAGAAATGAGGCCAGAAAGGTGAGGTTAGCTTAAAGAATCTAAATTTTATTCTGTAAACAATGGGAAACCACTATTTTTGATCACAGAATGACTTCATCAGAACTACGGAATAGAAAGATAGCTCTATTGAATTCGAGCTTTATTGAATATCTGCTATATTCAAGCAACTATTTTCATTTTATGAGTCAATTCATCTCATCCTCATTTCAACCCATTTTGATACATTATAGGGACAATTATAGCCCATTTTACAGGTGGCTAAATTGAGGCACAAATAAGGCAGGTGGCCTGCTCAAGTTCACACCTTCAGCAACCAACAGAACCAGGACACAGAACTTGATTTTCAGCTCTAGAATTCATGCTCTTAACACTGAATCCTCTACCAGGAAAGAAACAGGAAGCAGGTGTCTCAGTTAGAAGCTACTGATATTTCAGAATCCATGTGAGAAGGTATGGGGGCCAGGATGGAAACAGAGATTTCAAAATACAAAGAACAGATGGAAGTGATGTGGTGGAGGCACTATCCCCAATTTGCTGTGCAGTGGGGGACAGTGAGGGAGAGGAAGAAATCAGAAAAGACTTTCTGGTTTGCAATTTGACCCACAAGAAGCAAAGCAAGTTTTGTGGGGAAGGGGAAGAGTTCAGTTTTGGCCATGTGGAACAAGATACTCATGTGGAAATATCCCACAAAATGCTGGGTGTGGGCAAGAGAAGGTTTGGAGCTATGGATGTTGAAGCACTGAGGGGATGGTGGAAGCCAGAGAGGGTCATATCAAGTTTTCTTTGAGGTATTGGAGTGTAAGCTGTCAGCCATTAGTATTTTTCTTTTTGTGCATACACAGGTTGTTGATTTGAGATGTTCTTTTTAAACATAAGTATTTGCAGCTTATGTTTAAATTTCCCTCTTAACACTGCTTTCCCTGCATCCCATAAATTTTGGTATGTTGTGTTTTCATTTTCATTTGTCTCAAGGAATTTCCCAATTTCCCTTGTGATGTGTCCTTTGACCTGCTGATTATTTAAGAGTGTGTTGCTTAATTTCCACATATTTGTGGATTTTTCTGCAATTGATTTCTTGTTTCATTCCATTGTGGTTGGCAAAAACACTTTGTATGATTTCAATCTTTTAAAGTTTGTCAGGACTTGTTTTGTGGCCTAACATATGGTCTGTCCTGGAGAATGTTCCATGTGCAGTTGAGAAAAATGTAAGTGGTGCTGTTGTTGAGTGGAGTGTTCTGCATACGTATCTTAGATCTAATTGGTTTCTATATTTGTTCCTGATTGATTCTCCATCTCCTCATTCATCTCTGGCTGGTTGTCTTATTAATTATTGAAAGGCTGGTGTTAATTATATGAAAGGTTGGTTCTACTATTATCTGAAAAGGTTGGTTCTGTCTATTATTATAATAGACATTAGACTGTCTATTCTCTATAATTCTGTCAATATTTGCTTCATATATTTTGGAGCTCCAATTCATGACATATATGTTTATACTTGCTGTAACTTCTTGATATCCATTGATCTTTTTATCAATATATAATGTCCTTCTTGGCCTCTTACATTTTTACTTAAAATATATTTTGTATTGTGTTAGTATAGCCACCTCAGCTCTCATTTGGTTACTATTTGCAAGGGATGTTTTTCTCTGTCCTTTCACTTTTAACTATAGTATGGTCTTAGATCTTCAGTGAGTTTCTGAAGCTCTGGCTGGGCAGCTCAGGTGACCAGAGTGTCATCCTGATATGCTCAAGTTGTGGGTTTGATCCCCTGTCAGGACACACACAAAAAGCAACCAATAAATGCACAAAGAAGTGGAACTATAAATCGATGTTCCTCTCTCTCTCTCCCCCTGCACCCTCCCTCTCTCTCTTTCTCTAAAATAAATAAATAAATAAATAAATAAAATGAAGTGAGTGTCTTATAGGCTTCATAGAGAGTTGGATCATGCTTTTTAAAAAAATCCATTCTGCTGATCTATGCCCTTTGATTGGAGGATGTAAACCATTTACATTTAATTACTAATAGGAAAGGACTTATTAATGCCATTTTGTTGTTTGTTTTCTGTATGTCTTACAGTTTTTCTATCCCTCATTCCTTCTTTACTGTCTTCCATTGTGTTTGGTTGATTATTTCTAGTGACATGTTCTGTTTCCCTTCTCTTTTTCTTTTGCATGTATTCTTTTCCTTGAGATTACCATGGATATTACATATAACCATTCTAAATTTATAACAACTTATTTTGAATTGATAACAACTGATTTTAATTACATACAAAAACTATTATACTCCTTTACACTTCCATCTCCCCAAATTTATGTTATTGAGTGCAGAAATTATATCTTTATATATTACGTACCCACTAACATAGATTTATAATTACTTTTATGTGTTGTCTTTTAAATTCTGTCCCCAAAAAGTGAGGTTGGAAAATAAAATTAGAATAGTATTGGCTTTTATATTTGTCTATGTTTTACCTTTGCCAGAGAGTATATCTTCACAGGTCTTTGAGTTACTTTATAGCATCCTTGCATTTCAACTTGAAGGACTCTAGCACTTTTCACAGGACACAACCAGTGCTAAGGAATTCCCTCAGTTTTTGTGTATCTGGGAATATTTAAATCTCTATTTTTAAGGATAGTGTTACTGGACATAAAATTCTCACTTGACAATATTTTTTCTGTTAGCACTTTAACTATATTATCCCAATGCCTTCTAGTCTCCAATTTTTCTGATGAGAAATTGGCTGGTCATCTTACTGATCCCTTGTGTAATGAATTACTTTTCTCTTGCTGCTTTCAAGATTCTTGCTTTGCCTTTGTCTTTCAGCAGTTTATAATGAATCTCATTTTGGGTCTTTTCAGTTTTATACTACTTGGAATTCATTGAGTTTCTTGAGTTGTAGATTCATGTCTTTATTTAAATTTGAGAAGTTTTCAGCCATTATTTCTTCAAATAAGCTCTCTGGCACATTCTCTGTTCTCCTTCTGTGACTTCCATAACACACGTGTTGGACTACTCCATGGTGTTCCATAAGTCTCTTAGTCTCTGCTCACTTTTCTTTATTATTTATTGTTCTGCTCCTTAGACTCAATGATGACAAATGTCCTATCTTAAGGTTCATTGATTTTCTATTCTTCCTGTTCAAATCCATTTTTGAACTTTTCTAATTTTTGAATTTAATCTTTTAACCTCCAGAATTTCTGTTTGATTTCTTTATATAATTCCTATCTTTATGTTGACCCTCTCATTTTGCTCATTTTATTTCTCTTAGTTCTTTGTTCATGTTTTCCTTTAGCCCTTTGAACACATTTAAGACAATTGTTTTCTACTAGATACAAAGAACAGGTTGATTGTTGCCTGAGACAGAGAGAGAGGAATAGGTGAAATGGGTGAAGGTGGTCAAATGTAAAAAATTCAGGCATAAGACAACTAAGCCCTGGGGATTTAATGTACAGCAGGCTCACTATATTATATATTGGAAAGTTGCTAAAAGAGTAGATATTAAAAGCTATCATCAGAATTAAAAATACATATTTATGTGTGGAGATGGATGTTAACTAGAGTTACCATGGTGGTCATTTTGCACTATGCACATGCATCAAATTATCATGTCACTCACCTGCAGCTATGGCAATGCCATGTGTTAATTATACCTCAATGTCAAGTCAAGTCTTTGGTGCCCACACTGGAAAACCTTACTAAAACTTGAAGAATTCTTAATTTCAAAACACAATTGGTCCCAAGTATCAGATAAGGAGGTGGATTTGCATTAAAAGTCATTATTTTGAGTGCTGGAATAATATACTTTATTTCTTTGTATTTTTAAATGTTTTTAATACTTTCTATGTAGTACATATATTATTTTCAAAATTATAAAAATATCTCAATAAAATTCCTATTCATCATGAATCAAGCAGGACATTTACCTATTCAATATTTTTTAATGGTTAATGCATTACATACACTGAGGGAAATAAAATACAGTTCTCTAGAAATTACACTCTAAATCAGGCTTTTCCCCAGTTGAAACTTTCTCTCACTTTAATTTTTCCAACTAAGGGTGGAGAATTGCATCTGAAATTTCTCCCCCAGCCGTTTATTTCCTTTAAGGACTAACCCGAAGCCAGCACGCCTGTCTCAGAGGGAATCCACGTACCAGGTGACAATGCCAAGCTTCTCTGTCGAGAATAAAGAGACGGAGCAGCTGCTCCAGGGCCTGAGGGTGTCTCCCCGTTGGCTCCGGCCTTCACTGCGCCCAGAGCAGGATCTGGAAGCAGTAAATGAAGGAATGAAAAATGAGCGAGCTAATTACCAATTTTCTTCATGGAGCTGTCTAAAAACTGTCTAAAAACAATCCTGTGTTCAATGCTTCAAGGATCAAAGAAACTCTTCATAGTCACAGACCCACCTTGTTTACCTGTCTCTCTGTGGAAGTTAGTCAGTCACTCTGAGAACCCGTGATTTTCCCAGTGGTGAACCTAGTTTCAAAAAAGAAAAAAAGATGATGGTTTTAAAGTCTTTGTCTTGTGTCCAATGCTTGCGTTTCTTCAGGGATGGTTTCTGCCATTTTATTATTTTTTTTCCTTTGGATGGGCCATGTTTTCCTCCTTTGTATACTTTTAATTTTGAGGGAGTTGAAGATCAAGCATTGGAGAGAAAAAGACTGCTTCTTCCACTCTTTGCAGACAGGCTCTGTGCCGGCGAAGTCCTTAAGTTACTAGCCAGGCTGTTCCAAGCCATTGGATCAGCCCAGGGAGAAATCTTAAGGTGGTCTTCCCAGGTCTTTCCTGAGTGTGTGTCTTACCTGGGCCTCTGTTATGTGGGTT
Organism: Sturnira hondurensis; assembly: GCF_014824575.4. NCBI lineage: Eukaryota > Metazoa > Chordata > Mammalia > Chiroptera > Phyllostomidae > Sturnira > Sturnira hondurensis. The sequence continues at coordinate 4,495,791 of NW_028096783.1, read as the reverse complement.
CTCAATGATCCCAGGTGCACAGCTGCTTGTAAGTGTCTTAATTGTGCAAAGAGTCTCACCGAAGTTTTTCCCTGAGGTCTCGGTCTGCACCGTCGTCCCGTCCCAGACACCTGTGCGGCAGTAGCTTCCCCGAAGCTTTGGCAAGCAGTGTTCTTCGCTTCGCTTTGCCTCACGTGAAGCAGACTGGACTTGCCACATGGAGTGTGCTCTTCAAGAATGAGAAGTGGTTGTAGCAAAGCAGTTTTATTGCAGCAAGAAAAGAAGATGGAACTTGCATCCAAAGCTCGATCTCCTCTAAGGAAGTCATAGCCACTGCTTATATAAACTACTTGGTCAGTTACGTGTTGATTTATTCTATTTTCTGTGTGTTTTGTTTTTTATCCTTACCTGAAGACATGCTCATTGATTTTAGAGAGGGGGCAAGGGAGGAACAGAAACATCAGTGCAAGAGAGAAACATCGATCGGTTGCCTCCTGTATGAGCCCCAACCTGGGACCAACCCACAACCCAGGGATGTGCTTCAGCTGGGAATCGAACCAGTGACCTTTCATTTTATGGAGTGACACTCCAAGCAACTGAGCCACAGCAACCAGGGCAGATTTATTCTTTGAAGTCAGCTCCATTTATCCAGTTGAGTTTTTGTGAAACTAATCCTGTTTGGAGCTAGTCTGCAAAATACTGTGCTACAATTTTAATTCAGGAGATTTTTTTAAAGACTTATTTATTTTTAGACAGAGAAGAAGGGAGAGAGAAAGAGAGGGAGAGAAACATCAATGTGTGGTTGCCTTCCATGTGTCCCCCACTGGGAACCTGGTCTGCAACCCAGGCATGTGCCCTGACTGGGCATTGAACCAGTCATCCTCTGGTTGCAGGCTGGTGCTCACTCCACGGAGCCACACCAGCCAGGGCACACTGTGCTGCATTTTACCATTCAACAAGAACAGCATTTAGTAATAATGGCCCAGACCTTGAAACGGTTATCCTATCTATCACCCAGATAGCTGAGAACATTACAAAGATCAGCTCTGCGCCCCTAGGTTCAAGGGTGAGGACTGGGAGCTGCCGCCCCCTTCAGGCCAAAGCTATGCCACAGCAGGGACAGAGTGGGGGAAGGGCAAGCAAAAACATCACACAACTTTCTATTGCTTCAAGTGTGGCTTCTTCTTGATTGGGTGTTTCCTTGGTTGCTACAGACCTTTGACTGTTTCCATAGCTCATACGAGGTTGCTTTAATCAATTTTTGGTTGTTATTTGATGTGTCCCTGATAAAATAAGGGCTTGGAGCTTCCTAGTCTGTCATTTTGCTGACGGCACTCTTCATTATCATCTTTGTGACTCCTTTTAGCCACTCCTGGCTGCTGAATGTCCTTCACAGACCAAAAGGAAGGCATACAGCATGGTCACACATGTTACAACCGATGAATTTCTCCCATGAGCAGTATCTATGCTGCTCAGGAGAAACAAGCTATGAAGAACGATTGTATGTCACCCTGGCTGGTGTGGCTCAGTGGATTGAGCTCTGGCCTGGAAAACAAAAGGTCACCAGTTCGATTCCCAGTCAAGGCACATGCCTTGGTTGCGGGCCAGATCCTTAATTTAGGGTATGCGAGAGGCAGCTGATTGATGTTTCTCTCACACATCAGTGTTTATCTCTCTCTCTTTCTCCCTCCCTTCTCCTCTCTGAAAATAAATAAGAAAAATCTAAAATAGAAAGAATGATTGTATGTAAATAGAGGCCTAGAGAAAGCCAGCTCTTCCCTCCCGACTGCTGCTCCCAAACATTGAACAACTCTGTCCCAGGATATCTGGGCCAGGTGGGGATTTGGCCGGGGTTGCTCTGAAGCGTCTCTCACTCTAGACAGGCAGCTGTGAAAAGAGTCATCTTTTGTGAAAGCCAAGCCCAAGACAGGGCATTTATACCAGTAGTTTATTTGGAAGGTTGCAGAAATGGGGAATGAGAGAGAACGAGAAACAGAAAAAGCAAAAGCCAGCATAAGAGTGTTGCATCAGTGTTGCTGCTGTGGACGCTGGGGGCTCAGCTCTGCTGGACTTCCCCACACTGCACAGAGCCATCACTCCCCGGAGAGCTGGGAGGCCAGGGCATCTGCTACTTGCAAGGAGTTGCCTCGGTGGGCACTGACTCCTCAGAGCCGCACATCCTGTGTCCAGTGGGCTCCTCCCTGTCTCAGAGGTGTTACAGTACAGGTGGGGCAGTGGTGGGCTCTGACACTGGACAGCGTGCGTGCACTTGGTTACAGTGGTGCTCTCTGATGACTGGGGAAGCTGACGCGGTTGGGCAAGATGGAGGGTGTTGCTGGCGTGGCAGTCCGGCTACAGCCTCAGGAGTATGTGTGTGCGTTGTTCTAGCAAACAGAACTCAACAGTGCAAATGTAGACCCTCATCTCTTGTCTTCTCTCTCTCTCCTTTTTCCTTGTCACGTTCCATTCATTTAAAAAGAGTCTTAGGCCTTGGCTGGTGTGGCTCAGTAGACTGAGTGCCAACCTGCAAACGGAAGGGTTACTGGTTCGACTCCCAGTCAGGACACATGCCTGTGTTGTGGACCAGGTCTCTGGTTAGGGGCGTGTGAGATGTTTCACATATCAGTGTTGCTCTCCCCCTGTTTCTCCCTCCCTTCCCTTCTCTCTGAAAATAAATGAAAAGAATAAATAAATAAAGTGAGCAAAACTAGGCAACCAAATAGAAAAAAATAATAAATAATCTTAGTACTAAAACAATACAGAAGTAATTCTGTGCTCGTCTAAGCCGCTGCTGTAATCTAAGTTGTCCCCTGTTTTCCTAATGGCTGGTAATCAGAGAGATATATCTCAGCCCCAGAGGAAAGCTTAGCATATTCTTGGGCCTCTCGGGGCTACTGTCTGTGTGTCGAGGCAGGGGACCGGGGAGCCCCCAACAGCACCATAGCTGCTGGCTGACTCTGCACTGGTTTGCATTAGCGTCTCTATGGGAAATGCAACACCAAGGAGGTGCCCGGGGACCCTGCCCTTCGTGTGCAGCCATTCATTCTGACTCTTTTCCCTCAGGATTTCTTTTGGCTGAACAGCAAGCTCTCTGGGCTCTGCAGCAAGAGAACATCACTAACGTAACAGAAACCCTGGGCAGCTGCTGGAAGGTGGGGATAGCTCATGATGAACAGCTGCGTGAGGTTTGACCTTCCGAGAGACAAGCAACACCACCATCGGCTGGCTTCCATCTGGATTTAGTGCAAATGAGGCATAATAACAATTAAGCAGATGTATTTGGAAGGGAAGGAAATGACCAAGGATTTCACTGGGAGTAAGGAGAGGAGGTAAAGGAGGAAAGGAATTTTATGAATGACAGTAGAGAGAACTTTTCCTAGCACTGAAAGAGGTAGAAACTAGTAGGAGTCACAGGCTTTACGAGAGCAGAAAATTTCACTGTGCTCATGTGATTCTGTTCTGTTCCACGGCCCACCTGCAAGAGCATGAGAAAGCCCTGTAGCTGTATGAACGTGGCTACGTGAAAGGAAAGAAGTCAGAGGAGAGGTTCTGTTCTGAAGACAACTGGGGACACCAGGTCAGGCAATGTGGGATGCTTACTTGTGCTGGGTATTTGGTGGTAAACATACTGGTGAAGATGTTCTGGGAAGGGTTGTCAGGACTTGGGGCTTTAAATCTTGGGACAAGAGCTTTTTTTGTAAGATCACATGAATTTCCTCAGAAACTGCTTATATCAGTATAATAAAAAGGACAAAAATAATCTAGGCAAAAACATTAATCACAGGATGTGGGGAAAACAGACACGTGTGGCTGTAGAGAACTGTAAATGAACTTGGGTTGCCTTCCTTAAGCAATGCCAGCAGCAGGTCTGCAACTTGCTCTCTCAAGCCAAGATGCACTCTAAGAGAGGAGAAGGGAAGAAAGACTTCCCCTCACCCCTGTCCCCAAAGACTGTAAGAGTGTCTGGGGTAAAGTGACTACAGTTTATTCATTTCTTCCTCAAATCACTCTTATAATGTGGGGCTCCTAGTAGTGGTATATAAGTGTTCAACTGAATTATCTCAATGGCCCAAGTTCTACTTGGATTAAGCAAATTAAATTATGTGCACCCTTACTACCAATGTTGAATTCTGTGACTTTATTAAGCCTTCCCAGTGTGTTTAGAAATAGCGTCTAAGAGAAGTTGACTTAAAACCATTGAACTGTGGGCATGTGTGCTTTATAGCACAGTTTAGTGATAGAAAGTATGAGTTTTGGTGTCAGATCTGAGTTTCTGGCCCCACCATTTACTAGTTGTTTGTGGAAAATTTGTTTAGCCTTTTTAAAGCTTAGTTTCTTCAGTTATAAAATGGGTATGATAACTGTATGTATCCTATGGAATTATGGTGATAAAATAATACTCATAGAATACTTAGGATGGTATTTTGCAAGGAGAAAGCAATCGATATTAGTTGTAGTTAATCATCAATAGCTTCTCCCATCCTCCTCAGCAGCATCACCTAGAACAGGGCTGAGTAAACATTGATCCTCCACCAGTTTTTATAAATAAAGTTTTATTGGAACACAGCCATGTTCATTTGTTTATATATTTTCTATGGCACCTTTCATGCTACAAGGACGGAGTTGAGTAATTGTGACATGGCCAGCAAAGCCTAAAACATTTCCTATCTGGCCCTTTAAACAGTTTGCTACTTCTGATCTAGAAGCAAGAAAATCCAGAAAGCTGCTTATATTTTTCTTGAGCTTTAATTACTGGGAAGTCATAGCTTCCGTTGGAAGAAACTAGATGGATGAACCTGTGTCTCAGCAGAATGTTGTATTTTCCTCACAGGCTTCTAAAATACACTAAGAAGCAGAGATAAACAAATGCCAAGAGTGAAAGGTAACATCCTTTTGCGTGAACACTTCACCCAAAGAGAAAGAACAGAGACAGAATCTTTCAGTTAAAAAAAAAAGTCCACGGAAGCAAGCAGAGAACTCCAAATGAATTAGAAAACAGTGATTTTCACGACCTTTGAGTGTATCTTAAGTTATTTTATTGAAATAGAAATACTTGTTTCTGAGCCCAGAGATGTAATAAGGTGAAAGTCTCACACACAGCAGGAAAGTTTTTGCACTCAGTAACAACATAGTGTTTGTTCTCAGGATTCTTTTTTTTCTCCTTTAAATCAGAGGGTTAATACAGGCAAATAGAGTTCGTTAGAATTCCCATTTTTCTAAAATTGCCTTTTTAGACTCATAGAAGTGAAAACAATCTTCAAATTCACTTGAAAGAAAGGAGGGACTAAAGTTGGAGACTTAGCAACAGATTAGAAAGAGAATGAAAAAGGGCCAAAAAAACCACAAAAACCCCCACACAAAAAAAACCCAAACCAAAAAACTAACACCTCAAAGTTAGATAAAGTTGCTCTGGTGAGATTCTCCTAAAAAGAAGGAGAGAAAGATGGGGGTAGAATTGCCCAGGGAGAGGGGTTGGTGTGACTCAGAGTGAGAGGCCAGGCCAGGAAGGACCGCAGGACAGAGTCAGGGTCAGCACTGAGAAGCTGGCCAGCCTCAGCCTGCCTGTCCGGCTGTCACAGGTGCTGTGGGGCCAACAGAGCAGAGTCAGGTTCCCATTGTCCTCGGATGAGAGGGCCTGTCTCCTGCCCAGCAAGCTGTCAGATCAGATGACCTTCTTGTTTCCCATTGATCATCCAGAGGTTTGCTTTTCTTTTCAAACTACCCCAGCTAATTCCCACTGTTCAGGTTAAGGACAAGGATTAAACAGAGAGTGGGGGCTTGGGCCACTGTGGGCTTGGACGTCGTGTAGAAAGAAATTTCCCCGGGATCTGTACTGGGTCCGAGAGGTGATGCAGGGTCAACACAGGTTCTAGGTCTCCCCCCAGACTAAGACCATGATGTAACATAGCCTTGGGGCACACGAGGCTATGTTAGGAACCACTAAGATATTGACATCCAAAAGTTTCGAGAATTTCTCTTCTGCCTCTTAGATTGTCCCAAAGCATATAACAGCAACCAGGTGTAGCACTGAGCACAGTGCCCGCAGCCTCAAGTTCAAGGCACAGTAGCTGCGGTTACTGTCATCGTTGAGGCCAGACTAAACTTTCCGGGGTTTGCTGCTCAGTGAAGACATCTTCTTTGTTTCCTCACAGCGAACAAGTAGAAAGCACTTAATCTCAAAAGTCAATGTAGCCTTCAGACCCTTGCTCCTAGTGAGTTCTTATCCCGATTGACCCCTTCCCCTCATCCTGGGATGAACCTTTCATGTGGCAAGTTGCAGGGGCCACTGCCCAGGGCCCCTCAGGAACTAAACGTGTGTCACCTCTTCTGCTCTGTGTTCCTAATTCCTGAATGAAGGCTCTAAACCCCCACTCATGACTTCCTCCACCAGCTCTTCCTTTCCTAGAAAGACTATGCTTGTTCTTTTGTGCATTTGCAAGATAAAGGGAATGTAAACATTTAAATAATAATGTCTTTTTAAAGGCATAATGGGGTTAGTTTGGGTAAAACAATCCATTTCACATCATCTGCAGAAGAAATCCAGTGTGTTCTGGAGTTCATTGGGGTCCAGAGAATATTCGATTTTATAAGATATTAAGTTTTTATTGAATTACGTCTTTATTCAAGGCATCTACGGAAACTGGAAGTTTAACTCAGTGATCTTTGGGCTAGTAAAATGTAAACCATAATGAGAGTCTTTAGATGAATCAGTTCTTTTCACAAAGGCTGCGTTGGGGCCTTGGAGGCTGCCAGATGTTGGTGTTCCTCAGAGATGGAGTTGTTGGCAGCCGCTGATTTCTACAAATAACCAAAGCAAGCTTGCCTAGGACCCCGGAGGGGCCCAGTGCAGTGGGATAGGTAGTGGAAGAGGACTTGGGAACACTAGGTTCCGGCTCTGGCTTTGCAGCTAATGGCTACAGCTCCTGAATTTCTCTGGAATGCAGTTCTATCATCTGCTAAAATAAGGGCATAAAGCAATTGTCGATTCCAAAATACTGATCTGACATCAAACTAGTTACTTTGAATTCTGCAGGGGAAACTGTTAAAAATACACATTTCTCAGCATAAACCTGGAGAGAGCTTAACTGTCCATGAGCAGGGGGCTGGTTAGTCAGTTATGGCGCACCCAACCACAGTGCTTTTTCAAAAGCATGAGCTGGTACAGAACAGCCCCTGGGTAAGACTGTTATGTGAACAGAGCAAAGCGCAGAGCAGGGTGCATGGGAGATGTCCTCCCTGTGAGTAAAAGCACCCGTATGGGCCATAGTCATGATTAGATTTCTGTTTGCTGAAAGTATTACAAGGAACTCTTCACAGTATTGACCTCTGGGAGCTCCAACAGCTCTACGCAGTAAGATATGGCCAACGATGGTGAGATGGTATCCGTTAAGGGCTGAATCACCTGGCCTGCTCTGATACCCTGTTTCCTTGGTGCCCTTCCAGGTGGGCCTATAATGCATCGCAACAAGTAGATAACTTGGCCTTGGGGGAAGGATGCTGAGTTTAAGTCATATACTGGTTGAGTAATGTGAAAGTATCCTCGCTTCTCTGGATCTTTGTGTTCTTCTCTTTGAAACGGGCGAATAGGACGAGCAATACAATCTGGTGGCTCTAGTTTAATCTGCATACTGTGTATCATCTACCAGACAGGCACACTCAAACAGAAAAATGAACAAAGAACAGGTACTAACTCGGCAAATGCGTTTAAAGCACTGTCTTCACTACGACTTTTCTATGGGGAATGGAGAAGAAGTAACCTGTCCATGGGAAATGGTAGGCTCTCGTATGAGTGGTAAAACATACTCACATGAATCAACTAGGAAACAATAGGAGGCTGCATATGAACAGCCCTGGGTTTCTCTCTTTGGTGTGGAGCTCACTTTAAAGTATTTGTTGCTTGAAACTGAAGAAAGCCAGCCTCACAAACAACAATAAAACCCAAGCCCCTTGGCCACACTGGCTCTGATCCGTAAAATAAAGTCTTAGACAGATAATCACCAAGTTCCTTGGGTGTGGTAAAATTCTATGATTCTGCAATGTCTGAAATTAGGTCAAACCTGAGGAGACTGTTTCCCTGACACCAGATTCCTCCTGGTTCTGTCTCCATCTCCAATCGTTGCTTTACACCTCTGTTTAACTCCTGTGCACAGCCCCTCCCCCAGCCAAGGATAAAGCCAGAGAGAAAGCCGTGCAGTGGGACAGGGAACTTGGCTGGGGGCAGCCAGGTGGCTGTCGGGCCTGCCTAGTCACAAAGACCCCAGTGAGTGTGGGGAGCAGCACATGTCAGGGGTTCTGGGCAGGTCAGATTTGACGCCTCACTTGACCCCATTGGAAGCTAGAGTCTGATAAAGACATGATTGAGCTGGGGACTTCTCCTGACAGCTTAACAGATGGCTGTAATTAGGGGCTCTACTAAGGGTGTGTGGACACATAGATCCCATTGTAGAGGGGCTAAATGCTAGAAAGGTCAAGGCCAAAATGTGGTATGAAAGCAGCTCAAAGTTTTCCAATATGCAGGAGGAGGCAGTCTGCAGGGAAACGAGTTTGTTGAGCGTGATGGGGGATTCCCAGATCCTGGGGGTTCCTGGCCCCAGAGGTTCCTTTCTTGGTGGGTCTGTGTAGCAGAGCTTCGAGCCCTCGGGCTGTGGCTTCAGACACCAACTCCGTGAGAGTGGAGCCAAGAAAATGAACTTTCCAGCCTGAAACGACGTTCTGTGGGGAAGGTCTCAGAGAGCAGCTGGCTTTTTCTCCTTCTCCTAGAACCTCTCTCCCTAGAATAATAATAATGACCAGAACATGGGCCTAAATTCTTAATGTTAAATTTAATGAATACTTGTCAGGTCTGTTTATGCTTTGTTGTCAAAATGATGATTAATGGAAGTGGCTTAATGCTTTCTGAGACTCTTTAGGCCTTTTTCTTAGAAGCAAGAAGTCACCATGTGCCAGCCATAATAAGATCCAGCTTAGAACCATCAAAAATACAGTGAGTGACGGCAATAATGTTCTCATAAGGGCAAACAACAGCTCACGGTTTGGGCAGAGACCCAGGGAGCCAGCGAAACTCCCAACCATGTAGGGTTATAGGCTAGACTTGGAAATACTCTTAACCTGGTCCCAGCTCTCAGGAGTTCATCCCTGGTGATGTTGGTAGACATCTTGAAGAAGATTCGTGAATTCCTCCAGAATTAGATAATCCCACAGTTGGAAGGGATTTTGGAGGTCATGGAGTCCAAAGCTTAAATCGTGTCTCCGATATTTCTGCCAAGTAGCTGACCTCCTTTCCTGCCAGGATCCTAGTAATCACAGGTCCTACCTATTCACATAGCCTGCCTCTAGTTGGGCAGCCACGAGTTTAAAAAAAATAAAAACAAAACCCGAAAATCTCTTCCTGCTATTGAGCAAAATCTGCTTCTTTCTCTTCCCACTGACTGATCCCACTGTGTCCCCTAGGGCCACATAACACATGACCAAGTCCTTGCTATATGTGCAGCCGGGACTGGCTGTGTGACTGGTAGGCCCCAGGGCGAGAAGGGCAATGCGGGGCCCCTTGTTAAAAATTATTAGAAATTTCACGATGGGGACAGCAGAACATTCAGCTGCGTGTGGAGCCCTCCTGGGTGCAGGGCCACATGTGGCCATCCAGCAAGCCTGCCCGAATGTGACTGTTCTGTGCTGTTTCTGAATGACTGGACTTGGTGGAGTACAGACAGGGAGGAGCTTTGCCTCTGCTCCACTAGTGTTAAATGCTTTTCCAATTCCTTCTGCCTTCTTGCAGAACCCATGAAATATTCTGGTCATTTCAGACACTAAAAAGTCCAGCACCATCTTTATCAAACTCCAAGCTCCCATTGGTCACTGCTTCTGTACCCCCGCCAGGGCCCATAGAAACTGTGGAGCCTGCAGAAGCTGCTTCTCCTCTGTGTCCTCCTCGCTGCTCCTCCCACCACCCACCCCCCTCCACCCCCCTCCCCGTCCCTACCCTTCACGCTGCCTTTGGCTCCTTGGGGGAGAAAGGCCATGGGGAGGAGAGGCCCTCCTTCCCTCAAGAGCAGATGTGACCCGGAACAGGCAGCCCCCCATGGGGAGGCCCAATGCTGCTTCGGTGTTTCATGGGCACTTTTCTTCAAAACAACAAAACCGAAACCATTTATTCATTTACTTTTAGAGAGGTGGAAGGAGGGAGAATGAGAGGGAGTGAACACTGATGTGAGACAGAAACAATGACCTTGTCGAACTGGTGGTCTTTGACTTTGCAGGATGGCACGCAGCCAACAGGGCCAGGCCAGCCAGGGCTCATGGCCACTTTCCTAGGTGCCTTTGAGCCCCTTCCCCTGGGAGCTCTGAACTGCAGGTTTTGGGGGGGAGGAGGTGCAGTTTTCCCCTTTGGCTGGCTGCTTGTGACACTGTCCCAGCCCATGGATAGTGGTGTACCTCAGTCCTCTTCTGCTGGGGTCACCCACCCTGTACCCCCACTTTGGTGTCCCCTTGCTTAGAGAGTTCTCAATCAGCTTCACAGCTGGGCTCTCCCCTTGGCAGCCATATCCTGACCTTGGGAAATATGCATTTTTCTTCTGCCTCTGGTACAACTCACTTCACTGCAGCTTCCTCTTCATTCTGCCAACGCAGCCCTCTCCCACCTGAAGCCATAGTCTCTTTCCTTCAGCCTTTATTCCAAATGGGAGCCAGATACCAGCACTACCATCTTCCCTAATTTTCAGGGACACATGGCAAACCTGTTGGGAGGTTCTTTAAAGCTCATCTTAGTGGGCGCTCAGCAGTTTTCTCTACACAAATATCCTTCCTACTGGATCCTTAATCTTTCCTGTCTTCTGGGGGTGGGAGACAGGCTAATGTGAGCAGGGAAAATTCTTGGCCTACCACCTTTAAATTTGGGGTGTTGACACCTATTGTATGTGGGGGCAACTTTTCCCCACAAGTCCCCCCTTCCCCCATTTGCCACTGATGAAAGTGAATACAGGTAAGGGTCAAACAACAGATAGCATTCAAAGAACTATGAGGGCTTATTCTCAGTCAGGGTCAGATAGCTAAAGAGCCATAAAACTTTGAGGAACAAACTTCTTGCTTGGATCCTTATCATTTAAATGAGAGCATTCTAAACAAAGCAGGTTTCATGGGATTTTACATATTCTTTCTTAGGCCTGATCACCTGGGGAACCCGCCCTTTGCAGCACAGGTTTCCCATCATAGGTTTTCAGGTTTAAGTGGATTAGAGCCAGGAGTGCTTCTCCTAGATGGAAACCGGGACGCAGGCTATGTCAAAATAATGGGGGGGGGGCAGGGGGGCGAGGGTCCATCACTCCCTCTTTGTTGCAGCCCCCCAAGTCTTTCCATGATGGTCTCCCAAGTGATCATGTCTGGCTTAGGTTGCCCCTCTCTGAGGGGTGATACTCATCATAGACTAACTGACCAAGCGTTGGGGGTAGGGGATGGAGCAGAGATAAGCTTTGTCTCCTTAGTGGCTCCCATTCTGGAGGTCACCCACTCAGCCTTATCCAAGGGGGGGGTGGTTACAATTCCTGAAACCAGGCAGAGCGGTTCCCAACAATTGTACCATAGTGTGAAGCTTTAGGAGAAACAGACAGTGAAATCAGAGACACCCCCCTGGAACACCCTGTCATACACGTAATGCATCTGAGAACTACTGCTGTGGACGGAGGGCTTGTGTGCCACCCCCACCCAATTCCTGTGCTGAAGCTCCAGACCCCCGTGTGAATGTGTTAGGAGATTGACTTTGTGTACAGATAATTAATGTCAGTGAGGTCATAAGAATAGGGACCTGATCTGATAGGTTTAGTGCTCTTATAAGAAGACACTAGCAAGTTCTCTCTCTCTACCCTGTGAGGACACAGACAGAAGGCGGACAACTGCAAGCCAGGAAGAGAGCTGTCTGCAGGAACCCAATCAGCCAGCACCACGATCTTGAACTTCCAGCCCCACAATGGAGAGAAGGCGAATGTTTGCCGTCGAAGCAACCCAGTATTCTGTTGTGACATCCCGAGGGCAGTAAGTGCTGCCTCTTCAATCTGGGAGTCTCCCATCCCCTCGCCTTTCCCGGCAGACCAGAATTTGTTGGCTGCCTCTTTGGATGGACTCGTGTTTGCTTACACAGTGCGGTCACGTCTTTCACCGACTGTTGTTCTACAATAAGGTGAACATCTGATGCACCACGTCACCCTGGAGAACCTGTTTATTTGCTCTTTAAATACAAGTATGGGATATGAGATAGGAAGAGATGATGGAGTCAGGCTGGGCCCATAAAACATAACTAGGCTGGCTCTCTTTTCACATGATTTAAACGGTAACTTTTTAAAGAATGGAATTTATTGGGGTGACAATGCTTCCTAAAACCATACAGGTTTTTCCTCGGCTGGTGTGGCTCAGTGGATTGAGTGCTGGCCTGTGAACCAAAAGGTTGCCAGTTCGATTCCCAGTTGGGGCACATGCCTGGGTTGCAGGCCAGGTCCCCGGTGGTGGGTGTGGAAGAGGCAACTACACACTGATGTTTCTCTTTTCCCTCCCTTCCCCTCTGCCTAAAAATAAATAAATAAAATCTTCAAAAATTTGTTTTAAACGCTAAGAAAAATAAATTTTTTTATAAAATAAAAACAAACCATACAGGTTTCAAGTGCAGAACTTAAAAACACACCATCTGCATGCTGCAGTCATGTGCCTAAATCATGGCTTTAGACACATTCATTTCTCGTCTTATTTCACCCTTTAACCCTCCATGCTGCATTTTAAAGTGCAGGTACAGAAGTTAGATTTACAACTCTTTTAATTGTCTTCAGATTCAATTCTTTGTTCCAACATTCATTGATTTATTCAAAATGACTTGTCAGCCTTAGAGTGTCCCCTCCCACATGTATTCATTGCTAACGGAAAGCCAGTAACATTTCGGTAGAGACGAGGTGGACAGCACCCTGACCGAGTGATCGCTGTTGCGTCACCACAGTAAGTCACAGGAACACCTCGTACTCCTGACAGGAGGCACTGGGAGGGACAGAACATCATGCTGGTGTAGTTTTACCAAAAATATATATCCACCATCTCACCCCAAGAAAACATGAGCAGGCCCTACCTGAGGAATATTTTCATATTATTTTATAGTAACTGACCAGAACTCTTCAAAAGTGTGAAAACCATAGAAGACAGAAAGACTAAGGATCTCTCTCACAGATTGAGGGAATGACGGGATTCTGGCTCAGGAAAAGGACATCAGTGGGTCTGGTTCTGGCACCAGTTTTGATGTATCCACACCACCAGGCAATGAATTCAATTCTCCCTCTACCTACCTGGAGCCAGCGCCAGGTCCCACAGGCCAAGGGCTCAGTCCTCCGAGACTGTTCCCTCCCCCCTTCAGAGGTCAACTGCAAGTCCAGGTTATCACCTGTACTTCTGGCCCATGGCCTATAGGTTGGAGGTTCCCAGGACCCCCTCATCCAGGTCCACTGATTTGCAGGAGCAGCTTGCAGAATTCAGGGGAATATTTGCTGGCATTTATCAGTTTATCAGAGGACATAACTCAGGAACAGGCAGATGGAAGAGACAGATGCATAGGTTACAGTCTGAGGAGATAGCAGGAAGCGTCCATGCCGTCTTCAGATGTGCTGCTCTCCCAGCACCTCCCAACCCTGTGCTTTGGGGTTTGGGGATGCTCCATTACACAGGCACAGTTGACTAAATCTTCGGCCACCGGCCACTGGCGACTGAACTTGACCTCGAGCCCCTCTCCCTTCTTGGACCTGGGGCATAAGATGGGGCCGAAAGTACAAACCCTGTAATCACAAGGTTGGTTCCCATGGCAACCATCCCCCACCTTGAGGTTACCTAGGGACTTTCCAAATGTTACTTAATTAATGTAACAAAGGACACTTTTTTTCTTATTTTGGGCTTTCCTTACAGGAAATTCCAAGGGTTTTTCAGCTCTGTGCTAGACATGGGTCAAGATCAGAAACATATTTCCTATTGTAAATCATAACATCACAGTGGGATAGCTGATGAACTTGAAATAATGCCTGCAGATTGGTTAGGCATGTTGGATAAGCGATAATATCCTGGTTTCAATAATTTTACTATGGTTTTATAAAATGTAAACAGAAGAGGAAGGTGGGTAAAGACTATGTGGGAGCTTTGTATTATTTTTGAAACGTTTTCAAAGTCTATCAATATTTTAAACAAAAAGATATAAAAATACATTTACCAAGTACCTATTCTGTGCCAGTCTCTGGGCTGGGAAGGTGGGTGAATAAGAGGCCCCGGACCCTGCCCCAGCAGCTTGCAGCTGGGTCTGCAGGAGGACAAGGGCAAGTTCATTCTTAGCAGGGTTTCAAACAGGGTTTTTAAAGGAGATTTGAAGTTTAGTAAAAGCGTCCTGGCTGCTGAGAGGCTGGCTGACTACAGGGAACAAGACCAGAGTCAGAGAAACCCTAAGAGGCTGAGAGGTCATCTAGGCAGATGAGGGGTGTAAAAATTGGCACCGACTGGGGTCCTTGTGAGTTCCACTTCCCTCTAAGGGAAGGAGGAGGGGGAGTCACGTGAGCTCCCATGGGAAGCCTGGTTCTGTTGTGCGCCTACACAAAATGCCTGGGAGCTGTACGGTGACCCTCATTTTCTTCGTGGATAACTGAGGCTCTATAAGGCTCTGGGGTTCACCCCCAGTCAGAGAGGGGTAAACAACATGCTGCCGTTCAAGCCTCTGTCTGCCTGACTCCAGAGCTCACCCTTTCTTTACAGTCAAACATCACATGGGATCTGATCTACTTTCTCTCCCTGTCAGCTCCATGGCCCTGGCGAAGGTCGTGCGGGAGATTCACAGCCTAGAGGAAAGCAATCTTGCTAGCGTCCATCTGAGGCTGGCCACCCCGGTCACGTGCAGAGAGGAGACTGCTGCCCCTCTGGGGTGCCTCTGTGTGCGGGCACAGCACTGGGGGCTCAGGGGTGATGGAGAGCCTGCTCTGCCCTGTTCATGTCCGGTTCTGTCTACAGATTTCGCAATGATCTTAAATTACCGCTCACTCAGGTTTGTGTACGTTCTTCTTCACACTCAGCTGTTTCTCATGTTCAACTTAAATGTGAGTTCAAAGTAATTCACAAGATGGTCTTAGATTATAAATGAAAGAGACCAGCAAAGTAGGAACATGCAAAACACATTAGGCCTCAAGTTATACAGTTTTATGTCATCGTTAAGTCTACAGACCCATTCTCGTTTGGTCTCTCTCCTGTGCTTGGGGTCATCATAACATCTCCTTGGTTTGGTGTGCGTTTTTTAAAAGATTTTGTTTGTTTGTTTATTTATAGGGAACAGGAGGGAGAAAGAGGGAAAGAAACAGTGGCGTAGAGAGAAGCTTAGATGGGTTGCCTGCTGTAACACACTCTTCAGGGACCAAACCTGCAACCCAGGCCTGTGCCCTGACCAGGAGTAGAACTGGCGACCTTTCCTTTTGTGGGACAGTGCCCAACCAGCTGAGCCACTCCTGCTAGGGCTGTCCTCGTTCTTTCCGGTGAGGTTCTGGATATTTCTTTTCAAGACCTCCCTCTCTGTGAGCTCTGATGCCTTCCCTCCCCTCCCCACAAAGAAGCCCCCTTTCCCTCTGATCACGAACCCCCCCTCCCAGGCTGCGTCATTTCCCAGGTCTTTTCCTTACTCACACTCCCAGAGGCCTGTAGCTGCTCTCTCCATAAAGGTCCCACCGTGGCTCCCCTCCCTCCACTGCCTCTCATAAAGGAACTCACTTCTCACAGAACATTTTAGGACCAACCCCAGGAAATCCGTTTTGTTCCCTGAGATACGGGTGAAGGTAAACTGGGTTTTGTCCCCTAGAGCAAAAATTCCCATCAGCTTAGTCCCCATGAGGACCCAGGCCTTCCAACTGCAAGCAAATAACAAACCTTCTACTCAAGTTCCCCTGGGACCAAGACATTTACACAGAGGTTGCCCGAGAACCTTCTAATCCTCACAACTGGGGTGTTTACCTCTAGAAGCAGAGTCATTCCTAGGTTGTCAGGTCCACATACTTAGCCGGAGCTCAGTGCCGATGGGCCTGTTGGGAATTACTGGGCTACTCATCTGGATGCATGCAAAATAAGATTTTATACAGCAGTCTGGGCCAGTTGTAAGCAAGAGGAGAAATTGGTTTTTAGCCAAAGGAATCAATTTTTTTAAAGATTTTATTTGTTTATCTTTAGAGGGGAAGGGAAGGAGAGAGGGAGAGAAATATCAATGTATGGTTGCCTCTCATGAGTCCCCTGCTGGGAACTGGCCTGCAACCCAGGCATGTGCCCTGACTGGGAATCGAACCGCGATCCTCTGGTTCACAGGCCCGCGCTCAATTCACTGAGCTACACCAGCCAGGGCAGAAATCAATTTTTAATGATGGAAACTTTAAGTACCATGGTAGCAGGGGGTAAAATTTCCTATGGGAGGCACCGTCTTGCAAACATTCTTGTTTTGTCCCTGAGGGTTACAGACCTCAGAGTTTTCATCACCTCCATGCAGTCTGGTACAGGCGAAGGTATCATAAGAACTTTCTGTGTTTGATAGTGAATGAAACAGTTTTCTCAAAATGCCTTCGTTGCTCTGCCTATTCATTCATATGATCAGCCAACATTTGTTTACTCGGGCACCCCACATTCAATGTGAGGAAGAGTCCTGCCTTAAAGTGGTTTAGACTCTATCTGGGAGGAGCAAGTCGGAGGTGAACACATAACTCCGGCCACGCCGGCAAGTGCTGTGGTTAAATTGTGCGAGAGAAGCCAGGACGGCGGCAGCACAGGGACAAGGCTGTGTTCCTCCTGAGGGATTCTGGGAGGTTTCCTGGAGATTGTTTGGAGGGGGCATTTTATCACTTTTGAGAAGGGTGTGTTAGGCAGAAGTAGGGTGAGCAACCTTCCCGGTTTGCTTGGAACCTGGCATGCGAGACTTTGGGCACGCTAAAACCCAGACTGAGCTGAGGGGCCCTGATGGTGGGTCACCTGAGGGAGGGGATTGGGGGCCACGCACAAACATGGCTAGGAACTTACAGCCATTTTTGTAATAGAGACCTATTCTGTGTAGTCAATGTTCTTTTGCTTTTTAGGGTGCCCTCTTTTGTAGACCACCAAGAACTTCCCTTGTGCCCTGGCCGGGCGGCTCGGTCGGTGGGAGAGTCATCCCATACACCAGAGAATGTGGATTCAACCCCTGGTCAGGGCAGAAACCTAGGTTGGGGATGTGATCCTGGGAGGGCACGCATGTGTGTGGGGGTGTTGAGGGGGGTTAACTGATTGATATTTCTCTCTCTCTCAAAAAAAATCAATGAACATATCCTATGGTGAGGATTAAAAAATAAAACAATGTCACTTATTCTAAGATATTTATAGTGACAACTGCAGTATCTACTTTGTCATATAAAATATATCTCACTTGCTCTTCTAACATATGAAGTCCTTAAGTGGAAACAGAGAATTAAGGTCTGTTGTTACCTTTGTCTTCTCTTTCCCCTTTCTGCTCCCCCTTCTTCCGACTTCCTCCTCCTCCCCAGTCTTCCTCTCCTTCTCCAGCACGAAGCTCCTTCTAAATTCTTTTTCGGAAGAAGCGGCGGAGCAGCTGATTGATCCCGAGAATTTTGTTCCAGGGTCTCGGAAGCAGTGGCACAAGGACTAACCTAACAACAGGGAATGAAACAAGCCTATTTAGAATCTCAAAAAGAAAACGAATACCTCGCAGTGAACTCACAGTGAACAGTAATAACAACGACAGCGGTGGCGGTGGCGATGCAGTGACAGCATGTGGATTTTTTTTGGGAGCCGCCCAGGGCTCCCCCACACTCGCTCACACTGCTCGGTGGGGACACTGCTCGGTGGGGACGTGCCAGGGCCTCCAGCCCTGCACTATTGTCAGAAGCCATCAGTTTGGTCACAGTAGGTTCGGTATCTCCCGCCCTCCCTGTTAATGACCCTCAGTGTTGGTGGAGATTCACACCCTCCCTCTTTCGGAAGCTAGAGTGAGCGTGGAAACGGTCTCTTTCGTGCCAGTGCCCCAGAGAGGAACAAACACGTCTCTCGCTGATGTATTTGCTCAGGTGCCGTTTCCCATCTCTGCACCTGGGAAACCACGTGGACAAGTAGAACTCTGGGCAGATGAGGAATAGAACTAGAGAGGTTTCAGAAGTTGTGCCAACGGGCGCGGAGTGTAGGGAGGGGCTGAGATCAGACCTCCAGTGCCCCTCACAGCACCAGCTGACCAGGCGTCTTCAGCAGCGGTGACCGCTGCCCGTGGGAGAAACAGGAGAGTGGGGCCCACCAGGCAGCCGCAGGTCCTCGACGCGGGGGCGTGAGTGCTGGATCCACCAGGGGCCTTGGGCACTGTGCCTTTGCTGGCTTCCTGATGAGTGTATGATGGGAGAGAATCGGGCGGAAGACCAAGGATTCTGACTCCTCAGTGCGCAGCGACCTAAACAGGGAGAATATGGTCCCCTTTCATGCCACCGGTTTTAATAACCGTTTTCCCAGGATCCCTCACAAAGCTTCTGTTTTCCAGGAAATAGCTGGTGTTCCCCGTTTTCTCTTTCTTATTTATTTGTTCATTGAAGATTTGGGGAGACAGTAGGTATGTTACGGTTTAACATCAAACATGTGTGGGTTCTTCTGGCTCTCGCTCGCTGTACAATCGTGGGAAACTGGTTCAATAACTCAGAGGCTGTTCTTTCTCATGGAAGAGTGGCAGCCCAGACTACACCAAAAATGTGCAGGGCAGAGCCTGGGGGCGTCGGGACCGTCGGGTCCATCCCAGCCGCTCAGGAGCTCGGGCCAGCCGCCGGGGCAGCCACTACCTCCAAGGAAGGCTCCAAGGTTGCCAGTTGGCTGAGCCGAAAGGAAAGCACACTCCGAAGAGTCTCTCATTAGCACTTTAAGTGAGTTACAGGGCCAGGCACGTCTGATTGGCTAGAACCAGTCACATGGTGCCACCCACCACACAGGCCTGGGAAGCACAGTTCCCACAGGTACCAGGAAGGCAGAGAGCAGGAAATCTTTGGCAATTAGCGCAACGTGTAAAGTACCTAGCACTATGTCCAGCGCGCTCCGAGAACTCCGGCCACACTAGCTCTTCGTCAGTCTGCATCTGTTACATATAAAACTGGCCTATGTATTATTTCAGTATATTCAAAAGTGCTAAAGATGGATAATTAACTGATGTATTATATTCTCCCTTTCAGAAGTACCTACTGTTTCATGCAAGCTTCTGAGAAACGTCATATTAAAATGCAAGGACTGGATCTTGCCAGTGACTCAGGTGGTGGGAAGGGTTAGGTTTCCTGGGGGAGGGAGGGGGCAGGGTCTGGACCGGCCTGCACAGCCGGGTAGGGTCTCAGCAACAAGCAGCCGAGGACAGCGTCTGATGCGCAGCACAGAGACCCCGAAGAATCTGTCAGGCCTGGGGATTCCTTGCGCCCCTTTATTTATTCATTCACGTTTTCATCACACGTTTACTCACTGCTTCGATAAGACTGGGGATGCATCGCTGAAGAAAGAAAGCAAAGGTGCTGCCTCCAGGGAGCTTGCATTTCATCGGAAGACCTTGGAGAGCAGTGGGAAGGAGCACATGGCCGCAGGTGC
This sequence comes from Sturnira hondurensis, assembly GCF_014824575.4. Taxonomy (NCBI): domain Eukaryota; kingdom Metazoa; phylum Chordata; class Mammalia; order Chiroptera; family Phyllostomidae; genus Sturnira; species Sturnira hondurensis. Next base: position 4,476,198 of record NW_028096783.1, on the reverse strand, counting down.
TGACAGCTGTATCTGGGTAGACCCGATACAGAGTGTTGGACAGGCTCAGGCTGCAGAGGGCAGGAGGTGTGGCTATTTTTAATCTTCCCCTAGGATATGTTTTTTAATAATTTTAGAGAGAGAGGAAGCAGGGAAGAGAGAGAGAAAGAGAAACAGCGGTGTGAAAGGGAAGCATCTATGGGATGCCTCCCCTACGTGCCCCAACCAGGGACCGAAACTGCAGCCTAGGTACGTGCCCTGACTGGGAATCAAACCCAAGACCTTTTGGCGCACGGGATGGCCAGGACAGGGATGGAGGGAGCAGGCTCCACGGAGATGGAGAAGAGCATTCCAGACGGAAGGACAAGCCAGGTCTGAGGCTGAGAGGGAAGAACCTCTGGACGAGCAGAGGGAGGAGTGGAACGGGGGCAGCAATGGGACCTGGGAGCAGGGGCCGCAGGGACACCGGTCCTGGTTCCGCCACTTGCCCTGGTTCCTGCTGCTGGCAAAGCAGGGACGGGGATGTGAGGATGGCCTGGGAGGTGACCGCTGGGTTTGATCCCAGCTCTGCCCCTCACTAAACGGAGGAGCAGGCAGGTCCCCCAGCCTCTCCATGCTTTCCTTTCCCCTCTGTAACGGGGGACCCCTGATTCGTGCCCTGTTTGGGAGCTGTAAAGGAGTTATTCACGCAGAACGGTGAAACCAGGGCTTGACGTGCTGGGACCCCAACTGGGTGTGACCCATACCTTTTAGACCGAGCTGCCTCCCCTCTGTAGGGTCCGGTACCACTGCCCACAGGCTTCAGAGAGATGGGTTCCTTAGGCTCTTCATTCAAAGGTACTTTGTAAGTCAGATGCTCAGCTGCCTGTTTTTCTGGGGAGCATTTCATGTCATTTGTTCCCTTCTCAGGAACTAAGTTTTTTATTTTTAGTTTGTTATTGCCCGACCCCATCATAGTCCTCTGGTGGGCTTCAGCTTTACTTGCCTTTGCCAGCCCTCGGTGTCACCTGCTGACTTCGTTCCTTCTGGGAACTTCACACAGCACTGCACTGTGTTGATCGAAAATGTCCTCTCCATGAACTGCGGTGGGCTGGCAAAAGAGCAGAAACTGTAGAAAATAAAAGTTTGGGCTATTTTCTGTTGAAAGACTAAGTGTCAGGGAAAGATGCCATTTGAACTAAGGGGACAGCAAGTCACAGATACTTAAGGACAGCCCTCCCTGCAGTGTTGTCCAGGATGCCAACAAAGCACGGTCCGGTCCACAGGGCCCAGACGGCGTACCTTTGAGTTCCTCCCGTCTCCCTAGTGCCCTGTGTGTGGTTCCGAGGGCGAGGGTGACGGACGGCTGCTCACACTGGGAGGACGGGGTGTTTTAGGATGAGAGCGGCAACCAGGGATTGGTGTCTCTGAATGACCTCTGTGTGACACGTCAGCCCTAGGTGAGGTAACCCCAGGGCGCAGACTGAGTGAAGGCGCTGGGTCCCAGGGATCCTGGAAACGGCCTGGGGAAGGGGGATCGAAGAGGACGGGAGAGCCAGTCCGTGCCACCACTTCTGAACTCTGTGACATGAGTCTCCTGTTCCTCATCTGCAAACCATGGGTGTGTGCCTTCGTCTTGTTCCATAAATGGCAATACATGCCTTTATAAGTTTGTCACTTACCCTCTTACATAAATAATGTGCATATTTATCTCGCTAAATAAATACATGGCTGTTCTTCAATTTTCCACCTTGGCCAGGCCACAGCCCACTGAGTTTCCTGTATTTCTGAGGGAGGAGAGAGAGAACGACCATTCCTACAGGGGACTCCAGGCCCAGGAGACCCAGCCTGAGGGGTGGGGGGTGCGACGTCCAGGCATCTCCCCTCCAGCTCCCCCTTACCCTCGGGTTGGTTGCTTTCATCTCCACACGAGTGCACATTTGTGCACCGATAAGGAAGCACACCCACCCATGACACCAGTGCTCTCTGCAATGCCCCCTTTTCGGAGCACGCTGACCTCGAGCCTGGAGAGGAACGCCTGGACTGGTCCGCCAGCCCTGTCCTTGGCTCCCTTCTACCACCTCTCCCACAGGTGACAGCTGGCCATGCACCTGCTCTTTCTCCCCTCGCTGCCATCGCTCCAGCTGCCCCTCTGCCCACATTGCCCTTCTCAGCCTTCCTCACCAGCTGAGCTCCATCTAGGGTCACTGGAAGCCTTCACACCCCGCCCGATCTCCTTCCAGTGTGCCCCCAGCCCTCACTTCCTCCTCACAGTGACTTTGCGTGTCCACCCACACCCCTCCCCGACCTGTGGACAATGACTTTGTCTTTTCAAATTGCTGGAGCCTAAACCCACCCGGCCCTTCAGAATGTTCTCTCAGTTTAGTTGGTTGTACTTATCGAAGGTGGAAGAAGCTGCCGGGGAGAGAGAATAAACTATTTCCTTCAAGGTCTCCAGCAAAGTGTCAGTGCGGGGGTGGGGGAGGGAGCCTCTGGAACCCACGAATTCTGGCCCCCCATCTAGAGCTTTTGCATTGAATCCGGCTAGCTGGAGTGTGGACCTGCTTCGGGGGTTGGGGGGTGGGGGAGGTGTGGTGTTTGCGGGAACAGCGCGGTGTGTCCTGCGGGGATCACCCCTGGCACGCAGAGGCGCTCTCTGCCCCGAGCGAGGAAATTTACCGAGCGCCCCTAGCCTGGCCGCTGGTGCCTTGCTGGGTAAGGCAACACCGCCACCTCCCGGCCCGTTGCCACCTGTTGTGGCCTGACTTCGGAGGTCTTGGGCGCCCTCTTGTGGGCTTTCAGAAGATGCGGCGCGAGGGAACAGCGAGCAATGAGGCTCCCGGGGGGCCATTCCCTCCTTTGATGTTTGAGTCGTTCTGGAGCCTCAGAGGAGAGAGCAAAGTCTTATAGCAGCGCAGGATGCGTATGATATAATGAGCTGCCAGGCTTAGATGACGCGGCATGCCACCCCCCAGGGATAGACAGCCAGATGCTCCTCTGAGTGGCCCAAAAAGCAGTGAAAACAGTGGCGACTGTGGAGAAGGATGGGAAGGAAGTGGGTGGGGAAAAGAAGAGGAGGGAAGGAAGGGGATTCCATTCTGACCCTCACGCCCCGCCTTCAGGACCTCAGTCCTGGACAAGGCCTTTTCACAACAGCAGGACGGAGTGATGGGAAACCCTTTCCCAGAAGGGGTTCCGTGGCACTGCTGGTTTCCCTCGTCTGGGCCAGGTAGTAACACTCGTGGCCCCCAAATCTTCACTCAGCTTTGCCTTGTTCCTGACCGCCATGGATGGCCTCGTGGGGGCTGTGCCATGCCTCCTCCGTCAGCCATGTAAGAATCGAGTGCCAGCTTGGCTTGACATGCACGTCCCTGAAAGGCTTATTTTGATTTGGGACAAATCTCATGCCAACGTGTCTTGCCAAGAAATTATTGTTGCTGAACTGTTGGTTTTCACTGCTGTCAAACACAATCTTACCAGGGAGAGCAAGGGAGGGGTCACCATTGAGCGTGGATGGGACTTTCTCTGAACCCTTGGGAGAATTTAAAAAAAAAAGAACATCTAGAATGGCGGATTCTGATGAACACCACCCCCCATAGCGCTGCAGACGCTCACCAAGGGCACCGATGGGGTCCAGTTCATTTCAGTGGCCTACTGTCAGCATCTCACAGCTGTGCCCAGCAGGAGGAGCCCAGGCAAGGAAGCCCTGGAGCCCCTGCGAGGGGGATCGCCTCCTTATTCTACAGGCGGACAGTCCCTCCAGCTTCCGCCTAACTCACAGCGGGTGGGAAGAATGAGGAAACAATTTACCGTATCTACACAGGTCTAGGCTCCTGAGGGAACTCTGTATAGGTGACTCCTTTTCAGGAACGCTTTTCAAAATAGTTGGAGGCATGGGGAGGGGTGAAGTTTTATGCTACTGTCCCTATTCTCTTGTTTTTCTTGCAAACCCAGGAGAAAACTGAGAGCTCAGAATCAGTTCCGATGAATTGTCACATTGGACCTTGCTTTAGGAAGAGTTCACTATTGGAAGTCAAAGATGCTGACTTCCCGAGGGTTCATCCCATTCATTTTCCCTCCCTGGGGCTCAGTTTCCTTCTTCACACCACTCGGGGGGCTGACCTTTCAGGGACCTTTATCGTTCTAATGCCCTTTGACTCTTTGAAAGGAAGCCTCATTTCTCCCAAGGGTGACTGCTGGCTGTCACATTGTCACACATTACGGTTCTTAGTTTAGAGAGAAATGTTTACTTGTTCATGCACTTATAGCAAACAGGAAACGATCTACAACATTCCTGATACCTCGGGTGGGGGGGGCGGCACCAGCAACAAGCCGTGAATAAAGTGAGGCCTGGCCCTCATGGAGCTCCCAGTCTGCGGGGGATCCGACTCAATACAAACCCGATAAAAACGTGCAGGTACATGGTGCCACGCGCTACAGTGTGGTGTGACGGGAAGGCAATGGCTGTGAGTCCTACGTGCTACCAAGGAAAACAGAGCAGGGGAGGGACCTCGGGTGCGGAGTGCCCTTGAGACCAAGTGGTCAGGAAAGTCTCCAAGAGGCTGGCCTTTGGGAAGGGACCACAGAGCCAGGCAGTGAGCTGCCGGAAGCGCAGGGAGAGCCCATGCCCAGCAGAGGGGAGCAAGTGTGAAGGCCCGAGGCAAGTTACTCCCTGTGCCGGAGCCGGCCAGTTAGGGGATGAAGCTGAATCGCTGCCTTCGTCTTCAGGATGATGCTGGGCGGTGGGTGCGGTGGGTGCGGTGGGTCGTCATCAGAGAGCTAGTCCCTTGGGAAGGAAGAGCCATTTGGGGGCATGTTGCTAGACGCTGGGGGTACCAAGAGATAACCTACTGTCTTTGTTGCTGAGCTGAAGGACCCTTGGCAGGATGGGCACCTATTCCTAAGTGTGACGGTAAGGCGGGGGTGGGGAGGTGGTACCATGTTCCAATGTATGGTGCAGACAACAGTGGCCGCACGCAGCAAGAGGAATCAAATCCCGACCTTGAAGAAAGGGCAAGCTGAGAGGAGGAAGTTTTTCAGTGGAGGAAGGAGCGAGCAGTGGGAGGAGGTGGCGGTGGGCAGAGCCATGTGGAAAAGAGCTTGATTGTAACGAAAATGGCTCACAGCAGAGCAACAGAAAAAGGTGGAGTAAACAGGGGGAGCAAGGCTACAAGGACACACATGCCCCCTCTTTCTAAGGTCGGGCAAGAAGGTGCTTCTTTTCATTGCCAGTGCTATTTCATGATGAAAATGGTTAGGACTCTGATGCCCTTATGCCTTCCTGGGCAGGTCAGTGGTCTCCTTTGCCAGCCTCATCCTCTCCAAGTGCTGAAAGGGATGATTACCTCAGAGGCCACTGACCCCTTCTGCCTGCCCCCAGGGACACAGCTAAGGAAGGATGGCAGCTGAGCGTCGCCTCGAGTGACTTGTCTTTCATCACAGATATCCTGCAGGCTGGCTTCCGACCAAGCCTCTCCACCAGCGATCGCCTTCCTGCAAACCACGGTGACTTGTCTGAAGTGGAGCTTGTCTCCATCTCAGCCTGTGTTGGCCTGTGCCCACTGCTGGTATGAAGACCCACAAGACTGCATGTAGCAGGGCCCAGAATGGAGTCTGGGGACCGCCGGTGCACGGAGCACCATGGATGTGGAATCCTGCTGGGGCAGATTTGGGGCCCAGCCCGCTAGCGGCTCCCTGGCATCTGCCTGCTGTACCATCTATGAGATAATGTCTCTCCATTTGGGGACAGTGACATAGTGCCATCAGACCTCAGCGGCCAGTGTTCACATTCCAGGCCAAGACCAGTGTGACAGCAGGGAAACCTGAGCTGCCAGGGGACATTCTCAGGCTCAAAAATCACAAACCCGACAGGGAAAGGCACTTCATCAGAAAACAACCCCATTTGGGTTATTTTAATGCTCCGAATTCGAGCTGCCCTTTATGCGGTGCCCCTTCTGTCACGGGACTTCGGTGCCAAGGGACCCTGGGGGACAGCTTCCACTTGTTTTGAGCTGCAGAGCAAGGTCATGCCTGGTTCGGGCTCACGGTGAGGTTGCGCAGGCCCGAGGCCAGCCTGGCCAGGCCTGTGTTATCTGCACGCAGGACACGCAGTCAGGGGTACCGGCGGGCTCCGAGGCGTTGTGGCAGCCTCTGCTCCTGCCCCCGACAGGCGACTCTGGAAACGTCTACCCTTGTTCAGGGCACAACACAGCGGTGGCCAGTGCTATCTGGGCAAGTTCTTGGATCCTTCTGAACTTGCAGCTAAGAAAGAAGCAGGGACAGTTGTCCACCCCTTGGAGAGCCCACCGTCAAACAGTTAGTGCGCGGCCCAGACTGTGTGTGCACTTACTGTTTCTCGGGCATGTGCTGTGTGCAGTGCAGAACGCAGTCCCACAAAATGCAAGGCTTGTGAATGGACGGTCGCACCCTGGCCCGTGGCGCCGATGGTGACTGAGGCAAACGGCAGGAGAAAAGCCAGTATGCACATCAGTGAGTTGCCCTCAGGCCTTTCCTCTCTCCAGACCCCAGGCAGACAACCCCTTCCTCGGGAGAACAGGGGAGTCTGTTTTCAGGACGTCAGTAATACTAAGTGAGAGTCCTTGGTTTATCAGTTTTAAAAACTTAAAAGAGGGTTGCGTCCCTCTCTAGAGCGATGGAGACGTCACGGGTTAACGCTGAAAGGACTAACTAGAGCTCCAGGAGAGCTCGGTTCTAGACCCAGTGAATGGAAAGAGTTTGGGGGAGCTTTTCATCGAAACGTTGGAGGCTTTGGGGTCCCACCGGTCGATGAAGATAACATTGGTGAATGGCAGCAGAGACGTCACCCAGCCAGAAGTTGGGAGACCCGGTTGCAGCCTTGGCTCTGCCAGTGACAATGTTTATTGTGCACTGTGGGCTGGGAGTTGTTCTAAGGGTCCTAAGCCCTTAAGTCCTATGAGCCCTTTCCCCCACCCCGAGAAAGGCCACCTGGAGGACAACAGGACGGTGGGCTCCACGAGAAATTGGGGGCGGGGCTTATTCTTCAAATCTGCATGTATTCTTCATCAGTTTGACTTTGGCAGGCTTGAAGAGGAAAAAACGTAGGTTAGAAGGTTTTTATCTCAGAAAGAGCATCTCAAAGCTCATTTCCTTCCTTCGTCACGCTCGCTAGGCTTCTCCTCTCCCTTCTTCAAACTGAGGCCCAGAGGAGGCGGGGAACGGCGGCTGAGATGCGAGTCGGGGGGAATCTGGTCACTCGCTCACTTCCAGGGCAGACGTTTAGAGAACTTCATCCCTGTTCTAGACACTGGCCAAGAGTCAGAAGACTGGCTCCACTCCCACGTTTCAGAGCTGGGCGGGGCCTTGTCTGCTATCCATCCAGTCCAACCCTCTGTCTGGGAGGGAGGAGAACAAGACCCGGGGGAGTGAGGAGACTCGTCCAAGACCACCATGACTCACAACCGGAAGCCAGCTCTTCAGATTCCCTAGGCCCAGGGGTTCTGCCCCCTTTTGTCGCTTATTTTGTGGGTGATTTTGGGGTGAGTGGAAATATGTTCCAGATCCACATCATGTACCTGTGACAATTCCAAACAATGTCGGGTGATTTTTTAAAAACTCATCTTTGAAATGGCTCCTTCACTGCCTTTATAGGCCTGAAGAGCGGAGCAGGCACCATCTCTCTGGGTCTCCTGGGCACTAATAATCCCCTGGTTCCTTGGGGCAAGGAGAACTTCCTTTAGGACCCAAATCTGCACCCATTTAGGATGCCGGGTGCTCCTGCGAGCTGAGACAATCAATCACCGCCAGTAACTACCAACCCGTCTCCGCAAAGCTGGCTTTCTGCTGCCCTCTCTCCCTGCCTGCCCTCCTCAGAGACCAGTGGCAGAGACCCTCCCCGCCAGCGGGGAGATGATTCAGATCCTTTGATGGTGTGGCCATCTTGCAGTTGAGCTTAGCATTAGACACAACACAGCAGCAGGTGACAAAAAGCAGAGTGAGGGGGGCACCTTTCACCAGGGTCGGGCTGGAGGTTGGAGAATGTGTTTCCTAGGCAGGAAATTACCACCACGTTTTGAGCTCAGTCCCTCCCACGATGATAAAGAGGACCTTTCACTCCAGCTACCAGCTGGTTCCAGCTGCATACGTGCTTATGAGATGGGTCACAGTTAGAGCCATTTCTGGGGATATTTCCACCTCAGCCAAGTCTCCAAAAGCATTGGAGTCAGGAGCTGGCCGGTTGCTGTGGCAACAGGTCCCTGGGGCTTTCCCAGTTTCAGAGGAAGGCTGCTACAGCCAGGAACAGACTTGGGATCCAACGGAGCAGCTGGCGAGTGTTCGCAACATGGGGCAGTCCGCCACAGACCGCAGCTGAAGGCCGCGTGCACCCCACTCACATGGCACTTGGTGCTCTTCCTCGCTTCTGGCTCAGTGAAGGGGGTTTTGAGGGTGTGGGCTCTGTTGTGTGTGTAGGAAGATGGAAAGAGAATTGCTGGATGGCAGCAAGGATTCCATGCCTATCAGAAGGAAAGAAAAATATTACTCACTGACACAAGGAGGCTGCCAACCTCACTTATGGGTCAAGCAACCGTTCACAGGCGAAGTCTGTTAGAAGCCTAAGTAGAAAGAATGGAGGAACTGGCCAAGGCCCCTGAGAAATTTGTGAGATGATAGAAAATAGTACAGTGCCACAGTGCGGTGCTTAATGCAGGAAAACCGAGTGAACGGGAATGTCTGCCTTCAGGGGGTTTATGGAGAGGCATTCTCCTGAGGGTTGGCTTAGGACAGGGGCTTGTGTGCTAGGTGCTTCTTGAAGAGGTTGGCTGGATGTGTTGCAAGCAAGTTGTGCTAGCTCCACCCACTTAAGATATACTTTTCTTTAATTACATTTTATTTTTTTAAAGGGACTTCTTCATTATATATTTTGTGTCAGTGTGGCTGTGAAAGGCATACAGAACTATGAATAGATGCAATTAGCAACAATTTTTGGCTTTTACACATCATCTTTCCCATTTGAGCATTAAATATTTGGCATTTCCTTGCCAGTTTTCATAAAATTCCTCTGGGAGGCTGAACTGGCATAGGTGATTGGAGGGGGAGGAAAGCTTTAGCAATATCTCCAGAGGCTGTTTTATATTGTTTTAATGTCTGAACTGTTTTTACAACAGGTTTTCTATGGAAAGCTCAACAAATCACTGAACTCCCCAACTCTCGGAATTTGGACTTAAAATCAGGGGAACAGAGCGAGGTGGCTATGATTTCCAGGTGGGTGTCTTAGTCAGCTCACACGGCCTTAACCAACAGAACAGCATAGACAGCGTGGCTTAGACAGCGGGAGTTCACGCCTCATAGTTCTGGAGACTGAGAAGTCCCAGATCGGGGTGCCGTCAGGGCCCATCTCTTGGTTTGTGGGCGGCCACCTTCTCACATGCGCTCCCTTTGTTGGGCAGGACAGACAGCAAACCCAGGCAGAGAGGGGGAGAGGGACAGGCCTCCCTAATTCAGCAGTCCTGGGCCTGGTCAGATAAGATTGCCAGGCACTCCACAAATCACAAGAAAAACCATGATAGCGTAGGCAGAGAGGATCCCTTGAAATTTTGTATGTGTCATTTCCACTATCTGGGAAAGAAAGCCTTTGCAACTGGGTATTAAGCCCTGGGTCTGGACAGGGAAGGAGGAGGGGAAACCAGAGGTTGGCTACAAGCATAACCCCCCTAAAATCCCCAAAGTTGGGGCACTCAGACTAACTGGGTGCCTGCTTGCAGCTTCACGCTCAAGTATATTTCATAAATAAACTTGCTATTTCATTTCCACCACACGTCTTGTCTCTTGTTTGAATCCACTTCTTGTGAGCAAGACAGAACTGAGAAGGGCGACCCCCAAACTCAGGTCTCTCTGGTAACACCATGACCTCTTCTTCAAGTGAATGAGGAAAGCGGAAGTTGTGATGGGTCTTCCTCTTCATAGGGCATGGTCCCTATGTGGGGCCGCCACTCTCATGGCTTCATCTCAATGCAGTTTCCTCCAAAGGCCACCCTCCTGATACCTTCACACGAGGGACGAGGACTTCATTGTGCAAAGTGGGCTGAGGGAGGGGAAGGCGCAAACATGTAGCCCATAGCCCTGTGTGAAGAGTTGGGAATATGTAACGAATTCATCAAGGTGTTTCATTTGAGGTTGGCAGTTACTCTGATTTCATAGGGGAATACCAGGGCAAGCTTGCTCATAGAACATGAAGTGTGGAGTCCCGGACAAGCAATATCATTGTATTGAAGGGTCACGGGTAACCTTAAGCTGAGTTCCATATTCATTTATCCAAAAGACAACTGGAGTAGTTAAGCAGCCAAGTTATCCCACGAAGATTGGTAACCTGACACAAGAGGACAATCAAGGGATAGAGAGAAAGCAATTTTGGAGCTGCGCAAGGAAAAGGAGAAATGTAGATTTTCAAAAACACCATTTTTGAAGTTGTTTTTTTGTTGTTGTTACTCAGTTTTGCTTTTGAAGAAAAGGCATTCAGAAATAAGCATGGAGAAGGAATTGGGTGAGGAAAACTGCTGTCCCAGGCTGCCTGCTCTGACAGACACTGGAGGAGGCTGAGCAGCCCTGGAGGGCACCTCAGACTGCTCCGAGGAGGTGCCCAGCCCTGCCCTTCAGGCACAAAGGCTACAGCACTCACTGTTGCAGCCTCACAGGCACACTCACCCCCCCCCCACCCCCTCAGCTGTCCAGACAAGTTTTTGCCCTGTAAAATGTGCCACTCACAAGCCCACGTCTGAGCGAGGGGGCACGCCTATATGTGGGGACAGCTTGTTTCCAACATTGCAGCTCCAACTTTCTCTCTCATTTGAGCAGATCACGGAAAAGGAAACTTCTGGGGTCCCTGCCCACAGGCAGGATGTGCAAAGCTGTGTGGAACAGAGCTGGTGTTAATCACCCCGTGCTCTCCACTGGAATAAGTGGTTAATCCCAAGGAGGTTTGTGCTGGAGACTGACCAACCTGCCCCCGGGAAGGGTCCAGAGCCAGTCTCGGCCCAGAGTCTATTCTACGGCACATGTTGTGCAAATGTGCGCTGGGGCTCCGCTCCACAGCAGACGAGCTTCTCGTGCAGGCCCACTCTAAGGTATCGCATGGCCCACGCACCAAATTACTAGTCTCCTTCTTTCCAGAAATGTGTGTCTTCCCTCTGGCTGAACTTCCTCCTCAGCTCCTTCACCTACTCTTGCCCTCTGTCAAACCATGGCCTGGAGGCTTATTCTGGGGCCCACACACAGCATGTGATCTCACCCCAGGGGGCCAACACCTGGCCCTGCACCCAGTGCAGAGGTCCTAGAGTCGCAGGTCTTCCGGCTGCCACCTGGTTGTGCTCTGTGCTGCTGGCCGGACACTTGCTGCAGCGCTGTGGTGGGAAAGAGGCAGCGAACACCCCAAAGGGGGAGGAGAGGTTTATGCTGTTCTTTCTTTTCTCCGAGGTTATTGCTTTGTCTTTGAAGAGCAGGTTGGCTTTTTTTTTTTTTTAGTATCCTAGACATAGTTTAGATGGGCTATCAGAGGTGTGAAATGAAGAATTTTAAATCTGAAACCAAAGGATTTCCAAGATAACTCAGCGAGTGGAAGAGAAATTGGTCTTTCTCTTCATGGTAGTTGCATTCTTTACAAATTTGTGTCTGAGGCAGGGAAAACACTGATAGAGAAAAATTTGAGAATACTTCCTGCAGGCAGACTTTTTTCTTTCCCTCCTTCCCTCCCTCTCTGACTCCTTTCCTTTCTCTCTCTCTCTCTCTCCCCGCTCTTTTTCCTCTGTTTTTTGATCCCAGCGAGACAAGTAAAGACTGGGGAGCAGTGTGTGCTGGGTATTTTTGTGACTGAATAACTGAAAAAACTATTTTCCAATCAGAATCAGTTTTCTTTGAAAGCTCACAGCTTTAGGACCTTGTGGCCCATATACCACAAACAGTACTGTTACAGAGGCTGTGGATTTTGGCACCGAAAATATTAAAAAAACCTTCATTCATTTAATATTTGATTTGAATGAAGATACAAGGTTCTAAAAAGAAATCTGTGCCCTCCTCATCCCTCTGTAAGTATTATCCCCAGAAATTTTTTTATTGAATTTATTCATACACTTTACCTCCTGAAACGTAATAAGCATAATCTTCAATTAGATGAGCTTCGGTGTTTATTTTGTGTCTACTACACACTAGGTTTATACAGGGTGGGCAGAAGGAGGTTTACAGTGTGAGCATGAGAAATGGAGTTTATTCTTGTATTGCCATTTACTAATTCTTGTGTTATTTCCCGCACGAACAACTGTAAACCTACCCTGGCCCCACTCTGTACCTGGAAAAGTTGAAGAGACACAGGGATATAACAAGAACCAAAGAGATACAAGGTATGTTCCTTGAGCTTGAAGAATTACACTTACCTAAGAATGTCTACCTGCTGAATCACCGACTTATCCAACTACCCCGCCCACCCCACACACATTGATCTGAGGGGCAGTGTAAGTACCTCGAGGAAGGAGAGTTCTGACCGGCACCATCACATGAAGCTTCATGGAGAAGGTGGATTGAATCGGCCTTGACAGAGAACCCCCCCCCCCCCACCGCCCCCAGCACAGCTGAAGGGAGGAGACCTGCCTGGTGGAAAGAGGAGCCTGGGCCCAAGGACGGGAGGAGAGAGCTGATAGGTCGGTGCGTCCATCTCTGTGAAACCATCTCCACAGTGCACTGCACCCCAAGTGAAAGTCTCCCTGCCAATCGAGACCTCACGATGTTCCAAGACACGTGAAGCCGAACGGAAGGTGCCCTCGATATTTTTGAAAGAATCCTTTGTGTTTATAGATAATAGAAGGCAAACTTTTGACACAACCACATGAAGCTGGAAAGGAGCTGGCTTGCCATCACTGTCTTGAATTCGGACCCCGTGTGAGTATTTGCAGAGGATGTAACACCAAAAAGTTGCTGTTGTTAATAAGGCCTGGCCTCCCTAATGGCAACATACGAAATACAGACATTTTGCTAAATTGCAGTTAATCTTTTCCATAGGTTCAGGGGCAAAATGATTCTTTCCCAAGGGCACAGGCAAGAGGACTGTTTTCCCAGGCTTATGGACCACCAGATCTGATGCACTCCAGTGCGGAGCAGTCACGGCTTTTGAAGACAGGTTAGTGCCTTTATCTATGACCGCAGACTTCTGTGTTTATCTGGCTTGGTTTAATCCATGTGTCTGGAAGTAATTATATCCAACTCTCCACTGCTCATAATAACAGGGAGCAGTAGTGACATGGAACGTAAGGGGAAGAAACCCAAGCCGAAGTGTGGATTATATATAAGCCCAGACTTACCTTAATCCTTGTAACATTCCAGTATTAAAATTAGCTTGCTACTTCCCAAAGAAACACTGGCGAGTGACAAAGAGGGCTACTTTTGGTTAAAATGAGTGGATAATGTCACTTCCAGAAATGTTTTCTAAGTTTGGATCTTGATATTATTACTTTTCTTTGGCCACATTTTCCCTCCCAACCATCCACATCCCAGAAATGTGAGCGGGGGCTCGTGTCTGCAGGTAGAGTTTCACACATCAGGGTATGTAACAAAACCAGGTTTTGTCACGTTGGTACAGAAACATCAAAGCCTGGAGCGGTTCTCTGTATTTCATCACATGCTTGTTTTCACTTCCAAGAAAGTGGAGTTGAAATGTGCTTTTGGCCCAGAGACAGGTGAGAAGTGATAGGGAGGCGGCAAGGACGCCAAGCAAACTCCAGGACGGTGCAGTGTGTCTGCCAAAGGGGCTGGTGTGCCCCAACCCCTGGCACTACGGAGGGCCCGCCTGCTTTCAAACGCTGCTGCTATTGGGTCACAGCAGGAAAGAGGTTCTGATGATTTTCAGTTGTTTTTTGTGGACATATTCTTCTGGCTTGAGGTATTGTTTTGTTTTTAGACCAGCCAGCGCTGTCTCTGTGTAACAGGAACCATGAGACCCGCCTCGGGTTGTGGAAGCTATGTTTGGGGCAGTGTCCCCTCATGGGCTCTCTCCTGAGAAAGTAGGTGGCAGCATGTCTCCACATTTATACCACAAAGGAGCGATGAGGTTTGGTAGCTGGGGTCTGCCCTTCAGTGGTTGCGTTCTCTCGTCCCCAAAAGGCAGTAGGAGCACCTGCTGCCTTGTGATCTCTGGCGCTCCCAGCGGGAAGGAAACGGGGGCCACGTCATGGCATGGCTTACTGCAAAAGCCTCATGGTGCCCCCTGACCCCCAGCAATTACCACTGCTTCCTCTGTTCCCTTCCCTTTTGAATCCAGCATGGCTGGCTGGCGAACCTTCCCTTCCTCGTCCTGGGAAAGCACGCCTTGCTCCGCTGCGAATGGAGGCTGGTGCCGTCAGTGGGCTGAGGGGCTTGGGAACCCGAGGCCTGCCTGCCAGGGGCGGCCTGGCTGAACCGGCCCGAAGCCAGGTGCCGCCAGCTGCTCCCACAGACCCACAGCACGGACCTGAGAAAAGCATGCCCTCGACATTCGCAGAGAACAGCACTTGCACTTCGTAAAGCTCATTCTCATATATGACTCATCCATTTCTCGGTGAAGCTACCGCACGTACAGGGATTAGTAGAAACGGACTTGAAAAGAGGGAAGGGAGTCCGAACGAACGTGACAATGACAGTGGCAGCTGCAGGGCTAGGGGCCGTTCACGTGCGCCATCAGGCCCCTCCATCTCCCACAAGCTTGTAGGACTTGACAACCAGGATGAAAAGCCTCCTCAGGAAGTCTTCGGATATTCCCACGGTGTGAGGGGACACAACCGCAGGTTCCTCCGCCCTCCCCGCCAGGCAGCCCCTGCTCCTTCCAGCCTCGGACGCTCTGTTCCCGCGCGCTGTGCTCCGACAGTGCCGCACCGCGCAAAGCTCTCCATTTCTTTTATTTTCTCATTTCTTCATTGTAGTGAAATACGCACATCATGTACCTTACCGCCTTCAGTGTGCAGTTCAGCAGCGTTACTGCACTTACATTGCTGTGAAGACCTGCGGCACCTTTTCCTGCCGTGGACCTGAACCGCCACACCCATGGCCCCACCCTCGCCTGTCCTCTCCTCCCACCGCCTGCAGCCCTGCTCCTGTTTCGTGGGTTAACTGCTTGGGGCCTCAGGGAAGGGGGATCATGTATTTGTCTTTTCTTGACTACTCTTTTTATTTTTAAAAATCCTCATTTGAGGATATGTATTATTGATTTTAGAGACGAGGGAGTGGGGAAGAGACACCAAAGTGAGGGCGAAACATTGACCGGCTGCCTCCCTATGTGCCCTGGTAGGGGACTGAACCTGCAACCTTCCCCTGGCTAGTTCTTATTAATCCCTCAAGAGTCAGTTTAGATATGACCAGCTCAGGTTTTCCAGGGTCCCCCAGTCTGAAGCGCCCTTGCATGATCACACCCACATGGAGCTGTCTGTTCTAACTCCTTGATTCTCAAAAGTGTGGAGGGAGGGTAGACTTCTCCTTGGCGTGCATCTGGGAGCTTGCTAAACATGAAGCATACTAGGCCTCCAGCAAGACCCCAGGTAAAGCACACACGCACACTCGAGCTTGATATGCCTTGTTCTAACAAGGGGCCTGTCTGCAAACCGCTCGTGGGCCACACCCTGGCTGGTGGCCTGTTTTGTAAGTAGTGTGGCTGGCGTGCTGCTGCAGTCACCCGTGCATGCATTGTCTATGCTCTCCTGCAACAACGAAGAGCTGAGCAGTTGCAACAGACACCAGCGATGCGTGGCCACAAAGCCTGAAATATTTCTTCTCTGGCCCTTTACCAAAAATGTCTGCTGGCTCCTTTACTAGACTACAGGCTTCTTAAAAGGGAGAAGCCAGTCTTGTCTTGCTCTGAAAGGAGGGTTACTAGAATGGCGATGATGTAGGCTTGAGGGCAAATCAACAAGATTTATAGCAGGTTCTGCCATTTCCTTGGAAATGACTCTGCCTTACGTTCCTCACCCATAAATGGGGCTATATGATGAAGCCTCCCTCACAGGGTTGGTGCGCAGGGGGTTTCTGTACGTGGGGTGTCATGTGGCACCTTCAGCAAATGCTCAGCTAGTACCAGGTACTTTGAGAGGATCGTGGGGGACTGTTGATGTCGGCAGAATGGCCCATGTAACAGACACTGTCTAGAATGCTCACTCTGCCTCTTCCAACATCTAATGCTTTTTCAGGCATCTCCCCTCCCTGGAGGGTGGCCTGCTGTCTGGGAGCTGAGTACTGTTGGTAGTCCATCATGATAATGCCACTCTGTGTCCATGGACTGGCTCACGGGTGGGCAGTCTCTGGCCGAGTCATGGCAAAATTCTTGAAAGGCTTCTGGGAAATGGTTTCCTATTTCTTTAAAAGAAGAAAATTAAAGAGATGCCCGTTCCCTCACAGGTTCTATTTTTGTATGAATGCGAGGACCCAAACTGCAGCTACCGTAAAGACGGATGGTCCGAGACCAGACTTCCATGTTCAGGCTGGCAGAGCAGAAAGATGGCGGGAATCTAGCCCTTTCTGTAGTCAGAGGTGCTGAACGCGTGCACCCCGGGGCTCACCCACTGAGGTAGTACTTTCATGGAGAAACAGTCAATTTTCCTAGTCGTTTCAGTCCCCAACACCCTAGCTTGTATCACCAGGAACCATGTTTACATATATTTTTACTCCACCCAGGACCTAACGACTGTTGTTGGGTGTGATAAGGAGAGGAAATGTAGCTGGAAAATGGATGGGGGAAAAAGGATGGACAACATCCTGCGTTAGTGCCAGCTCCGTTCTTCTTCATTGCCTTTCATCGCTCTCACCCGGCGGTACCTTTCCCCAGTGCCTGTGGCTCGCTCCCAAACGCCTATCTCCCTTGTTGTCTGAACTTGTTACCCAAGTAGCAAGTTGACAGGTTGCTTGGAAGCCAGACGGGTTTTGATTATTTCCTTGGTGATATCCATGATTTCCCCTTTGGGCAGAAGGAGGGTATGAAGACAGCTTATCTTTTTGGGGCAGAGCGACTGCAGGTGGGGTCTCTTATGTAACATGAAATACATGAGTTTTGGGGGGGTTGAAAGTGCCAAAAGTTTCCTTAGAATTTATAGCCAGAGGGATTTTCTGGTGTGTCAGCCTATGTACTGGTTTTGCACCCTTTTCTGAGCCAAGACTAGTAGCTGAGATTCCAAGCAATACAGGTGGCTACATAAATATGAGGGTAAAGTATGGGAAGAGAAGGTAACAGAAGACTGGGTGCCTCCTGTCCCGAAGAGCACCATGGCCCCAGATGTCCCCTGTTGTCTGAACTTGTTACCGGAGGTAAAGATCGGCTCCAATAAGTCAGCTGGAGTCACGCAATTCCACACCCCTACAAATGCTCACCCAGGACAGACATGTGGAACTCCTTCTGCCTGGAAGGGTCTAAGATAAGAGATGCTTGTGGAACTCTGGAGCCATAAAAATCACTGTTAACAATCAACTTCCAAGGTTAGAAGGCTCCAAGAGACACTATCCCAGGCATCTCTCTGTCCCGAGGCAGTAAGGACAGTTACAGCAGCACTGATTCCAGGGGTAAGGGCTGGGGGATTTGCTGACGTTGGCAGATCCACTTTGCTTGTGTGCACATCACCTGCTTCAGAGCCTTAGAGAATCTCAACTCTTGTTCTAGACCCGCCTGTTCTTATCAGACGGACAGAAGGGTCTGTAACCCAGTGAAAGCCTGGCTCTAACAGGCCAGCACCGAAGGAGGATGGGTGGGCGTGCAGCTCCCAGCCACACCCTCCAAACCTTTTGTCAGCTCTCGCGTGCGTTTAACGTACAGCAGTTCTCTGGTGCCCTCCCTTCTGCCTCCTTCCCTACCAACACTTCCTCCTAATTGTTCCATTAAAATGTTTTATTGATGAGCGATAACACTGATCTGTTGTTCTCTTATGTGTGCATTTATTGGTTGCTTCTTTTATGCTCCCTGGTTAGGATCAAACGTGCAACCTTGGTGTCTGGCAATAAAGCTGTAACCCACTGAGGTCCTTGGCCAGGGCCCCACTGTCCCACTTTTCCTAAAGACCCTGCAGCCTGACAGCCCCTCTGCCTTTGTCACTGGTGTTCCTAAAGACTAACTAGACCCCTCAGGACAGAAAGTTAAAACGTTTTTGTGGGCAGTCAATTCCCTGTAGGTTTGCTGACAGTAGGGCTCCGAGTACAGTTCCTGGTCAGACCGGAGAAGAGAGAAGGCCGTGACTCCTGGCTCCCTGCTCCTGCCCTCGGGGCTTTCTCAGTGGGGGAGCTGGTGTTTCCCTTCCCACTGGTGGCACTGAGCTGAGTATGCACGTCCCCTGTGATCCTGCTGAAGGAATCGGGTCACAAAGGACCAAACTCAATTGCTCCTGGGGAGGAGACTAAGAGGAAATAGAAGCAATAAAATCCGTGATGTGCCTCCTCTCAGGAAAGGGTGTGGAGCGTGCGGTGCGTCTACTAGAGGCTTCGGCTGTCTGCTCTGAAGTCTTCCGGGAGGGAAGTGCAGCCCCAGGGAGGCAGCCCCCGATGACACACAAGCCCCTGCTGCGGTGGGGAGTAGCCAGGAGCAAGCCATCCCTGAACTGCTCCCCGTCCCTCTCCCAGACCCTGGGAAACCAGACACACTGGGTCTGGCTTTCAAGAATGGTCCTCCTGAACTTCCAGCTTCCTGGTGGGAACGCAGAGCTCAGGGGATGATCTTCTCCTCCCAGGAAATCCACTCCCTCTTCTCCCTCGTTTACCTAGATAGTGTGTGTTGGGGAACTAGGTGCGTGTACATGCTGGGCCAGGCTCCTGGTGAATAGTCTTAGGAAGGAGGACAAAAGGGGATCCTTCCTTCATCTCTCAGAGTGCCCGTGAACATCGACCCAAACAGCAGAGAAGGTGTGACAACTGCACACCCACACCGTTGCATGCACGCCGCTCTCAGCTGCTCCAGTGCAGAAGAGCTGAGGAAACCCGTGTCACCGAGACCTGTGCCTTCCAAGTCACTGTCCAGCTCCGAAGGCGCGGGCCGGCCAAGTGGTCTCTGGGTGGCAGAGACACTCTCCTCCCCACCCTCCGAGGAATGGCAGGTGACCTGTGCCTAAGTAGGGACACCCGTCCTCCCAGTGCTGTCTGGGGTCTCGGAGGCAGAGGTGGCCGTGGGGGACTCCTCAACGGAGGCACTGAGATCCAGGAATTCCAGGATGATGTCCCAGAGGCAATAAATCAAATGCCTGAAACAAGTGGACAGAACAACTCAGAGAAAGGTCTGGTTCAGCTGAGAGACACCAGGTCTTGTTTATGACACTTATCTAAGCCCCCGCCCCCCATTACTGATACCCTTAGTGGACTCGAAACTTCAGCAGCTTGACAGAGCCTCTGCCATGAAACAAGTCTGCTGAACTGAAAAAGGCTAGGCCCCAGCACAGGCAGAAACAGAAGTGGAGACCAGATTTCAGGAAATGCCGTATGTATGTGTTTATACAGCGACCTTAGCACATCCGCACTGTTCCTGTAAGGGGGGTATCAAATTTCTAAGCACCATTACAGCTACTGGCTGCTGTTCTTTCTCATCGTCCACGGCTGTAGGTTTACTGGCTACCTCACAGGGGGAAAGGGGGCGGAGGCCGGGACCCTTGAGAAGTGGGGGTCGGTAAGTGCGGTACAGGGTCTGACGCAGGAGCCGGTGTGCTCAGTACTTTACAGAAGCATCCCATCCCCAGGTACCAGCCAGGGAAATACTGGCCTCTTTTGAATTATCCTAGGAGTGTTCACCTGGCATTTCTGGTCACTTTACCAAGTACAATCTCATGATTAAACAAAGACAGTTCCTGGTGCGAATACGCATCAGAGCTTTGCTGAGAGGCCAGGGGCCTCCAGTTGAAAACCACCGTGTGGCCTGTGAGGCGCGGCTCAGGGGACACTCTCAGTGTTCGGTGTGCACAGGGCCTGGCACACGCTGGGAAGAGTCGCTGAGCACACTGACATGGTGGGAGGGTGACAGGGCATCGCCAGCAGTGCGTGTGGGGGCCCGCATGGGGTTCTTCCAAACGCAAACACAGAGGCTGGTGCAACCCTTGCTTACTGCCATGTGACAACCCTCTCAGGAGCCGACAGCATGGGTCTCATTGAATGTGTGTGGACCTGGACATCATCTGAGCCAGGGCCCAGGGGTAGGAGAGACTGCAGTTCCATTTCCCTCTGTGTGGGCTGTTCACTCAAAAACCCTGGCGCCCCTGAGACCAGAGACAGCTTTAGTTACGCCGACACTGGGTCCATACTTTCCAGCCTACCTGTTGATGAGCGGTTGCTGTAGTGATTCCAAGACTAGACTCCAGCTCAGCTGGCATTTGTTCACCCCAAGGATTTCCACTACAATATCTACAGAGGAAACAGACGCAGCGTTAGTGTTACAGCGACATCTCATTGTCGGCGCTACCTTGATTCAAATGGGTCTTTCCAGCACACCTCTGCCCTACACGGGAAAACTAAAAATTCTCTGAAACAGAGAAAAGCTTTGAAAACATATTTCTTAAGTTAGGTGTCTAAGTAAAACTGGGCCTCCAGAAATAATGCCCTGATGTGACAGTTTAGGTTGGAGAACAGAGGTTAAAACCAGTGAAGGACACTGTCCAGACCTAGGGACTGACACTGCACTCAGGCTAACAGTGCTGAGCCATAGACCAACTGCCTTTGCTGGCCTCAAACACCAAATCTGTACAAAGCAAAGAAAAAAAACCCCTCTTCAGAGTCTGTTTTTGCCCACTGCTAAGGACCATGCATCTTACTCTACGTCCCCAGTTTATCAAAGCTGAGCTTCTGCAGGACATATAACCTCCTCCCTGGTTCAAAACACTGTGAGCTGTCAGAGAACCCAGCCCCCACCCCTTCCCCAATGGGAATGACCCAGAGACCTGCCCCTTGGTGCTGCCGGCAGAGCTTCCCAGGCCTGCAGCACTGCCACGACTCCAAATGCCGGCAGGATTCTCACCTGCTATTTATGGTGTGTCTCTGTGATCCTCTACATGCTCGTAGGGTCACTTGGGTGAGGAATGAAGGAATCGCAGCCCTGATCCTTCCCCTGCTAGCCTGAGAACTGGTGGGTTGACAGGCTTCGAGCCTAGCCACATTTCAGACCTTTCAAACCCGGGGAAGGGGTGGAGTGATGGTGGTGAAGCTTGACTGGAAGGGCAGAGTTACTAGGATAATCAATCTCTTTGTCCAATTACCTGGCAGGACGCCCATCAGGCTCTGCAAAGCCTGTTTCTCAGCTGCTGCCTTCTGCTCCTGGGTCCTCGCAGGCCGCGGATGCTTAGGCAAAACCCCACCAGGCCAGATGGACTCCCGAAGCAGCTGGAGGTACTGCACCCAGCGCTGTGGACATGTGAGATTAGCTACTTGCACCTCCAGCCACCTGTGGTGGAAGAGAAGAGAAAGGGGAGAGAAACCTGAAGGAAAGGGCACGGTGAGACGCAGACGACGTGAGCAACTGCACAGGGCGAAGAAGAGTTAGCACCGACTCTCACAAATGCAACCAAGCCAATTCAACAACTTGGGATCACGGAGTTTGGGATGAGAAATAACGACGACACTATTATTTACAGAGCGTCCACGATGACCACACGTCATGTTGGGGTTTAGGGAACACACCAGTAAAGGGGCCAGCCTCTCCGAGCCTCCTCCAGTGGAAGCACTGTGACTTCTCAGTGACACGCCTGCACAGCCTTCACGGTCCAGGCTTCCGGGGCTCACGTAAACGCCTCTCCCTTGCCTCCGTGCGCACATCCCCGAGACCTGCCCTGCACACCTCCTGCCCTTCCCGGTGGCAGCAGTCCACCCTCCTGGCAAGACCAGTTACCTCTCCAGCTCCTCCATGAGGTCCTTGACCGCTCCAGATAGAAGTGCCTTCTCTTCCCTTAGAGCACCACTGTCTTGTGTTCACAGCCTCACTTCTCCATTGAAATTATAAGCATCACAAGGGTTCTATGTTTTATACTTCTAAAAAAATTCCCACAGTGCCTCAGTGCTCAAAAGATTTTGTTGATTGAAATAATTATTGTAATAAAAGTTTCCTTTATCAAAATTTCTAAAGCGAGTTAGTAATTGTGAGGGGGCAGATATACCAAGTCTGTAGTTCTGGCAAGGATTCCTGCCTTAAACTCTTTATTTGACCCTGTATTTGTTCAGAGCAATGTGGTCACTAGCTGAAGTTCAAGACCAGGGAGGCCTCCTTAGCACGCACCGTGGTTGAGATTGGCATGGCCGTGATGGTAATGGAGGGACTGTCAACCACTTCTGCTGGTGCAGGGAAGACTCCGTGGGACAGCACCATGTGGAGCTCATGCTGTCGCTCCTGTACCCGAGTTCCCTGTCACCCGCGCAAGAGCAGGGCAGGCTGCCAAGGCAAACTTTATTTAACCTCCACTCTGCCAGACAGTCTGCATTCCACTCAAGCTGGGCATTCCAGCTTCGGGGGCTGCAATTCCCCAAGTTCAGGACTCGCAAATAATTCTAAGAATAGGAAGTCTGAAAGGTAACAGCAGGGCAAGAATGGCAGACAGACACTGATGGAGATCAAGAGTGGAGCAAAGCTGCTCTTGCCCCAAATAGCCACAGCGACCGTAGTTGTTATTATTAGTGCTGCGTCTCCTTTTCACAGAGCTTTTCATTCAGCAAGCTGAGATGCCCGGTGAGAGGGATCCAGCAGCAAGAATCCTGCTCCTGTTTACCGAGGAGGGACACCAGAGGGGTGTGTACAACGACCTGACCGGGTTCTCTGCGGGAGGCAAGTGACCCCACGCCCTCACGCCGTGCTGGGTTCTTTACTTCAAACTGCACGCACTTGTGTGACTGCTGCTGGGGTGAATGATGTGTACTGGGGCCTCATCTAACTGATGAGCCCTTAGAAACCAAAATACTTAAGTTCTTCAAAGAGCCAGAACCCTAAACAAGAAACCTTCAGCTAGAATTAGTCCCAGCTCCTTTTCTCTCTCTCTCTCTCTCTCTCTCACACACACACACACACACAAACACACACACACACACACACACACACACACAGAGTGAGCCAGTTTGACTCTATCTTTGTCCTCTAGAGCCGACAGTGCCTGTGACTCAACTCTTTGAAAGTGCCTCCGCTCTGCCCAACAGCAGCCCTGGCTGCCCCGCTCGTTCTGTGGCCCCTCCGGAGTGAAGGCCCATATACTACCAGTGTTTCATCAAACGTCACTCATTCCCTTAGTCCTGCTTGGTTTACTCTGAAACTGAGCCACAGCAGAGAGAGCAGAGAGTTTAGGTCTCGGGCTATTAAAAGAGAGACTGATGTTTTAACTCCTTCTCATTAGTTCTCTGCATCTTCTACTCCACATGTTGTCTTTCCGTGCTTAGCCTGGGAGTGAGAAGCCTAAAAAGAAATTTGTGTTCCACAGTGCTCTCGAAGCAAAAGGAATGAAATTAATGCGTCAAAGTTTCTGGAATCTGTGGGTGCCACTTACTATTATGCTAACAGAAATCTAAAGTTTCGAGGTGGACACACACACATTTATGCCACTGATAACTAATTATGAATTATTTATGAGAAGGCATTTACTATATACTCATGCTATTGCTTATGTAATACAAGGCACATGAGGAAAATACGGTAAAAAATAGCCTCGAACAGCACTGGTTTTATTTTCCACTACGACTTCAGCTCTGATACTTGATTTAGAGATGCCTCCTTCCACCATCACACCTCTTGCCAAACAGAAGAAGAAGTAAACAAGCCAAACGAGGTCGGTTCTGTCAGTCCGTCTCTGAATGATTCAGAGCAAATGGGAGCCTTACTAGTGGGCCCAGAAACAGCCAATAAAACGAGAAAAAAGCAACAGCGGATTGACACTGAGTCGTTCAAGAGCTTCTTTGATGCCAGATGTGGAAGGAGAGAGGATGTCGAGATTAGGGAGTGCAGACTCATCCACGTTCAAAGGAACCTGGTCTAAAATAGCTCTGACAGAGGGATGAAGCAGCGGCTAACACAGGAAACGGTTTAATGCGAGGGCTTAAGATGGCACTTCAAGGTTAGCAGAAGGTCATTTCCCACCAAAACAGCAGAATCAAATCTCATGACTAGGGGAGAAAGCTTTAGGGACCATGTCTAATCTCATTAGCCAAATTCCCTTCACTTCTTTGCTAAGAGCTGCTATGGCTGAGTAAGGAAGCCTCCCGCTCCCTCGTAAGTATGGCTTAATGGGGAGGTGGGAAGGATGGGGTTGGAAAGGATAGTGAAATCAAAACACAGGAAGACATTCCTGAAATCAGTAACAATATTCTAACAAAAATGTCTCACACAATCTCAATAAAACAGACTCATTCCTTTATCCACGGGGCTGTACCTCTGGGAACCACCCAAGGGTGTCTGTGCACCAACTTGAGCTTAACATAGCAAATTCAGTTCAAAGAAAGAGAGAAAAGGAAGATCTGGTTAAAGCTTCCATCATTCTAAGCAGATCTACAGTACAGGAGCAGTGTCGACACGCTTTGCGCCCTCAGAGCAGGGCCACGAATGGCCTCTTTGCTATAAAGGGCTGTCCTGTGCACTGTGAAATGTTTAGTGGCATCTCCCTCTGCCTCCCATGAGCTGTGTGACAGCCAGTGCTGTCTCCAGACATTGCCACATGGCCTCTGAGGGACAAAAGGTTCTCAGTTGAGAATCACTGACTTTTGGATGCAGTGTGTAAGGCCCTTTTACACTCCTTTTAAAGCTGGTGGCTGCAGCATGATGTTCTTCAAACTGTGGGATGAACAGCGTTAGAGGCCACGTAATCAGCTTTGGGGTTTACAACATTTAAACACATCTAAATAAAAATAGATGAGAATAGAAAACATCAAAGGGGATGTATGAGGTGTATGCTTGTATGTGCGTGTGTTCACAGTGGGTCCTGACATAAAATGTATTTCTCACTGTGCACTGAAGTTTTAGAAAAGTCTGAAAAACACTGGCATTGGTATGAGAAAGTAGGAATTTCAAGAAAAGCAGGGAAAAGCCCAAACTACATTTCTGGTCTCCTGGAAACACTGTCCACCCCTACCCACCCCCACGCACCCTGCAAACTGTTCACGACGGCACAAACTCAAACACTTGTGTCCTGCGTCCGCGGTCCCAGAACCTTCCTTCGAGCATCGGCTCGCTGCCTCAGCAGCACCCACCCGCAGCGCTGACAGAAGGGAGACTAGAGGGACGATGGTGTGGGCCCACAGCGTTTCCCATCACACAGGTTGATTTTTGCTGACGTCACACCGGATAAAATCGACACTTCTCCTTCTTCTGGTTCCTTTCCCAGGCCTCGCCTTCCTGCCTCAGCCCCGTGTTTACTCAGTTTCTCCCTGGCCGCTCTCAGCTCCCGGCTCCTCAGCCCGAGAGCTACCTACATGCAGGCTACCCAGGGGAGTCTGAGGAAGTTTGGCTCAGTTACCCTGACTGTGTATTGAGGTCCCCATCCTTTCCTGTTGGGGAAAGAATGAGGAGGAAATGAACTTCAAGGGCAAGAAACTCCTTTTTTTCTCTCTCAATGACTATTATAAAATCTAACGTGGCTCATGAAGTCTACATAATTTCTTCTTTGGTTTTTGCTTTTATGTTTCAATCGCAGACCCACATCTTTAAAACATGTGCTTCAAGGGTAGACCAAATACTGCCTAAACACCGTGACTTAAGAATCTGAGTTCCATACTTTCATATCTAGCCACAAGGAGTTTTTGTTTTCAACTAGTAATGTGTACGCTGTGGATATAAAATGAATTAAGATTCAGAGCATTCTTATTCAAGGAAGTTAAAGAAGTCATCTATTGAATCTTAGAGGTTATCCATTCCGATCTCATCAATTCAAGTAAAAACACTGAGCACCACGGAGCATCACAGCAAGAGGCTACTTCAGGGCTGCAAAAAAACGGAGAGGTCACCCGTGTCTCACCCTCTCAGAGAGTGGAAACCCCTGTGTAATGGCGTAGAGAGGGCTCCAGGTGGTGAATTTGGAAGGCTGGGTTTTGTTTGAGCTTCACCACCGGTTAGGAATGTGACTTTGGTGGAATTGCTTAATTCCTGAAAAGGATAATTTCAGTTCAGTAGAGATGCTTCTTCAACACTCGCAACCAACACCTGCCTCTTTGTAACCTCTAGCCATCGCTCCGACTTGAACCCCTGCAGTTAACAGGAGGCACTGAAGTTACAGGGTGCAATCTCTCATTAGACGGCACTTCGCAGTCTTGAGTCTATCTGTTACTGCTCCCTAACTCTTTTCCACCAGTTGCACATCCTTGATTCCGCCAACCTCCAAGCTGAGCACACAGAACACACTCGGTCAATGTCTGATGAGCGGAGGAGGGGATGGGCCAACCACTCATCATCCCGACTCCATCCTCTGCATGCGCTGCTTCGTCCTTCTCTCTTACATCTCAGTCCTCAGAACCAAACCTAAAACGTGCCCTGGCCAGCGAAGAACACGGAGGACTAGTGCCTTCCTTAGTCCAGACACCATACTTCTATTAACATAGTTGGAGACTGTTTTGGCTCTTTGGGCACACGCATCAAAGCACTGAGTTTGCACCCAACCAGAACCCTAAGTCTACACACGTACTTTACCAAAAAAACCGCATGCCCTCCGCGAAGCCTAGTCTCGCCTTCTGTACTTGTGCAACTTTAAACAAGTATCTAAATTGTGATTTATTAAGTTCTATCTCATTGGTTTTAGACTATCATTCTATCTCTTCTAAGTCATTTTAAATCTTAACTTTTGTCATCCAGTATTATTCATTATACCTCTAAGACTGAGTCACTCGAAAATGTACTGATGAAAGAATTTACCAGGATAACAGGAGCGATGCTCTGTCACTAGAAATTTCCCTCTAGGTTCACATCCATTTATTAGATATTTTTGGATTAAAGACACTCAACTAGCCACAAATCACTTGAAAATATTACAGAATAAGCCATGTACATCCATTTTGCCCATATATATATATATATATTTATATATATATACTATGAAAATATGGCAGAAACCTGTTGAAATTCATATACAATATAACTACCAATGCATTCCTTTTGTTTAACGGTCCAATAATCTTGCTAAAGAAATAAAAAAAACTAAGTTTATCAAGCAGGACATTCCCCCCCGAGAAAGGCACACTGGTCTCCACAGCTAGCCATTCCCCTTCCTAAGTGTTCACAGAATGTCTGTTTAATGAACTGCTTCAGAACTTCTCAGAGGTAAATGTCAGGTTCAACCACCTGCCCCCGTTTTCTCACAAGGCGTGACACGTGTCTGTCTCCAACACAAAACCCCGCATGGGGCGGGCTTTCCCAGTGATCTCAGAACTTCATGATGAATCTAAATCTTTCTCAGTTCTTTGGAATTTTATCCACCTGGACCAGGTACATGAGCTTTAAAACAGGTTAATCCTCTCTTGTTTTCATCCCTATTTTATTTTATTTTTTTTTTAATATATTTTATTGATTATACCATTACAGTTGTTCTATTCCCCCCTTCAATCCCTTCCACCCGCACCCTCCCTCCCCCACCATTCTGCCCCCTAGTTTATAACCGCGTGTCTCAAGTTCTTTGGATTCTATATTTCCCCCACTATTCTCACCCTCCCCACTACCTATTTTCTACCTACCATCTATGCTATTTTCTGTGCCTTCTCCCCCCTTCTCCCCCTCCCACTCCCCTGTTTCTAACCCTCCATGTGTTCTTCATTTCTATGGTTCCACTCCTGATCTAGCTGTCCTCTTGGTTTGCTTTTGTTTTAGGTGTGGTTGTTAATAGCTGTGAGTTTGCTGTCCTTTCACTGTTCATATTTTTCATCTTCTTTTTCTTAAATAAGTCCCTTTAGCATTTCATATAATAAGGGCTTGGTAATAATGAACTCCTTGAACTTGACCTTATCTGAGAAGCACTTTATCTGTCCTTCCATTCTAAATGAAAGTTTTGCTGGATAAAGCATTCTTGGCTGTAGGTCTTTGGATTTCATGACTTGGAATACTTCTTTCCAGCCCCTTCTTGCCTGGAAGGTCTCTTTTGAGAAATCCGCTGACAGTCTGATGGGTACTCCTTTGTAGGTGACTGTCCCCTTATCCCTTGATGCTTCTAGGATTCTCTCCTTCATTTTGGTCTTGGCTAATGTAATTATGATGTGCCTTGGTGTGTTCCTTCTTGGGTCCAACTTCTTTGGCACTCTCTGAGCTTCCTGGATTTCCTGGAAGTCTATTTCCTTTGCCAGACTGGGGAAGTTCTCCTTTATTATTTGTTCAAATATGTTTTCCACTCGTGGTTGTTTCTTTCCCCCTTCTGGTACCCCTATAATTCGGATGTTGGAACGTTTCAAGATGTCCTGGAGGTTCCTAAGCCTCTCCTCATTTTTTTGAATTCTCATTTCTTCATTCCTTTCTGGTGGGATGTTTTGTTCTTCCTTCTGGCCCACCCCCTTGATTTGCGTCCCAGTTTCCTTTCCATCACTATTGGTTTCCTGTGCATCTCCCTTCTTTTCATTTAGTTTAGCCATATATTCCACTAATTTGTGACTTTGTTTCACTAATTTGTGACTTTGTTCCTCTAATTTGTGACTATAATCTACCAGTTCTGTGAGCATCCTGATAAATAGTGTCCTGAATTGTGCTTCTGAGAGGCTGGCAATTTCTTGGTCGCTGAGAGTTATTGGCTCTTGGACTTTGAGTTCTTGTGCCATCTTTCGGGTTGTTCTTGCCTGTTCCATAGCAGGATCAGAGCCCTAAAATGTTCACTAGAACGGGGCAACTAAATCGCTGGTTTGTGTCGTTGTATGTGGGGGCGGAGTCAAAGAGCAACAATGGCTCTCACCGGTATTGCAGGGAAACTAAGTCGCTGGGTTGTGACGCTGTATGTGGGGGCGGGGCCAAAGAGGGACTCTGGCGTCCCGTCTGCCGCCTGCCGCCCCGGCCCTCACGGGTGCCGAAGGGCAACTAAGTCGCTGGGTTGTGACGCTGTATGTGGGGGCGGGGTCAAAGAGGGACTATGGCGTCCTGTCCGCCGCCTGCTGCCACGGCCCTCACCGGTGCCGCAGTTGCTGCCGTCACCTGGCCCACGCGTTTCGTCCCACTGCTCGCGAGTGCGCCACCGCCGTCAGCCCTCGCCCCCTGGGGCCTGCGTGGTCTGTCTCACTGTGCGCGAATATGCGCCCGCGGTCTGCCCCGCACCCCAGCTGGTTCTCGTCCGCCTGCGCGCCTGGGTCGGGGGCCCTGTCCTGCCCGACCCCGCTCACTGCTGGCTCCGCCCCTCTTACCGTCCCCGTTGAACGGTTAGATGTAGTCGGACTTCCGTATAATTCAATTTTCTGTCCTTTGGTTGTGTCTTTGTTTCTCCAATCCTTTGTTTTATTCAAACTTGGTTGTGGGAGAAGGCACAGTGTTTCCACCTATGCCTCCATCTTGGCGGAAGTCTCTTCATCCCTATTTTAGTCTTTGATTCTGGTTTAATCCTGTTCATTTGATTCTTCTTGTTAGACCATTTTCCTCGATGGAGAAAAAAGAAATTCAATATCCTAACAAACAGTAGACCAATTAATTGTTGGATAAATAAACAAAGCTCTCTCAATGCAACGAGTTAACACTATAGTATCTGTTCCAAAAAAATTATCTATACAGAGTGGGGCAAAAGTCGGTTTACAGTTGTTCATATGGAAAATAACATAACTAGTAAATAATCTAAGAATAAACTGTTTTGTGTGCTCACAACAGTAAACCTACTTCTGTCCTACTGTGTATCTTCTTTATTCTTGTTCTTAATGGTTTTTTTGCCCCTAACATTTATCCATAACTTCAGCTCCTTCTGAGTTTAAGCTTACTGGACACCATTTGTATTAGTTGATATTATTCACTTAGTATGTGTCCCTTCTATTTTTTATTTTTAAATCCTCACCTGAGGATGTGTTTTACTGACTTTAAGAGAGGGCAGGGAGTGGGGGAAGAGAGCAAGAGAGAGACGCATTGATAGGCTGTCTCCTGTGTGTGCTCCAACTGGGAATTGAACTTGCAACTGAGGTACGTGCCCTGACTGGGGATAGAACCTGCAACAACCCTTTGGTGTATGGGCCAATGCTCCAACCAACTGAGCCACCAGCCAGGTTTGTCTTATTTCTAAACATGTGTGGATCTACAATCTGATTTATTAACTACCCTGGTTTCACCTGATGCTGATTCGTGTCCCTCCTCATTAGAATCATGTGTTTAATTTGTTTATTCCATTTACTCAAAACATACTGGTTGAGCTTCATTTAAGTGCCAAAATAAGAAGATTGTAAGGTTTTGAGAGCAGGGATTTTATTTAATTAATTTTGGTACTTCCTCAACATTTCCCATAATAGCGTCATTCACACAATAAGCAGTCAAGTACTTACTGGAAGAATTAAATCTTACTCCACAACTCTCAGTGATAACTTCTGGGGCTCAAACTTGAAGTTCACTTGTTATTATGACACACAAGTCAGTGTCATAATTACTTATTTCTTACTCTGTTACGTTGTTCTGTGAGTTCTAGTACCTCTCATCCACCTCTGTTTTCCTTTCTCTCGTTGTTTTCTGTAATACCCAGTTTTAGCTTTATCTCCAGTTTTGCTCAGCTTCCCTCATCTCACTCGGCTGGCAGACCTCCCGCCCCACATATTCTCTCTAGCATCCCCGAGTCATGTTCCACCTGCAGTCTGCAGTCTGCCAAGTGAGTATCGTGTGCCAACGTGCAGAAAATTTATAAAAACCTTCCCTTTATACAGCTACACAGCTAACTGGTTATTGCACATTCTCCCCTTTCTTCCTAAGACAGAACTGACAGAAGAAATGATGATTATACCGCCTGGGCCTTGGGGTCCTTAAGTTTTCTGTCAGTAATCTCAAAATTATTAGATATAGTCCATGCTTCCTTTTGTATCACCATTTATTTTTACACACAAGTAGACAACCATCTATCGATTTAATAAGAGCAGACTTTCCATCACAATCAGATACACGGTTCAGAAAAGTGTTCTACCCTCTGTTGGTCAGGCTTCTTAATCCACAAGGTAGGATACCGGCCCTTCTTGGTTTCTCCTCTTCCCTGTCCCTAATCCCTGTGCCCCCAGCCACACCCATATTTTTTAAGCAATTACTAAATCTGGTTGATTGTACTTCCTTGGTTTCTCAAGAATTCACCACCTTGTTACCATGTCTGTAGCAATGATCTTAGTTTAGAGCCTCATCACCTTTCACTCCTATCAGTTCAACTCTTTCCTAATTTGTTTTCCTAGTCCTAACTTTGCCTTCTTCAATAAACCCGTCAGGGTACTATTTCAGTGCTTTTCTTGAGTTACAAATTTGATCACATCATCACCTGTTTAAGTTCGGAAAATGGCTCCCACCAAATGGGGAAGCGACACCGATTTGCTCACAGAGCTCTGTCTGAGTTGGTGCCTACTAACCCCTGCAGTGTGACCTCTGGCCACTCGTACTGCACATCCTCATCGTACCTGGCTTCTCTGGTAACACAAGTGTGCCACACTGTTTCACTGCTCTGCCTTCAGTGCTCTGCTCTTCACCGCCTTCTCTCAGCGTCCCTGCCCCTCTCCATCCTGACGCAGACGTCTCCTGTCTGTGAGCCTTCCCAGGGCCTCGCGTAACCGATACTCTGCCATGTACAATGTGCACTCACATTTTTGTCCCAGACTTTCAGGGAAAAAAATCTTCCATTTTAATTTTTTAATTCAATTTTCATTTATTTATATTTAGAGACCAATCCAATTATCGTATTCCAGGGTATTATTTTACATACAGATATTGTTGCTTTTTAGAGTTACAGTTTTAACACATAAGCATAAATAAAAGAATTAAAAACATTTACATATATGACACAGAATTAGTACTACCTGTGTATAATGTGAATCCTTTTTCTCCCTTCAAAAATCTGGGCAAAAAAGTGCGCATTATACATGGCAACATACAGTACTTGGTCCTTTCTCTGAATCACATATAGGGTTCTTTTTAAAGCCCTAACGTTATGCTATAAGTCCTTATTTATAAGACTGCAACTCCAGCTGGATATTGAACTTCGGAGGATGGGAATTTTTTATTTTTATTTTTTTTGTATTTTGACCGTTTAGTATCTGGCACAGAGTACATGGCATTAGTGCTACGTGAATCAACGGTGCACGTGGCGCGCACCCTGGCCTTACAGCAGCAGCGGCAGGGTGAGCTCTTCATTATTCATGCTCAGGGAGGATAAGGCAGGTTACGGAAATAGTGGGCAATCTAGGAGTTCTTTGTATCTGGCATTTTATAAGTACTTATGTAAACATTTAGCAGGTTTAGTTTCCTAATAATTTTTGTTTAGGCTAATATTAAAATTACACTGTGTGCCAAAACACCAGCTGTAGGGTGGATGCTGTAAGAAGCACACTGGGCAATATGTCAGCTGAGCTAGAATTAAGAAATCACCAAGAGCCCTGGCTGGGTATCTCAGTTGTTCAGAGTGTCGTCTTGATACACCAAGGTTGTGAGTTTGATCTCTGGTCAGGGCACATACAAGAAGCAACCAATGAATACGTTTAAGTAAAACAAACCAGCATTTACGTGTGTGTCTCTCTGTCAAAAAAGAATTCATCATGAATGGTCCATGCAATTCACACCCAGTTACGCATCCCCTGGAAAGGAAAGAAGGTGGGGTGGGCCGTCCATGCTTCCTGTCTAAAACGCTCTACAAATCCCAGAGGAGAGAGACAGCTGCCAGCAGCTGTGTCTTGGTCAGTTTCCAGGGCAAACAGGCCCACAGGATGGAACAGGCTGAAAGTCAAACAAAAGCCAAGGGGTTAAGGGGTTACGAGGGCCATGAGTCACACTTGTATTTTGAGAAGTGCCCCTGATGGATGGAACAGCATCAGACTGCTTCCAACCCATTACTTACAACTAGTAAGGGGAAAAGAAGACAGCAGAATGTTGGGGCATGCAATGACCAAAAGCGAAGGTCAGGCTACCTTTCCATCAGATACAAAATGAGAGGGGCACACTCGGGGGTCTGTTCACGGGACAAGTGAGACTGATACAAAAGGAGATCTGGAGGGAGCTGCTCCAGACTTGAGTAGTGTGTCACCTGGGATCCCCGTGAGGAAGTATCACGCAAACACAGCATACCTCTGAGGACCTTCAGTCGCCTTTTCTCAGTTCCACACCATGCTGCTATTGATGTACCGCAATCAAGCTCTGAAAACCAGTGCTGATGGACTTTACAAAAATCGACTAGGCAAAATCAAAGTCGTCCTTTCTGGACGACTGCCCAATATCCAACTGAGCCGAAGTCCTGAGCAGCAGGACTTCGTTCTCACAACCAACAACTCCCCCAGAGACTCCGGAACAGCCAGTGTCTCTGCTCCAAGTCCAAAAGGTTTCCTCTCCCCCAGTGAGCACAGAACAGGTTCCTACCTGTCTGGGGAAGAGACAAACTCAGTATCTGGAAGAGCGACAAAGAATTCACACTGGCAGGGTGCGGTGATGTGTGAAAATAACACTGAAAAGACACACAGAGGCTGGAGCCTGGCTTGACCACCTAAAAGCTAAATGAACTCTCTTAATGAAACAGGCTAATTCTTGCCTGGTGCTCATCACAGGTTATCCAGATGAAAGGACAACAACGCAGGTGGTTTCCAGAGTGCGTGTGCTCCTGTCGGAGAAACACTTCTCTGGTGCCTCTTTAAAAACCCTGCCAGATCCAGGGGACTAAAGGACCAGCAAGTTTTGCATTTCATGCCTCCCTTTCTCCTTTTGCATAAATCATTCTCCTAGTAGCCTCAGGGATGTTGACATTAGAACAGTATGCCCTTTTTCTAATGTGTTTAAAAAGACTGTGGAGGACTGACCTTGTGGAGTTATGAATAATTAGGAGACTGTTTCAAAATCCTTCCGTAAACTACATCTATTATGTTAACCAAAGACACTTGCACTGCAGGGGCTGCAGGGTCCAACGCAGACCTTTCCTTCTCTCCCTGGTCCCAAGCGAACGGCGAGGCTGGCTCATTCTCAGGCCCCTGGTAGGAACTATGAACCTTTCCTTTCTCAGTGCCCAGGGCATGGAGGCAGGTAAAGGAGGGAAAGGCCGATTAAAACGACTATGCACGAGAAGAATACTGAGTCTGGTGGGGAGAGGCAGGAAGAGGAAGTGAACTAAAGCTGAAGCACTGGGAAGAAAAGCAAGACACAGAGGAGAGCAAGAGGCAGAAATGCAGTGGTTGTCTTGACAACTAGACGTCCTGCTGGTTCCTGGTGACCTTACCTCACAGGCAGACTGATCCCCAGGCTCTGCTCTGGGCCAAAGGTACCACTGCAGGAAAGGAGGGTGGGGGAGCATCTGCTGCATTGGATTGGCTGGCCCCCAACCTCTAAAATTAGTGCTGATCACAGATTTAGAGTATGCTCAGCCATGATTTGAAATACAAGGATTAGAGATTGCATTTAAGAAAGCAGGCATGGTAGGGTTCCAAATTATGCTGTGAAAATGGCTGGAGGACGCTGAAAAGACTAGCCTGGAGGAGATGTCAAAGTTAAGAAAGCAAGAAAAACATTGCGAAGAGCACAGGGAAGGAAAAAAAGTGACTATGATGAATTGTGGTGGGGTAGCTCTACCAAAATATGTTTCCATTGGACGTGCTGAAGCTTAAAACCTTTCCAAACACAAGCCTATCTGTCCTAATACTAAAGATACAGAACTAGCAACCATGCCACAGTGACTGTGAGAGTAACACTTGTGACTAGAAAACAAGGGGATGAGAGGAGGAGGTGGTGAAGGAGGGGCTTGTCCTGGTGGAGGAAAAGGGGGCCACATTAAATCTGATGAGCTCAGGGAGGCCTGCATAGTGGGCCATACAAATCCAGAGAGCAGAGCAACCACACAGCGCCGTCCGAATGAAAAATTCCTACGTAAAAGTGGGCCATGGTGGGGAGTCATGTTCTAGGCCCGTGGCTTCCTTGATAAAGGTCAATCTTCACTTTGAAACTGCTCACAGTCTCTGTGCATCTCAGGTAACATACCTTTGACACAGCAGTTTCCTTCTCCAGGCCCCTTGGAGGCCCCATCACTGGCACCAGAGCAGGAAGGAGACTATATCATTACTTTGTGGCCCATGTATCATCTCTGTGTGATCCAAGACTTAAGAAAGTTAAGTGTTATTAACTGTCCTAAAGTGTGTGTCTCTCTGTTGTACTTTTTATCCAGTCCCACAGATCTCCCTGCTGGGCCTCTTCCAACCTCCCTAATCAATCTGCCACCCATGGAGTTCATGTCGCTCTCCTTACCTCTCCTCCTTTGAGTCTAATGTATAAAATAAGCTGCAAAACTGCCTTTCCCCGGAGCATTTTCTTAATCTGTTTAGATTTTGTGTCCAGCAGTTTGGCTCAGATAAACTCATGAGAGTTCTTTTTAAGCTGGATATTCTTTGACATCCTGAAGCTGCATTTACACAGTAATCATACTGTGTTAAAACAGATCACGTACTTATTGGGGGACAGCTAAATTCCCCTAATCAAGTTAACAGGAGAAAGCCAAGTGACCTCCGTCCATGGTAAGAAGCAACAGGCAATGCCCTTGATGATGTCACAGGTGGCTCAGATTCCCACTCTCCGTGCAATCTGGCACTGACAGCCTCTTCCTCAGGCAGATGCTTATCTAGGACTGCGGCATCCAAAAAGGCCTGGGTACAGGACCAACTAGTCTACAGAGGGTACTGACGAAATGTTTTTACTTCAGATGTCCAGCTGGTTTATCACTGTAGACTCACACCGAATCCTTGACGGACTGAAAGCAGTCACAGGGACGACTTCCGACAGTGTCTTCTGTTCAGAGAAGCAAGTGTGTGTTGAAGACTGATCGGATGGCAAGAAGGGTAAAGATGAAAAAACTGGCTTCTCTAATAGCCCGTGGGACCAGGGAGAGGACAGGTAAGTAGTCTTTGAGTCAAGGAGCAGGACACAAATAATTCTGATTACTATCACCCTGAAGACGAGGACCTGTAATTGCAAAGCGTGGCTACCTTCTATGTGAACAGTTATTATTTAACCTGCAGCACCTCCTGGTGTCCAGAGGTAGAATTTCTGTCTTAAGTCTCCCAAGCAGCAAAAGCCTGGTGGGTTTTCCATGTTATTTAACACAGAAGTTTCTATGTTTTGTGTGTAAGTTCACACATTCAGACAGGGGCTGGCTGAAAATATTCAAAATATATTTAGAGGTTACATTTAATTTAAAAGTACAAAAATGCTCCACCCCATCTTTAAAAACATTTCAGTGCCTGGAATATTCTTCATCCTAAAACAGACTAAATGATAGCTACCTTATAAGGTCTAACTTTCAACACGTACTTTCCTCTATAATACGCCCACCTACCCCTTATCCTGTGCTGCAAGGGACAACGTGTCACCTGACTTCATGTTGTTTGGTATTTCTCACTCTACAGGTTATTGCTTCTAAGAAGCTAAAAGGACCTTCCAGTAGGGTGAGCGCCATGCTAGGTCTGAAGAGCTGGCACCCAGCGAGCAAGTCCTCAGTAAATACACACAGACACTGAATCCTACACCTTTCTACGGTTATCTGTGAAGAGGCCACCGTGACACAAACTACATAAAGTTAGTGTCCTGGAAGGCAAAGGTGCAGGGTCGGGGGCACCTGGGTTAAGAAGTAGGTAGCCCCCTGGCTCTGAAGAAGCGCAGAGACTCTGCACTGGGTACAACTGGAGAACGTTGTAAGCACACAGATAAGGTGGGACAGAGTGCGGAAGGGGATGATGTGAAGGAAGTGAGCCTGGCGGAAGGATGCAGGAGAGACTGTCTGTCTCACAGGGTCTTCACTATCATCAGACCGCACAGCAAGCTCACTACAAAGACCGCTCCAAAGACCCATGACAATGTAATCATACTGTATTAATTATGTCTACAATGTAATCATCATCTATTCTCCACCAGATGTACTACTGCCACAGCAAGTAAGAGTCCCCAAGGAAATGAAATACGGAGCTTGTAAAGATGGATGAGGACTCACATTTACTGCGTGATACCCTGTGCCGGGCATACACCAAGAGACTTTCATTTATCATGTCTTATCTTCCAACCGACTTCATGAGAGTAACTCAAGGCAGAGATAGGTCGACTTGTTCTAAGCTACCAGAGGGTAGCCCTCAAAGCAGAGTTCGAACTCACACCTGTATGACTTCAAAGCCCGTATTTTATTTCCCCACCTGGAAGGAAAGGTTAAGAAGGCACAACAGCCAGAGAGGCTTCCAGAGAGGGCAAGCTTCAATGGGGACTCCCCGTGGGAGGCCGTGCCGGAAGAGGGCATGCGTTCTCTGGGAAAGGAGTGTGTTGAGAATGCGAGGTACACCGAAGGGCTCGAAGGAGAACCCTCTTTGCTCAGGCCCACGTGGCTCTGGAAGCTGGAGCTGCCCGGTTACAGAGCTGTGGGGAAGGGATGTGACAGATAGTTCACATTTGAGTTTCCTACCCCCCAGAACTGTTAGGAACCCCTGAGGCTGTCGTTAGTGATAAGCGAGGACTAATTCCATGGGAAGAGCATGTGCTGATCATTCATTTGACAGAAATGTATTAAGTGCCCTCCATGTGTAGAGCCAGGTGCTGATAACAGAATGGTAAGACTTGATCCCGGCCTTCAAGATGCGAACAGTCTGAAACGTCCTCAACAACTGTCTCGGGCTCCTGTTTGTAGTTAGAGATGGGCAAGAGACACCAATAGCTTGACTTGGAATAACGGGCCTGAGGTTTAAATGCCTTGTGATATTTTGTTTTTTTTTTCTTACCTGCTACCATGATGACTAATTCTATACCTCTCAGGTATGAGAAGTTAAGAACATGAACCGCACACAGAAGTGCAAAAACATACATGCACAGGCACATAGCCAGTGAGCTGGCACCAGCTGCTACAACCCTAAAGATGTCTTCAAATAAACACTGTCACACACGACAGGAAAGGCATGATGTCTTTATCCTGAAATGGGTGCAGAATGAGTGACACTTAAGAAATACAATAAGGAGGCCACTCCCGTAAACAGGGAAAGACTGCTGGGACCATGCGGGCAAGCCAAGGGCTTCCCTTTGTCAAGGGCTAGTGAAGAGGATGGGGCAGGCAGTGCTCCTTTTAATTAAAGAAGCACAATATAACCTGAGCAAACCATCCCTGCAAAAAATTACTCTCGGTACCTGTAAAAGCAGCCCAACTCAATAATTGGAAGGCCAGGAAATAATCTGATAGCAACATTTGAAGACTTAGTTTGAGATAATTTTGTATCTGGGGATTTTGCAAAAGTATGCAATTTTCTACAGAAGCTGTTCATAGGAGATCTGGTGTAACCACTGAAAGAAAAAAGTTTATGTTGCAAAGGAAAAAAGCTATAATCAGTGTTTCCTGGAAAACTATAAATCCTTAACTCGCATCTTTTTCTGAATGCCATTAGAGTGTAGAACAGAGCTACCCAAGGGCTTTAAGAATAAAATCAGAATATGCAGATGGACATGAATTCACATGCTGCCACCACATGTATGTGTCCTTAAGGCCAGTGCCAGGGACAGCAAGAGATCACATGGGAATAAGGCTCAGGGACTTTCAAGGGAAGCTGCTTCTAGCGGCCACTGCTTTGTGAGAGAGCTCGAACAGCTGGGAGGCAGCCTGCGGGAGCAGAAAGTGCGTGGGTTTGGAGGCCAGGATGACTTTAGTGGGATCCTGGGTGTGGCGCTTACTAGTTCTGTGATTCTGGGACAGTTACGTGACTTGAGTGTCACTCTCCTCACCTAAAAAACGGGGAAACACATGTCTCTCTCAGACACGCAGTGCACAAGAGTACATAACGAACACAGCTGCTTGGCTGGTGCCACGAGTATTTCATGAATGTCAGCTCCTGTCTTGCCGCAACTGCTTGTGTCCTTTGCGACACAGGAGAGCCAGTGTCAGGGAGACCTTCCGTCCATCTGCTACACAGACACGGCCACAAAGGAAAGGCCGCAGCATGGGCTATGCTCAGAGAACACCTAAGATTCTGCAGTTGCCTAAGAGAAGGGTGGAGGCAGAAGAGCTCATGACCATCTGCTCACAACGGTCCTTAGGGAAGATGAATGTCCCCCCTGGCAGCACGGCACTCTCCAAAGGTCCCCTGCTCTGCAACAACAAACCTTCTCCCAACATTTGTAGAGAGACCTCTTTTGTAAGGAAACGATCTCATGGCCTAGCATCAACTCCAGAGCTTGTCTCCTGGGTCTGCTGCTTGCTGAACTCTTGAGAGCTAACGTGGTCTTTCTTTTCTCCTTCCTCTCTATATACACCCTGACTTGATGTACTTTTCTGTTCTCCTTCGCCCACAGATCAGAGAATCTTCTCCTTTTTCCCCTACTTTTTGGCACATGATACCATTCCCACGTGCCTCAGACAGACACACACACACACATGCACACACGCAGTGTTCTCTCTCTCTCTACTAAGAAATCCTGACACAGATGCCAGGAATGTGTCTGCTGCCCTTTTGACACAGAGTCTGATGCCATCTTGGGGCCATGGGGAGGGCAGGGCCACGGGACGTGGCGTTCGAGTGAGTACTCTACTGCTAGGCTGGCTCCTATTTTTACCGTGGCATTGCTCTGGGCATCCAGCAGGGAACAGGTCCAGCTGTTTCTCATTCCTTTGCTCTACATCAGTACTCCACAATAATCTTGCTCCTTGCCTTAGCTGGACCTTCCAGCCCAAAACCTCCACCGTCAATGGAGCATAGTACGTCTCTCCTCCTTCCCTCCAAGCTAGGCTAATCTA
This sequence comes from Sturnira hondurensis, assembly GCF_014824575.4. Classification (NCBI taxonomy): domain Eukaryota; kingdom Metazoa; phylum Chordata; class Mammalia; order Chiroptera; family Phyllostomidae; genus Sturnira; species Sturnira hondurensis. The sequence continues at coordinate 4,436,452 of NW_028096783.1, read as the reverse complement.
GGTCTACGCACTTGTTCAGCTCCCTGAGCCTGACTCTGATGCGTGCAGAAACACTGTCAAGTTCCTTCTGCTTTTGGACGTGAGCAGTCTGCACAAGCTGAATCTACTCCTGGGCACAGACTGCCATCCCCACTCCTCTCCCCTCATTTGGTCTCTAATTCCAAATAAGGAGCGCTCCTTCTTACATAATTGGATGTTCCCGGCACAGAAGCTGACACTCGAGGTCAGGCGCGCATGTGTGCAAGACACCCCTTTGACTTAACAATGCCTTTTTTGGGCATCTACCCTCTCTCCAGCTCCCCTCCCCCACCTTCCCCACACTGTCAACAATCAAGGGAGATTTATGGAGGCTGTCTCAGGCCAGGACTCTTCCCAACTTGGCTTAGGAGGGGTCATGAGGTCGAATTTACTCTTTTTAATTTTTTTTCCTTTGCAGGGTAGGAGAGGGAGGGCAGGAGGGAGGGGCAGAGGGAGAGAGACAGAGAGAGAACAAGAAAGAAGGCTTAAGGTCTGACAGAAGTCCCTGGAGTCCAGGGAGTTCTGCATACAGGTCTTCCAAGGCAGCCAGGAGAGTAAAGGAAGCTGGAAGCAGGAAAAAGGAACTCATCTTCCTGATGGGGACAATGCTGGAGGCTAGAGTGAGGGAAGGAGGAGACACACCTGAGTCCAGATGGCTGTGCCACCCTGATAACCATGGTGTGTCCATAAGACAACTAGAGAAGTGGCCAGAGCTGCCTGTGGCCCTAGTACCAACGGCCCTTTTCTCTGAAGTACAGAACTCAAAGAAAAGAATCCAAGTCCTCGGCTCAGACACTTGTGGCTGCAGAGGGAAGAAACATGCCGCCTGCTGGGCAGTGGTCACAGGGGCAGTCTCAGGGAGGGCACCACGGAGCCCATGCACCTGTCCCGGGAGTAGTGCTGGCAGGCTGGCGTGGGGAGGGCTGCGGCTGTGAGGAGCTATCAAATTCCAGTTTATTTGCAAGCCAAAGCAAAGCCAAAGAATGGAGCACTGCACAAACCTCTTTTTAAAAATATAAGAAGGCAAGCTGTCAGGGACAGGGAACACAGGCTGGCTTTAGGGCAGGTCAGTACCCTTTGTGCTGCGAGTATGCATACATGGAAATGTAGTCTGGATTTTACAAACTGAATTTTGAATTTGTTTTCATCCCTTTACATCACAGGGCAAAGTCTGACCCTGAGAGACAGTCATTATAGCTGAAAATCAGACAAGCCTGGGTTTGGATTCTGCCCGAGGTGTACTTATGAGCTCTGTGATTTTGACTGAACCACTGTAATTCTTTCTAAGCCTCGGTTTCCTCATCTTTGAATTGGGGATCTTGATCTCTCTCACAGGGTATCTGAGTGGACTCAATCACACAATATGCTTGCAGTGTTAAGCACAGTGTCTGCACAAAGTAAACTCAAGAAATGTTTGCTGGATGGTAAATACCCTGAAGCTGATGGGATCATCAGTGTCGACGTGGGAACCCTGAAAGAAGCCCAACTTTCCCATGTGCACCATGTACATGGGATCTTGCTGGTCTAGAGCTGAAATTCTTCCTCCAGGTACCCATGACTTGTTGACTCCTACCTTCAGGAAGCTCCAAGAACACTGTGAACACGGCACAAGAAATTTGAGAAGAGGGCCAAGTACACTCTGAATAACTCAGAAGGACAGGCACCACAGGGGTAGCCTGAAGACATTAATGGAACAAACCTGGGGACACTGACTAAAGGAAACAGACACAGAAAAGACTTTTTCACCTTCTTTCCTTTTTCTGAAGAGCAAATATTAAGACATAACATTTACCGGACACGTTCCATGTGCCCAGACGCACAGATACCATTATCACTCCTGTTTTTCAGGGAGATTACATACAGTGGAGCAGCGGCAGTGGACGAGGAAGTGGGCTTTGAATACCCGGGGCTCGACTTCTGGCTCCACCGCACGTACACAAGGCCTCAGTTCTCATCCCCACTAACCTGTAAACTACATTAAGAGTAGGGACTGTGTCTGTCTTGTTCACTACTGACAGGCCCTTACTGTTTTTTTCAATCAATAAGAAATAAGACCAAAACAATTCCCCAGTTGGATAGTTATAAGCATTGTCAGGGCAAGTGGGATGAATGCTACAAAGCAGCCTGAACAAAGCTCTGTGAGTCAGATGAAGCAGCAGCTTAACTGGAGTGCCCATGCACAACACACTCACTCCTCCAACACACTCACTCCTTCAGACAACAGTAGGAGCTGTCTCTTCCCCATCTCTAGAGAGTTCATAACCATCGCCTACTGGGGTGACGCAACCTGGCCTGGGATCCCCACAGCCTGCAAGTACCGTGTGAGAGGTTTCCCATTTTAGATCTCCATGAACCCATGCCGCACGAAGTACCGTTTCTGCAGTGATCTGCCGGCAAATCCCAAATATACATTTTTCTCTACTTTATTCAGTACTGACCCAAGCTCTTTAACACGCTGAGTTATTTAAACTTCAGGTAAACTTCTTCCTACCTTTTCTACATAGGCATCTTAATATTTTTGAATTTCTCCTGACTCATCTACATTTTTCTGTTCCTACTAAATAATTTTTTGTGTTCTGAAACCAATTTCTCATGTAAATTACTTCAAAGGGAAGAAGCGATCAATGATGACATACTAGCTAGTTTTAGAATCTTCCCATTTGTTGAAAGCATTAGGAAGATCGGCAAAGGGAAGCCTAATAGAGGGAGAAGAGAAATGAAGGCTTAATTAGTAACATTCACAAGTGACAGAATAAAACATAAGGAACCTCCACGTTTTTTTTTTAAGATTTTATTTATTTATCTTTAGAGAGGAAGGGAAGGAGAGAAATATCAATGTATGGTTGCCTCTCATGAGTCCCCTGCTGGGAACTGGCCCGCAACCCAGGCATGTGCCCTGACTGGGAATCGAACCGCGAACGTGTGGTTCGCAGGACCGTGCTCAATCCACTGAGCTATACCAGCCAGGGGAAGAACCTCCACGTTTAAGTACAGTGGTATTGAGAAGAGAAATGTTTATCTTTTTATCTAGTAATGAACAAATTCTATGGCCCAGGCACTGTGCAAGTTGCTGGGAGTGTGATAACGCCAGCTCTGGCTCTTAAAGACCTGGCAGTCCAGGGAGAGCTTTCCCAGCCTCCGCACTAGTGTATTTTGTGCAGAGTAACTCGCTGTTATGTGGGTGGGGAAGGTGCTGCCCTGTGCAGTACAGAGGTTTAGCTGCATGCCTGGACTGCACCCACTTGATGGAACAACTAACCCAAAACTCCTCTGACATTGGCAAATACCCCAAGGAGAAAAACGCCTCCTAGCTGAGAGCCACTAGTTAAGGAGAAGCAGATCATTTCTGTAACACACTGTGACAAGTATCGTCATCAAACCTGTGCAGAGAGAAAAGACTCCTGAGTGCTGGCAGAAAGCAGGAGATGTCATAGAAAGTTTCATAGAATAAATGACACAATACTCAATTTTGGCAAAATAGTTAGCAGTAGACCAAGCAGAAAAGGACAGAGACAGCATGGGACACAGAAGGAGGTAGAAGAATGAGAAGATACTGCTCAGGCGGAAACAAGAGGAGGAGCAGGGGTCTCGAAGAAGAGACACTGCAGAATGCTCAGGCAATAATGGGCGGTTTACGTGGGGGAGAACTAGAAATGCAGCCAGGACCAGACTGTGCCAAGAAAAGAGGTGGAATGAATGAATGAATGAATGAATGTACATGTGTTTTAAACACAGTGGAGCCCTTTTTCAAACAAAACCTTACCTAGATCCCCAGTCTACTAAATTGGTCAGAAAGAAACTACTCTGGCTTTGGCCAAGTGGCTCAGTTGGTTGAAGCGTCATCTTGTGCACCAAAAGATTGCTGGTTCAATTCCTACTGAAGGCACGTAGCTAGGTTGTGGGTTTGGTCCCTGGTTGGGGCATGTATGGGAGGCACCCAATCGATGTTTCTCTCCCTCGATCTTTCTAAAATCAATAAACATATCCTCAAGTGAGGATAAACAAAAATGGAACTGATTTCATTGGATCATGGTCCACTTAGTTCCCACCTTGGCTTCCAAGGTGGCTTCTGAAGAACCTCTGTGGAATCCTGGAACTCTAGGGGACACTGGAAAATCACTTCTGGAGGCAACAGAGTGCCACTGAAGGACATTCAGTGCAGAGCACATGTTCGCCTTGCTTTTTAGAAAATGCACTCTAGTGAGACAGCAGAGTGTGTGGAAAGGATGGGGGTCGGGGAGGGGGAGCCTAAGGGCACAGAGACCAGTCTGCATTTTCTACGTGGGTTTCCCATACAGCCAGTCACCAGGCTATAATGGGTAGGAAAGAGGCCACTGGTGTGGAAGTGGTGTGCATCCAGCTTCAAATTCCAGATGGGGCATTAACTACGGGCAGGTTAGTTGGCATTGCCAAGCCCTGGTCTCTTATTTGGTTTTCTAAGATGGGGCTACCTATCTCACTTGGTTGTTGCAAGAAAATATATGCAGATAGAAGTCGGATGCTGGTGTATGAGAAGCACTCGGCAAATGGAAATGTGCGCCCTTCCTTGACTTGGCCTCTCTATGATGAAAGCTTACTAACCCTTCCTGATCCTGTGTAACTGTGAGTGTGAGAGGGGAGGTTCAATGGTTGGTGATGGATTTTCTACATGGTCTAGAAGAGATACCCAATTCTATTAAAATTTGTTTTTATGTTTGGAGTGCCTGTTCGCACGAGCCACATGCTAACAGAAGAGGTCAGGATTGGCTTCTCCCTTCGCCAGGATGAGTTCTGAGAGTGAACTCCAAACCAGATACACTCACGCACTGTGTGTGTGTGTGGTTCAGAGACAGCACTTTTCAGTTTAGCAAAGCTCGGCAGTTATGCGGTTAGAAGTCAGCAGCTAAATACTCCACCTGTGCACAAACCTTTCAGGAGATTCAGGTGGTATCAGGATTAGAAAGTCTGAATTACAAAATTCTGTTTCTTTACTTGTGAGTATTTACATTACTTTCGGAGAAAATAATCTGTGAGAACACCGATCCATTTTTCTCCTCATCTTTCTTATTTCTATTGTCACTGACTATACATTGTCATCTACGAGAAACACGCACCAAAAGGAGGTGGGAGGTAGAGGCCTTGGGGATGGAGCTGGGTGGGACTTGACCCCGGAGCAGGAAGAGTTCAGCATTTTAAAACCCCAGGTAGGGTCCATACTCAGGGGGTGAGGGCCGGGATCTTACGGAAGGCTCTGTGGGCGGTCTTCATTTCTGCAGCTCTGTAACAGAGACTCTGTCTTGCTTTATGACCACAGTTTCCTGGCCTCTACCCTTCCCCTTCCTAGTGGAGAACTCAGTACCACAGCTACCCTGTCCAACTCAAGCCCCGAATGTGAAGAACTCACGGGTCTTACCTCTGAATTAGGGTCCCAAAGGTGAGATGAAGAACTTTCTGCATGTTTTCCGTACACAACCATCTCCATTGTTCCGTCAGCAGCAAGAGCAGCAGATCCAGGGCTGTGTCGGCCAACCCTGTCTCCGTCCCTGCAGGACAAAAAGGCATCAGAAGACGACTCCCACTTGAGGAACATATGTCAAGGCCCTGGGTCTTCTCTACCTTTATGTTGCCTTGTATTTTTATAATCCAGCATTTTTAAAATCATGTCAAGAGATGTCCATTTCACATCTGAAAAGTTCAGTGGCAGGTTCTGCATTTCTTTACAACCCTGAGTCACTTAGTAAAAATTTTTAATTTTTAAAAAAGACCTTGTATACAATTATTCTGCCTGCCTAGCTTGTTCCTTTGTATGCCCCCCAGAGCTGGATATTTTTGGCCCCAGGTAAGTGAAGTCACAACTGGTGACTACAGGGAACCGGCAAGGCCTGGCCTCTTCTGAACTTCGATTCCACTTGCCTCCACAAAGATCACAAAGAGAGTGTGGGCAGCAGGCCTGGGGAAGATTGGGGTTTATTTTCCGGTTTAAAAAGTGCCTTGAAAGCATCTCCATTACACAGAGCTGTTGGGCTGGGATCCAGGAAGCTTCAGTTTGGTTTTGAGACAATATTTGGTTTTAGGAAAAGCACTACACCTTTGGGAAAATGCCAGGACAGTTACTCTTTTCTTTCCTATTTCAAAGCCTGGCAAAAAATGGGCTCACATCCATGCTCAACTGAAGTCTCCTGAAAAGACATGTTTATGGCTGGAAGCATCCGTTCTCTAACCCGGTTGAGGCGACTGTGTCACCTCCGACTTGGTTCCTGGGAGACCTTCTCAGGGATACATCATGTTCCTGAATGACTCTTAGCTACCTGGTGTTACTGCTGAGATCACTATGATAATTAATCATCCACAATAATTCTGTTAGTCTAGCACCAACGGGTATTCTCTTAGCTGCTCTTACCCATGTTCTCCTCTCTTACCGACTCTTTTTAGAACATAAATGACTTCAGACTTGGATGGACTACTAGAAATAAAACCTACTGTCTTCTGAATTCCATCCAATGCATACTTCCTTTCTTCTGTACTGTATTTTATGGGTGCATGGGAGCTGACGTGTTCGCTTTCCAGTCATTTGCTCAAAGATGTGATATTTGAGTTTCTTGGGAAATAGCATCCTTCTGAACCTTAGTCACCCTCCTGAATTCTATTATTTTCTCAGGTTTAGTGTTTGCATAGAGGTGCCACCATGTGGCAACAACATTCATAACAGTAAAAAATAATAAAGCAAACAAAGCACCAGGTGCTCTCGAAAAAAATGGCAAATTTTCTATCAACAAGCATTTTGAATCTCTTTGAGCTAGAAGAAGGGCTCAGGCATAAACTATTCCTTTAGAGACAGGATATTCAAAATTTACAGGTTTGATTTGAGCTAGATTTTTTTACCCAGACCCTCTTACTTCTAATTTCTTGCCGTTTTCTGATAATTTGGTGTCAGAATACTTCCTTTAAAGGAATGTGACAAGTGAGGTGTGTGTGAAGAGGCGGGGTTGTAGCTCCATTTTCACACAGTTCAGCTGAGGTTCACAGGGCATGGGTCAGGTGACTGTTTGTGCAATCACTTTTTCATTCTCCTTCTGAACCCAAGATTTTATGATCTATTTTCAGAGGGAGCCTTTATCTTGGCGGAATTTTTTTCTTCTTATAGATTCTAGTTCAGCAGACATACCAATACCCAGGGCTCCCAATGCTTCCCTTTTATTCCTCTGGGAAGCAAACCTCCCTACCTCAAATGCTTCCAGGGAGAGGGTAGTGTCCTCACCTCCTCTCCCTCCCGGCCCTTCCTTGGGGAAGTAGGTGGTGTCACTTGCCATGGCAGGAAATAAAGCAAAAGGAACAGATCTAGGGAACAAGATGAATTCCATTCTGCGCATGCTGTATTTCAGCTGCCCTATGGTGCATCTCAGTGCAGCCTTCCGTTAGGCAACTAGAAATACAACATCTGATATTAGGCATCATAGCACGTGTGTTAGAGTTAAAGCCCATGCTACAAATGAGAGCAACCAGGTGAAGTGTGCAGAGTAATAACAGAGAGGCAAAAAGAAAGCTCTGGAAGGCTAATAAGGGAGCCAACAAAAGGGACTGATGAGGGACCAAGCAGGGAAGTGGTACTGCGTGCCCTAGGGGAATAGCTGAAGGGAGCAGTTCAAACACAGTCCAAGCACACCAAAGGGCACTTCAATGAGGTAACCATATTGTAAGCATGGACCTTGTTTTGTTGTATTGGAACTCCCTGACTTTGTGCTCTATTCTCCTGCTCAACTCAGCTCAACTGAGCTGGATTCTTCTCTGCATCCCAGCATTCAGCACAGTACCTCAAGCTCTGGCATTTCACTGTGGCCTACTTAGCAGAACCAAAGATAAACTACTGTGCTGAGAGAAATGATGTGTTGCCTCTCGGACGCCCCCAACCGGGGACCTGGCCCACAACTCAGGCACATGCCATGACAGGACATCGAACAGTAGCCTTTTGGTTTGCGGGAGGAAGGACAACCCCCTCAGTCACACCAGTTAGGGAGGAAGTGGAGATCTCGTCACTCACTTGAATCATCGTTGCTGAGGTCTTGGGCTGGCGCGGCTTCATCTGACAAGTAGTCATCCACATGTCCTCTGGGGACATGTTCAGGATCTTTTTCTGGGGCTTCTCCTGGCTGCATTTCTAGTAATTTTGTCTGTTTTTCAATAAAGGATTCCATTGCAGAAATGGACAGGGTCTCTGACTCCTGAAGAAAGAGCCAGCAAAATGCCCATAAAGAATGTAGAAAGCAGAGAAGCAACCAAAGCACTCTAGGCTGTCCTTGACCCTTCCCTGCAAACGTATCAGGAACACAGAACCCAATGGATTCCGTGAGCACTTCAGGGAAGTGTTTATTTTTTACCAAGACTGCAAGTAAACAAAGGCCTGTGTATTCTTACTTGCTGCAGACACTTTGGGGCTATCTGTTCTCCTTCAGGAACTGGTTTTCTTTCTCGTTCTGCCACACATTATCCCACACCCATGACCCTTGAGGAGCCAGCCACACTACCAACTTATAACTAGTAGTGATTCCAAACCATTCGGAGAACATGGTTTTATAACAAAACTTAGAGATGCAGACATTGGTAAGCTGTTTGGAAAGGCACCTAAGTCCTTTTGGACTTTGGAGAACTCCCAAGTGCCTGTATCTGCAGGACCAACTTTCCAGCTATTAACTCCAGTTCTCAAGGAACTTCTCACCACATTGCTCTCCTGGAGACAGTAGAGAATCTTCTCGTGTGGTTCAGTCATATTCAGTGCTGGAGCAATTTTACTGGATGGAAACCTCAGCCTGGACCTAGTAGAGAAACAAAGAGCAAAAACAGAATGTAATTCATGCTCTTGATTCCTACAGAAGGGGCCGACAAGTATTAATACCTCAAAACAAATGTACCTATACTTATTCTGGGCACTTACAGTGGTCCGAGTTGCCAGAACGGACCTGGCCCTCAAGTCTCCCAAACGATCTATATTCTGGAAGTTTTAATACCAGTGTAGCTCTTGCACTAAGCTTTGTCTACAGTGCACCTGGGAAAGTGCTTTTGCTAATGTAAAAATGTCAGTTATATTCCCAGAGGCTAGAAGAGCGGCTAGCACATACCGCACATTAAATATTTGCTGAAGATTAGACGAGTGGCACAGGTGTTTGTTGCTGTCGTCAGTACCTTTTTGCACACCCACTTTCTCCCCGTGTTCCAAATAAAACCAGGGAAGGGACTTCAACACTAACCTCACTGTTTTCAGGACTAGGATTCTCAGAAGCACAGGCCTATGGTCACCCTTCAAAGTATGGGCCCAGTAAAAAAAGGCTAAGAATCGTGTCACTGCTGGCCCATGAAGCCTGAACAGAGACAGAGACAGCCAGACAAACAGACACACACAAGTGTTCTCCACTCCCCACATTCTTTCTCTCCATAGTCGCCCAGACGTAGGCATAAAATTTCCAGTAAGGGTAAGCACGGTGATGCCTTTCCCTTCCACGTGGGGCTCTAGCAGGGGACATCTGGGATCCAGGGTAGGAATGGCAGTGAGGCCCAGTTACGAAGCGGGCCACGCAGGTGTCCCTTCTCACCCTGCCCCGTTTCCAGCTGGTACATGCAACTTCTGAGCCAAGAGCACCAGGAGTGATGGGAGGCAGATCAGCAATGGGCCTTAGCTCTCAATGGGAAAGAACACCTCAATCTTCCAGGAAAATGGAAACGGGGAGTATCTGTGTCCTAGAGTTTCTCTTCCAGTCACAAGTCCTGGGTTGGCTGGGGCCCTGGGTTCCCACGGCAGGACAGACGCACAGTGGGCTGCTCAGGTGGGGTCTCAGGTTCCTTCTGGTGGAGCTCTGAGGAGTCTGAGGTCTGGCTGGGCAGAGAACTAGTATGTATGGGTCATCTCCTTTCTTCTGGAGCTTGAGAGTTGGGGATGGGCTTGGGCTGAGGATTGGGAAAGGGCCCCGGGTGACTGAAGGGCTTCTCACTTGCTAGCCTTCTTGCCTTCTGTCTGGGGCTTGCTTTCTGTCTCGGCCTCACTCAGCTCCTCTGTAGGACTCTGGGGTTCAGAGCGAGGAAAGGCTGTCTTCAAGGTGTCCACGATAGCATTCACCACCATCTGGAGGGGTCAGAGGAGCAGGGTCAGACAGAAACCACCAACGAGCTTTACTATATTCTCCTGGTGCCTTGTGGATGGGGCGACAGCTAGGATGGGGCGACAGCTAGGCTACCTAGGGGAGCCTTATTCATCAGCCCAGGCAGACTCACCTAATAACTAAGTGGCAACTATTCTTCCTATTCTCTATGGCCATAAAAATCTTTCTCACAGAGTCAAGACAAACAACATCATGGGGAAAGAAATCAAAAGAAACAATGGGATAAATAAAAACCTGAGAGTTCTGCAGGCTGGTGAAATATTTTTCATTTTCAGCTTCTTTGTATATAAAAGAGTAATTTTTAGATCCCAAAGTGATACATTCACCAAGATGTGAATAAACAAATACACCATTAGGTGGGAATATATGAGGAACAGAAAGAGTGAAGATTACCAAAATAAGAAATACAGTCTAAAGGCACATAAAGCAAGAATATGTTCAGAGTAATTCACACAGAGGAAAGAGCTGACGTTTCCAGTTAATTCGAACAATTTTTCTTCTTTAAGTACATAAAGAATAAAAACCACTCAGGTCAAAATTGAGAAATCTGAAGTTGATATACACTTCTCTATTCAGAAAGACTAACAAAACTATCCTCAATGAAAAGTAAGAATCATCTGTATTTCTCAGAATGGGAAAATGACATTTAAATATTAGCTTAAAAAAACTGTACAAATGAAGCCCTGTAACACTGAGGAGATGTCTAGGCTTCCCTGGTGCCTGTCACTAATGAATCCTGCTGGCGCGCGGAGCGGCGCTGCGGCTCTCGAACCCGCCCCTGTGCTAGCCCTCTGCAAGGGCACGGCCAGCAGGGCTAGGACAAGGCTGGAGTGGCCCAGTGAAAGTACAGTCAAGACTCTGGCCTAATAAATGAGGGAAAGGACACAGAGGGGAGCACTATAAGCATGCAGAATGTGTTTAAAGTGGCTTAGAAAGTACAACTTGCTCGCTAGGTTCACAAAATTGTGGTCTGTGAGTAACGTCCTTGTCTATTTGGTTCACTATTATATTATGAAGCGCTAGTACAGTCATAGCTAAACAGCCAGGCAGTAAGCAGATGTTCAAAGAATCAGTGAACTAACATGTCCGTGTGGAACTCTGGGAATTTTACCTTATGCAACTCTCTCTAGTTTGCAGTGAATGTCTCCTAGCTCCTACCAGGTGCAATTCCACTTGGTCCTTTTCTCCCCTGAGTGAAGTCCAGATGAGAAGGAGGAGGAACCTCTTCTACTGAGTCATGTTTTCTAACCTTTTGAAACATGATACCTTTTTATAAACATAAACCTCGGACTTCTGCCTTGGAGTTGGTGATCACTGCTTGCAGGTTCCAACGTGTGACACAACTGTCTTCCTACCACCTCCGAGGTCCTGGGATACCCTCCTGAAGAAGGTACAAGTCTCCCCACACTCTGTTCTCCACAGAGAATCCCTACACCAATCTAAATCCAGCTTAGTGTCCTGCTTTAGCAGCTTCCTTCCTGCATGACCAACCCGGGGAATGACCTTCACCTCTAGAAAAGACCTTCCTGCCCCCCACCTATCTATGGAGGTATAGATATATCCTTACATTCCTCCACTAGAATTATGTCCCCAGGAGACATGTGTACACTTACAGTGCTGAAGATATTCAGAGTTGCTCACTGTAATTCAGCAAGATGATGACCCAATCAAGATTTGGGAACAGGTCTTGAAAATTCCAGTCCATGTTTTACTGACTCCTCTGTGCTGCCTCTCGCTACCCTCCACCCCTTATTTTTAAAGCACCGGCTCCACTCCGATGAGAAACTAAGGCTGGGCCCAGTGGCCCAGCTGGTACCTTGTCTATTCTGGAGACCATGAACGGTTTCTTGACAAAGGCAATACGAGCATCTGTGTTCAGAGCAAGGAACTCCTGCATCTCCTCACTATGAGCGATTTCAGGAATGGCACAGAGTTGCTGCAAAAGACACAAGAAGCACTTCAAAGAGAAATTTCAGTCCCCTAGATCTCTCCATCTTGGCTTGGGTGTCTGTCTGGTGGGTAAAATGAGTGCAGAGCCGAAACGGAAGGATGCTGACCTTTAGGAATGATTCCAGGAGGCTCTTACGGGCTTCTACTCTGTCACTATCCATGTTTCCAAATGGAAGATCTGGAAAGAGCTTTTTAGGACCCTTCACATCTTTAAAACAAAAAGTTCATTCACTTAACATTCATTAAGAGCTACTCCATATAAAATACATCATATATGTAAAAAATCATAGCTAATGAATATATTTCCCTGGGATTTTTCATTTCAAGAGTTCCAAATATACCCCAGAAACATAATATATACAGCCTACTCCCATTACTGTTAATATAAATGTGTAAGAGGTGAGAAGGTACACTGGTTATAAATGAGGGCCCTGAAATCCAACTGCCCAAGTTTAAATTTAGGATACAATTCTTCCTATAACTACCTTCAGCAAGTTGCTTACTCTTTCTCTGACTGTTTCTTTTCTGTAAAGCAGAGAGAGTAACAGTATTTATCTCACAAGCTCTATGAGAATCAATGAGCTAAATACACATGAGGTGCCTAGAAGAGAACCTGGCCTGTGTTTTCAAGGCTGGCTCAGGAGTGGCTGTTGTTATTAAGAAAAAAAACACATAAGTGAAATCCACAATTTATGCCTCAGCTTATTAAAATGTTTCTTTGGGTAATCACTAGCTTTTTTTTTTTTTAAATAAACAAAGCACCTGCTTAGTTTTAGAGTTAAATGTAAGGACATTTTCTTATTGTCCCTATGTCTTACAGTATACTTAAAAAAGCCTGGCTGTTAAAGAAAAGTTGGCAAGGATTTCTGGGTAATATTTTAATATTTAAGAGCAATTAATCTATGAACCTAGAAAAGGTAATTAAATTCCTCAAGCTACGTCACAGACATAAGGGGAAATGTGAAAGCTTCTTTCTTCAGCTTAAACTAAATGGGACTCCAGAACAAAGCATTCGGTGACAAAAAAGCACCTCAGGAACAGTGTGCCCATGGCTGTCCAGTACTAAACACAAGTCACCTGAATGCAAACTGAGGGTGGGGGTGAGCAAGGACCCTTGAGGCTGCATTCTCTGCCTCCGTCCCTCCCACAAACCGACAGGCCACCAGCCTCTCAGATCAAGGTGGCTAGAAGTGAAAAGCAAGCAGGTATCCCAGGGCTGGGGAAGCTCCTGACTTTTGATGAACTTTCGTAGATCTGATTTCTCCTCCAGACGGGTCTGCAGATTCAGGAACTCACGGTAGCGACGATTTACGGTGTGGTATGCCAGCTGCTGCAGGCTGCTGCTGTTCTCGCCGTCAAGGACCGTCTCATACTGTTGAGTGAATAAATTTGTTCACTGTATCAGCTCAATAGCCACACATTAAGAGGAGAGTAAACGTAAAGGAAGGGATCTGTTCTTATTCTGTTCCCGAACCTACCAGGTCTGATTGCTCCTGTAAGTTGTAATGAACAACTCAAATTCCAAGGGTGACTGAATTTTTAAGGAATGAGATACATTTCGAAACAAGGTGGCCCGGAAAGTGAAAAATGAGTTTTACTGCTCTCAACTCCTTCCTTCTCAAAGCTCCCTCCTGCAAACACTTTCATTGACACAAAGGGCTACATAACTCTTCTTCAAACCCCAAAGACAAGGCATAAAAGAGAAGGTGCAACACTGGTAAAAATGATACCACCTCTTTCACCCCTGAGTTATGGTGTTGGAAACATCTTGCCATTATATTCAACCTGTGATTATGTGTATTAGTTGGGGAGAAAACAATTCAAAACAGCTGATGAAAAAAAACTTGTCTGCAATGCATTTAAGGGACATGTTTTTTGTTTTGCTTAGGGCAGATGAATTATTTTGGGAGCTAAAGTGAATATTTTTCTTTCCTAAGTACATATCATCTCTATTTTGAGAAGTCATGTGAAGACTGGATCTGTCATAAGGGGTTAAAGTTGGCTGTCTTCATATGCTTGGAGGGGTAGTACATGGGAAAAGAGAAGGTGTACTGTATGTTCCCCCTGAGCCAACACCCTGAACAGCGTGAAAGCTGTAACTAGGCACAGGAGAAGACTTTTTTGACCGAGTAGTTAAATACAATGAAATGCTGTGGAAGAACTATGTATGCGCTTGTTCTCATCAGAAGCAGGTTACTGCTGTTTCGTTGTGGTATTATAGTGTGGGCAAGGGATGGAAGAAATGATATCCTTATTGGCGGGATTCGAGGCTGGTGTTTTAAAAATTTCTAGAGCCAGAGAGAAAAAGAAAAGAATTCATTAGGAGCTGACATGAGCAAAGTAGTCCATCAGACCAGTAAAAGGCCTAGGTAAGAGACAGGTAAAAATTCCAGGTGGGCTTTTAAATTTGGAGTACCTTGAAGTTATAATGCTTTCTGTGGAATATTCTACTCCTTGAGGGACCATCAATACTGATACATCCCCAAACCTGACTGTACCTCCACATAACTTGGGCTTCTTTTCCAATATAAAGATTCTGAGAGGCTCTTAGATATTCTGAATGAGAATTCCCTAAACTGGGTCCTCAGTTTTTTTTTTTAAATACAACTTTCCAGAAAACCTGGAGGCAGCCTATGCTAAAGCCTGGTTTGGGGAACTGCTGCTCTAACTGAAACAGGTATCTGATACATAAACCCCGTTTATACCATTTCTGCAAAGTAGTTCCCACTTCTGTGCTTAAACATCTCTGGGAACGAGGAACTCACTGTCTTCCAAGGTAGGTATGGGTAAACAACCTTCCTTCCCAAACAAAGTACAAAAGACATCAGTATTTCTAAAAGGAAAGAAATTAGCAGGAAAAAGGTATGGAAAGAGAATTTCTGGACAAGGCTCTAGACTTTGGAAACTTCTGAACAATATGACCCTCAGTAGCCTGTTAGCTAGTAGCCTAACCCTGAGATTCTAGATTGTTTGTGTGGGTACTGAATAGAAGCCTACTCAGCCCTACAAATGAACTTCAGACTCACAGCAAAGAGTAGCTCCTCTCCCTCAGAACCCTAGCTTCACTGACCGCTTTCCAAACCCATTCCAAGCCCAGAGTGGGTGACCACAGTTCCAGTCCTGTTACCTTCACCGTGTAGAGTGTGTATGGGTGGAATCCGGTGCCACTATGCTCTCGAGCAGTGATGGTGCCAGTGATGCGGAGGTTCTGGATGACAACTGGGCCATCTGGACTGCTCAGGGGCTCAAAGCTGAAGGTGGCTGAGCTGAGAGGACCAGTTGGAGAGGAGGAAAGCAGAACCTGTGGCAGACTAGGGTCTAAGGAGCTCACACCATTGGTAAGATCTTTCTTTAAGCATGAGGGGCGTGGCGGGCAGGTCCTTTCTGGACTGGACAGCAAAGGTGTAAGAGAGGTAACGTCTTGCTCCACCTCCCTGTCTGCAGTGTCAATCTGAATGTCTGGGGTGGAATTCAGCATGGAGACCAGCAGGCCTGTTTCTGTTTCTGTTCCTGGGCCTTCCTCAGCCTCTGCTCCTTCAGTTCCTTCACATCCCTCACCATCCTTAGACTCGAGAGATTGGGAGCCCTCTAGGGCACACAGGGCATCTTGGATCCTGTCTGACAGGAAGGTGCCTGGGGTCATGAGCATGATGGTTTCTCTGCTCAGTTCAGACAGTGGAGACTCCAGCTCTGTGTCTCCACACAGGAACAGAGGGCCTCGGATATCCGGCTGGAGGAAATGAGAGGAGCTGTTCCCCAGTTTCCTTTCTTCGGGACCTCCACCCAAATCTCCCTCTATAGCTTCATGGCCTTCTTCAACTTCTGGCGAGGAGTGCAACAGTCCCTCTGGCTCATTACAGTTTAGGAACACCGGGGCTGCAGTGGGAGAAGGAGCTCTTACTTCTGGCGGACTCTGTACCTCAATGACCAGTGGCAGAGATGTGGGCACTGAGGGCTGTCCCGGGGCACTGGCTGGGCAGAGTGGTTTAACCACTGCTGTATCACTTCTCTTCTTGGAAAAGATGCCCACGAGTACAAGGTGAATCCAGTCAGGATCTGACAGCTTGCTGATCAGTGGTAAGATCACATTGCAAGTAATGAGTTCGACCACAACGTGGCGTCCTGTCCGAGTCTCCAAGTGGGGCTTTGGCACTAGTCCTTGAAGCAACAAATTCACAATCCCACGTGTATAGGTAACCTCAGCACTGGAGCTTTGTACCGCAGGATGTGGAGCAGTCGCCCTGCAGTACGCCTCCCAGAGTTGGGAGCGCTCAACTGTCCCACTCTGCTTTCCTGCTGTAGCCTCCTTTGCCCGAATATAGCTCTGCAGGTGACGACCGCAGAGGGTCAGAACCCTTTGGGTAAGAGCGTGACTGTCCACCAGGCCCATCCTTCTCCGCAGCTCCTGGGCCAGTCCTCTCATGGCTGCCTCCATTTCTTCCTCGAAGGCTGGCTCCTGGCTCACGGAGCGATACCAGGATGACACAAAGTCCCGAATAATCATCTGAATGGTGCGGTTGATCTCCTGTTCCAGCTGCCTCTCTGCCTCGGGGTCTGGGGGGCGGATGGCCATTGGGATGAAGCGTTCCAGATGCAGTCGACCTGAAGCCCCCACAATGGCGTTGGAGCCCAGCCATCCTCCCAGCACCATGAACGACGCAGACAGAAGGCAGAGAAGCCACACATTGACCAGAAAGTGGATGACCAAGAGCCAGCCAAGCACGACCCCGACAGCCATCAGCTTCCGGCTACTGAGCAGGTCACTGAGGCCATAGCTGGACACAGCTGAGGTCTTTTGTAGCGAGGACACTGTTTCTGCCTGCATGGTTGAAAGGACGATGGGGATGCCCCAGATGACTGCCCTCTTTCTATTTTATTTCGGTGTTGGGGAATGGGGCATAACTCTGTCCCTGATACTAGGAAATCTGGGGTGCTATTCGAGACCCTGG
Source organism: Sturnira hondurensis (assembly GCF_014824575.4). Lineage (NCBI taxonomy): Eukaryota > Metazoa > Chordata > Mammalia > Chiroptera > Phyllostomidae > Sturnira > Sturnira hondurensis. Next base: position 4,419,408 of record NW_028096783.1, on the reverse strand, counting down.
CCGAGGTTCTGGGCCCTCGTTGTCCTACAGGCACCGCAAAGCGACAGGAGCAGTTCTGCTTCCCGCCCCCGCTCCGTGGCTCTCATAGTGTCGGGGTTGGAGAGCCTCGTCGCAGCCTCCGGAAGGCAGTGCGGGGCCTTAGGAGGTCTCTCCCCGAACACTTACTAACGCCGAGGGCCGGGCCAGACTGCACGGGTCCCACACCGCCAGGGCGGCGCGTCCAGACCGAGCCCAGGCGCGTGATGGGCTCAACGGTGTCTTCTCCGGCTTCAGAGAGGTCCTCCGCCGGCACGGAGGAGCCGGGACGGGAAACTGCGCTCCGCAGTCCCAGATTCCGCCCGGGCTTCCGGCCGGCGGCCGTCAACGACAGCTTCCGGGTCGCGGTCGGCGGGATAAGGCATTCTGGGAGAGCGGCCGCGAGACGCAGACGCGGCGCTGCTCGGCGCCCCCTGGTGTTGAGAAGCAGGCACGACAGCAATTAGGTCTCCTGACCTGCGAAGTGCTGAGTGCGCAGTTGCCAGGAGTGTAGGCAAACGGCCAAAGTGGCAAGGAACCCCCAAAGACCCAGACTCCGAGCTCTGATTACTAAATGACGTCAGCCAACACTTTTTACTGCTTAGGAAAGACTCTCAATTCAGTTTATTTAATCCCATGTGCGCATTTCCCACTGAATCGACGACACCTTTGAATGTTCACTGGTTTCCTCCAATGCACCCCTATCACTCCCAATACGCAGCTCTCCGAACTTATTCTCAGGAATTGCAGAATACAAGACGTAAAACGTTGATACAAACATAGCTTTGTTTCTTATGTTTCTTAAATTCGTATACTGTATAGCAAAATCATATTTGTGATTTGGAATTATTTGCTGGTGGCATTACCCAAGCAAACAAATATTTCAAGCATCTGCCATAGTCTATCACTCTGGAAGGTAGTGTGGGGGAATAAGCAGTCCTTGTCCTCAAGGAGCTTGAAGCTAACTAAGGAGACAAGTCCTTGGATCATTAGTGGATATGTAATAATGCAAGTCAGTATGGGGTACAGTAAAATGCAAAATCTTACAGGTATTCATGGGAAAGATCACTTTGCAGTAGATTGCAGTGGTTAAGGGGAGCCTAAAAGAGAAGGTAGCTTTTATGCTGAATCCTCAAAGGTGAGAATTTCTTTCCATTCCCTTTCATTTCTTCTCCATTCCTTCCCAAATATATAGGAAAAGAAGGTAGAGATAGAAGATGTATTTTCAGACCATTCTTTTAATATGTTTGCTTTGGAATGGGGTCTATGTTTTATTGTTTTTGTTTAGTAAATGTTTCTTCAGTTTCTAGGCAGACAAAATTACCGATAAAAAGATTAGAAAAGACAGTAACACTGACCATGCATAACTATGTTTGTGCCAGTTTCATGTGAGGCTGGCTCCCTTCCCCATCTTGGTCCCTAGAACCTCTGTCTGCAATGTGGTTGTGTTTTTTTTATTTTTTATTTTGGCACAGATTGTGCGTGATTTATATAAATCTGGCTATGATGGCCCATCCTCCATGCTGTTAGCAGCCTTTCGTCATCACAACATGAGTTCCCTGATACTTAGAGGAATCTCCAGGCAAACTCCCACCCAAAATTGTGTCAGCAAGAAGCATATTTTGGCTGCTACTCTCATCTTCGTTTCTCCTTTTGGGATAAAGGTTTTTTGAGTGCAAAAAGAACCATTTAGATGTGGGGCATAATTTATGACTATCACTTCTAAAGCAAAATTTTGATTTAGGATCAAAGTGTCCACAAAGCAGACTGGGCACATCCCTGAGATTCCAGAATACTGGTCTCTCCACTGTGGCTCTCCTTCCCACAGCAAAGGAACAGGGGACAGGGGGACTGCCTGTGTTTGTCCTCCCAGACCATCCTATTGTCTTTGGGGGCAGCTGGGAGATCACATTGATGTTCTGGAGAAATATCCCTGCTACCTAAATGAGAACTAAAATAAAGAAGCGGGTAAGGGAGGGACTGATAAAGATTCTGAAGACTTCCCTTTGACAGTTCAGAGATAAAGTTTACTCCACAGCATAATCTGGTCTGTTCAGAGTAGTAAGAAACTGATTTTGAAAGTGGGTGCTGTGCCAACTAACCAGATGGTCTGGAGCACCAAGGTAGCCAAGAGTACCTTCCTGATTCTGAGGTGGATTTGATGAAGAAGCAGAGCTCTCAGATGAACATGCCAGTGCAGTTGTCATTCTGACTGGTGTGAGTTTCCGCCTAGGGCGCTGGGGCAAACCCCAGTCTCCAAAGAGACTAATCACTGAGAGGAGGTGAAAAGCAGGCCTGAGGTTTGGTGGGAAGAGGCTGGCTGTTTGGACACAGTGCTCACCATCTCTTGAGGTTGCTCCTTTTTTCCTTCCTACTATTTCTCAAAACATTATAGGCATAGTCCTAGAGTGCTGGGTATAACAAGGCTAACAAGACACTGTAGTTTGTCTCAAGCCTTCTCAGTATAGTTAAAGGACAGAGACACATAAATTAGATCACTGCAATTGAACATCATCACATGTAGGATGACATCTCTTGCAAGAGATGTGTGTGCAAAGCAATGGGAACACTAAGGAGTGGTGGTCAAGTGGGGAATTGGCTGGTGCCAATAAAGTCTTCATAGAAATAAAAAGATATAAGAAAGTTTTTTAGGTGAATGTAGGGTAGGTAGAGCAAGGGGAAGAGGAGGGTGTAGTTTGTTAGACAGAGGGAGCAGGGACAAAACAAGCAGGGACCATGAGCAAGGGGCCCTGCAACAAGAGGCTGTTTTACAGATGACTCAGGCCACACCTTGATTTTCTCTCAAAAAACAGAACTCATGGGAACTTACTAAAGGGAAGGATACTGATTGGACAGGTGACTTGAGAAGAACTGATGATTTGAAATTACCACTGGTAGAATTAGAACAGGTCATTTTCATAGAAGTAGAATCCCTGGGTCATAAGGCAATTCCATTTTTAAATTTTTGAGGAAATTCCACACTGCCTTCCACAGGGCTGCACCAATCTGCATTCCCACCAACAGTGCATGAGGATCCCTTTTCTCTGTGTCATTGCCAACACTTGCTATTTGTTGATTTATTGATGATAGCCATTCTGACAGGTGTGTTGATACCTTATTGTTGTGTTAATTTGCATTTCTTTTATGACAAGTGATGTTGAGCATCTTTTCATATGTTTATTGTCTATCTCTGTGTCCTCTTTAAAGAAGTGTCTATTTAGGTCTTTTACCCATTTTTAAATTGGATTGTTTGTGGGGTTTTTTTTTTTTTGGTGTTGAGAAATATATATAAAGGAACCTGAAATGCTAATTCAAAAGCATATATGCACCCTTATGTTTATTGGAGCATTATTTATAATAGCGACGATTGGAGGCAGCCCAAGTGTCCATCAGTAGATGAGTGGATAAATAGCTATGACTTATTTATGCAGTGGAATACTACTCAGCCATAAAAAAGAAGAAAATATTACCCTTTGCAACTGCATAGATGGGCCTGAAGAGCATTAGGCTAAGTGAAATAAGCCAATCTGAGAAACACAAGTAACATATGATTTCACTTATATTTGGAATCTAATGAACAAAATAAGCTAATAAACAAAATAAAGACAGACTCATGGATGCAGAGAGCAGACTGACAGCTGTCAGAGGGGTGGTGGGTTGCAGGGCTGGGTGAAAAAGGTGAAGGGATTAAGCAGCAAAAACAAGAACTCAGACACGGACAACAGCATGGTGCTTACAAAAAGGGAAAGGGGGGTTGGTGGGAGGTCGAAGACCCTAAATGGGGTTTCATGAGGATAGAAGGAGACGTGACTTAGAATGGTGAATACACAGTACATTATACAGGTGGTTTATTGTAGCATTATACACCTGAAACATACATAAATTTTATTAACCAATATTACCCCAATAATGCAATAATACAAATGAACAAATAAATAAATGAATATTCAGCTTTCTGGTAAAAAAAAAAGAATTAGAACAGGGAAGTAATGAAGGCCATGTAAAAGAATAAAGAGTGACTAAAGACATAGCTGAGGTTAAATGTCTCGAAACTGAAGTGGCGCCCAAAAGTACTGAGTTATTTTCTCCTGTGACATTTAGTATTTTCAGTATAGGAGAGAAGAAAGCAGAGGGTTGTTCTTTTGCAGCACTTGGGATATCAGAGCAGATGAAATGAAAGAATAAGTGGTTAAGAAGCTGACATTCTGAGAATAGAACTGTTAAAACTTAAAATCACGATGTCTTGGTGTTTAGGGGAAGAAATGAAGCCAGGAGAGAGAGTGTGAGTCTAGGTTTGGGTGTGCTGGGGAAGGAGTGAGCCAGAAGGAAGTTTGTGTTTACAGACTGGTCTGTTGTAACCTGTGTTGGTTTCCTATTGCTGCTCTAGCCAAATTACCACAAACTTACCGGCTTGCAGCAACATACATCCATTCTCTTACAGTTCGAGAAGTCAGAAGTCTAAAACAGGTGGGAGGCTGTAAGGCTGAGCCTGTTTTTTCGCCCTTTTCAGCTACCTGTGTGGTCCAGCTCATGGTCCCATGTTGCGTCAGCCTCTGCTTCTCCTTCTTTCCCTCTTACTCTCCTGCCTTCCTCTTTCTTCTAAGGACCTGTGATTACATTGAGCCTTCCCAGATAATGCAGGGTAAACTTCTCATCTCGAGAGCCTTAACTTCATCACATCTTCAACGTCTGTTTTGCTTGTAAGGTAGTAAGTCATAGGTGCTGGGAATTGGGATGTGGACATTTTGCGGGGGGGAGGGGGCACTTATGTGACCTACTACAAAGCCTAAGTATTTATATGTGGACACATTTTTGTGATGAGGAAGTCTGGGTGTGACCATGTAATGATTGCCCGAGGTAAAGTATGGAGAACTTGTGATGGATGAGGAAGAAATTTTGAACCTGGTTTCAAGAAGATGAACTACATGGGACTGGAAGTCACTGCTGCTAGGATGGAGAAAAGGACTGTGGTCTTGGTATGAAAGTTCTCAGTAAATGAGAGGAATGACCGGAAGTACATCAATGACATAATGAGAGGAGTAGAGTATGGTAATAGGAGGAGAAAATTTGGCCGAAATTGGAAAATGAGTCATTTGAAGCCATCAAGAGTAAGGATGTTGCCAGAAACATCTCAACACCCTGCCTTGGATGCAGCACTGAAAAAGAAATAGCCCTTAGAGGGCAGCAGGCAGTTTTCTGAGGAAATTCTATACTGTTTTCCACAGTGGCTGCACCAGTCTGCATTCCTACTAACAGTGCACTAGGGTTCCCTTTTCTCCACAACCTCGCCAGCACTTACTGTTTGTTGATTTGGTTATGATGGCCATTCTGACTGACGTGAAGTGGTATCTCATTGTGGTTTTAATTTACATCTTTCTAATGGCTAGTGATGCTGAGCATCCTTTCATATGTCTCTGGGCCCTCTGTATGTCCTCCTTGGAGAAGTGTCTGTTCAAGTCTTTTGCTCATTTTTTAACTGGGTTTCTTGTCTTCCTGGAGTGGAGTGGTGTGAGTTCTTTATATACTTTGGAGATCAAACCCTTGCCCAAGATATCATTGGTAAACATATTTTCCCATATGATTGGTTCCCTTTTCATTTTGCTGATGTTTTCTTTAGCCATGCAGAAGCTTTTTATTTTGACAAGATCCCATTTGTTTATTCTTTCCTTTATGTCCCTTGCTCTAGGGGACCTATCGGTGAAAATACTGCTGTATGGAATATCTGAGATTTTCCTGCCTATGTTCTTCTCTAGGACTTTTATGGTATCATGACTTATATTTACATCTTTTATCCATCTTAAGTTTATTTTTGTGTATGGTATACGTTGATGGTCAAGTTTCATATTTTTGCATGCAGCTGTCCAGACCTCCCAGCACCATTTGTTGAGGCTATTTTTACTCCATTTTATGCTTCTTCTCCCTTTGTTGAACAGCACAATTTACAATAGCCAAGTGCTGGAAGCAGCCTAGGTGCCCATCAGTAAATGAGTGGATCAAAAAACTGTGGTACGTTTATACAATGGAATACTACACAGCAGAAAGAAAGAAGGAGCTCCTACCCTTCACAATAGCATGGGTGGAACTGGGAGCATTGTGCTAAGTGAAGTAAGCCAGGCAGTGAAAGACAAACACCATATGATCTCACCTACAAGTGGCACCTAATAAACAAAACAAATAAGCAAGCAAATATATAACCAGAAACATGGAAATAAAGAACAAACTGACAGTAACCAGAAGGGAGGGAGAAGGTGTTAATGGGGGAAAGAAGGGAAAAGGTTGTCAAGGAACATGTACAAAGGACCCAAGGATAAAGCCAAAGGGAGGGAGATTGAGGGTGGGAGGTGGGAGAATGTGGTGGGGGGGAAAGTGGTGGTGGGAAAATGGAGACAATTGTACACGAACAACAATATAAAATAAATAAATTGTATCAAATATGACATACAAATGGAAACAAAATAAAAATGGAATAACACTGAACTACTAAAGAGATTTAGACTTTTTTAATATATTTTATTGATTATACCATTACAGTTGTTCTATTCCCCCCCTTCAATCCCTTCCACCCGCACCCTCCCTCCCCCACCATTCTGCCCCCCTTAGTTTATAACCACGTGTCTCAAGTTCTTTGGATTCTATATTTCCCCCACTATTCTCGCCCTCCCCCCTATCTATTTTCTACCTACCATCTATGCTATTTTCTGTGCCTTCTCCCCCCTTCTCGCCCTCCCACCCCCCTGTTTCTAACCCTCCATGTGTTCTTCATTTCTATGGTTCCACTCCTGATCTAGCTGTCCTCTTGGTTTGCTTTCATTTTAGGTGTGGTTGTTAATAGCTGTGTGTTTGCTGTCCTTTCACTGTTAATATTTTTCATCTTCTTTTTCTTAGATAAGTCCCTTTAGCATTTTATATAATAAGGGCTTGGTAATGATAAACTCCTTGAACTTGACCTTATCTGAGAAGCACTTTATCTGTCCTTCCATTCTAAATGAAAGTTTTGCTGGATAAAGCAATCTTGGCTGTAGGTCTTTGGATTTCATGACTTGGAATACTTCTTTCCAGCCCCTTCTTGCCTGTAAGGTCTCTTTTGAGAAATCCGCTGACAGTCTGATGGGTACTCCTTTGTAGGTGACTGTCCCCTTATCCCTTGATGCTTCTAGGATTCTCTCCTTCATTTTGGTCTTGGCTAATGTAATTATGATGTGCCTTGGTGTGTTCCTTCTTGGGTCCAACTTCTTTGGCACTCTCTGAGCTTCCTGGATTTCCTGGAAGTCTATTTCCTTTGCCAGACTGGGGAAGTTCTCCTTTATTATTTGTTCAAATATGTTTTCCACTCGTGGCTGTTTCTTTCCCCCTTCTGGTACCCCTATAATTCGGATGTTGGAACGTTTAAAGATGTCCTGGAGGTTCCTAAGCCTCTCCTCATTTTTTTGAATTCTCATTTCTTCATTCCTTTCTGGTGGGATGTTTTGTTCTTCCTTCTGGTCCATTCCATTGATTTGAGTCCCAGTTTCCTTTCCATCACTATTGGTTTCCTGTGCATCTCCCTTCATTTCAATTAGTTTAGCCTTCATATGTTCCTCTAATTTGTGACTTTGTTCCTCTAATTTGTGACTATAATCTACCAGTTCTGTGAGCATCCTGATAAATAGTGTCCTGAATTGTGCTTCTGAGAGGCTGGCAATTTCTTGGTCGCTTAGAGTTATTGGCTCTGGGACTTTGAGTTCTTCTTGTGCCATCTTTCGGGTTGTTCGTGCCTGTTCCATAGCAGGATCAGAGCCCTAAAGTGTTCACTAGAACAGGGCAACTAAGTCGCTGGGTTGTGACGTTGTATGTGGGGGCGGGGTCAAAGAGGGACTATGGCGTCCTGTCCGCCGCCTGCTGCCACGGCCCTCACCGGTGCCGCAGTTGCTGCCGTCACCGGGCCCACGCGTTTCGTCCCACTGCTCGCGAGTGCGCCACCGCCGTCAGCCCTCGCCCCCTGGGGCCTGCGTGGTTTGTCTCACTGTGCGCGAATATGCGCCCGCGGTCTGCCCCGCACCCCAACTGGTTCCCGTCTGCCTGCGCGCCTGGGTCGGGGGCCCTGTCCTGCCCGACCCTGCTCGCTGCTGGCTCCGCCCCTCTTACCGTCCCCGTTGAACGGTTAGATGTAGTCGGACTTCCGTATAATTCAATTTTCTGTCCTTTGGTTGTGTCTTTGTTTCTCCAAACCTTTGTTTTATTCAAACTTGGTTGTGGGAGAAGGCACAGTGTTTCCACCTATGCCTCCATCTTGGCGGAAGTCCCAATTTGCATTTCTTAATCCCTTCATCCTTTCACCCATCTTTCCAACCCTTCTCCCATTTGTCAACCATAAAAATATTCTCTGTATCTATGAATTTGTTTCTGTTCTGCTTGTTCATTATTAATTTTTAAAGGTTCAATTGTTGATAGATAGGTATTTATTGCCACTATATTATTCATATTTTGAATCTTTTTTCTTCTTCTTCTTCTTCTTTTTCAAGAAGATTAATTAACATTTCTTGTAACACTGGTTTGGTGCTGATGAATTCCTTTAGGTCTTTCTCTTCCGGGAAACTATATTTACTTTGATTCTAAAGAATACCTTTGCTCAGTAAAATCATCTTGGTTGTAGGTTCTTTACTTTCACCACTTTTAATATTTCTTGCCAATCCCTTGTGCAAAGTTTCTGTTGAGAAATCAGCTGAGAGTCTCATGGGAGCTCCCCTGTAGGTAACAAACTGCTTTTCTCTTGCTGCTTTTGAGATTCTCTTTCTGTCTTTAACCTTTGGCATTTTAATTATGGTGTATCCTGATGTGGGCCTCTTTGGGTTCATCTTGTTTGGGACTCTCTGTGCTTCCTGGACTTGTATGTCCAGGTTAAAGAAGTTTTCCATCTTTTTTTTTTAACATAAGTTTTCAACTCTTTGCTCTCTTTCTTCATTCTGGCATCCTCATGATGTGAATGTTGGTACACTTGAAGCTGTCCCAGAGGCTCCTTATATTATCCTCAATTTTTTGGATTCTTTTTTTTTCTATTTGATGTTTTGATTGGGTGTTTTCTTCTTCCTCTTCTTCCAGATCTTTGATTTGATACTGTTTCATCTACTGCACTATAATGTATTCCCTATAATGTATTCTTCATTTCTGACTTTTAAAAATGTTTTCTAGTTCTATTTTTAATGTTTCCTATCTTTTTGTTGAAGTTCTAAGTAAGTTCATCTACTCTTCCCCTAAGTTAATTGAACATCATTATAACCAGTGTTTTGAACTCTGCATCTGTAGATTGCTTTTCTCCATTTTTTTAGTTCTTTTTTTTTGAGTTTTGTTCTGTTTTTTCCCTTTGGGATGTATTTGTCTCCTCATTTTGGCTGCCTTCCTGTGTTTGCTTTTATGTATTAGGTAGAGTTGCCGTATTTCCTGGGCTTGGTAGAATAGCCTATGTAGTGGTATCCTCTAGAGTCCAGCGGCACAGCCTCCAAGTTCACCTCTCCTGGGCGATCCAGGTGTGCCCCTCCCCCAGTGTGAGCTGTGTACACCATCCTATTGTAATTGAGATTTGATTGCTTTTGGCACATCAATGGGAGGCATCTACCTGCAGGTCGATTGGCTGCATGGACTGGCAGCGACCACCATCATGGTGTATGAGCTGTGCAGGGGCCCACACCACAAGGAGGGCTTACTTCATCAGGTCTCTGGTGCCTGTTGGGTCTCCCCCTTGAGTGTGTTGCTTGTAGATGTTCTTGGGTGGTGCTTCAATGTGATGTGAAACTGTCCACTGGGTGTGCTGGCTCTGGGGCTTTCCAGGAGGTGAAGGCCAAGGTCAGCCACCACTTGTGTTCTTCCTGGGGCCAACCAGCATGAGACACACAGTGATCTGCAGATAGCTGCTATTTATGCTGGGCTGGAGGTGCCCAGAAGAGGCCAAGCTATGAACCAAGGCTTGCTGCCTCTAGTGTTGGGCCTGGGACCATTTAGCAAGTGGTAAGTGGCACTTTAAGACCAGATTCTACTTGTTCGAGAGGCTTTAGAACAGTTTGATGTATGAACCAAGACAGGCTATTTGTATGAAAAAGCCACTAGAAACAGCTTGGGTGGGCCTGCATGCTGGGTGAAAATATCTTAAAGAATGGGACAGGGGTCTCAGGGAATCACCAGGGTAGTGCAAACACTGATAGCCAGGTTGTTGGAGACTAAGGTATGGGACTCGCCTGCTGGCTCTGTTGGGGAAGGGCTCAGAGAAGGAACAACATAACAATCTGCCAGTGCCTCCACCAGTGCCTCTCTCTGGGATGAAGCTGCCCTTCCAGCTCTAGCCCTGATGCCAGATAATTCAGTCCCTTCTTATATGTCCCTGGTGCCTTTTGATCTGCTGGCCCATTGCTGAGTAAGGCTGTGTTTGGGTGCTTTAGAACAAACTCCTGGGACTAGAAGTCTTCCACCTGACTCAGTCACTGTCCCCACTGGATTTTACAGCCAGAAGTTATGGGGACTTCTCTTCTTTGCACTGAACCCATTGTCTAGGAGGCCTGGTGTAGGGCTGGGACCATTCACTCCTCAGGGGGTAACTCCATAATTATGCCTCCCAATTTTTATCCACCCACCACACATGTGTTGGGACCAGCCCATTTGGCATCTCTGTCCCTCCTACAATTCTCATGTGGCTTCTTCTTTATATTTTCAGTTGTAGGACTTTCATTCAGCTAGATTTTAGGTGGTTCTAGATGATGGTTGTTCTGTAGTTTAGTTGTAATTTTGGTGTGGTTGTGGGAGGAGACCAGTACTGCATTTACTTGCACTGCTGTCTTGACAGAAGCTTGAAGTAAAATCTTAATTGTTGATTATGTGTAGCCAAGCAGAAAATTAATTACCTGGAATATATGTTTAAAGAAATCACTTAGACTGCAGCGTAGAAAGCAAGGAGATAGGATATATGAAAAAGATACTAAAAGAAATGGTGGATAAAATAAAAATTTTAATATTTATATTGTTAGAATCCCAAGGAAGGTAACAGATAGAATGGAGAAGAGAAAACATTTAAAGAGTTTTTGCAGGGTATTCTAAGCAGTCTTAAAACCAGGAATAAAAACATAAATATATAGATTCAGGAAACATTAATAATATAAAGTAGATTAACAAAGTCAAAGGTTGATTGTTGAAAAGAGTAATAAGAAAAAAATCAAGTGAAATCAATTGAGAATATAAAAGAGAAATGATAAAATGTTAAGAAGAAAAAAGAAGAAATAGAAAAGATTTAAGTAAAATAATTTTATTATGGAGAATTTAAACAAAGATAAAATGAAATAAATTAGAAAAAATGAAATTAAAAATAGTCTCAAGAAGAAATAGAATATCTAAATATACCTTTACATCTATTAAGTAAATATGAGTTTAAAATTTTACCACAAGTAGAGTTTTACCAGCCTAGTGTCCTAAATATATTCCAAATGAAATATGGCCACTCCAAATTTGTATAATCTTATATAAACTCCCAAAGAGGATAAAAAGTGCATACTTTGCTCATGGGTATGGTATAGGCTTGGAATCAAAATTAGAGAAGACAGAAAAAGAAAATATATTGGCTAGCCTCTCTCATTGAATTAGATCCAAAAATATCTTAGAGTATGGGTAAATTAAATCCAGTAAAAAAAAATATGTATATATATATATATAATGAGGTGGTTAACATTAAAAATTTATGGTAATCAGCTATGACATTAACAGTTAAGCTATGACATTAAAGGAGGAAAATCTGTATCTTATCTTAGTAAATGCAGAAAAAAGCATTTAATAATATAAAATATCCATTTATGATTTCAAAATAAAAATAAAGCAAACAAACCTCATAACAAACTATGAGACTAGGACATTTCTTAACTTACAATGCCATTATGAATGGAAAACATAGAAGCATTTGCCCATGCAATTATTTTCTTATATTTAAATATTTTAAAAGCTCAATTGAGATACAATTGATGCGAAATAAATGGCACATACTTCATGTGCACAAGTTGACAAGGTTTTACATATGCACACACCTCTGGAAACCACCACTGCACTAACATACCCATCATCTTCAAAAGTTTTCTGCCTGTCTGCCCCTCCCCTCCCCAGAACCAGTGATTTGCCTTCCTTCACTTTAGGTCAGCTTGCATTTTCCAGAACTTTGTACAAATGAAATCATATACATGTATGTGGCTTCTCTTACTAAAATAATTATTTTGAGGTTCATCTCTATGGTTGTGTGGATAAAGTTTATTCTTTTTTATAGCTGACTAGTATTCCATTATATGGCTATATGATAATGGGTTTATTCATCCACCTTTTGAAGGACATTGGATTGTTGGATGTTTCTGACCATTACAAATAAGGTTGATGTAGACTGTTGTGTATAAGTCTTTGTATGTAGATTTCCTGTCATTTCTCTTGGGAAATATTTATAGGGGCCTGCCAAAGTCTCTGAACATCATCCCCATTTGCTTCTGATATATCAAGCACCATTGATCTGGTGGGTCATGTAGTCCATGCAATGGAGCAGTCTCAGCCTGAACCTGTTGTGGAGACTTCTCTTCTTCTGGGCAAACTCAAAAGTAACAGCTTTGGGGGTTACTTTGTAAAGGGGCTAGAGTAATATACTCAAATAAGAAATATATTACCTTCACAATCCAAAGAGGTCCTGTAGACATTATACCTAGGATATATAGGGACATTTTGACATATATCAGACCACTGAACTTCTAGAAACTTCACTGAGAAGAGAGGCATCTGAATTTTTATTGCATTTATTTCCTACCGTTTGATATGAAAATCTTACCAAAAAGTTTAGAACAGTTGCCAGTTCTAGTTTAGTAGCTCATCAGTGTCATTAATGTTATGGAACAGTGTGAAGTCTTGTGGAAGAAAAAGGTAATCAAATTTCTATGAACTAAACTATGACCCAAAGCTGGAGTATTGATGTACTTCTAAATTAGGACAGGCAGGGCATATTGACAGCTAGAAGTAAATGGCTTCTGGTGTCTTTGTTAACATAGCAAGAAAAAAGCATTTTCCAGATCAATAGCTGCATACTAGGCATGAGAGAGGTGTTAATTTGTTGAAGCAATGAAATCACATCTGGAACAGCAGGGGTAATTGGAGTCACCACTGATTAAGTTTACAGAATTCCACTGTCAGTCTCACAGATTCATCTGTTTATCTGCACAGGCCAAATAGCGAGGTTGAGTGGGGATGTGGAGGGAACAACTACCCCTGTATCCTTTAACTTCTTGATGAGGGTGACAGCCTCTGAAATCCATCGGGAATGTGCTATTGCTTTTGGTTACTGTTTTTCTAGTTAAAGGCAGTTTTGGTGCCTTCCACTTGGTCTTTCCTGCCACAGCAGCCATTGCTCTGCAGTTCAGGACAGCAGCAGGGATTCCGCCACTTACTCAGTCAAACCTCCATTTCTGAGCATCTCCCATCTTGAGCAATCCCGTTCTCACCTGAGTTGTTCATAGAAAAATGGTCTTAGTTGTGGAATGAAATTTTGGTTCTCTTCCCAATAACCCTTTCATGCTCATACCTATATGATCATTCATACATGTGATTTGGCTTTTGAACAAATCACTTCTCAAACAGCCTTCCAAGAACAAATTAAATTCAAGAACCAGGGTTCCATTGTATGTCTATTCCAATTAAGTGTCTGGAACTGTGGAAGTTACCACAGAATGAGTTTGGTGATGCACTGTACCCACTGTGAGATGGACTTGAACTAAAACCTCATTGGTCATTTGGCCTTCATATGCCTCTAGGATGACTGGTGGGCCACAGTGACATGTTGAGTTTCCTGGAATTAGTGGCCAGCCAAGGCTAAGTAATCCCCGGGAGTCAGATGATTTTCTTTCCTTTTTAAAAAATATATTTTATTGAATATACCATTACAGTTGTTCTATTCCCCCCTTCATTCCCCTCCACCCTGCACACCCCCTCCCCCACCATTCTCCCCCCCTTAGTTTATAACCACGTGTCTCAAGTTCTTTAGATTCTATATTTCCCCCACTATTCTCGCCCTCCCCCCTATCTATTTTCTACCTACCATCTATGCTATTTTCTGTGCCTTCTCCCCCCTTCTCGCCCTCCCACCCCCCTGTTTCTAACCCTCCATGTATTCTTCATTTCTATGGTTCCACTCCTGATCTAGCTGTCCTCTTGGTTTTGTGTTAGGTGTGGTTGTTAATAACCGTGTGTTTGCTGTCCTTTCACTGTTAATATTTTTCATCTTCTTTTTCTTAGATAAGTCCCTTTAGCATTTCATATAATAAGGGCTTGGTGATGATAAACTCCTTGAACTTGACCTTATCTGAGAAGCACTTTATCTGTCCTTCCATTCTAAATGAAAGTTTTGCTGGATAAAGCAATCTTGGCTGTAGGTCTTTGGATTTCATGACTTGGAATACTTCTTTCCAGCCCCTTCTTGCCTGTAAGGTCTCTTTTGAGAAATCTGCTGACAGTCTGATGGGTACTCCTTTGTAGGTGACTGTCCCCTTATCCCTTGATGCTTCTAGGATTCTCTCCTTCATTTTGGTCTTGGCTAATGTAATTCTGATGTGCCTTGGTGTGTTCCTTCTTGGGTCCAACTTCTTTGGCACTCTCTGAGCTTCCTGGATTTCCTGGAAGTCTGTTTCCTTTGCCAGACTGGGGAAGTTCTCCTTTATTATTTGTTCAAATAAGTTTTCCACTCGTGGCTGTTTCTTTCCCCCTTCTGGTACCCCTATAATCCGGATGTTGGAACGTTTAAAGATGTCCTGGAGGTTCCTGAGCCTCTACTCATTTTTTTGAATTCTCATTTCTTCATTCCTTTCTGGTTGGATGTTTTGTTCTTCCTTCTGGTCCATTCCATTGATTTGAGTCCCCGTTTCCTTTCCATCACTATTGGTTTCCTGTGCATCTCCCTTTATTTCAATTAGTTTAGCCTTCATATGTTCCTCTAATTTGTGACTTTGTTCCTCTAATTTGTGACTATAATCTACCAGTTCTGTGAGCATCCTGATAAATAGGGTCTTGATTTGTGCTTCTGAGAGGCTGGCAATTTGTCGGTCTCTTAGAGTTATTGGCTCTGGGGCTTTGAGTTCTTCTTGCGCCATCTTTCGGGTTGTTCATGCCTGTTCCATAGCAGGATCAGAGCCCTAAAGTGTTCACTAGAACAGGGCCACTAAGTCTCTGGGTTGTGACGTTGTATGTGGGGGCGGGGTCAAAGAGGGACAATGGCTCTCACTGGTCTTGCAGGGCAACTAAGTCGCTGGGTTGTGACGCTGTATGTGGGTGCGGGGTCAAAGAGGGACTCTGGAGTCCCGTCTGCTGCCTGCCACCCTGGCCCTCACCGGTGCCGAAGGGCAACTAAGTCTCTGAGTTGTGACGCTGTATGTGGGGGCGGGGTCAAAGAGGGACTATGGCGTCTTGTCCGCCGCCTGCCGCCACGGCCCTCACCGGTGTCGCAGTTGCTGTCGTCACCGGGCCCACGCGTTTCGTCCCACTGCACACGAGTGTGCCACCGCCGTCAGCCCTCGCCCCCTGGGGCCTGCGTGGTCTGTCTCACTGTGCACGAATATGCGCCCGCGGTCTGCCCCGCACCCCAACTGGTTCCCGTCTGACTGCGCGCCTGGGTCGGGGCCCTGTCCTGCCCGGCCCTGCTTGCTGCTGGCTCCGCCCCTCTTACCGTCCCCGTTGAACGGTTAGATGTAGTCGGACTTCCGTATAATTCAATTTTCTGTCCTTTGGTTGTGTCTTTGTTTCTCCAAACCTTTGTTTTATTCAAACTTGGTTGTGGGAGAAGGCACAGTGTTTCCACCTATGCCTCTATCTTGGCGGAAGTCCCCCCAGATGATTTTCTTTTTTCCCAGTGTACAATCACCCTGGTAAAATTTGTTCAAAGTCTGAGAATTGCCTGAGGGGGTATGACTTTTTGTTTTGGTGATTTAACTTATGATCATTCAACTTAGAACTCTTTCACTTAATTTAATACATAGTCCATCTGTTTCCTTTTTATATTTTCAGTTTTAAAGAAGTCAATGGATATTGCCTGACCAGATTACAAAAGTAACCTTGGTAGATACCTTAGTTCCTCCTTTTAATAAGCCTGCTGATCTGATCTTTCCTGTTACCAGCATCTCCTCCTACCATGATATGAATCATTTTTCTTTATTTCACCTTGTGGAGAAGATAATTTGAAGGGCCACTGTGTTGTTTGCTTCTTTGATGTGTTTTCCCACTGTGCAGATCTCATGAACCAGATCCTGCATGTAGATGATGCCATATTTACTGAGAGATCAAGCAATCAATGTGTTACCAGTCAGGGCAATTTGCTTTTTGGTGATTTTGCCATAACTACACTTGTAGATCAATTCATTTGCTGACTTCAGGTTTGGATATCCCCATGCAATACAAGGTTTTGCAATCCTCAGCAGTTAATTGAAGTCTTGTTGAGCTTAACAAAGGAGCCACTGAAGTTCTATTGAAGGCTATCATTGATACATGATTGACAAATGAAGATTTGGGTTCCGCAGGTACGTACAAGTAGCCAACTTTTCTTGTGACCGTAGCCATTTGAATCTCAGTTCTATATGTCTGCCTATATTCCTAGCGATAGTGCTTGGCTTTTCATAGATGTGTTTTCTCCTTGCCTCTCAAAGCATATTTTGGGCAAACTTCTTAATTAGGCACTTGATCTTCAGCTCTGTGAAATACCTTTGCATTTTCCTAAGGGTTTCTGGCACAGCAGGAACCTCCTCTCTATACCCTCCATGGTTCCAGCCAGAAAACAGCCATCCATTTCTCTCCCTAGGGACTATAGTCAACTAGGCAATGAATTGGTCTCTGTGAGTCAGAGTACTCTGATCGCTGCTTTGACCCTGTCATCCATTATGGTGACCATACACACCTTGTCTTTGATTCCCTGCTACCTTGGGGTCCGATGATCTCCACTGCATTTAAGTTGTCTGGCTCAGAGGCAGCCGAGCCCAATGCTCTGACTTAGATAGCAGGGTGACCACCGACAAGGGTGCTGGGGCTCCCCTCACAATTTCTTTCCCCTGGTTGTGGTGAGAGGCCTGTCACTTGGGCCTTCCCACAGAGGCTGCTCTTGCATGATACATTAACTGTAACATTCTAATCTTCCTCAGCCTTTGCAGACTTTGCCCTACACTATACCAAGGCAATTCTGGCATTTCATTTTCATTTAGTGTTAGCCAAACTTTGGTTCATGTTTCAGCCAACCAACCAAAAAATTTTAGAGCCCTTTCTAATGGTTGATGCTGTACATTGAATTCAGAATTCTTGCTTAATGTGCCCATATCTGTAAATATGACAGGATTCAATTTTATGTTCCTTCCACCATTTTTCACACCCTTAATATCTGTTCCCACACATTCTCCCCAGATTTCTTTCTGAATAGAGTTAGAAAAATCATGTAGTTCTCTTAGGGTATAGTATGCTTCTTAATGTGTTCTAATTTGTATCTTACTCCTTATGACCTGTGGTCCTTGAATCTCCCAGTATGTCTGAAAGGAAAGACGAGTCACATGGGCATAGGCCCCAGGGAGAATCAGCAGTCTTGCAAGACAGCTACCTCAGGAAAAGCCATTGCTGTTCCCTCAGGCAATGCCGTCTAATCTTGTCAGACACTGTGGAAGTGATGTTTCTATGGGCAAAGAAGACTCAACAGAATTCGAGGGTTCAATATTCCCAGCTTCACCAGGATCTGCCCATATGGCCCCATCCTGGTTTTCAGGATCCTTTCCAGACACTGTCCCCAGTTTAACAGAATGTACCATATGAGGCTGATAATTCTATTCACGTTGTCACTCAGCTACCTGCAGGATGAGGCTCAGAGTTTGGTTTTCAGAGAGATTACTTTTTTTTCTAAAATGACATAGACACCTTCAGTTATTTCATGCTGGGCTTGAGCTGCTAACTTTTGCTTTGAACTTACCCTTTTCCCCCCACTACTTCCTCCAACACTTTCAGGAGAAATTGGTCAATCTCACCAAATTTGTTAGTTTAACAAAAATAGCTATCAGATACATGGTCACCACCCAGAACCTTCACTTT
This sequence comes from Sturnira hondurensis, assembly GCF_014824575.4. NCBI lineage: Eukaryota > Metazoa > Chordata > Mammalia > Chiroptera > Phyllostomidae > Sturnira > Sturnira hondurensis. The sequence goes on along the minus strand of NW_028096783.1, from coordinate 4,401,312 downwards.
TATGAGTACATAGTTCAGCAGAAGTAAAACCTGCTTGAATGTGGATGGTAGGGTAATAACATGGATGCAATAGTTAATTGTTTTAACTCGAACTTTCACCTGAAATGTCATGTGGTGTGCTTGAGTGTGATATTGTTATGTTACAGAATTACATGCTTATGATTTTTTAATAAAAGAGTTTGTAATAAAAAAGAGGCATTATTTGTGCTGGACCCTGTATTTGATTAGAAATATCCACTAATAATATTTTGTCTATCTCTATTGCCACATGATGCCGCAGACTATCGGTGTGTTCTTTACTAGTGGAAATTGGGTCACTAATGCCCTTAAATATAGTCTGATGAGAAAGCCAATTTCAGAAACCCCCAGACTGATTCAGAAAATATATCCTTAAGATTCTGTTCCTCTCTTTCTATCTATATTGGTATTTGTATATCATCCATATATAATTAAATAATAAATATATTATTTCGTTCCAAATAGTGTATATTTATGGATATATGTTAACTAAATAACATCTATCTATCTACAGCATCTATCAAGAGATTTACTTTAAGGAATTTTCTTATGCAATTGTAGGGGCTGGCATGTCCAAAATAGGGAGGGCAAGTCTCAGGCCAGAATTGATGCCGTAGTCTTTAGGCAGAATTTCTAATCTGGAAAATCTCAGTTTTCACTCTGCAGGTTTTTCAATTGATTGGATGAGGTCCATCCACATCCTCAAGGGCGATCTCTTTATTTAAAATAAAGTCCATTGATTGTAGATACTGACCGTAGCTTTCAAATACCTTCACAGTAACACCTAACACCTAGACTGGTGTTGGATTAAATAACTGGGTGTTAACAGCCCAGCTAAGTTGATGCATAAAGCTCACCTTCACATCATGAAATGCTTTTTTCCATCTTTTGAGATAATCATATATTAAATTTCATCAACTAATCTGATCCAACCATGAATTCTTGGGACAAGTCCCCTTTGATTACAATATATTATTCTTCTTTTATAGTATTAGATTTGACTGGCTAAAATTATGTTAAGATTTTCTGCATCTATATTTATGAGGAATATATGTATATATAGTCATAGTTCTCTTTTCTTGTAGTGTCTTAGGTTCAGGTATCAGAAATGGTGGCTTTAAAGCATGAATTGAGAAATCCATTATTTCCCAATTTGCGCCACTATTCTGTTTTTAATGCTCCACCACAAAGGTGGGCAGTGAGATTCCTTTCAAGCTGTGTTCCAGCTTTCATTTGATTCACATTAGAATTGTATGCAGTTCTCATGCATTTAGTACTTCTAATGCATTTGTGTTAAGTTTAAAGTGGGTTTCTTGTAGGTAGCTTATAGTTAGTTATTGCTTTTTTTATCCATGTGGATGTTTAGATTTTCTGTATATAATATGACTACTTACATGATCAGGATTTAATTTGGCTACTTGTTTTTCATTAGCCTTATCTTTTTTCCTGTTGTTTTCTTTTCTCTGTTTTTTTCTTTCTTTTGCATGAATTGAACATTTTAATGACACCATATTTTCCTCTTTGTTGCTTCATTTGCTATAATTTTTTGTTTCATTTAAGGTTTATAGTATACATTTTCATGTAAAGCAATTTAATTCAGGTAATACCTTATCACTTTACATATAGTTTAAGAACATGACAAAAGTATGCTTCCATTTTTCTACTTCTGACCATTGTGATATTGGCAGGCATTTCAGTTCAATATTTTTCATTCAAAAATACATTTTATTATTTTTACTTTGGAGAGTCAACTGCCTTTTAAAAACTTTATATTACACAAAGGGGGAAGCCCCCCCAAACCAACATGGAAATGCAAAGGGTGGATAATCATTGTTTTCAATTGTGGTAGGTAACATTGATATACACAGGATCTTCTCTTATTTTATTACATTTTTTTTTTGACCCCTACTTACTCTTACTTCTTTACCCCATCACCACAAATTCCTAAATGAGTTAATTGGTATATATATTTGGAGTGTGTGCAAATATGTGTTGTTAGATTATTAAATACATATATGTATATATATACACGAATGTGTGTATATATATACACACACACATACATACATACACAAATGGTGTTAAGGCATAAATCACTTTTTTCACTTAGCACTATGTCTTTACGGTCTATCCCATCACCACATGTGCACTAATTTACTACTTCTCTCTGCTACATAATAAACTACATGTAGATGAGTAGACTCATCTACTACATTTGTGTGCTTTTCTCTCCCAGAGATGGACACTGAGATTCTCTTCCACACCATATCACCAAATCATGCTATGAAGACTCTCCTTGTACATTTTCCCTGATGGACTTGAGAAAACTGCCCGCTTCCCCCCTATGGCACCTAAGTATGCGTGTGTTCTCTTCTTACCACACACAGAGGAAAACTCTTGTTTAATAACCCAAGTCCCACTCAGTTAACGCGCATGATTGAAAACTCAGGTTATGTGGATGATGTTTATTCCTCTTCAACAGGTCGTAGTTTAGCTTCTCGTGGTTCACGGATGGAAAAAATATAAGGCAAGGTACTTCCATCCCAATATAAAATGAAATATAAAACAATGGATTAATGTGTCTCTAGGAGTTCACTCTCCGTTAACTCTTCTTAGAGGTAGGGTTTTAGATGGACACAGGACTGCTCAGCTACAGACCACATTTTAAAAACTCCCCTGCGGCTAGGTATGGATGTGTGGCCAAATTTGGGTCAATGCAATGTATATAAAAATGATGTATGTACCTTTTGTGTTACCTCCTTAAAGACAGAATGCTCCCTCTGGACTTCTAGCTAGCAAGAAATTGACAACAACTTAGCCCCAGAAAAAGAGACCGCAATCATATATTAAGGGTAACAGCTCTACCCTGCCAGCCTGCGACCTTGTGTTGCCTTTTAGGGTCCCGTTTCTTGGAATATTAGCTCAGAACAAAATAAACTTCGATTTTGGTACCTTTTTATTTTCTGTAACAGCGCAGCCTGTATCTTTGCTAATACAAGGAAGAAAAAAATAATCAGAATGAAAACTCTCACTCAGAAAGCAAATGGCATCCAACCTTGCTGAGGAGTCCCTCCCTGCTCTTAGTGCAGCTATGCTGCCCTGGGCTCTGCTCCCTGGAAGTAAGTCCATTGTCTGTTGTTCCTTGCCCTATGGGGTTTTCCTCTTTTCTACTGCTCCCCATGGATGTTTCTAGAATATGTTTTGGAAAACATGCCTCTTTTTGGAACTTCACAGTCTTCACAGCCCATTTCCTGTGAGTGAAGGTTTGGACCCAAGTGTGGCTTTAAGGATTGAACAGTTTCATACTTCTAAGGGCAGGGGTTTTGGTCTTTGTGTTAAAATAATGCCTAAGAAACAAAATAGCTTTCTGTCTTTGAGATTGTGACCAGTTCCATGTATAAACAAACACAACCAGTGACCTCTTCAGACTGTAGCTTTTGCATCTGTCTGATGTCTTAGTTACTAGCATTTGTGCTCGGCACATTAACTCTCTCAGTCATCTTAACAGAAGCTCTGCTGAAGCCACTTGCAGAGATAATCTGGTGCGGGAAGGCGTCATTCTTAATTTGATCATTGTCACTGTGTTTTCTCTCATTCTCTAGTTGGTAAGAACATGTGAAGGCAGATTCTCAATAAAGACCCTGAATATTGATCTCATTGCCTGTTGTTTGAGAATGCAGAATCAGGACTTCTGCCAAGATGGAGGCATAGGTGAGGCATAGGTGGAAACACTGTTCCTTCTCCCACAACCAAGTTTGAATACAACAAAGGTTTGGAGAACAAAGACACGGCCAATAACAGAAAATTGAATTATACGGAAGTCCGATAACAACGAACCATTCAACCTGGACGGTAAGAGGGGCGGAGCCAGCAGCGGAGCAGGGTTAGGCAGGAAAGATCCCCTGACCCAGGCATGGACCCAGCTGGGGTGCGGGGCAGACTGACCGTGGTCGCACATTCGCGCACAGTGAGATGGACTGTGCAGGCCCCAGCAGGTGAACCCAGTGGTGGAGGGCTGAAGGCGGGGGCACATTTGCGTGCAGTGGGACGAAACACGTGGGCCCCGGTGATGGTGGCAGCTGCGGCCGCGGTGGCAGGAGGTGGCAGACGAGACCGCCATTGCTCCTCTTTGACCCTGCCCCCACGTATAGCGTCACAACCCAGCGACTTAGTGGCCCTGCTCTGGTGAACACCTAGGGCTCTGATCCTGATATGTAACAGGCACGAACAGTCCAAAAGATGGCTCAAGAAGAACTGAAAGCCCCAGAGCTGATAACTCTAAGCGACCAGGAAATAGCCAGCCTCTCAGATGCACAGTTCAAAACACTGGTCATCAGGATGATCACATAACTGGTTGATTTCAGTCACAAATTAGAGGAACATATGAAGGCTAAACTAATTGAAACGAAGGGAAATGCACAGGAAACCAATAGTGATGGAAAGGAAACTGGGACTCAAATCAATGGAATGGACCAGAAGGAAGAACAAAACATCCCACCAGAAAAGAACGAAGAAATGAGAATTCAAAAAAATGAGTAGAGGCTTAGGAACCTCCAGGACATCTTTAAATGTTCCAACATCCGGATTATAGGGGTACCAGAAGGGGGAAAGAAACAGCTACAAGTGGAAAACTTATTTGAACAAATAATAAAGGAAAACTTCCCCAGTCTGGCAAAGGAAACAGACTTCCAGGAAATCCAGGAAGCTCAGAGAGTGCCAAAGAAGTTGGGCCCAAGAAGGAACACACCAAGGCACATCAGAATTACATTAGCCAAGACCAAAATGAAGGAGAGAATCCTAGAAGCAGCAAGGGATAAGGGGACAGTCACCTACAAAGGAGTACCCATCAGACTGTCAGCAGATTTCTCAAAAGAGACCTTACAGGCAAGAAGGGGCTGGAAAGAAGTATTCCAAGTCATGAAATCCAAAGACCTACAGCCAAGATTGCTTTATCCAGCAAAACTTTCATTTAGAATGGAAGGACAGATAAAGTGCTTCTCAGATAAGGTCAAGTTCAAGGAGTTCATCATCACCAAGCCCTTATTATATGAAATGCTAAGGGACTTATATAAGAAAAAGAAGATAAAAATATGAACAGTGAAAGGACAGCAAACTCACAGTTATTAACCACACCCAAAACAAAAGCAAACCAAGAGGACAGCTAGATCAGAAGTGGAACCATAGAAATGAAGAATACATGGAAGGTTAGCAACAGGGGAGTGGGAGGAGGAGAAGGGGGGAGAAGGTACAGAAAATAGCATAGATGGTAGGTAGAAAATAGATAGGGGGAGGGCAAAAATAGTAGGGGAAATATAGAATCTAAAGAACTTGAGACACGTGGTTATAAACTAAGGGGGGGAGAATGGTGGGGGAGGGGGTGTGCAGGGTGGAGGGGAATGAAGTGGAGAATAGAACAACAACTGTAATGGTATAATCAATAAAATATATATTAAAACTAAAAAAGGGGGGAAAAAAAGAATGCAGAATCAGTTTACTCTTCAACATAGTCACACCCGAAATCCCAGTCTCAGTCAACTGGATTGTCATGCCCAGTCTTTTAGGTTATAATGTGGAAGTTTCACATATCATTTCTGCTCATAACAAAATGCCTTGAAATTGGTCATTAGGTCACACCTAGATTTAGGTAGCAATGATCCCAGCTAAAGTTCAGTGTTCTATTACTAAAAATACCTGTTACTAATAATAGTTAGTTGTCTCTGCCAAACGTATGGATTAGAATATGAAAACAAAACTTTTATTTTTAGATCCAATGGCTTATCTCTATAGAAACCTCAAACAACTTATTGACAAATTATTAGAAAGAATGTGAGGATTTATCAAAGTGACTGGTGAAAGAACAATATGTAGAAATTACATTTCTATATGTTATCAATAAAACACTAGGAAAAACAGTAAAAAATAAAATTTACAATAGCAAAAAATTAAAAAAAATACTTGGGTATAAATCTAACCAAATATGTAAGAACTTTTGGAGAAGGTTACAAAACTTCATTGAAATACATTAATGTTCAACATTCATGGAAAGAAATCTTCAATACTTCAAAGGTATCAATTCTCCTTAAATTGATTTCTACCACAATTCCAACAAAAATCCCAACAGTATTTTGAGGGGAACATGACAGAGTAATTTTATAATTTATATGGAAAATAAAAAGGATAAGGATGGCCAAAATACCAAGAAGAAGAATAAGGTGAAGGGACTTGCCCTCAGATACCAAGTTTTGTAGTAAAATTGTGGTGATTAAGACTCTGCTCTTGGTGCTGGGATAGACAAATTGTCCAGTGAAACAGAACAGCAAGTCCTGAAACAGACTGATGAATACATATGACCCAAGATGCTTTCAGATCAACTGCAGGAAAGCTGGCACTATCCGATAACAGTTCTGGGACAATTGATTTTCCACACTGAGAAAATAACATAAGGTCTCTACTGTACAAAGAACACAAAAATCAATTCCAGATGGATTAAGGACTTAAATATAACAGCAAAACTTTAAAACTGTTAGTAGGAAACGTGGGCAAATATATTTCAGACCTCAGGGTAGAGAAATATCTCTTAAAATGAGTGAAAACCATTAGTCAAGATAGAAGAATTGATGAATTTAGTACTATAGAATTTCTAATTCCTGTACATAAGAAGTCACATGAAGAGACTAGAAAGTAAAAAGCTATATATATATATATATATATATATATATACTAACAATTTTTTTGCGAGACATGTAATTGAAAACATTTTTATGTCCATAAATATTTTGTAAGAGCTACAAAGCAATGAGAAAACACACAAATAATCCAATAAACAAACTGGCAAAATAAATCAATAGGCATTCCACAGAAGAGAAAATATGGTGTGAAAGAAAATTCACTAGTAAATCAGAAAAACCAAATCAAGAGAGCTACTCTTACACACTCTGGAGGGCCTGTGAAACTCAAAATACTTTAGAAAGTAATTTGGCATTGTGAAACTGAACTTTTATCTATTTTTTTCACCAATCCCACTCTTAGGTATGTAGCCTACAAAAATTCTTCACCTATGCGCTAGGAGACACAGGTTTTCACTGAAGTACTTTTCTAGTATGAAACAACTGGAAACATCCTGAGAACTGATTCACAAAACTACACCTACATATAACAACTTGAATGTATCTCAGGGACAATTGAAGTCCTGAGAACAGTGCTTATGAAACTAGCATGTGGGCATCTTGTTAAAATGAAGGTCCTCACTTAGTGAATCCAGACTAGTGCCCCAGATTGTGCATTGCTAACAAGCTTTCAGTCCAAAGATTACCTTCTGATTAGCAAGGTCCTAACACTACATATGGTGAATAGTTTCTGTGTGGAGCTCAAAGCCAAGCTATATCAGTGTGCTATTTGGGTAAATAGCATATACATATGGCATAGAGTAAGAAAAAAGGCAATCATAAAACTCAGGATAGTGGTTATTATTTGAGGGGACAAGACTGCATTAGATTGATTTAAAGTATTGGTAATATTATAGCTCTTAAGTTGTATGATGCATCATGGATTTTGTTATGTTGACTAGCTCTGTAATCTATAAATTTTTTTTATTCATTTATTTTTAGAGGGGAAGGGAGGGAGAGAGGGAAAGAAACATTAGTGTGTGGTTGCCTCTCATGGGACCCCTAATGAGGACCTGTCTTGCAACCCAGGCACATGCCCTGAATCGAACCAGCAACTCTTTGATTCACAGACTGGCACTCAATCCACTGAGCCACACCAGCCAGGGCAGACCAGTTCTGTAATCTTGACCTCAAACTTGTGACACTGATTCATAATCAATAAATAAACAAGATTAGCTCAGTAGGCATTTTCAATTGTAACTATTTACTAGAGTCATTTGGGGAGAGATTAAAAAAAACACCTACATCTCCTTCCAATTGCCAGACATTCTGATTTCATTGGTCTGGTTGAAACTTGGGTATTAATGTTTCCTAAAAGGCTGCTGTGTGGTGCTAATGTGTAGCTAGGCTTGAGAACCACTGTAACAGAGCACCTCTACCGTTCTTCTTAATGTTAGTTGCCTGCGGTTTGAACATAAAAATATTTTTCTTATTAACTGGACTTATTGGGAAAGGTTCCCTGGTTCAGCCTAAGTGTCATGTTCTTCCATCATTAAAACAGGGACTTTTAAACTGCAGTCCTCCTGACCAACTGGAGCTTCGTCGTCTGACTCTCTACTGTTACTCTGTTCCCTGGTACAACGCCCAGCAGAGTTGTCACACACATGCACATATAAAGGCACCAATGAGTGATGGTTCCCTGAGCTCTGGTTTACGGCGAATGAGCCAGCAGTCTCCTCCAGGCTAATTTTCACCTCTCCTCTGGGCTCCCGCAGCAATTTACACTGACTGCTTCTCAGCACAATTGTTTGTTTGCAGGTTTGTCTCTCCTGCCACTACTGTGTGAGCTGCTCAAGGCCAGGGGCAGGGCTATGTTATTTTTAGACCCTCTGAGTTGAGTCCAGTGCCTCAGTAACTGTTTAGTAAAGTAGTGGATAAGTGATTTTTGAAAAATTTCCACAGTTTATTTTGACCCTTTGCTGCTTCACTCCTGGCCATAATCTGATCATCCAGGAGCTGGGACTTCAGAAGCACCATTGTACTCTCTGCAGAACCTGAACAGTGAGCTCTGCAGAGAAGAGACTCGCTGTTTTAGAGTAGTTTTAGGTTTGCAGGAAAATTCTCCCCTCTCATTCCTCCCCTAATTTGACCCAAAAGGGAATAAAGAACATACACATCATGGAAAAAGAAGTACTGGTCTTCTTGCTCTCCTGTGGTATTTGAAAAAGAACATTAAACATGTATTGATACAATGAAGCTGGAAGAGGAATTGTGTCTCTTTTGTCTTCTACCTTTAGATAGAGCCTCACTGAGGCTGTGTCTTCTAGAGTGTGCGTTTTTGAGAGTGGGTTCTTGGGGTGCTGGTCAAGACTCAGGCTCTGGGGCAGGTACCATGAGATCCAATTTCAGTGCCACCATCTGGAAACTCTGTACCTTTGGGGATGTTGGTAACATTTACCTAGGATGTTATTGAAAGCTAAGCAAATTACCATATGTAAAATATTTTAGAATCTGGTACTTAGTAAGTACTATATCATATACCAATATTTGCTATTGTTTTTAATGAGAAGCTAAAATTAGCTTCTTTTCACTGGACATTTTTCATGCTCTCAGCGCCCTGTGTTGTCAGTCTCCCCCTTGTTAAGTTGCTGAGTCACAGAGGAAGAGGTGGGGAGGTGCTGTGGTGAAGAAACAAAAATCTTTCCGAACACCACAGACATGGAACAAACGAGGCTATCGGCAGGATTCCCAGGAGCCGCCTCTCCACTCCATCATCCACGCAAACCCTGTTCCTGCGGCAAGCTGCAGCTCAGGTTTGTGTTCTGTGTCCCTGCAGTAGGGACTTGTCAGGGGTGAAATGAAAAATTTTACCATTATTTCTCATTTTTCTCCATGTCTCAGTCATTGAAGGTTTCCATTCAGAGCCATTTGGGTGTCATCAACACATCAAGTTTAAAGAGGAAAGATGATGAATTGTGAATGTTTATGAGGAAATGGCAGCAATTATGATGATGGTAATGAAGAGGGAAGTGTGGGTATTGGCCCAGTGGGGGTTGCTCCAGAGCCTAGGACGGTGGAGGAATGTGCTCCAGTGGACCTGGCAGTACCAGCGCACCAAGATGGATGGATGGCACGTCTTATGCAATAGCCCTTCCAGATTCTTTTTTTAAAGAAATACGCCTTGTAGAACCAGATTTGCAAGTTTTACATTGAGTGAACAGCTATTTCTTATGTTAAGTTATTTCAGCTGTAGAATAGAGAATTGTTGAAATAAATGGCTAGAGAATTTGAATTGCATCCGTTCTTGACATTGGAACTGACAAACAGCTTTGTTCCCCCACTGAAATGAAAAGTTTATTGGACTGAGGCACAGTCTGGGTCTGGGGAGAGGGGAGCATCTGCATTTTATTTTTACTGTGCCTCTCCTAGGATGCTGCGAGAGAGTAAAATAAAATGCTTTTCTGAAATCCCACTGGGATCCCAGCCTTGTCCCACTCTGCACATTTTACTGGAAATAAAACCAATTAAAACATTAATTTATAACCAGTATAAAACCCCATCTGAGAGCTGGCTGTAACCCCATGAGCATGGCGTTCTCAGGAGGAATGGAGCTGGTAGGTGGTGGATGTGGTGTGAGAACTGAGTATTCTGGTCATTTGAGCTGGAGCACCTGCCAGTCTGAACCAGCCCACCGGCTGCTGGACGTCTCCAAAGAGAAATGACTGGTACTGGGTGGTCTTATGGGATCTGGAGGACAGTTTTGCCAGAGCCCAGAAAATTGTTCGTATGACAATTATGGATTTCTCCTTGATGCTTCTTTGGATGCCTTGGATCCAAAGCATTGGATGCCTCTTTCTTCTCTGCCAGCAGAAATCGCTGCAAGGAGAGGTGCAAACAGTGTGGCACTCAGTGAAGCCACAGCATGGTGAGGCCAATGGAGGCTGCGGTCTTGCCGGGTGGCTGAGCTCCACTTACCTGGGTACTCAGGGTGCAGATCATCCTGGTCCTTCTGACAGTGTCACCAGAGGCAATGAAACACAGATGCTCACTCTCTCAATGCTATCCCTTCCTGTCTCACAGCCCTTGATCACTGCATCTCCTCCCTTTTCCTTCTTGGACTTGTCAGGAGCCTGCACATCCAACAGACTTCATGGATTATGACTCACCTGGCTCCACACCAAAGAACAGCCACCCCACTAACCCTAACCGTGATGGCATATTGCTGATGGTTAATTTACAAAAGCCTCCTGAACCCTGTCATTGTCCACAAGGAAATCACAGATTTCTACTTCCTGTCTCCTGAGCATCATGTCCCCTTCATTTGCCCACTTCTGGCAGGAATCCCTAGTGCAGAGAGTGTCGTCTGTGCCCGATCATACCCCAGGTAATCAGCCTGGAGTGTGACATTCTAAGTATTTCTGGCCAAATCCAAGTTTGAGGTAAGAAGGCTGGGGAGCAGTGTCAGATATGGGGGTCCAAGATCTATGTAAAGTTGGAATCTGGCCCTGATCATTCAAGCACAACATAGCCCAGGGCTTCAGATAAGGATTCTGAAGTCTTAGGGCCCCCAAACCGCTGATCAGAGGGTTGTGTGTGTGTGCAGCCTACTTAAGAAAAGCTCTCTTAGATGAACTCACTGCAGGCCCTCAACAGAACCTGCCTGGTTTCTTACAGAAACTCCTACAGGGTGTCCACCCTGTGGTCCGCAGGCCACATGCGGCCCAGGATGGCTGTGAATGTGGCCTGTGAACACAAAATCATAAATGTACTTAAAGCATTATGAGATTTCTTTGTAAATACACGCTGAAATGTATTTAATGTGTGGCCCAAGACAACTCTTCTTCCTCTAGTGTGGCCCAGAGACACCAAAAGATTGGTCAGCCCTGCCAGAGAATGTGACGGTAGCATGTAATCTGTGATAGCACTTGCAGATTAATTTAAGCAACGGCAGTCCCTGTGCCCACACTAAATCTTCTGCCACACTTATCCTGATGCTCCTCAGGGCCATTCCTTCATCTATAGCTGTCTTACTTGACTCTCTCGTACTGTCTTCTATTAGAAGAGACTCAGGAATTGAATCCTATGGGTAAAGAAAAGTTAGGTAAGGAAGAGGGAACTTCCCAAGTTTGGGACCAAACAAGTTTTTTGCAGCTATGCATCTGTGCTAGGTAGTCCTGTGGTGTGAGCCAAAGCCCCAGGGCATGGCTTCAGGGGGCTGCAGAGCTGCTGTCGTGAGGACCATGCTAGGTGTGCACATCAGACGGGATCCTGAACGACGGCAATTGGGTGTCCAAGGCAGGAGCAGTTATGCTTTGTTCCAAGAGTGGTCTGAATGTTATCTTTCTTTTAAGACCTCAGTGTTCTAAGGGCTAGATGTTCAAACATTGCTTGTATGGTGATGATTTCATGAGTTAACTTTCCCAGCTGCTGCTGTTAATGATAGTTACAGTTTTTGAGCTCTTCATCTGGTTTAAGTTTTCCACACATCCTAGTCAATGAGTAAACCAGATTAATCTCACTCTCGGAACTTCGGTTGTATTTGCTCTAGACCCAAGGTGACATGACATCCAGGGCTGTTGGCTGTCATTTCTAAGTTAAAGTCAGTAAGGAGCTGGGTCCCAGGACATTCAAAAGAGAGAAAAGAGATTTAAGCTCTATCAGTTTGCAATAATATGGCAGACACAATCCAGGTTTTCTGCGAAAGTAGGAGAGAGTTGTGGGTTAGAATCTGTCATCTGTTGGCTCCTGCCAGACTAGACCCGCACAGCAGTCTCAGCTGGTTGTGAGCATTCTTCTCTTTACCAGTGAACTGTGAACATGGCGGGGTAAGCTTTCGTGAGAAATTAGGTGTGTACGTTTCTGGGGCGTGGTGGAGGGATTAACGGGGGCAAGATAAAATGAAGCATGAGTTCTTTGGGCTGGTCCACAAGGTCAAAGTTCACCCCAAGTAAGAGTCCACCTATCCTGGTGGTTCTGCTCTGTCTCTGGAACACACCTTACCTATTCTTGTGATCTGTGTCTTTGTGCGCTATTCCTCTGGCTCTGGACGGTCTTGGTCCCTTGTCTCTAACTTCTCATTTCTACTCTTAGCCTTACAAATCCTCCTTACTCTGTGAAGTCCTTCAACCCCAGCACAGACTTCCTTCTTTTTTTCCTTCCCTTTTTCTGTTTGATTTTTGTTCATCATTAAAAATTAGGCCATCGTCTTTTTCATTATAGAGGTTATATGAGAAAGCACGTGTGCTTTGTAGCAAGATTGTTTGGGTTTCAACTCCAGCTCTGCTGTTTCCTATCTATCTGACCATAAGAAAGCTCCTTAACTTCTCCGAGCCTCAATTTCCTTATCTGAAAGTAGGATTCACATTAAAAGTACTTATCTCACACAGTAACATTAACTAAGTTATTAAAAAGAAAGCAGGTAGCTCTGGCTGGTGTGGCTCAGTGGGTGGAATTCTGGCCTGAGAACCAAAGGGTTGCCAGTGCAATTCCCAATCAGGGCACGTGCCTGGGTTGCAGGCTAGGTCCCCAGTAGGGGCTATGTCAGAGGTAACCACACATTGATGTTTCTCTCCCTCTCTTTCTCCCTCCCTTCTCCTCTGTCTAAAACAATAAATAAATAAAATCTTTAAAAAAACAGAAATAAAAAAAGAAAGCATGTAGAAGTTTGCTTAGCATATAGTAAGTTCTCAATTAACATTGGTCATTATTATTATGTTGTCAGTATCTTTTTATGATTTTGCTGCAATGACAAGAAGTTCATTCAGGTTACTATAAGAAAAAGATAATTAATTATTTGGATATGAAAGGAATAAAATTGGCCCTGGCTGGTGTGGCTCAGTGGATTGAGTGCTGGCCTGTGAACCGAAAGGTCACTGGTTTGATTTCCACCCAGTGAGGGCACATGCCTAGGTTGTGGGCCAGGTCCCTAGTTGGAAGCTTTGAGATGTTTCTCTCTCACAACCATGCTTCTCTATCTCTCTTTCTCTCTCCCCTGCCCTCTCTGAAAACAAACAAACAAACAAACAAATAAATAAATCTTTTGAAAAGGATTAGCATTGGGAAGGCATCAGGAGAGGGAGGAGCTTTGGGGACTGGCTACTCTCTCCATCTTGGTTTCACAGCCTCTGTAGTGCCTCAAACTATCTGCTTTCCTCTCGACCCCACACTACTGATCAACTTAAGCTCCAGTGCAAACTTTAGAGAGAGATAGTTTGATCAGTTTTCCTAATTGCTGTCTCTGCTTCTGAGCAGAGCTCTTCAGTGCAGGCTACCTCAGGATCACCTGAGATTAGGTGACACACACCTTGGGGACCCACACACCTTGGGGACCCACACACCTTGGGGACTCACACACCTCAGAGATCCAAGGAAGTATGTGCAGCCCATGGAACTGCAGTGATGAATGCATTATGTCAAGCACTAAGGCATTAGTTGAGGTAAGCTTTATCAGAAAATTCTATGAAACTGTTTCCAGTGTTCAGAGGGTGTGAAGCAGTTTCCATTTCCCACGTGGGATTATCTTCCAACTTTCCCTGAACTAGCTAAATGCAGTCATGTTTTTCAATTATGACAATGGGCACCATGGTGCTACACATACCCGGTAACTATGCTAATCACAACGCAAGCTGACAGCCAATGGGAAAAGACCATCAGGACCTTGGGAAGAATATCTGCTTTTAAAAACAAAAACTAGAGGGGAGAGTTTAATGGGAAGTGGGGATGGCTGGGGTGGGAGGGAGTGGTGGTGGGGGGAAATAGAGACAACTGTATTTGAACAACAATAAAGAATATGAATAAATAAATAAATTATTAAAAATAAAAGTAAATAAAAATAAAAATAAATGAATAAAACAAATACTTAAAAATGCACTTGACATTCATTTTCTCTTTCTCTGCATAGAGATCAAATAAGTCATTTATGGCAACAAATTTCCAGTGACTCGAATTTCAAATGCATTGCTGGACATAGAGACAACCTCATGGCAACCCTCTGTGTGTCACAGCAGTAAATTATTCACACTTGGCTCTAGGAGTCTGGTAGAAATATTCTATTAGATTTTCCATATCTATATTATCAAGGAAGATTCTTTTTAAAAAAAATTCCTTTTTTGTTAAGGGATTTCCTTAAATGCCATGATCCAAGTTTAGAATCTTGCGACCAGAGTCCTTATAGTGCTAGGGAGTGTCAAGCCTGCTTATCCGAGGATGCCCATGACACCCAGGCGTAGACAAGCTTGCAGATCCGTGTTCTGCTTAGCCACTAACAGTGGGTTAATTCTGAGGTTTCATAAAGGTTCTGAGGTTCTTTCACTTTCCTGAGGTTTGTTTGCTTTAAAATATATTCATGTTCAACTTAAATCTGTTTTAAAAGTCATAGAAACTTGAATTTATGATTAGAAAAGGGACATAACTTTTCAAAAGGAACCAAACAACAAACACTGCCTGGGAGCTCAATTTTAATATTTAAAAAAAAAAACTTAAACAATTGAAATTTTCCACATCTGACAGGAACTGTGGGGTATGGGATGGATTATTGGGCAGAACAAGAGGCTGGCTTCCCTGTGTCCATAAAAACATGCATAAGAATGCATTGCAGTGGTATTATGATATGATATGTTTGTCTTTTAGCCATTGGAATTTGGGCTATGACACTGGATGGGGGGGGGGGGGGCGACTCACTGCTGGTGGGTTGGCCAAGCTCCTGGAAGAGTTCTTAGGGTGAAAGGGAGAAGAAGAGAGGAGTGAGGAGACTCAATGTGAGTCTGTGTGTTGCTCAGGCAAGATGGAAACTTTCTCAAGGAAAAAAGGTAAATCGAATTGCTGGGGATGGTAGAATCAACTAAGGAAGTACTTCGCACACTTTAGACGATTCCACAGCACAACAGATTTATACGGGAAACTAAAGCCCAAGGGACTTCTTGGTGAAAAATCATGGAAAAGAATAAAACAGTAAAACAGATTAAAAGTATTTTTTTAGTGGATCCAAGGTGTTTTCTGTAAAGAATATAATTCTATAGAAGGTTGAGGTTATTTGTTGATATGTGATAGATACTATTGATATATGAACGGAGTCGGAATTTTATAATTGACAGACTAATGCCATGGTGAAGGTGGAGACTTAGCGAGTGGGTAACTTGGGCAGTGAGTCCTGCTGCTGACTTGTGTTTACCCTAGAGTTCTAGGGGCAAGGCAAGGTTTCCCAGGGAAGTAAGGGTATCTTTATTCATTTTATTAGGACTCTGGGAGAAGAGAGGAGTGTTGGAAGATAATACCCACTCGTGGCTTGTCCCTTGTGCTCTCCTTGTTTTCACCAAAAGGGCCATCCTCGCTGTCTGCCAGCGTTCCAGCCACCTTCCATAACCCGGATCTCTGAGTGCTCAGGAAAGGATCCTTGGCCAAAGCCCGTTAAAGTTGTACACTCCTGTCAGGAGAATCCAGGAATCTGTGGAAGAAAGATTGCAGAGAGAAAGCTGATTAAAATGCTGAAAACTCAGAATTGTGCATCTACCCACACAGGGGCTTTTAACTGAGGTACACAGATGTAGCTGAACCAAAGAAATTATTTAACTCAACACTGTAGGGAAAACCAGGGGTAGATGAAGCAATGATTGATAAATTAAGTGGGTAATTATTTCTATTTAAAACATTTTTTGCTTTAATTGCAATTCCCTTTTAAACATGTAAGGTAGAAGTCTTATGCTGAGTTCAGACAAGTCATTTGATGTTTGGCAAATGGAAAGAATCCACCAGATAGAAGTTGGAGTAAGAAACTATAGGGATTCTCAAGGGGGTCCTCATCCTTAGGGCAAGGAAGCCTGGCCTACAAACTCGAGCTATACTATGAGAGAGACTCAGAGTCTGGAAGCAGAGCAATTCTGAGTGCAGTGCAGTGATTGCCACTGAGGTTTGTAGGCGCACGCAGCTCAGCCCTCCCTGCCTCTGGATTGCAGCCACCTCTGTGCAAGAGGAGTGAGTGTGCAAAAGGGAAAACAGGAAGAACCATCTACAAGTCTTTCAACTTTGAAGAGTCCGGTGCGGCTTTGGCACTGCTGTGACCGAAGTCTACTCCACCGCGAGAGTGGAGGTTCTCCTGCCAAAGAGCCTTAGCTCATTTTGCAGCAGTTTTAACAGTTTCCATGAGGTATAATCGACATATAATAAGCTGTCCATTTCAGTTTGAGGAAACTTTATGCATAAACTGTGTGCATGTCTGTAAGCTTATGAAATATTTACATATATATGTAAAAATATATATGTAAAAATATATACATAACCACAGGGCTGTAACATGTACATATTGAGATCAGAATGCATTCTAATTTTGCTATTTCCTTCCTTGATCAATGTGGTAATTAATTCACAGCTGTGAATGTCTGTCTTTCAGCTGTTTTATGTCTGAAGTTGTTTTTATTTTTCCATTCATTTTTGAAAGATACTTTCACTGGGCAAAGAAAATGTAGAATCATAATTTTTCTCTTTTGGTACTGTGAAGTACTTCTGGCTTGCATTGTTTTCAGTGACTGATCCACTGTCATCTTTACGACATACATTCTTCTGTGTGTAATGTGTTTTTTCTATCACTGCCAGATTTTCTATTTATGATCAGTTTTAAGCATTTTGTTGTGATGTGGTTTTCTTCACATTCCTTGTGCTTGGGTCTTAAGATTCTTAGATCAATGGGTTTATAGTTTTCACAAAATTTGGAAATTTTTAAGTCATTATTTATTCACATATATTTTTTTTGTTCCTTCCCTCTCTTGTTCTCCTCAGTGTCTCCAAATACACATATTGAACCACTCAAAAATTTTCCATAGCCCTCTGATGCTTCTTTTTTCCAGTTCTTTTTCCCGACTGTTTTAATTTGGGATGCTTTATTGTAATATATTCAAGTTTGCTAATATTTTATGCTGTGTCTAACATGCCATCAGTTCCATCCTATGAGTGTTTTCTACCTCAGACATGGTGGCTTTTGTCACTAGATGTTCAACTTGAATCTTTAAAAAACCTTAAAATAGACTCAACATGTTGAGACATGAAAAAAATCTTTTCATGTCTCTACTTAACATGTTAAATTTTTTATCTGGTTTCTTAATCATGTAGAACAGAGTTTAAAAGCCTGTTTTAATGTCCTTATCTACTAATTCAATTATCCTTTTTATTTCTGGGTCAGTTTTGATTGATTAATTTTTTCCATTATTATGGGGTATATTTTTCTGCTTCTTTGCATGCCCAGTAATTTTTTGCTAAATTTAAGACATTGTGACTTTTCTTGGTGCTTCATCTTTTGTACTCTTGTCAATATTCTTGAGTTTTGTTCTAGGATGTGTTTAAGTTACTGGCAAGCAATTTGGCCTCCTCAGGTCTTACTTTTAATTTCTGCTAAGCAGGACTAGAAAAGCATTTAATTTGAGACTGATTTTTCCCCACCACTATGCTGGCAAAACCTTTCTGAATATTCTTCTCAATGCACTGCTAATTAGGAAGATTTCCCCTATTGCTGGTGAGAACAGGCATTGTTTCTAATCCTGTGGGAGCATTGTGTCTCTTCTTTATAATCCTTTTGTTGGCTTCTTTTTTCATCTTACCCTGCCTCCCCCCAATACTCAGTTGAATAGTTTGGAGGAATTCTTTGCAGGTCTTTGGAGTCCTTGTTCCTTCAAGCTCTCTCCTTACTGATACCTGGCCTTCTTAAATTCTAACTGCCTTTACCTCTGGCTCCCACCTCATCTCCTTAATTCAAGGGGTGTGCAGGGGTCTGTAGGAGTCCTCCCTCCTGAGTAGACTGGGGCAATAATAGGACTAACTTTATTTCTCATTGCTTGTCACTGTCCCTTGATATCTAATGTCAAATGTCTTCAGGACTATTATCTCATATGTCTGTCTTGGTTTTTAGCTGTTTTAAGTGGGAGGTTCTATCCAGTTCCTGTTACTTCTCCCTGGACCAGCATTTATGTTCACACTGTTCTGGGACATTGACAGAAATGCAGGGCAGGAGATGCCCCAAATGTGCCATCTCAGGATCATAGAATGTGCTGTTCCCTCTACAGAGAACACTGTTCCGCATAGTGCTCACCTGATTGACTGCTGTTAGTCCTCGAGGTCTCAGTCCACACAGGACTTTGTTCAGAAGCCTCTGCTGTGGGCATGTGTTCTTCCTCAGCTTCCCCTTTAGATGATGTTGTGGTATTCTGCACCTCTCCTCTCGGCACACTTCTTCACAGCTATGCCTTTTCCTTATCTTTCTTCACTGCAAGCTCTGTGAGGACAAAGACACAACGGTCTTATACCCTGCTGGAACAAAGTAGGTTTA
Organism: Sturnira hondurensis; assembly: GCF_014824575.4. Taxonomy (NCBI): domain Eukaryota; kingdom Metazoa; phylum Chordata; class Mammalia; order Chiroptera; family Phyllostomidae; genus Sturnira; species Sturnira hondurensis. The sequence continues at coordinate 4,382,379 of NW_028096783.1, read as the reverse complement.
ATCAATGTTTGGCCAATAAATAGATGATAAAAGCAGCATGTGTGGCAGGGGCAATGGTACTTGGTGAGTGATGGGTATTCAGAATAAACAGTAGTTGTTGCTGATGGGAATCACATGGTAGCTGACCAAAAGTATTACTATTTCTTAAAGATTTTATTTATTTATTTTTAGAGAAGGGAAGGGAGGGAGAGACACATCAATGTGTGCTTGCCTCTCACATGCCCTCTACTGGTGACCTGGCCCACAAACCCAGGCCTGTGTCCTTGACTGGGAATTGAACTGGTGACCCTTTGGTTTGCAGGCTAGCACTCGATCCACTGAGCCACACCAGACCAAAATTATTGGCTAGATTTACCCATCAGCATATCTGAGATATGTTTTAAAAAGCACAGAAATACTTCAGAGTTGGGGACATTCCTCCACAGAGGAATGAGGTTCTTCCTGGCTAAACTGGTAGGGTAGGAGAGTCAGTAAAATCTAGGGTATTATTATTGTGATTTTTATCTGTTTTTATAGGTTGATGAACTTAAGAATATACTATATATATATCTTTATATAAATCATTATATAATAATATATAATTATTGTAGTACATATCATGTATATATAATGTTATATAGAATAAATATGTATTTTTATTTTTTTTGTTACTTGTTTTACTTCTCAGAATGTAGCTCTTTGAAGAATAAGGTATCTTTGTAATACTCCATTTTAATTCTGGTTAAATTCTATGCTAAACGACTGTTTTTTGTTTATTTTTTAATCGCAATTAAGTGGAAATCAAACTACATTTTCTCTTCATTTTATCAGGCCTATAGGGAGTCTGGCTACTGAGATTAAAGTTACTTAACTAGGTCTCCAGTATGCACCTGGTGGCAGTTTAACTTAATTGCAGTCAAATTACCACAGAGGAAATGAACAGCTTTCTGAGAGCTGAGCTTGACAACTCAGACATGTGGAAGCCCTAGGGTGCCCAGTGTCCACAGTGTGCCTGGCTTCTGAGACAGGAGCAGCACCACATTCAACAGTGGGGAAGACATCATTATGATTATGATTAAGCTGCCTTGTAGGGCAAAAAATGTTCTGCTAAGAAAAGGCCACTATTCTGCCAAAAACATCACTGCTTCATTACTTATTACAAATCTCTGGTGATTTTTCCTTCCTAAGTCAAAAATAGTAATAGAAAGTGTTACTGCCTCAACATGAAGGTTAGCAGGATGAAGATGAGGATGTGCAGGGTGGGGTGTTATAGAAGCAGTGAATGGACAAGGGTTTATGTACACCTAAAAGGTACAGTTATGGGGGACAGTCAGGGTCAAGTACAGAGTACAGTGCTCAGTAGAGAGAGTTGAGAACTGACCCTGGGAGGATCAGAGACATGGCCAAGAAGGAAATCCGAAGATCAGTACTCTGGGAAAGCATGTGTGATTCCAGTGATGAGGGCCAAGTGGATAGTTTCCAGGGTGATCTGACTTAGATCAATTGGGTAGCATCTTTCCCCAGAGCTTTTAATGAAAAGCTAAGCAATGCCAGCTCTTGCTGCCTGTGTGTGAGTACCACCTGGCTCTTCGCTCCATAGCTAACTTGACTCATGACAACAGAGAGAGTTCCAGATGGGAAAGGCTTGACTCGTTTAGGTACAGGATTTGATGTGTCTATTAGGGCAAAGCAAAAAATCAAACAACAGTGCTATTCTCTACTCATTGTTGCAGGCATGAAACACAAACCACGCTGGGTACCTTAAGCAGAAAGAGACTTAATATGGAAAATTAGGTGCTTCAAAATAATTGGAATTACTGCAGGAACAGAGTCAAGTGCTGAAATTATTGAGCTCAAGAACATACTAGTAGAGGCTGCCATCCAGGGGTCAGAAAGCCACAGTCTTTGCCACTCACGCCTCTTGAGACCCAAGAAGCTGGGAGCTGGACACTGAAATGTCACATCTGGCTGCCATGTCTTGATTCTCCTGTGCTCAGGTCTTTACTTGCCAGTATAAACAACACTGGAAAGGTGGCCTCTGCTCAATTTCATCTTGTAAGAATCATTCCAAAGGATCTAATCAATAAAACCTAAATCAAATGCAGAATCTGAGACTTGGGAATGTGGGGTTTTGTTTTTGTTTTTAGTATCCATTTCCCTCTAGCCACGCCAGGACCAGGGTGGAGCAAGAGAGGAACCAGGGACACAAAACTGATAGGGTCCCTCAGTCTCAGGAGCAGGCATCCACCTTGCAGATGTCCAACGCCTAGGGATAGCGCAGTGACCAAGTGAGAGAAATCTTCTACAGCACTCAGGGTAGTTTTTAACACACAATGACTGCTCACTACTTACTAGATCAATAATTTTTAGCTGTAGGGAGAAAAGGAGAATGACATAACTTTCTCTGCCCCTATGCATTTTCTTCAGGGTCTCTTCCCTCAGCAGATCTCCACCCGTAGGTAATACAGGCTTTTGGGGGTGATGGTCATAAGACCAGGAAAGATACCTAAAGATGAATAGCTTGAGACAGCATGTGTGGCACTGGTTTATTTCATGTCCTGCTGTTTGTAGGTAGCACCTCCCTAAAGTGTATGGGCCTCTGTTACCTCTGTCTTAAGATCTGAGTCTTTAGCAGCAATTAATGACATTTCAACATCTTGTTGCACCTGCCTAATTCTTCCACACATAATAACAGCCTGTTTAGAGTCTACCTTAGAATGTTATAATTTTTTATGTAGATATCAGTGGGAATGATAACACTAAGCTATTGACCACTCATAGTTTATATGAATACAGAACATATTTTTAAATGGGTAAGTCATGGTATAACAGGGTACTACCAAGGAGGGGGGTGCAGATAGGGATTTGTAATGGGACCCAGAACTCAGTGTTCAGAAAATATTAGAAAAAAATATAGGATGTCCTTACCCCCACAAGTCTGAGCTGGGGGCTGTGACACATGGAGCGGGGCCATTGAGAGCTGTTTTGAATAGCAACAGTTTTGTAGATAACCTCCAGAAAGGTCATTTAATGTATCTATAACCTTTAACTGGTTTCATAGATATTGTAAACAGCTGTGGCCACGCTTTGAGCTAGGGAAATGAGAGCGACTTCAACCCATGATGTAACGGGGAGGCAACTCCCCCTGGCCACAGAACCTATGTAAGAGCTTGGAGATGATTGGCTCCACACCATAGTGCCACACCTGCCCAGACTTACTATGGCAGCCCAGTAAAGTTGGAAAAAAATACTGGAATGATGGCAGCTGTAGCTAATTGTGGGAGGAATCGGAAATGGTGAGGCAAGGGAAAATTGGTGCTGGGATATAAATCCTTCCCCCAAAAGGGACCGCATGCCTGGGGCAGAGAAGAATCATGGACTTCTGTTTCTTTTTCTGAGATATGGTACCCCAGACTGGGCAGAGGGGGAAGGAAGGACTGTGTTTGTGTGTATTCTAAAGGACTTTGGGATCTCAATGAAGACTTAAGTTGCTACTCTTAAGTTTGTATAACTCTTTAAATAAATAATCCTTTTCCTTTTCACCAATCTCTGGCATTGAGAAACATTTTTTCCCTGGAAGCAGGCAAGGCAACCCCTGGAGTACAAGTGTGGGTCCACTTGGTAATAGTATATCGTTTACCCTACCCCCACCCTGGGTCTGTTCTGTAACAGTGGGAACAGAATTAGAACACTGGCCCTTGAGGAAGACAGAGAGGATAAGAGAGAAGCAAGTTAAAATTAGAAGTTGGGTCACTAGCTACAGGATTCAGTCACAAATATATGACTCTAGAACAATCACTTCATCTTTTTAGATTTCATTTCTATGCCCATTAAATGATGATTAGAATAGCCATGTAGTTTTCAAACTATTATAAGAGTGAAAACATTTTGATTCCCTCCCCTGCAAGATAAAAGAGGAAAGGGAACCTTCTCTTCACAACATACATGAAAAATGATTCCTGGTAAATTTTAGATCTAAATGCAAAAAGTAAAATAATAGGTTTTAAGAGGATAACATAGGAGAATATTTTTATACTTGGAGTAGGCAAAATGTCCTATAAAAGGGTACACAAATAATCTACTTTAGAGGGAAATATTGATGAGCTGAGCTACAGTAAAATTAAGAATTTTTCTGGTCATTAAAAAACATCAAGATATTGAAAAGGTAAGCCACAGAATGGAAGATACATAGAATGTGCAATGACAAAGAGCTCATATCTGAAACCATCTATATCTTTGCCTGAACAAAAGTTCTACAAATTAATAAGAAAGATCTGATGTCCAATAGAAAAATGGGAAACAGTCCTGACCAGATATTTATCAAATCATCATAAAACAAATGAAAAGAAACTTCAACCTCAATAATCTCAGAGAAATTAAATTTAAAATCCATATGAGATATCAATCTACATTCCCCAGACTTGCTAAAATTAAAAAGAGTGATATATACTAAGGATTGTATGAAGAGCAATGGGAATTCTCATATACTGCTGGGCGGGGGGGGGAGTTTAATTTGTACAACCACTTCCTCCCTCCAAATTAAATAAATAATTGATTTTATTTTTTAGCTTTATTGAGATATATTTGACATATAACATTGTATATGTTTAAGGTATGCATGTGATAATTTGAGATGCACATATTACTGTGGAATGATTATCCCAATAATGTTCGTTAACACCTCCATCACCTTGTATAATTGCCATTGTGTGTGTGTTAGGAGGGGGTGAGAAAACAGAGAATTTCAGCAACTTTCAAGTGTACTATACAGTATTGTTAACTATAGTCACCATGCTGTACATTAGACTCTGGGACATAATTATCTTATAACTGGAAGTTTGTACCCTTGACAAAAATTTTTCCATTTACCCCATCCCTGTCCCTCATCCATCACCATTCTATTTTCTGTTTCTATTAGTTCAGCTTTTTTAGATTTCACATGTAAGCGAGATCATACAATGTTTGGTTCCTTGTGTCTGACTTACTTCACTTAACATAAAAAGAACATTTTTATGATCATTTTTATGGATGGACTTTATGAAAGTCCATCCATATTGTTACAGAAGGCAGCATTTATTTTTGTGTCTGTGTACACATGCACACACATATATAATATATATAACACATATATCTGTTGATGGACACTTAATTTAGCTATTGTTAATAATGCTATGAGGAACATGGAGGTGCAGCTATCTCTTTGAGATAGTGATTTCATTTCCTTCTAATACATACCCCAAAGTGGGATTGCTGGATCACGTGCTTATCCAACATCAGATTTTTTGAGCAACCTCCTCACTGTTTCCCATCGTGGGTGCACCAATCTGTATTGCACCAACAGTGCAGAATGCACCCTTTTCTCCATGTCCTTGTCACCATTTGCTATTTCTTATTTCTTGATAATAACCTTTCTAACAGGTGTGAGTTTGTATCTTATCATGTTTCCTGATGATTAGTGATATTGGGCACCTTTTCATGTACCTGTTGGCTGTTTGTATTTTTTAAAATGTCTATTCTAGTCCTCTGCCCATTTTAAAATCAGGTGATGATGGTGATGATTTGTTGTTGAGTTATATGAATTTCTTACAGATTTTGGATATTAACCCCTTATCAGATAATGGTTTGCAAATATTTTCTCTCGTTTCATTGGGTGCCTTTTAATTTTTGTCCATTGTTTCTTTCTTCCTTTTTTTTTTTTTTTTTAGTTTGACACAGTTTCATGTTTTCTGTTTTTGTTGCTTGAGCTTTTGGTGTCATACCCCTTCCCCCAACTGTTGTGAAAGCCAGGGTCAAGGAGTTTTTCCCTTTATTTTATTCTAATAGTTTCAAGGTTTCAGGTCTTACATTTAAATCTTTACTCTGTGTTAATTTTTATAAGTGTCATAAGATGAGGTCCAATTTCATTCTTTTGCATATCCTGTTTTCCCAGCATCATTTATTGAAGAAACTACCTTTTTCCCATTGAGTATTCTTGGCTTTTTGTTTAAAATATGTGTGAGTTTATTTTGGAGCTCTTGATTCTGTTTCATTGGTCTTTGTGTCCGTTTTTATGCCAGTGCCATGCTGTTTTGATAATTATAACTTTGTAAACAAGTTTGAAATAGGAGTGTGATACCTCCAGCTTGTTCTTTATTTCAAGATTGCTTTAGCTATCCCTGGGTCTTTTGTGGCTGTACACAAATTTTAGTAGCATTTTTTCTGTTTCTGTGAAAAATGCCATTGGAATTTTGATAGGGATTGCATTAAATCAAAAGGTGGCTTTGGGTAGTCACACGATCACTTTGAAAAATTGTTGTCATGATCTACTCAAGTCAAATACATGTGCATTCTGTAACCACAAAAATTTGTGTACCAAAATACATGTAAAGAATGATCATAATTGCCCTTGTAATAAATAAAAACACAGGCAAACCAAAAATTTCTATGGAGAGTGAAATAGATACATTTAGTATGTTCATATAATAAAGTCCACATATCTGTGAGAATAAATGAACTATTACACATAAATTATATGAATCTTATAAATATAATGTTATCAAAGGAATCCAGTCCCAAAATAATTCATTCTGTATTATTCATATAAAGCTTATAAATAAGCAATATTTCTTTGTGATGTCAGAATGATAAGTCAGAGTAGTATTTATTTTGGGGAGGAGGAAGGAACATGTGATTAGGAGTGGGCATAAGGAGGTTTTTGCTGCTAATGTTCTATTTTTGATATTGATGTGGTTACATGTATGTGATTTCTTTTTGAAATCTCATCAAGCTTAAGATTTATGTGTTTTCTGTGTATTTTTTACATTTCAGTAAAAATGTTAACTCCAAAAACAACAAAATAAAATGTAAAGGAAGAATCCTAATGAAAAAGAAAAAAAACAAAAACTGGCATTTTGTTATAAGAAATAATTTTCTACATTGAAATTTAACAAGATTTATGAAGTTCAATAATGGTAAGGCTATTTTAATTACTAGGAGCCAACATCTGCACTTGTGTCCCAGTGACCTCTCTCCTCCATCAACAAATCCCTGAATTACAAAGATATGTAGTATGGTGTGTGTGTGTGTGTGTGTGTGTGTGTGTGTATTTATATTTATAGAACAGCTCACCATGCAGTTTCAAGATGGTGGGAATACTGTCAAATGAGGTCTGCTCAAACTCTAGCCAGTATCATTACACAAGTTAATGGGTTTTCTTGTTTCCAATCTATTAAAACCTTACATAATACACCACCCACATAATTTGAAACAAATATGTAGGGTACCCCAAATCCTGGAGAGTCATAGTTTGGAGCCCCCTGGACCACTTGTTTCATGCAGTTCTCCTATGAGAAGGTGGCTGCTGAGAAGGCAAGTGAATCTTTGGTAACCTTTGAGCAAAATGTTATATTTTCTCTTGTGTATGCAGGCCAGGACGGATGTTTGCTCCTTTTGTGGACTGCCTGTCAGTCCCTCCTGAGGCGGGGTGGTGACTGTGGTGGTAGTGGAATTAGGGAACTTACTCTGTGGGCAAGGGTGGAAAGCACAGCTGCTTGCAGTTTGTGTCCATCTTTGTGTGAGCTATCTGGGAAGGCAGTAACAAGAATGTCTCTGCAGACTTTGTGAAATTCAAAGGATTGAGTGAAATTGTTTGCAATCAGGTTTTTCAGTTTTTATCTCACTTGAACCAGAGTTGACATGAATTTGACATAATACCCATGTGGTCCATACTAAAAACATCCTTGGCTTCTGTTACACAACAGCCTCACTTTGTTCCTTCTACTCCACTGGCTCTCAGTATTCTGTGCTGATTCCTCTGCTTTTCCCTAACCTTAAATATTAAAATCCCTTTAAGCTCCTCATAATCCTCTTCTTGTTTCACTGTGCACATTTCCTCCCTAGATGACTCATCCATTTTCACAGTCTTAAATATCACATATATGTCAGCAATGCCAAATTATACGTCCAAGTCCATCATCTTGGTAGGAACATCCAAGGAAACTGACACAATTAAAAGAATTTGAGATCACAAAAAATAAGAAATCATCTGAGTTACCCAGGATTAAAAAGGGAGGTACACAACATGATACTTACTCTAGAGGAATAATTAGTGGAATAGAGCAAACAAAAATTTAAGGTATGTATAGAAAGTGCTCTCAAAGAAGTAAAGATACTGGAAATTCGAATCAGATTAAGCATCTATTAAGAAAAGCCAGAGTGGTATCAGTGACTGTCTCTCTGGCAGAGATTCGGAGGAGGCTGAAGAGTCCCCTTCGGTGTGGGGGAGTATTAGGGGGAGCCCCAAGAAAACAGAGTAACCTTATACAACAAGATCACCTTGACAGCAAAGACCATAGATAGCAGGAGAAGCAGACCAGAATTTGAGAAGGCCCTGCCCAGGTTAAGTGGGTTGATAGTCACAGAATCAAAATCTTTTCCCTCCCTGCTGCTGTCCCCTCTCCCAATTAATACAGATTATAGTGAGCCTTCCTGGAGTTTGCTCTGAGGGGAAGGTGAGGACAGGAGAACCAGCGATGAGCAGGAGGGAGGAAGAGAGAGGGGGCAAGAGTCAGTGTCCTACCTGGAAACTCTGTATGGTAATTATAAAAATAACATTTGAATTTGATGGCATACTTTCTTAAGTGAGACTGAGGTTTTAATAAGTGAATGAGCTTACAGAAATCATTAGACTGGACTAAAATTTAAATAGAAATAGGATGGAAAGAACATGAGATGTGTGCTCTAGGCATATTGAATGTTCAAGGTCAAGGAATTTTTTAAAATAAAACATATTTCATGTTATACCTAACTGAACTGAGAATTCTGAATCCATCAAGCAATCATTTATTAACCACCAGGTGCATATAAACGATTATGTAGATATTAGAGATAGAGCAATGTACAATTTAGATAAAAATCTCTTATCTCATGGAACTTACTTTCTAGTAATAATCAAACTAGTTACATACAAAGGAGTGTCCAAGCCACACAGGCTGTGTTTCAGCCTATACAGCAAGGCTGTTCAATAGAACTTTTTGCAGTAATGGAAATATTCTATATCTGTGCTTTCATGACTAGTATGACTGAGGAACTCAAATTTTAATTTAATTAAATTTATTTATTTTATATTTAAATAGCTACCTCTGTCTAGTGGCCATCATATTGGACTAAGTAGCTCTTGAGTTTTAGTGAAACTGTACAATCAATTTTTATTCAAATCCCTCTTACTACTTAGGGCTCAGACACCAATGGACACTTGAAAAATAAAGTTTGTCCTATTTTTTTCTGAATGAAGAGTTAAGAAATATCAATTATAGATACCCTACTGTTAATATTATTTAGGATACTGATATCTTTACTGATCATTTCTGAGTATATTCAACCACTTGATCTGTCATGGATTGACAGGGGTGAATTAAAAGTTTCTTGGACTTCCAGTCAAGATGGTGAACTAAGTGGACCTGGCTTGCTTCTTTGCACAACCACATCAAAATTGCAACTAAAATATAGAACAACCACCAAGCAAAACCTTCAGAAATTGAGTTGAATTGTACAACTATGGTATTAAAAAACACATCTATTCAGACTGTTAGGAGGGGCATAGACAGGGAATGGGCCAGTCTCTTACCCACATGCAGTGGGTAAAAATTCTGGAGGAATATTTTGGGAGAGAGGAGTCCCAGCCCCACATGAGGCCCCAGCCCAGGGTTCTAGTGCCAGGAAGATAAATTCCCACAACTTCTGGCTGCAAAAACTAGTGGGGATTGAGTCAGTGAAAGAAACTTCTGGGACCCCAAGCAGTTCCTCTTAAAGAATCCACACATAGACTCACCTACTCGATTCACTCCCTCTGGACTCCAGCAATGGGGTAGCAGCTTGAAAGGAACCAGTGGTATACAATGAGAAACTGAAGTGTCTGGCATCAAGGAGAGCAGAGGGCATTGTCCCTTTTCTAAACCCTTCCTGCACAGAGCTGGCAAGCTGGTGCCATATCTGAGTCTCCTCCATCAACTTAACACTGTTTGACCCACTTTGGAGATTCCTAGAGATTTCGCCCAACTTATGGGCCCACCCAAGCTGCTTTTCCACATGAATGACTGGTCTTGGCTCATGCTTCACAACTTCCTAAATCCTATCACACAGGCAACAGCTGGTGTCAGTGAGCCCCATGCTGGGCAATAGCATCACCTAGCCTAGTTTCGTAGCTTGGTTTCACCTGGGAATCTCCAAGCCCAGCATAAGTAACAGCCATCTCAGATTGCTTTATAGCTCAGGAAAGGTGGCCCAGGCAAAACACAGGTGGGGACTGACCCTTGGCCTGCACCCCCCAGGAAATCCAGTGCACCCAGTAGACATCTACAGACCATGTGGGAGCATCACCACCTGTCCCCTGCACAACTGATTCTCTACAGAGGGTAGAGATTGGAGGTAAGTGGTCAAAGCCAATCCTTGCAGCTGACTGGCCTGGGTAAATTCCTCCCATTCGCCTGCCAACAGCAGACAAGGCTCAACAACAAGAGGAGGGTAAACTCAGCCCACACAAAGGGCATACCTTGAGTATCCATCCTGGGTGATAGGGGAGGGGGTGCCGCTGGACCCTACAGTCCATCTGCTATGTTAGGCCACACCACAAGGACAGAGAGTCACAGCAACTCTACCTAATACATAGAAACAAACATAGGGAGGCTGCCAAAATGAAGAGACAAAGAAACATGGCCCAAATGAAAGAACAGATCAAAACTCCAGAAAAAAGAGCTAAATGAAATAAAGATAAGTAATCTATCGGATGCTGAATTGAAAACATTGGTTATAAGGATGTTTGAAGGGCTTGGTAAGGACCTCAGTAGCATAAAAAAAGATCCAGTCAGAAACAAAAGATTCAGTAATTGAGATAAAGAACAATCTATGGGGAAACAATAGTAGAGTGGATTAAGCTGAGAATCAAATCAATGATTTGGAACACAAGGAAGAAAAAAACAGCCCTGGCTGGTGTAGCTCAGTGGATTGAACACAGGCCTGTGAACCAGAGGATCACAGTTCAATTCCCAGTCAGGGCAAATGCAGGCCAACTCCCAGCAGGGGATGCACGAAAGGCAACTATACATTGATGTTTCTCTCCCTCTCTCCTTCCCCTCTAAAGATAAATAAATAAATAAAATCTTAAAAAAATAAAAAAAATAAAAAACAACCAATCAGAACAACAAGATGAAAAAAGAATCCAAAAAATGAGGATAGTGTGAGCATCCTCTGGGACAAACTTCAAGAGGTCCAACATTTGCATAATAGGTGTGTCAGAAGGAGAAGAGAAAGAGTAATAACTTGGAAATCTATTTGAAAAAATAATGAAAGAAAACTTCCCTAATTTGGTGAAGCAGGTCCAGGAAGCACAGAAAGTCCCAAACAAGATAGATGCAAAAAAGCCCACTCCAAGACACATCATAATTAAAATGCCAAAAGTTAAGATAAAGAGAAAATGTTAAAAGCAGCAAGAGAAAAGAAGTTAGTTACCTACAGGGAAGGTTGCATAAGACTGTCAGTTGATTTCTCAAAAAAAACTTTGCAAGCTAGAAGGGATTGCCAAGACATATTCAAGGTCATCAAAAGCAGGGACCTATAGCCAAAATTGTTTTACCCAGCAAAGGTAGCATTTAGAAGCAAAGGGTAGATACAGAGCTCCCCAAGCAAGAAAAAGCTAGATAGAGGAGTTCATCATCACCAAACCATTATTATATACATTTTTAAAGGGATTTATTTAAGAAAAAGATCAAAACTATGAATAATAAAATGGCAATAAATACAAATCTATCAACAATTGAATCTCAAAAACAAGAAGAACAGAAACACAATCATGGATACAGAGAGCATTTTGACGGTTGTCAAGTGGGGGGATGGGTGAAGAGGGGATGGGATTAAGAAGTACAAATAGCCCTGGCTGGTGTTGCTCAGTGGATTCAGTGCCAGTCTGAGAACCAAAGGGTCACTGGTTCAATTTCCCATCAGGGCACATGCCTAGGTTGCAGGCCAGGTCTCCAGTACGGAGTGCATAAGAGGCAACCACACATTAATATTCACTCCCTTCCCCTCTCTCTCTAAAAATACATACATACATACATACATACATACATACATGCATCTTAAAAAAAAAGAAGTACAAATAGGTAGTAAAGTACATTCTGGGGATGTAAAGTACAGTATAGGAAATGGAGTAGCCAAAGAACTTATACTCATGACCCATGGACATGAAGAATGATAGGGGATTGCCTGGAGGAGTGTGGGATGCTAGGTAGAGATGAGGCAAAGGGGGAAAATCATGATAACTATAATAGTATAATCAACAAGATATAATTTAAAAGAAAAAATTAAATAAAAACAAAAAAGTTTCTTTATTTCTGTCTCATCCTCCAGGATTCAGTAGCTTTGCTCTCAGTTAGACACTGCTTTTTCTGTAATTGCTGCTTATTTGGAAATGAGGGTTTCAGGAAAATGCCTCAATTGTAATTTTACAGTAAATATGAGACATAATGAGGAAAGAGATATTCTTCTATGCTTCATGATTAACCACCACATGGTTTTGGGACTTCAAGGGCTCTCTGGCTTTGCTGGAGCTTGAGGTCACATTAACAGCATTAGTTCCTTAAAGACAAAACCATAGCAGGTCTAGCTTTCATGAACGTATTTGATTTGTTTATACACAGAGGGGGAGACTCATTAAAATGGGAAATAAATGTCTGATGGAGTTGTTCAGTAGCTTGATGGTGTCAGGCCAGCGTCTCTGTAAATCTGTTGACCTTTGCTTTAGTTTGCCACTGTATGTTTAGCAGATGGCTGCTGGAGATCCAGTCATCACAGCTACATCGAAGGAGCAAGATATGAGAGAGGGAAAAGATCTTGTCAGGTACACTCATTCCTTTTTCCGAAAAAATTATAGTCTTCCCCCAGGATTGTCCTGGATGTGTGTCATTAGCCATAAGTGTGATCATCACATTGACACCACAAACTTTCAGGGAGTGTGCAGAAGTGAGCATTTGACCGGACACACTGGCACCCCAAATAAAAATCAAAGCTCAATCAGCAAAGAGGGGGAAATGGATATGGAGTAAGTGACTAACAGAACCTAACCCAGGAGGGATCCAACCCAGTTTTCTTTATGTAGTATACCAGATTCCCAGAAGAGAAAAAGCAATTACTGATTTTACACAACAATCTTTAAATCACAACTCTCCCAGTTCATAGGACTGACATGAAACACACACTAGCAATAGACCCATCCTCAGAATAGACATCCTCAGAATCACTTTTTTGTTTCTAAGCGATGCTAATGGGTGCTAGCTCATTTCAGTAGCTGAGTGCTTTCTACTCTAATAGAACTATTCTCTCAGGAGGCTCCTCAGACACACATGCAAATGCATTCCTGTCAAACCCTATCATCAGTTTGACATACATGCTTTAACATAGTTGAACCCCTGCGGAAATTATTCAGGTGAAGAGTGGGGCAGAGGGAATGGCATTGCACACATGTGGGATAGAGTTGAAATAGCAAAGAAATAAAAATTCAGTATGTGTACAATAAGCCGTGGTGAGATTGGCCAGAGAGATAGGAAGGGCCATGCCACCCATAGGCTTGTAGGTCGATGGTAAGGATTGAAGATTCCTAACTGCAATAGAAGCTGTTGAGATACTTAGCTTATACAGAGTGCATGCTTCGCTTACAAACTTCACGTGTTCTGTCATCCATAGGAAAAACAATTTAAATGTGTTAAAATATTTTTGTAAATTTGAATAATTCATCAGTTTCAATGCATTCAATGAATCACTTTGAAAGTCACCTCCGGGACTTTACACATCCAAGGGGGAAAATGCAGGTCCGTATATCAGCGGAGCTTTCCCTAGGCTTCTCTCTCCCCTCCCCCTGCACAGACATGCAGAGTTCTTGGCATGTAAATACACCTTTCATGAGCTCTAGTTTTTCCTTTGTACTCTTTTTTCAATTTAAATATTTTATTTTATTTCTTTTTTTTAGTGAGAGAAGGGAGAGTGAAAGAGAGAGAGAAACACTGATGTGAAAGAGAAACATCTATTGGTTGCTTCTCACTCCAGACCTGACTGGGGACTGAACTTGCAACCCTGGTACATGCCCTGGCTGGGAATCACACTGCAACCTTTCTCTTTGTGCAATGATGCCTAACCAAATGAGTCACACATAGGTCAGGGCTCTCTTGAACTCTTATGCCATTATATATGAGCCTCATTATCTGTGTATTACCCAAATTACTGGACCTATCATGTCTGTTAAAGAAACCACTGGGCATTTTGAATCTTAGAATTGACTGTTTTTGATGAACTTTTTAAAGAAAATATCTGGCTCCTTGTGTTGGTAGTAGGGTGGAGGGGGCAAGTGTGGATAGGAAGTCAAACCAGGAGTTATGTGAGTATAGTGAGAGATTAGCCCTCGGGTCAGACTGGTGCTAATGGATACAAAGAACTGTGAATGGCTTGCGATGTATTTCACAAGTAAAATTGAATTAATGATGAATTTGGTTCAGAATGGCACAGAGAGGAAATAATGAAGCATAACTTCCATAGTTGTGGGTAAAGTAGTGCAGGCAGGTTACTCATTACATATTAGTAATTAATACCTGTTGCTTGAAAGAGAAAAAGGGAGTACACTAGTCATAACATATACAAATCTCTACAGTTTAAAAATACTTAAACCTTACAGCTTATGACTTTGGTAGGGCAGGATTTATTATTTTGCCTTCTTTACAGGTGTGGGAACTGAGGCTCATTCTCTCATAGGAAACTGGTCAGAGACAAAGAGGTGATGTGGAAAAGAAAGAGGCCTTAGCTAAAAAGGTCAAATTAATATTAAAGAAGCAAGGTAAGAAGAAGGTGAGAAAAGCTCTGTGGGCACCTGGAAGAAAGGTAATTAGCATTGTGGGGGTGTGAGGGAAGCATGAAGGGGACACGGTGGACTTGGGTCAGTGTGGCTCTGGATGATGAATCGTATCTTTTTTTGACGCCCTTTGAGAGATGTAAAGAAAAGACTTTTTGGGGGGTGAATTACTTTTGACAGCTGGGGTATATTTTTTCTATGTGATTCTGCGCAGATATTGAATTCATGGAGATTCCAACTTTACTATTGCTCAGCTAACATAGTTACCTTGGGCGTAGACATGAAACGTAACTTGAGCAGAGGCTGATTTGGAAAGCAGAACAAGATTTGGGAGCAGTGAAAAAAAAAATGGATTTGACCTGTGTTGTGTTGGACTTTGTGAAAGATAAAATTAGACAGGTCCAATGAATATGGGTTATGAGAAAGGTTTAGGAAAAAAATTGAATAGAATTATTTTTTTAAAGATTTTATTTATTTATTTTTAAAGAGAGGGCAAGGGAGGGAGAGAGGGAGAGAAATATCAATGTGTGGTTGCCTCTTGTGTGTCCCCTACTGGGGGCCAGGCCTGTAACCCAGGCACGTGCCCTGACTGGGAATCAAACCAGTGACCCTTTGGTTTGAAGGCCAGCATTCAATCCACTGAGCCACACCAGCCAGGACTGAATTGAAATCTTTACTAGCTAGATTTGTTATAAAGTCTCTCTCCCAGTGAAAGGAATGTTGGAAAATATAGAGAATTATTAAGATGATAAAAAATATTCTTAGTTCATCATTGTGTCTTGTACTATTTCAGGATATTTCTTTTAGCCTCGTTTATAGGTGCGTGTATATTTGCATGTGAAAACATAATATGATTACTATTTGAAATTATACTATTCATAGCATTTTGTAATGTGTTTAAAGTGCCCTGTGAACACTTTCTATTACATAGTCTTCACAGCACAATTATTGATGGTGGCACAGCAGTTCATCACATGGGTGTGCCGTGGGTTATTGAAGCGTTGCACTGCAGCTGTTGTTTTAGCTAGTCTCTTCCCACCCTGATGGAGCTGGTTATTTACTGTCCTTTTGCCATTATAAATTCAAAGTCATAAACTTCATGTACTAAATCTGTAATCAATTAATTTTTCAAAAATTGAATTACTCCTCAGAAGCAATGGACACTTGTGTTTGCCTTGGCAGCATGTAAACCACAACTGGGATGATGCAGAGATTAGCAGGCCCCTGCAGGAGGATGGCATGCAGGTTGGTAAAGGGTTCTATGCGTTTAGTTGTTAACTAGCCTTCTGGTGGTGATCATTTGCCATTATACAGGTATCAAATCCTTATGTCAGATGCCTGAAACTGATACAGTGTTGTATGTCAATTATTCCTCAACTGAACAACAGTAAAGGACACTTTTAGAGCTCTTGGTAGATACTGCCAAAGGACTTTCTAGGCTTGAATCCTTTTAGGTACCTTTTAGCAGATGATCAGACTTCCTCTTTCACTGCTTCCTCTCTGAAAGTAGAGTTAACTTTTAAAACACGAGAAATAATATCTTGTGGTTTTAATTTGTGTGTCTCTGTGAGTTTGGGCAATTTTCATGTGTTTGTTGGCTATTTTGCTATTACAAATTAAATTTTTGTGTTGAGCTTATCTTTCTGTCCTGTCTTTATTATTTAAGACAGCTTGGACCCAACACAGAGTGGTAACTAAGTAAATATTTTTACAGTTGACTGAAAATCCATATGGGCTTCCACCCAGGAACCAATAATGCATACAGTTTGTGGCTCCTCTTCTATTAATCTTTTTCAATTTAGTGATTTCTTGTAAAAAATATAGTATTCAGAGAGAATGTGTTTTCTCTACTCCCTATAATCCTAAGAGACATTCCCTCAGTTGAAACTTTTCTCTTCATTTTCACTGTTCTTCATACATCATTAGTAGGAGCTCCTGGGCTGTGCGAGGGCAGTGCATGGTCCGCATACTTATCAACTTCTAATTGCATGTCTAAATGAATGCACCAGCCATGAGACTACAAGCAAACGTCTTAAAAATAATAATTTCCATAATGAGCTGACAGGAAGGCCTAAGCTATTATTTAAGTTCATATATTACGTTACATCGTCGAGTGTTAATTTATGCTTTGTTCATTCCTGAATGATTGAGCTGCTTGCATGTTTTATTTATCACTTATGCTTAGATCTATTTTGCAGTGTTGATAATGTTGAGATAATGGGAATTTACAGTTAGCTCTGACAAGAGGCCATAAAACAAGTGACTGGATGTTTTCTCTATTGCTACAAGCTCAATTTGTAACATAAAGTACTTAATAATTGTTATTAATGAGCCCGCTGTGGTTGGTATATAGACACAGCTGGAAATCACATCTGTTGTCAGAAAGCCTGGGTTGAGTAAAGTGCAGACACTGCAGGGAACTAATAGCTACAAAAGGAAGTGACATCACAGAGACAGAGGAAGTACCCACAGATGTGAGTTGCCTCAAGACAGAAGAGATTTAGGGTAGATTTAGGAGCAACGACAGAGATTTTAGTTCTTTTAAAACGTGTTCTCCCATAGCAATCCCAAGTATCTTCCAGTATAAGCCAGAGTTCCAGGGTAAATCCATGTATTACCTATTAGTAAATCTTATGTGTTATTTTTTAGATAAAAACAAATAAAAATAGTCCAAATTCAAGCCTAGAAACTTGCCATTTCAGAAACTTGCTACTCCTTTTAAAACACTCTGTTGTTCTATTCAAATTGGGTTATTTGCTTTGGTTCTTTACAGACTTGAGCTTTCCTGGCTATACGCTTTTTGGTACGTTGTTACCTCCATTTGAGGGTATTTCCCTCAAACTGAAAAGAGAAAGAACTTTTTTTACTTCCCTCCCTCTTTCCTTTCTTTGCTCTCTGTCTTCTTTCTTTCTTTTCCCTTGTCCCGTCTCAAATTTTGTTTTCATTCATCACTGGCAAGCATTCTAATGTACTTCATATGTGGCATTTCACTGTATTAAGTCTTACAAAATATGTTTTGTTCTGTGTGCCTTTTTACATTTTATGGAAATTGTAGATCTGATTGTACTTCTTTTACTTAGCACTGAAGTGCCAACCACAGTATTCTGTGAACATCTAGTTCATGTTTTTTAACTCCATGTGTATCCACCCAAACCAATGTATTTACTCTCCCAGTCAGTGATAAACACTCGGATTGTTCTGAATCCCTATCAGAGTAACCAAGGCGATGAGGCCTTTATGTGTTTCACTTGTAGGTCTGCGGGGAATTTCTTTGTGCTACGTACCTAGGTGTCTATTTGCTGGGTCACTGAGTGTGGGCAAACTTGATTTGCTAAGTGCTGACAGGCAGCTCTGGCGATTGTTTCACCATTCTTCTCCCACCAGGGGTGCATGCAGGTTCTTACATCCTTATATTCCACCAATAGTTGGCATTGCCTAATTCTACATTTTAGCCAGATTAACAGGGATAAGATGATATTACAGTATTGCTTTCATTTGATTTTGTGTTTACTACTGAATTTTGACATCTCTTGATTTCCTTATTAGCACTTGGAATTTGTTCTATTTTGATTGCCTATCATGCTTTTGCTCATTTTTTTCTTTTGGGTTATCTGTCTCTTGTGGACTTAAATTAATTTCTTGAATATTTGTACATTGCCAGTTTTAGATATTGCAAACATTTTTATATAGTTCATCATTATTCTGGTAACTATATTCATACTCTATTCCATTTAAAGAAAAATATTTAATTTTGAGGTAATTATAGTCAACATATTTTTGCCTGAGGATTTGTGCCTTTTGGTATTTTATAAAGAATCATCCCTACGTCTAAACCACAGATATAAATTGACATTGTCTTCTGTTGAGTTTTTGTTTTATCTTTCATTAATCTATTTTGATTCCGCTTGTATATGTAATGCTATTAAGGGGTCCAATTTTATTTCCTTCTTAACATCATATACTAAAAAACCCTATCCTTTCACCTTTGATTTGTGGTGCTATATTTATTATATATTAAATTCTCACACATACATGGCCTTTCTCTGAGTTCATTGTTTGTTCTACTGACCTACTTGTCTATCTGTTCTTATATTAATACCTGCTACTTTCATTATTGTGTGTTTGGGACAGGCCGTTACCATGGACTCTGAGCACCCCTGAACATTCCTGCTGAGTGTGCCAAGCTGCAAGGTTATTGGTGCCCAAACTGAGTACTTTTTGTGTCTAGTCAAGCAACCACAGTGTGGGCTACTTCTCACTTTCTGGTGGGAATAGGGCAGGGAAGACAGAGAGAGAGAAAGAGAGAGAGAGAGAGAGAGAGACGGAGAGAGGGAGGGAGGATCTCGTTTGCTGCTTACTACAGAAGTCACCGTAACCATGTAGGTGGGGCTGTGAGGACGGCTGTTGTCTACCGCTTTTATTGCTCCCACTATTAGTATTGATTGTGCTGTGACCCCTCATAAAATTCAAGGGCAACTGTGTCAACTGGAAAGAGTAATTTTTAGAGGAATGATAGTGGATACAACGGACTGCCAACCAAGCTTCCAGTCCCTTCCAGCACCGTATGACAGAAGCGATACAGGATTTCAGGAAGCACAAAGGATGGTCTTGAGGCTTGTAACCCCCCAGGCTTTTGAACTACTGGTGTGTGCTACTGATAACTATGCTGACTGGAATTAATATTGGTGAATGTTCTGCCTACACTTGAACATGCATTCTGATGTTTAGGGGTGGATTATTTGTTACTGTAAGTTATGTCTAGTTGGCTGATGGTGCTGTCCAAATGTTACTTACTGATATTTATGCTCACTGATATTCTGCCTATCTTGTCTATCGGTTACAGATAGGGGAGAGTTGAAATCTCCTATTATAATGTGGATTTGTCCATTTCTCATTTCACTTCCATGTTTGCTTTACACATTTTGAATCTGCTTTTAGAGGAATGCACATTTAAAAAATTTATGAATTAACCACTTTATCCCTAGGAAATATTCCTTTTTATCTCTGGTGATAAACCTTGTTGTAAAGTCTGCCTTATCTAATATTATCTCAGCCATTCCAGCTTGCTCACAATGAATGCTTATCTGGCATAACAGTTTTTATCTTCTACTTTTAACATACCCATGTCTTTATACTTGAGGTGAGTTTCTTACTAAGCGAATTTTTTTTCAGATCATAGTTAGCTATTTTTCTTTAGTTTGATGTGAGAATCTCTGACTTTAGTTTGGAGCATCAGACTAAAGGGCAATAAGCCATTTCTGTAAAGGGCAAGATGGTAAATGCGTTAGGCTTTGGGTCACGCAGTTTCTGTTGAGGATATTTGCCTCAGCTGTTACAGCCTGAAGCGACACAGGCAGGGTGTAAATGAACGGGTGTGGCTTTGTTCCTGTGAAACTGTTTTTACAAAATATCACAGTCAGCTGTATTTGGCTTGTAGGCCATAGTTCGCTGACCCACAGTTTGCACTTTTTATATTGAATGTAAATATTGATATGGTTAAGCTTCAATCATTTTACTTGTTTGTTTTATTTGTCTCATATGTTATTCATTCCTTTCCTGTCTACCCTTTTCCCACTTCTCTTTGGATTGAGTATTTTTTAAGATTTCATTTTTCTTCAATTTTTAAAATTTATTAGATTAAAAAAGCCTCTGTGTGTGTGTGTGTGTGTGAGAGAGAGAGACAGAGAGAGAGAGAGAGAGAGAGATTGCTATATGGTTTACAAATTACAAATTTTCTTTCTCACAGTCTACGTTAAAATAATGTTATAGCATTTTATAGATTAGGGTCCTTAAATACTTTCCCCGCCCACCCAGTCACGTGTGCTATTTTTGTCGTACATTTTGCCTCTACTTATGAGGCGTTATTAAGACCTGGAATGCATTGCCACTGCTTTTTCAGCTTTCTTGAGTAATTGTTGTAAGATTGTGATGATTTGATACACATGTACAGAATGAAAGGATTTCCACCATCCAGTTAATTAACATTTCTATCACCTCACATTCGAACTTTCGGGGGGAGTGAGAAAAGACGAGTTCTACTCTCAGCAAATTTTAATCAGCACAGCATTACCAACGATAGTCACTTTTGATGCAACAACCCCTCATTCACCTTCTACCCGGAAGTTTGTTCCCTTTCACTATCGCGTCCCTATTCCCTCCACCCGCAGCGCCTGACAACCGCCGTTCTACTCCCTCTGTTTCTATTCGACCTTTCCTTACATTCCATATAAGTGATACTATATGGTGTTTTTCTCTCTCTGTCTGCCTTACTTCACTGAGTATATGCCCTCCAGGTTTATTCGTGTTGTTATAAATGGCAGGATTTCCTTCGTTTGAAAGGCTGAACAGTGTTTTGTCATTGTGGTGTGTGCATTGCATTTTCTTTATCCGTTTATCTGTCAACAGACACTTAAGTGGTTTTTATACCCTGAATATTGTGAATAATGTGGCAATGAACCTGGGAGTACAGACAGGTCTTTGAGATACTGATTTTGTTTCCTTTGGATACGGATCCAGAAGTGAGATTACTGCATCATGGGGTAGTTCTCTCTTTAATTGCTTGAGGAAGCTTCGAGCTATTTCCGCAGTGGCTCTACCAGTTTTCCTTCCCACCAACAGTGCATGATGGGTCACTTTCTCCACGCCCTCATCAGCATTTGCCCCTCATCATTTTGATAGTGGCCATCCTAACAGGTATTAGGTGGTATCTTATTAAGGTCTTGATTTGCATATCCCTAATGATTAGTGATGCTTAGCACCTTTTCCTATACTTGTCCGTCACTTGTATGTCCTCCCTAAAAAATATCTATTCAGGTCATTTGACTATCTTTAATTGTTAACCTTTTTTTGGTATTGATTTATAGGAGTTTCTTGTATATCTTGGATATTAACCTCTTATCAGATATGTGGTTTGCAAATATTTCCACCAATTCCATAGCTTGCCTTTCCATTTGCCAATGGTTTCCTTTGCTGTGGAGAATTTTTTTGGTTTCATGCAGATCCATTGACTTTTGGTTATTTTCCTTTGCTCTTGGAATGAAAGCCCAAAAATCATTGCAAAGACCAGTGTCAATGAGCTTTTTCCCTGTGTTTTCTTCTAAAGAGTTTTATAGTTTCATGTCTGACATTTGTCTTTAATTCACTTTGAGTCATTTTTATGAGTGCTGTCAGATAGGGGTCCATTTTCCTCATTCATTTATTTTTTTTGCGAATGGTTACCTAGTTTTTAAATTCTATTTATTTATTTATTTTTCTATTACAGTTGTTCCAATTCTTCTCCCTTTGCCCTCCTCTATCCAGCCCACATCCTGCTACCACAGTCAATTCCCACACTGTTGTTCATGTCTGTGGGCCATTCATACATGTTCTTTGACTAGTCTCTTCCCCCTTTTTCCACCATTATCACCATTTCCCCTCCCCTCTGGTCACTGTCAGTCTGTTCCATTCTTCCGTGCCTCTGGTTCTATTTTGCTTTTTAGTTTATTTTGTTCGTTATATGCCTCTTATAAGTGAGATCATAAATGTATTTGCCTTTTACCAACTGGCTTATTTCACTTAGTGTGATATTTGTCAGTTTCGTCCATGCTGTTGCAAAAGGTAGGAGCTCCTTCTTTCTTTCTACTGCATGGTAGTCCATTGTGTAAATATACCATAGTTTTTTGATCCACTCATCTAGTGATCGGCACTTATTGAAGTAACTTTTTCCCCCCATTGTATACTCTTGGCTCCTTTGTCAAAAATTAATTGACCATGTGTGTGTGGGTTCATTTCTGGGCTTTCTATTCTGTTCTATTGATTTATATGTCTGTTTTCATGCCAGTACCATACTGTTTTGATTACTATAGCTAGATATGGTAGTTTAAAATGAGGAATGTGATGCTTCCAATTTTGAACTTTTTTGATGTTACTTTAGCTGTTTGGGGTCTACTGTGGCTCTGTGAAAAATGCATTGGGATTTTGATAGGGATTGCACTGAATCTGTAGATCACTTTGGGTAGTATGGAAATTTTAACAATATTCCTTTTTCTAATCCATGAACACAGAATATCTTTCCACTTATTTGTGTCTTCTTTAATCTTTTTCTTCAGTGTCTTATAGTTGTTAGTATATAGTATATCTCCTTGGTTAAATTTATTTCTGAGTATTTCATTTTTATGCTATTATGAATAGGATTGTTTAAAATTTTTTTCAATAGTTAGTATATGAAATGCAACTGATTTTGTACACTAATTTTGTTTCTTGCAATTTTACCAAATTTTAGTAGTTCTAATTGTTTTTGTGGTAT
This sequence comes from Sturnira hondurensis, assembly GCF_014824575.4. Lineage (NCBI taxonomy): Eukaryota > Metazoa > Chordata > Mammalia > Chiroptera > Phyllostomidae > Sturnira > Sturnira hondurensis. The sequence goes on along the minus strand of NW_028096783.1, from coordinate 4,359,247 downwards.
AATCTTTAAGTTTTTTTGGTACATAATAACATGTCATCTGCAAACAAAAACAATTTAATTCTGTTTTTCTGATATAGGTGATTTTTATTTATTTTTCTTGCCTAATTGCTCTGGCTAAGACTTCCACTACTATGCTTAATAAAAATGGGAAAAATATACATCTTTGTCTTTTTCCTGGTCTTAGAGGAAATGCTTTCAACCATTCATTATTAAGTTGGTGTTGCCTTGGCTGGTGTAGCTTAGTGGATTGAGCATAGGCTGCGAGCCAAAGGGTCATGGTTCAATTCCCAGTCAGGGCACATGCCTGGGTTGTGGGCCTGGTCCCCAGTGGGGACCATGTAAGAGGCAACCACACACTGATGTTTTTCTCCCTCTCTACCTCTCTTCCCCTCTCTCTAAAAAAAAAAATCAAGTTGGTGTTAACTTAATAATATCATATAATTAAGTTAATAAATGGCATGTTATATAATGCCATATAATAATGTGGGCTTGTCATATATGACCTTTATTATGTTGAGATATGTTCCTTCTACACCAATTTTTTGAAGTTGAATTAAAAAATTTTCAGTTGTAATATATATTCAATATTATTCTGTATTAGTTTCAGATATATAGCATAGTGGTTAGAAAATCATGTATTTTACAGAGTGATGCCCCTAATGTTTCTAGTACCCACTTGGCCCAATATATAGTTATAATGATGTTATTAACTATATTTCCTATGCTGTAATCTACTCTGTGACTGTTCTATAACTACCAATTTGTCTATCTTAATCCCTTCACTTTTTCACCTAGACTCTCAATCCCCCTCTTCTCTGACAACTGTTAGTCTATTCTCTGTATCTATGAATCTGTTTCTATTTCATTCGTTTATTTTGTTTTTTACATTCCAGATATAAGTGAAATCATATGGTTTCTGTATTTCTCTGTGTGACTTATTTCACTTAGCATAATACCTTCTAGGTCCATCCATGCATTTACAAAAGGTAAGATTTCAGTCTTTTTTTTGACTGAGTAGTATTCCATGATGTAAATGTACCACAGCTTTTTTATCTACTCGTCTATTGATGGGCACTTGGATTGTTCCCATATCTTGGCAATTGTAAATAATGTTGCAGGGAGCATAGGGGTGTAGGTATTCTTTCAAATTAGTGCTTCAAGTTTATTTGAATATATACCAAGAAATGGAATCACTGGGTCATGAGACAAGTTTATTTTTAACTTTTTGAGAAATTTTCATGCTTTCTTCTATAGTGGTTGCACCAATCTGTATTCCCACCAACAGTTCACGAGGGTTCTCTTTTCTCTACCTCCTGGGCAACATTTGTTTGCCGATTTATTGATGATAGCCTTTCTAACAGGCGTGAAGTAATATCTCATTGTGATTTTGATTAGCATTTCTCTGATAATTAGCAATATTAAGCAACTTTTCGTATGTGTATTGGCCATCTGTATGTTTTCCTTGGAGAGTATATTCAGATCTTCTACCCATTTTTAATTTTATTTAATAGATTTTTTAAATTTTATTTTAATTGTTGTTCAAATAGTTTTCTGTCTTTTACTCCCATCCATAGAACAAACACTTCAAGAATTTATGTGAAACCATAAATGACCCTGAATAGCTGCTGCAATTTTGAGAAAGAAGAGCAAAGTAGGAAGGATCACAATACCTGATACCAAACTATATTACAAAGCCACTGTAATCAAAACAGCCTGGTACTGGCATAAAAACAGGCACATGGACCAGTGGAACAGAACAGAGAGCTCAGAAATAAACCCAAGTTTCTATGGTCAATTAATATTTGACAAACAGGGCAGCAACATAAAATGGAGTAAAAATAGCCTCTTTAACAAATGGTATTGGGAGAACTGGACAGCTACATGCAAAAAAGTGAAAATCGAGCACCAACTTATACCATACACAAAAATAAATTCAATGTAGATAAAAGGTTTAAATATAAGCTGTCACACCATTAAAGTCCTAGAGGAGAACGTAGGCAGGAAAACCTCAGATATTTCACGCAGCAACACTTCTACCCATTTTTGAATTGGGTTGTTTTTCTGGATTTGAGTTCTTTATAAATTTTGGACATCAATCTTTATCAGAAGTATCATTGGCGAATATTTTCTTCCGTTCAATAGGTTGTTTTTTTGTTGTTGTTGTTAATGGTTACCTTTGTTGTGCAAAACACTTATTTGTTTTTTCTTTTGTTTCCCTTGCCCAAGGAGATATATGCTGGCATAAAAACAGACGTAATGATCAATGTAATAACATAGAGAGCCTGGATATAAACCCATGTCTATATGGTCAATTAACATTTGACAAAAAAGTCAACACATAGCATGGCGTAAAGACAGTATATTCAATAAAGGTTGCTGGAAAAATTGGACAGATACATGCAAAAAATGAAACTAGACCACCTTCTTATACCATGTACAAGAATAAACTCAAAATGGATCAAAGACTTAAATGTAAGACTGAAAACAATAAAACCCTCAGAAGAAAATATAGGCAGTAAAATCTTTGACATTTCTCTTAGCAATTTTTTTGAGAGTTGTTATCATGAGAGAATGCAGAATTTTGCCAAATGCTCTTTTGCATCTATTGAGATAATAATGCTTTTATCTTTTTCACTCTGTTAATGCGATGTATTAGATTTATTAATTTGTGTATATTGAATCATTCTTGCATTTCAGGAATAAATTCTAGTTGATCTTGGTGGGTGATCCTTTTAATATTCAGTTTAATATTTTGTTGAGGATTTTTACATCAAGGTTCATCAGGGATGTTGCTTTCTAATTTCTGTGTGTGTATGTAGTGTTTTTGTTTGACTGTGGTATCAAGGTAAAGCCGACCTTGTAAAATGAGTTTTAATATAGGCTCCTCTTTTTTTTTTTTCCTTCAGGAGTTTGAGAAGAATTGGTATTAATGGCTTAAATGTTTGGTAGAATTTACCAGTGAAGCCATCTGGTCCTGGGCTTTTCTTTGGAATGTGTTACATTATTGATTCAATTTCCTTACTAGTAATTGGGGTGAAGAGGCTTTTAGTTTATGTCCATTTTTCATGTTCTCTGAGCTGAGCTAGAGAACGTGCAGAAGGTCGAAGAGTGTTAATAAATATTCCTTGCATACAGTGACAGCGAGCTCAGAGCTGCTGAGGACATTTGATATCTCTGTATCTTTAGTAGCACATACCCTGTGACTTAGGAAATGAAGGAACTATAATGATTTTGGAATTCTTAAACGCTATGTATTTCAAAAAAAATTTCATATTATCAAGGGGTGATACTGAATTCAGAGAAGGCACATTTATTTAGAAGTAAATGTGAAATACTGGGTATATTAAAAATATAATAGGTATCTCTATGAATAGTTTTGAAAATGGAAACATACTCAAAAGGCCAAAGTGGGACTCTTATGAAGAAATGTGGAGATGTTGGGGGATGAGTAGACCAGCAGATTGATGGTGATGGGCCAGGGGAGATGGCGCCCTGCGGCTCGGATGACGAAGCGATGCCCGGACCGTGAAGGATTAAGCAGACACGGTATAGCCTGAGTTCTAGGTCTAGGTGGTGTCTGTGTCTCATATCTGAACAATGCTGGTTCTAAATGTGGGAAGTGATTCTGGGAAGTCGTCTAGCTCAGACCCCTTCAAGTTCAAAACATGCTTTAAAATAGTCACCCATTTTTGTTTGAACACTCCTATTAATAGAGATCTCTCTAGCAAAAACACAGTCTATTTTCTTTTTGGAGAAGAAAGAAACTTCTTCCTTAACTAGTTCTAAACTCTGCCTCTTGTAAACTCACTCGTGTTTACAGCTCTGTCCTGTGGACAAATTCAGAAGGAGCTCTTGGAATAATAATGTCCCTCTTACAGTCTCCAAGTCTCCATTGGTAGGAGGGTACAGAGAGGGGGTGGGGTCCTTACATGTCCCAGTCCCTCACCATTTCCAGCCTCAGCTACAATCACCAGAGTTGTTTCTACCTATTGCCAAATGTCCCTGGAAGGAGTCGCCCCCGCATTGGGAACGATTGTCCTACACTCTCAATCTGTCAGCCTCCTTTCCCTCAAACATTTTTTTACTTTATAGCAAAATGTTTTGAGTGCTATTTAATTATCTTTTCTCATTTCCTCTTCTAAAAGCCTTTCTTTATAATGAAGATAGCTTCTCTCTGTCTATACTATTCTCTTACTAACCCCATCCAGTCTTTCAATAACATCAGTGTATTATTGATTCCTTAGTAAGATATCTAACTGGGCTTATCATTTTAATTTTACACTCTGATCCAGCTGCTATTCATCTCAGTTTGCAAATCTATCAGATGGCTTCAATGTTAATGTGTTCCAAAATAAACTTCCAGTTATTCTCTTCTCTAAATCTGCTCTTACTGTTATCTTTGTCTCAGTTTTGAGGACACTAGCTTTCTATTTGTTAGTACTTCGAAATCTCACAGCCTTCTCTACTTCATCTTTTCTCACATTTCTTATTTGTTGAAAAATCTAAAGAGTCTACCTTAAAGCCATGTCTGAAATCTGGACCGTTTTTATCCACTCCCACCACTACCAACTGGGTCAAAGCCCCTCCCCCCCCCACAATGACTATGGTCTTCCACCCGGTATTCCTGCTTCCTCCCTTGCTCTGCCCCTCTACCTGTGCCCCACAATCTACACAGGCACCAGACTGACCCGCATAAACTGCTTGTGAAGTTCAGTCATGTCACATCTCAGCTCAGAACCCTCCAGTGGCTTCTTATATCATCCAGAGTAAAACTGAAAGCTGCACAATGGCTTGGAAGGTCTTATCTCCTGCTGCCATCCCCTCACTATTTCTTTGCAGTCTCCTCACTGGTCCTGAAACATGATGGCATGTCCCTGCACTGAGGCTTTTGTATCCTTTTTTACTTGGCTTATAATGCTCTTTCATAAACGTTCATGTGGCTCCCGCCCAGAATCCATTCCAAGATTTGAATTAAAATCTCTTTTTTATTGAAGCCTCTTTAAAGTTGTAATTTCTGCCATCTCTGGCTCTTTCTACATTCATTCCCTCTTTAAATTTTCTCCTTAGTACTTCCTACCTTCTAATGTGCTAGGTAATTGACTGATTTGTTTGGTTTATTCTCTGTCTTCATTCACTGCAATTGTAATCTTCAAGGGGAGAGAAATATGTGCCTGTTTTATTCACTGCTGAATGGCCAGTTTCTAGAAAAGTAGTACTCCATATAGATACAGCGGCTGACTAGAATGGCAGAATAATTTTCTCTTCCTGATGATTAATGTAGAAAAAAGTTATAAGCGGAGTCTTGCAAGTTTCAGCTGGTGTATTTAATCTTGCTCTGTTATCTGCCTCAGCAGTAGGGTGACCACATTCTTTTAAACCTAAGTTAAGCTTTAACCCCACACGATGACATTAATGGAACCCTGAGCTGCACATGGTCTGTGCTCCTGGATTTCTTTGTGTGACACCAGTGAGCTCCAGGCCGGTGGCCATGGGCGCCCGTTCACAGTGAGTAGATGAGGGAAATATTTCGCAGGATCATCGTTGAGGCAGGTAAAGTGTAGGTCTCTGACTTAGGCATTTTTCAATGTGCAAAAAAAATTTTTTAATCCTGAGTAGATGAATAAAACATGGTTATTATAATAAATTTCACTAGTTCCTAAAATATTAAGAAAAAGTAAAGGTCTGGCTAATATGGAAATATTAGCCATTAATACTTTGCTGACCATTCTTTCATACATTTCCTTTCACCATATATACTCCATATTAATTTAAATAAATTGGATCATATTAAAGTCTTTATTGTGGATACATTTTTAATGTCTTTCTTTGCTCCTCCACCTCCTCCCTCTTCCCCTGTGTTTCTCCCACTCCCTGATAATAACATGGGCTATATCTTGCATGCATAGTCTCCTCCACATTTATGTAGTCACGAATAAATATAATAATGTGCCAGTTCTGGTTTTCTTTGTATTAATCTTTCTTGGACTTCCTTAGTCATCTTGATTCTTTAAATTAATACTTTTTAAAATTATGTATAGGATATTTTAAATAATTATTTATTCAAATATGTTTTTATTTCTTTACTGCCTCTTCTTTTTGTCTGTCTCTAATTGTGAATATGTTAAACCACAAAATGTTTTCCAACAAATAACAGAAATTTTGTTTTAAAATATTTTTTCCCCATTTTTTACTTTCAAAAATTTTAAAATTCCTGTCAAGGTCATTAATACTTCCTTCTGTACTTTCTAGCAGTGTTAAAAGTTGATCCAGAGATTTGTGTTTATTGCTTTCCTGGATATAGTACTTTTCAGTTCTAGAGTTTCCATTTGGTTCTTTTTCATTTTGTTGACACATTTCTCCATGTCTTTATTTATTATGCTCATCTTATTATTTAAATTCTGGAACAGCAGCAGTTTTTACTACTTGTCCTCGTTTCATTGGGTAATATCTCCTTTTTTCCCATAGGTAATGAACTTTTCACTATATTTTGGTTGTTGTGAATATCACACAGAGACCTTTAAAGTTCCCCTGAAGAGCGATCCTTCTTGTTCTAGTAGGCATTTAACTGGTCTATTAGCTTAGAATTTTGCAGGCTTGGTTTTGCACTTTGTTTGGGAGTTGTGTTTTGTGTTTGTCCTCAGTCCTGTGTGATACTCTTAGCTCCGGGATACAACCTTAACTCCTAAATGTGATACTTCTGGGACTTCAACAGAAGCCTAGGGTGTTTTATATACTTCTAATTCAGTGTGATTTAAACTTCAATCCTGTGTCTGCTTCAGAGTGCCGCAGCGGCCGAACTGCCTCCTCAGTCTCGCCTTCAGCGGCCGCTTTCAGCCGGACTCACCGAAGCCTTTTCCCTGCATACGTGGTCCCTGGCTCAGCCAAGGATTCGATCCAGTTTACATCCGGACTTTGGGGCTTGCCCCTCTTTGGTTCTATCAGTTCCGGAGTTTTCGTTTTTAATTTTCTGTTACTATGGAAGGCTTGAACTGTGTTCCCTGGTTTTTCAAGTTAAAAAACTGTGGTTTTCTGCTCGAGTTTTAGATGCCACGTACCAAGTGGCGTTAGTTCCATGAAATAAAAAGACGGTTAGCTTTATGTGTCAGCTAGGCTTGGGTATGGTAGTCAGTTTTTCAATCAAATGCTACTTTAAGGGTTATGATGTAGGTATTTTGTTGTGGTTAAGATCTATAGTCACTTGAGTTTAAGTAAGAGAGTTCATCTTTTATATTATAAGTAAAACTTATTCAATCAGATGAAAAGCCTCCATTAGTGTTCCATTAGTGTATCCTTGAGGAAGATGAAATTCTATCTCAAGGCTACAGCGTTAGCTCCTGCCTGAGAGTTTCTGGTCTCCCAGCATGCCCTACCAATTTCGGATTGTCCAGGCCCCACAGAGGGGTATGGCAGTGGGAATGCATGTCTCTCTGGCCCTCTCTCTCTCCACACACACACATACACACATGTATATTTATTTATATGTTTATGAAAGAATATCTATCTCTATCAGCTATCTATCTATCATGTATTTTTGCTGTTAAAACAATCTGGTAATGTTTGTCTATAATATTCCTTTTTATTTTTACATAGAATTTGACTGTATATTAATTTGGATTTGGTGTTTTTATTGTGAAAAACATTAACTACTGTTAAGTTTTAAAAAACTGGTTATAGGTTTATGGGACAATGAATATTTTTTCTTTCTTCTTCAATCAGTGTTGATCATCTATTTTTTCTTTTTTTATAATTGTTTTCACCTTAGCTTCTGGTGAATTTCTTTTTTTTAAGATTTAAAAAAATTTTGCATATTTTTTAAAGATTTTATTTATTTATCTTTAGAGGGGAAGGGAAGGAAAGGGGGAGAAATATCAATGTATGGTTGCTTCTTGTGAGTCCCCTGCTGGGAACTGGCCTACAACCCAGGCATGTGCCCTGACTGGGAATCGAACTGCGATCCTCTGGTTCACAGGCCCACGCTCAATCTACTGAGCTACATTTTTTTTTTCCCTTAGAATTGGTATCTTTTCACCTATTTTTTCTTAGAATTGGTATCTTCCCTTTATGCCTTACTTAACGGCATAAAGTTTTTCATGACACTCACCTATAATTGTTTAAACATCTGCATATCTCCAATTATACCCTGAAAGAGATAATTAACATTTTATATATACTATTTTTTGTTATTGGTAGTTGTAGTAGTGGTTGTGGTGAACTCCTTGTTTTCATCTTGTTATAAATTTGTCTTTTCTTAGATACCGTTTTGGCTTTGCTGATCTTCACTATTTTTTAAAAAAATTAATTGAGATATAATTGATGTATAACATTGTGTAAGTTTCAGGTGCACAATGTGTAGGTTTAATGCATTTATATTGCAATATGTTCACAGCAGTAGCATTAGCTAAAACCTTTATCATACCACATACTCATTGCTTCTTTTTTGTGTTGAGAATAGTAAAGATTTTGTCTTGTATTAACTTTGAAGTTTATAATACAATGTTCTTGACTACCATCTCTACATTGTTCATTAGATCTTCAGAAATTATTTATCTACTAGTTGTAAGTTTATACAGTCAAACAGCACCTCCTGAATTTCCCTACTCCCTAGACCCTGGTAACCACCATTGTACTCTCTCTTTTTTTTTAAGTTTAGTGTTTTTGTCAATTCCACATATACATGATATTATAAACTATTTGTATTTCTCTGTCATACTTACCTCATTTAGCGTAATGTCTTCAAGGTCCATCCATGTTGTCACAAATGGCAGGATTTCCTTTTTTCTGACAGCTGAATAACATTCCATTGTGTGTGTATACACATGTATGTGTATATATATATATAATATAATCTCATTAATACATTAATCCATCAAGAGATACCTAGGTTGTTTACATATTTTGGCTGTTGTAAACAATGGTACAATGAACATGGGTATGCAGCTATCCCTTTGAGATACTAACTCTAATTTTTTGAGGTATGTACCCAAGAGTTGGACTGCTGGACCATGTGATAGTTCAACTCTTTCTTTCTTTCTTTCTTTCTTTCTTTCTTTCTTTCTTTCTTTCTTTCTTTCTTTCTCTCTTTCTTTGAAAATGGCATACTGTTGATCATAATGGCTGTACCAATTCTTCGTTATCTTTTTGAAAACTTTCATTAATGGTTGCTTTTAAGTTATTATGCCCTTACTTCAACTTACTTCATATTTATTTTGATGTCTCTTTTACAAACTTCTTAGTGCTCATTTTATTTTCTCCTCCTTCCTTTTTTTCTAATATGAATATTTAGGTCAGAGATTTACTCTACGTGTCACTGTCGTTCTCCTACACGATCTGATTGGCACTGCTTTCCTTACCCTTCAGTCTTACGTATGAGTTTGCAGTTTAATCTCCTCTGACCTTTCAGTCATTTAGAAATGTTTTGTCTTTCTCTGTCTGACTTATTTCCACTTACATTGTTGCAGATGGCAACAACATTTAGATTACTGATTATGCTGATGTTAGAGAATATGGCTAATAACCATGGGAAAGTATTTTAACACAAAAGCTCAAATTTAGGCAGAGTTATCTAGCAGGTCACAGGGAGTGGTGGGCTAATGTAGCCCTCTGACAACAGAAGCCGCTGTTGTGGTCAAGTCATGGCCCAGAGTAACAGAGCGGACCAGGTGCCCCCAACCGGGAGCTTGATCTGTAAAGAGTTCTGCTCTTCACACTACTTTCTGTAAGTTTATCATGCTGCACTTGTTCACTGCATTTGTCAAGTTCTTCACGTCCCGATTTTGTGACAGTTCAGCTGGATCTGTAAAAGGTTTGTATGCATTAGCTAGCAGTTTTTAGTTTCATATGTACTGCATGATATAGTGCTAAAACAGTTTACTTTTTATTTTATAGGATTTTGCCTTTCATAAATTAAATCTCTGACTCATTTTCTGAAACAGTTTTTCTTGTATTTTTAATTAAAAGCATTCCTACATACCTTTTATTTTTAGTTTTCTTAAATAAGTAAATCATTTAATGTCACATAGTTTCTTCTAAGTATGGTTGTGAACCTTCCCTCATATTTTTGGATTTTTATTCCACTTTTTTGGTCTTAGCATTGTTTAAAGGTGAAACAAGGTGAAAATTAACACCACGCCTGGTCTCTAAGAAACAGCAGTTCAAGTGACAGTGAAGGATTGAAGAGTTACATGTGAAGAGAAACCTCATTCTATTCACTGACGACAGCAGGGAGGGTTTTGGGTAGAGTGTAGGCTGCTGGTGTCAGCGTGAACCACGGATTCATGTTTTATTTTGGTTTTGCTCCCAGTTGACTTGCCTACATTCTTCTGGACCCCTCCTTAGGTCAATTTTTGGACTCCTGGTTCCTGCATAATGATGCAATTCTGTCTGCCCCTCACAGCGCACCACCCCCTCCCCACCTCTTCCTCCAAGCACAGCCTAACAGAGGGTACAACGCTCACATGAGACATCATTTTTATAGAAGTGGCCCTCCTTTCCGACACCACTCTGTCACTAGGAGTGCTTTGTCCATTAAACAAGCAAAGAGAGAGGAGAGGTGGCTCTATCATTTTTTGATCCTAGGGAAAAAGGATTGTCAGTTGCGGGAGGGTGGAGGGGCGAGGAGACAAGAGGACTCCTCTGAGAAAGTCATGGTATAAAGTGAATTGCCCACTCCGGGTCACTTCTGATGACATCAGTCCCTTTGGTCTTCCAGGTCAGGCCATACGTCCTCACCAGGAAAACACAACATTTCCTGGTACTTCACGTGGATCTTAGGGGCACAGAAACTGGCACCTCATCCACCCCAGGAGATCCTGGGTAACTGATTTCATATCTGACCTGAGATGCCTGCAACGTTACATAACAATCTCTTTATCGCCATATTAAGTTTTAAACATTTTAAAATCACTTACAGCTTTTTCTGACTATTTCCATTATGTAAAACTAAAACCCCAGAACATTCTATTTAAACAAATCCTAAGAGGACTCTGAAGGGTGTGAAGAAGAATGCTCATGTGCTGGGGCCTTGGGGCTTGAGGGAGGACCGGCCGAGGCCCTGGATTTTCCTTTCACCTCTAATATCCCAGACCTGTCACTGAAGAAACTAGCCACACAGAAGTGCCCATACGCACAGAAAATTACGCTTTTTCCAGCTAGTCTGTGAAAAGAGAAGCCTATCTAGATATAGAACTTTTAGATAGTGACTTTTCCACTCCAGCCAAATTCCACAGAAAAAACTGTGGCCCACCCCTAACCCTACTAGAAAAGGCCAAGTTGAGGGCCTGAATTCCCACCTTGAAAGGCTCTAAGGCTCTAAGGCTCTGTTCTCTGACTACAGGGGAATATCCCTCAATATCCCCTCCAGGACTGTGTGACAGAAGATCAAGTAGAGTGAGAAAACTTCCACACGCACTGGCTGGTGCTAAGGCATCCCCATCACAGTGTCGACAGAGACCCTGGAGGGGCCTGGACTTCACCTCCGTGCCCCGCCCCCATGGTAACACGGTGCCCTGCTCTCTTCTCCCTTCAGTGGCTCAGGGATGCCCAGGAAACACAGCTTTTTCATCGTTCCCGGGCACAGAGTTCACTACCCTTGCAAGATCAATGGACACCACATAAGGAGTGCGAACTCCACCCCCTCCCGGCAGTAATGGGAAGGTCGCCAACCTCAAGTATCAAAGAAGGCCCACTGGGAGCCTGGACCCCTACCTTCAATGGCAGTCATAAGCGGTGTGAGGGCACTGGTGTGGGGGGGCACCCCTTTCTTACTGGAGCGGTATGAGATAAAACCAGGTAAGACAGGAGGTTTCAATAAGGTCCATCTTTATAACAGAATGTAAATATGTCCACGTTTTAATTTAAAAAATCCCTTGTCATACTAAGAACTGAGAAGAGATCAAAGTGAATTTTTAAACAAGCAGCACAAAGGTAATGGATGTGTGAGACTGGTCCGACAAAGGTTTTAGAGCAGTGCTGTTACAAACGCTGCAGTGGGCAGCTGTGAATGCGCCTGAAACGAGTGGAAACGTACAAGCTTAACAAAAATGGGAGGTCACAGCCAAGAAATAGACGATATAAAGAAGAACTGGAAGGAAACTTTAGAACTGAAAATTGTAATTACCCAAATAAAAAGCTCAGCGAATGGCGTACTGGCGGCAACAGAAGATCAAATTAGGGAACTTTAAAGCAGAATAATAAAATCACCCAGTTTGAACCACAGAGAGAAAATGGATAAAAATAAGTAAACAGAACACTCAGGGATGTGTAGGACTATAAAAAAAGTTCTAAGCTTTATGTCATTGGATTTCCAGGAAGAAAAGATAAGAAAGCAGGATTTAAAAAGTAACTCAACAAAATAATGGCTGAAAACTTGGCAAGAAATATAAACATACCAATTTGAGAAGCTGAGTGAATCCCCAAGAAATCTATGCCAAGACACATCATAATTAGAGAACTGAAGTCCCGGCAGAAAAACTTTGAAAGCAGTTACAGAAAAACGACACTTTAGCTACAGGGAAAACTGCTTCAAATGGCGGTGGATTTCGTATCAAGAATGATGTGGTACAGAAAAAATGGCTAAATATTTTTAAATGATAAAAGAAGACAATCATCTACCAGCTTCTCATACTAAGCAAACACAAAACAAAAAAATAAAACATTAGACCTAAGTACTAACAGCGATAATTACATTAAATCATTGAGAAGATCTAAATCCACAAAAAAATAAAGAGATGGGCAGAGTGGATTAAAAAGAACATGGTCCAACTATGGTCTATGAGAAACACCTTCTCTATGCAGGTTAAAAGTGAAAGAATGAGAATATATCAACTCATGAGAACCTCAATCACAGAGAAACGAGACTGGCTCTCTGAACATCAGATGTGGCAGACGTCACAGCACAGGAGATTGTCAGAGACCAAGCAGGACACTGTGTCATGACGGAAGAGGAAGTAAGCACTCAATGTTTCTGTACCAGACAATGGAGCCGCAAAATACGTGGGATAAAAACGGTTTCAACTAAAAGGAGAAACAGCTACAGTTGGAGGCGTTAACCTTTTTCTCAACAATTAATAGAACTAGACAGAAAATGAGTAAAGATATGGAAAAACTGGTACCCACCATCAACAAACAGAATCTAAGTAACACAAAACATTCTGCATAACAAAAGCAGGTACAATTTTTTTTTCGTGTGTCCATGGAACAGGCACCAAGATAAACAATATCCTGGGCCATAAAATATCTTAAAAATATTGAAATCACCTATGTGATTCTCTGTGTGTTCTCTGACTACAAGGGAATAAAACTAGAAATTAAAAACAGAAGGATAGCAAGAAAATCTGCACCTGGAAATGCAACAATGTACTTGGAACTCATCTATGGGTCAAAAAGAACACCTCAGGAGAAATTGAAACAGACACTGAACCGGATGCCTATGACAATGAAACATACCAAAATTTTGTGGAATACAACTATAGCATTGCTGAGAGAGAAATTTATTATTAGGGAGGGGCACTCACTTTATACATTACAAAAGAATAAAAGTATCAAATTTGTACTATAAGCTGTCACCCCAATATCCTAGAAAAAGAATAAAAGAAACCCAAAGCAAGGGGAAGAAAGGAAATAATAAAGGTAAGAGGAGATAACTAGGAAATTCAAACAGAAAAACAATAGAGAACACCAACGAAATAAAAAACAGGTTTTTTGAAAAGATTTAAAAAAATTATCAAACCTCTAACACAACTGACAAAGTAAAAAAGAGAAAAGCAAATGATTCCTATCAGAATTAAAACATGGATATTATTATATACTCTCCAGATACCAAAAGAGAAATAGGGAAATGATATAAAAAACTCTACACACATAAATATGACAACTTTATTGAAATGGACCATTTCCTAAACACAAATTACCATAATTCACCCAACATGAAATCAATACTTTGAGTAGTTCTATAATTGACAGGGAAATTGAGTTTATAATTTAAAAACACCCCCAAAAGAAATTTCCAGGCCCAGGTTATTTTATTGGATAATTCCATAAAACATTTAAATAGAAGTCAATACCAATCTACATTTTATGTTAGAAAATTTAAAAAGGGAACACTTAACAGTTCATTTCATGAATCAAGTATTACTCTGATATAAAACCAGATGAAGGAAGTACAAAAAACAATGACCAATGTCTGTCACAAATATCGATACAAAAATTCTCAGTAAAATATTCACAAATAAAATTCAGCAATATATAAAAAGAATTACATGACATGACCAAGAGGGATTTTTTCTGGAAATGTGACCTGCTTCGATATTTGAAATCAGTGTACTCTCTCTGCCATTTTGGAAAATGTAAGGAAAATCAATAATGATGGTAATGGAAACAGAAAAGCATTTGAAAAAATTTAATATCCATTCACAATAGAAATTCTCAGAAAAATAAGAATAAAGGGTAACTTAATTTGATAAAGAGCATCTACAAGTAAAACGCTATAACTAACACTACGAGTAGTGGTGGAAACCTGATGCTTTCTCCCAAAGATTAGGAAGAAGCCAAAGATGTCTGCCCTCATTGCTCTTATTCAACAGAGGGCTAGACATTCTGGCTAGCGCAATAAAGCAAAAAAAAAAAAAAAAAAAAAAGAGAGAAGAAAAGAAAAGACACTCAGACGATAAAAGAAAAAATAGAACTGTTTCTATTTACTGATATGATTGTTTACATAGAAGATACTAAGAAACATTGAAAAAAAGGAACTCCCAGTAGTACAAAAATCAATTGTTATTTTGGTATACTGGGATTAATTAAATCATACAGTATTTTTTATAGTTGCTAAAAAAAAATGAAATGCTTACATGTAAGTTTAAAAAAATGTGTGCTGTGGTGATTTCTAGGGGGGTGTAAGGGGACTAAATGGTAATGGGAAAAATATAATAAAGATTAAATAATAAAATAAAATAAACAAATGTGGGACTCGAATACTGAAAACAATAAAAAAGATCCACACAAATGGAGAGATATACTGTGTTCATGGATGGAAGACTCAACAGAGTAAGCATGACAATTCTTCTCAAACTGACACACAGGTGTGATAACTTCTATAAATACTGTTCCAAGCATTTTTATAGGCGTAGGTATCGGTGCTCTGAAACTGACATGAAAGACAAAGAACTGTAACAGCTACAACAATTCTGAAAGAGGATAACATGGGTCAAGGTAAATACATGGGCAAGTAGAGAAAACAGTATTATAGTATTATTGTGATTTTGTTTAGGACTCCACTTTTTAATTTTTACAGGATTTAAAAGACAAACACATAAAAATAATTATACATCTCTGTTATTGGGCTCACAGTGCCTAAAGGTGACATTTGGGACGTCAGTAACACGGAGGGGGATGTTGCTTGATAGGGACAGAGTTTCCACATGTGATTGGAGGAGATATCAATTAAAAATAGGTAGTTGTGACCTTCATCTGTTATATTTAAGCCCTATGGTAACAAAAGACATTTATAGAATGTATACAAAATATACACCCCACCAAAAAATTAGCTCAAAATGGAGCAAAGATCTAAATGTAAGAGCTAAAACTATAAAACCCTCACAAGAAAACAGGGGAAGTTTCATGACATTGGATTTCATGGGGATTTTTTGGATGTGACACCAAAGGCATGCAACAGAAGGCAAAAAACAGATGACTTTGACTTAATAAAAATTTGAAACTTTGAATATTAATCTCTATGAAGGGATTGAAAAGGCAACCCACAGAATGAGAGAAAATATTTGTAAGTTATACATAGGACAAAGAATTTACATCCAGAATGTATTACCAACTCCTACAACTCAACAACAAAAACAAGAACAAAACCAAGTGACCCAATTGAAAAATGGGCCAGTGTCTTGAACAGACATTCCTCTAAAGAAGAAAAACAAATGCCCAATAAGCACATGAAACGATGCTCAACATCTCAAGTCATTAGGGGAATGAAAGTCAAAACCTCAAGGAGACACCACTTTCTACCCATTAGGATGGTTATTGCGAAACAAAAACCCTAAAAACAACAGTGAAACATAATGTGTTGTGAGAATGTGGAGAAATGAAGAAGACGTGTGCATTCCTGGTGGGCATGTAAAATATTGCAGCCCCTGTGAGAAATGATATGGCTGGTTCTGAAAAAAATTACACAGCCTTCCCATGTGAGCCAGGAATCCCACTTTCAGGTATACACCCAAGGGAGTCGAAAGCAAGTACTTCTACCCCAATCTTCATAGCATTCGAAACAATAGCCTGAAAGGTAGAAACAGTCTGAATGTCCCTTACTATATAGAGTCCTTTTTTTCAATTGGGGGAACTCAATATTTTCTAACGACCTCTCTACCAGTACTTCTAGCATTTAAGCCATATCTCAATATAGGTACTGTTGGTAATTTTGTCTTTCCACGAAATAGTTTTTGCTTTAAGTTTTAATGGTGAATTACACTACAACTTTTGAAGTTTTTTTTGTATATTTGTCATCAACTTTCCCTCATAACCTGTAAGATTATTCATAGAAATATTAAGGCTAGGTTTCCCAGGAAAAAAAATAAAATTGACAAATCTGTAGCAATACTTCTTACGAATAAACCAGAGATTTCATCACTATTATAATTTTTCTGGAAAGTTCTCTTTTCTTTCTTTTCCTCCCTTTTCCTTCCTTCCTTCCTCCCTCCCTCCCTCCTTTTCTTCCTTCAGACAGTCCAGGGAATTTCCAAAGTGACGATGTACTCAAAACCTAGGTAAACTCAACACCAAAAACATGGGGACATTTCCAAATGCATTATTTGTAAACATTTGGTATTTTGGTATTTGAGGAGCTATAAAAGGGAAATAGCTGAGAATCACAAGAATTCTGGTTGGGTTTCAGGAAGGGAAGGGTAGAAGGCCTGGGCAATGCTGGTATTAGTCCCGTGAACACTGAATGGGCAAGTTCAGTGCGCTAACCACCTTTGGTGCTATGGCGGGCCTGTGACCAGCAGAGGGCGCTGTTGGTCTGTGTGACGCCTCCTGGGTTTCCCCAGCACCCTTTGATCATTGCTATTTTATTTTTATTTTTGATCATTGCAGTTTTAAATTCTGGCCATTACTTTTAAAACCCAGCTTTGATGACTATAACCTTAGTAAAACCTCATAATCTGAGGTGTGGGCAGTGGTTCAAAGTTTATTGGGAAATACGGTATTGAATTTCTCAGAACAGAAAGAGCTCTTTCTCGTTGGCACCAAATACAGGCACTGAAACTCAAATTAACAAGAAAGCTTTCAAGGCAAACAGACCCATCTATTCTCACAGACCCAACTTCCTGTTTGCTTTGAACACTTGGCTTTGAAATCGGACCTATTTTCTTCAGGTTGTAAAGAAATACGGTACCACGTAAGTCCTGTTTAAGTACAGCTTGTCTCGGAAAATGTGCTTCCCAGGCTAGATCGCCTGAACGTGTGAGGAGATGACAGCCACGAAAGACAGGGGAGTAATACATTTCTCACTTGACAGCAGGCGGACGGACATCTCTGTAGCCCAGGCAGAACCCTGGGAAATGCTGGGCAGTCATGACTGCCGAAGCCTTTGGGATTCGTGCCAAGGGGCCAGGCGTGCCTGCTCCAGGCCACAATGACAACTTCATAGGCGACGCGGAGAGTGACAGATCGGCTGATGCTGCCGGCTTTGCACCGTGTGTGCTGGAAGGCACCAGTCAGCCACCACTCCGCACTTCTGCAGCCATCCGCAGCTCCAGCGGGTTTGGAAGACGCCTCCACACTCGCAGGGACAGTGCTCAGTGTCCTTGGGAGTGAAAACAATGTCTGCGGTCTCCCATCACAGGCAGGTGCTGAGGGCGTTACATCATTAATTTCCTGCTTTAAAAGGTCAAGTATCTAATTAATAGAGGGGTAAGAAGAGACAGTGAGCATTTACTGAGCAGCTGCGATGTGCCAGGAGCTTTCCTCCTGCAGCACGCACGGCCTTGCTGCATCTGGGCCGTTGGCTCCTCTTTCCCCTTCCTCCACGTGGTAAACATAAGCGAGTCTAAGGACGCCATCTGAGGTCACAGGGTTAGAGCTAGGATGACGTGGGGCCCCGTGGGGCGGGAAGAGGTCAAACCTTGCTGTGTGTACTGCTCAGTCGCCTTTCCGGGAAGGTGCACACTGTCTGTGGGAAACGGAAGGGAAGTTGTTTTAGGCAAAAGTGGCCCAAGGAAGTGTGTGCACTAGCCTCAGAGCTCCTTTCTAGGTAACAAGGGTGCAGCCTGAAACCCCAAACTGCTTCCCCGAGGAAGGTGCAGGCCATGCCCACGAGGTCTGAGAGCCATGTGAAGCAGAGCCTGGGCGCTTACACTGCTGGGACCAACCCCTAAAATCTCTGTGCTCCATGCAGAGAACTCTGAGGCTTCTGGGAAGAAAATTTTATCCCAAAGAGGTTGTTTGTGGCCTTATTAAAACCTCTAGGAAGGAGTACATGTTGGGAAAAATAAGAAATCGCTGGACCCAATGAGCTAAATGAGCGGCACTCAGATGTGTCTACGCCCAGCTTTCCCACTGTGGACGCTGAAAGCTTGCTGGTGACAAGAGCGACAGTGCAGAGGACGACGGTGACGACAGTCGTGAGGCCCAGCGGCTGGCGGAATGACGCCACGCGGTGGATGGGGATTCAGTCCTTGTGGAAGCAGGGTGAGCTCCCTGAGAGGGATGAGGTGGGAACTGAAGAAAGCTGGGCTTGTGGTGGAGACAGAGCCCGGGGTCGGACAGCCACAGCGAGGAAGCTCGTGGTTTGCCCCCGCCCCCAGGGTGACTGCGGGTTAGCCGTTCCTAAAGGACTGAGGCAGAGCTCCGCAGCCCACGCCCCTCTGTCCTGGGAGGGGCAGCTCACGGAGCCCTGTCCTCGCACAGGGAGGTCAGAGTGTTTCCTCTGACACAGCGCAGCCCAAGGCCCAGGAGGACCCAGGACTGGCTCCCTGGGAGCATTCCTGTCTTGGCTCAGCTCTTCTCCTCGCTTGCAAAGTTTTCCCCGGTCTCGCATAGCTGGCAGAGTCCCACTTACTTTTCTAGGCTTAGTCATCAACCCTCTTTTCATTCTTTCTCCGCGTAGTGAGACACTGTCCCCCCAGACCGTTTGACAAGCCAGAGCTGAGTTTGTCGCGTGCTGTGCTGACAGAGGTTGCACAGGGTCGGGGTGGGCGGCAGGGCAAAGCCAGACACCGAGGAGGTTTGGAGGTCTGGGGAGGGGGGGAGAAAAGACAGGTGTGTCTCCCACCTCTAGGTGGGCCCTGAAATGCCAGAGCTGGATTAGGGCTGGGGAGAGGCCCTGGTGTGAGTCGCAATTTGTGAACACCCGGGAGGCGGGAGGCGGGAGGTTCGAGGACAAGATCAGAGGTGACTGGGTCCAAAAACAATCAGTTTGATGTTATTTATTGAAAAGTTGATCGATTTTAAATGGATTTGCAAAAACGTCAGTTATTTGCAAAATTTACCTTACTGGGCAAGGTTCTTTTAGAAAAGCGGTCACGTTAGCGAGGACAGCGGGGAAGTCAAGTCCTTTGGGGGTGACAGGTGTGGGCACAGGTTTCGGCTCTCACCCTTCATAGAAAAGCAGCTTCTCCCGTGGTGGGGAACATGGCCGTGTTCGGATTCCATCACAGGCCTCACCGTCGCGGATGCTGGTGTGACTCTCTGCTCGTCCCCACGTGAGAGCCTCTTGCGGTCTGAGTCAGGGCTCCCAGACAATCTAACATACACACATCGAAAACGTCCACGTGTGGCCCTTGCCCCAGTAACAAGCTGTGTTACAGTTTGCAGAGAATGTCTTCCGGACCGCGCAACTGCGTGAATTCCCCGTCTTTCCTCCTCCCGCCCGTCCTCCTGCACTCGGAGAACCTGGGAGAGGAATGTGATGGATTTGCGCACAGGAAGAACTATGAAACTAAACCTCCATCTCGTCTTTAATGGTAAGCATTGGATATATGTTTCTGTGGGGTGGGTGGGGGGAGGTCAAAATCATCATAAAAAACATGGTGTAACTTAGATAACCTGCCGTGAGATGTTGGCAGCCTGCCTTTTTCTTCTCAATCAGTGCATGACTTTAAAGCCAGGTTACCTTTGTGGCTACAGTATAATGGTGCCTTCATTTTCTTGCTTAATCTTCCAGAGTCAATCAGAATTCAGCATCTGAGCTTTGCCACAGTAATTGCCTGGGAAGGAGCTCAGCCAAACTAATACGGGTCAGTCACTTGGTGAGTTTTCTACTGGGCTCAGAGTGGGCGCCAGGAAGGAAGAACGCAGAGCCCCCGCTTCGTTTTCCACTGCTGTGTTTGGACAGCACCGGGAAGCATCTTCCGGCTGCCTCTCGCCAACCCACAACCCCACGGAGCAGCGTGGTCTGCAGTTTTTCTACTGGAGTCGTCAGTGAGAGGATAAATGAAGGTGCGGAGTAGAGAGCTGAAATGACAGGGTTACAGTGGTGCCAGATAATAAGAATGCCAATAATGCGCCACGATAGATTCTCATTTGCATAACAGCCTTGCCAATGAAGCTCTTCCTATTCTCACTGGAAAAATTCAGAGGCAACAATCAATTCACCATTCCTGCCAGTTACTTGTCTGGGTCTCTTCTCCCGACAGAGGGTCTAGCTGACCGGATGGCAGGGGCATCTTTCGGGGGTGCAGAGTCCTGAGAAAGGGGGGGAAGGACACAGGGGCTGCGGGCCACAAAGCCCATTGCAGGTCAGAGGGGCAGCTCTAGTCTGAAGACAATGTCCACTGAGCAAAAGGGTGACCCTCAGACTTAGCAGGAGGCGGTGAAAATTCAGAAAAGGGCAAGGAGAGGTGGGCAGTACTGAGTTCGGAGTGAAAATAATAGCTAACAGTTCCTGAGCCCTCAGACCATTTGTCTTACAACAGGACATCAGGCAGCTTCGGAAGGGAAGGAATAAGGCCTCCACGACAGCCAGAAGGGGTCCGCCTCACCAAACTTCTGGCGGCAAAAAATAAGTCCCATTGATGTCACAGGATACTCTCTTGATAAGGTTTAAAAACAACTAAAACGAAACATATCGTTGACAGAGTATGTAGTTTGAAAGAAAAATAGATTTTCATATGAAAAGAAGCGGAGAAGCGACCCACGCATTGTTTAGGATGATGGTTACGAAGACAGGGAGGAGGTGGCGTCCGGAGGGTCTCGTGGGCTGAGGGGTTACCAGAAGTCCGTGACGTTATTATACACAAAGGCATGAAATAAGAGAGACCACTGCTCATACAAGTGAGGAGAGCGAGTCACGGACTAAGGACGATCACTCATTCCATCCAACCCTGAAACCTGAGGCGATGTGCCAC
The DNA here is from genome assembly GCF_014824575.4 of Sturnira hondurensis. Classification (NCBI taxonomy): domain Eukaryota; kingdom Metazoa; phylum Chordata; class Mammalia; order Chiroptera; family Phyllostomidae; genus Sturnira; species Sturnira hondurensis. The sequence continues at coordinate 4,337,903 of NW_028096783.1, read as the reverse complement.
ACTGCGCACGTGCACACAGACGCCCGCCGAAAGACGCACAGCGGACCCCTGGACACTGCAGGTCAGCGCTGGGCGCTCACCGTGGGCAGACATGGGGCTCAGCGCTTTGCACGTTATCTTGTTTAATGCCATGACCACTTTCTGAGGTAGATAACGTCATAAACCTCATTTTACACGAGGGTTAAAGGGAAACAGCAAAAGCTTCCTCTAAATATGCAACTTGACATATTGATTATTTTGAATTAAAGTTATTTAAGAAACAGCCACTGCGAGGAGGACACTCTGACCCTTCCTCGTCCCCTGAAAGCAGGAAATAAATCTGTCCTGGGAAAGGTACCCTCTCTGTGCCAGGAGATAAAGGGACGCCCCGATCACCAGACATGGAGGACTCAGAACTGAGAAGGCTGTGCCAGCAACCCGGTTACTTCCTCACTGACCTGCGACTCCAAACCCAAACCCCTTTGTCTTGTCAATTCTTCACACGTTGATTTTTTTTTTCGTCTAAAGGGCAAAAAAGCTGACTATTTTGGTCACTTCTTTAGTTTCATTTTTCTATGGGCTCCTGTACATACAAAATTCTATCTGTTTCTCTACTGTTCATCAAGCCAGCCTAAGAACCTAGAGGGAAGGAAGAGAAATGTTCCATTCCCCTTCGGGCGTTGGGCACAGAGAGCTCAAATCGCTTGCCTGAGGTCATACGAAGATCAGATGGTAAAGCTGGGATTGGAACTGAGCCCAGCAGCCATGCTCTATCCAATAAACGTTTGAGCTCAGTTTCTGCTTTCACCTTCGCTCTTCCTGGAGCCCCTCACTTCGGTTAGTACCTGCTGCCTCAGGACCCGGTATGTCACCCCGCACTGGTCAGTTGGCACGGACACACCTCCACTAGGGTGATGCCGCCAACCTGTGTTCCGTGCCTGGTGGAGTTGTGACGGACAGTCTTTGCACACCAGTGACCACTGGTCAACTGGACATGAGCACCCTGCTGACGGGAGGTCTGGTCGTGTCTAGTGGCTGTTTTATGAAGCTGTCTGAGGTCAAGAGCTTGGCCAAGGAGTGGGAAGTGCTGAGCTAGCCAGGCCTCGCCTTCTAGAGTTCAGATTGTGGAGGACAGAGAACACCAGCCCACTGATGGAGGATGGGCAACACGCAGGAAGAAGAGAGCCACTGTGAGAAACCTGGCAGGCCCTGGGACTCTAAGCTGGGTGAAGCCCTCTGCACGGGGACATGGGACAAATTGTAACCTGTGCTTCTTAGATGTGTGTGCATCCTGGTCTTGCCCAGTATATTAGTCGTCCTAGGGAGCACAGCAGAAGGCTGCGTAGGAGTAATTATGGATGAGATATGGTAAACTCCCTTTTTTTACAGAGTGAGCAGAAATGGTTGTAAGTGCACTTGCTTTTCTCGTATGAGAGATTTCCTCTTAGCAGCCCTTTCCTGGGACCTGACTTCGAGGCCAGAAGTGGGGCCTCCAGAGAGCCCAAGGAAGAAACCAGCCCGAGGAATAAAATTAAGTTGAAAACCTCCTCTGACATTTAAGAAAAGTCAACAACCATCTAAGTGATGAGAGAGACCAGAAATATAACAGGCTGAATGTCAATTTTAAAACTAGAGAGATAGCTGCTACTTTATCTCGCTGAGCAGGTGTTTCTGAGCAGTAAATAACTCACGGATGGGCTATTAAGCTTTAGTGCTTGTGATAACAGCAAGGAGTGTGTTACCACCCTTCTAAAAGTGCATAGATATAAAAACAAACAGCAGTTTCAGTATTCGTGCTTTGCACCATTTTCTTTCCACAGTTGTTTTGCCGCATTATCTCGTGCTATTATCTTGACCACAAGCCCCTGCTGCACGAAGCTGATTTGCGATCGTGGGCAGAACAACCTAATGTAATTAAGTATCTGGCAAGTGTACAACGATTATTACTACATAAAAAAGATTATCTCCTTGAATGAACACCCTCCAAACAAGGCACCGATTTCGCTGCTTGTAAAACAGGGGATGAGGTTTTAATTTTTTTTAGGAGGGGGAAGCATGTTTCCTTCTGCTTTTTAAATTTTATTCAAACTCATTTTTGTGAGGTTTTTTATTGAAATAGTGATTATGGTGCTTCAAAGTGACTTTAAAAAATATCCAGGAGAAAAAAAAAACCCATGAAGCAACGTAATTGGAAAAAGGTTAGATACGAAGAGACGTGCATTTTGAATCAACCAGATGAGCGTTATTACCTAATAATGAGGCTTTGTACTCCTATTACACTGGCTTTTGTATCAGAGCCTTTACAAACCAGGAGCTAATGAAGTCTCCTGCCTCCCCTGTGACTGAGGTCGCTGCTGTTGCTGTCTGATGAATGGAGAAAATAAGCCTCGGAGACCAGGTGAACTTGGCTTCTCCTCAGTTCAAACTGTTAATGTCATGGCTGGGAATGAAACTTAGAAACTTCAACTCCCAGGCTCTCTCACTTCTTTGTTTCCTGTTGCTGGAATGCCCGGGCTTTCCATTCCTTGCCAGGTACCTCGAGGTTGCCCATAGGGAGGTGGTGAGATGCGGTGGTGCCGGAGTTGGGAGCTGGATGTTTGCAGTTGAGACTAACTGCTCTGCGGAAGTGAGAAGCAGGGAAGGAGCCTGGCACAGCTGCTTGCAGGAGCCAACTCGAAACATCAGGGCCTCGCCAGCTGCTTGTTAAGTCTGAGGTAGCTTGAAATCAATCATAACGGGAATGCAGCAGGCCCTAAGATAATGTGGATTTGTTCAATGTCATTTGGGTATAACTGTTTATGAGAAATAAAAGTTGATTTCTGGCCGGGGCCACTGAGTGGAGTTTGCATGTTCCCCCCTGTTCTGCGTGGGTCTCCTCCAAGGGCCCCAGTTTTCCCCCACGTCCCAGGGACGCACTGGTGAGGTGAGTGGGTGTGTCTCAGCTGTCCCCATCGGAGTGGGTGTAGGCTCGGGTCTGAGTACCACCTGTGACTGAAGGGTGTCCTGTCCAAGGTGGGACCTGGCTCTTGCCCTGAGCTGCCTGCCACCTGAACTGGAATAAGTGGCTTGGGAAGAATTATCTGACTTGTTTCTATTCATCTTTCTTAAATGCATGTATAGCTCACACTAATTTCTCTTTTTAAATTATATTTTATTGATTGCGTTATTACAGTTGTCCTGCTTTCCCCCCTTTCGCTCCCCTCCACCCAGCACCCACCACTCCCTCAGGCACATTCATTTCAATGTTTAACATTCGAAGTTTTTTGAGTCTTTATTTAGAAGTTTAGTTATGCTTTTGTGACTAGAAATACGCCACTGGAGCCTAACTGTGTTTACTCAGCTTACGGTAAAACTGGTTTCCTTGTGTGACCCGACCTGATGGTCACATCAAGGTGCGGTTTCTAGGAACCCATCCCTGCTGTTCACTGAGGACTTGCTGAGGCAACACCCTGAAACCGGCAAACACGGAGGTCAGGGCTCCCTCACCCCCAGGCCAGTGCCCGGAGCACCAGTGAGGGCGAGCGAAGAGCGGTGTGTGTTCCAGGAGGTCCCATGCGTCCTTTACAACTGTTGTGTATCCTGCATGAAAAGGAGTGTCCAATAGCCATAAATCAGGAGGTGACACTGAAGTGAAGGCAGGAGAAACTCCTGGGAGTACAGTGAACGCAAGTTTGTGCCGTGTCCATTAAATTGGAGGTTGGGCCAGCGATTCCGCAACTGGGGAAAGCCGGTCCCAGAAAACAGGGAGTGCCTCTTACCGTCCTTCCCTGGGCGCTTCACCTTTATTTCTGGGTCCTCTGCCATCTCCTTTCCATCCCCACTGTTCATTCGTTAATCTATTCAGTAAGTTAGTGTTAATTCCTCCCTGAAGAAGTACTTTTATCTTAAATGGGAAGGCAGGAAGAAGAGGCCAAAACCAGTTAAGTATTATTATTGTATTAATTTTACAAAAAAGGAAACCGGTTCAGAGAGTTTACTGTCAAGTCTCTCTGTTCTGGACAGAGCCTGCTCTGCTAATGTTTGGACAGTAACCTTTACGTGGGCATCAAGGTATGAAGAAGGCCATTCTGGGGCCCGCTTGCCTTCAGGTTCTGTAGACGAATCGACACTGACTTAGGAGTCAGAGGACCTGGATTCCAGAATTCTTCTCTGCTGTTGTTTTATCTCCTGGAGGCTTTGTTTTCTTATGCAAATGAGGGTAATGTCATCTTTGTTTTCTTTATTTGTTTTGCTGAGGACTGAAGAGATAATGTATGGGAAAGCATTTTGGTTAACTCAGATGCAGAACCAATTCTGTTTTCTATTTGACTCATGCCCAAATCCTGTTTTTTCCCTACCATCTCCTTTTTCCCTGTGGTCTCCATCAACCTGGGAGATTAATTTCTACATCAAAGAAGGTGGTTTTTACAGCTGCTTCCTTAAAACTTGCTGAGATCCTTGAACTGACAAGGGGTGTTTTGTAACAGCGCTGAGTTATCATAGCCATGTCCAAATTTATGCCTGATCCCTGCAAAAGACACCTTGGCTCCTCAGAGCAGGCACTGGTCCATTATTCTTGCAGCTCTCCAGGCGTATAATGCACACACACCTAGACATGCAGGACACTCATTTAAGCTGAGATTGGAAACGGGGGCATAGACAAGACCAGCCATATGGCAGCGACTCAAGCAGCACCAATAGCAAAATTGTGCGTCATCCCTGGCTCCGCTGCTCTGCTCTTGTCGCTGAGAGAAAGGTCACCTCAGCAGCCTCAGTCTCACATTGCCCTGTCTCCCCCAACCCCTTGCTGCTCCACCCATACACTCGGAGCTTCTTAGCCCCATGTGCCTCCTCTCTCAAATTAGTCTCCGAGTCTAGTGGTCCCCTCACCCAAGAAACCAGTGGCCCCCTCACCCAAGGAGACCCTCCTACCCTACCCTGTGAGGGTCATTCTGCCACCTCGGCCTTCGCCTGCCCACTCTAAAGGAATGTGCCCCTCTCTCCCCACCCACTGGGAAAGATGATTCAGAAGGGACAGCCTGCAGTGGCAGAGGCCGATTCGGAAAGCACAGCAGGCTTACACTGGTGACAAACGCTGCCCTTGGGTTTGAACAGTGGCTTTGCTTCAAATTTGCCAAGAGATTTCGATTTAAACAATTCACGACTAGGCTATGCTGCATTCCGAGTCTGGAGCAAAGAGGGATGTGTTTATTAAGTTAAATATATTGAGTGTTTATTAAGTGCCAGGAACTCTCCTAAGTGAGTTAAAAGCATTATTTTATTTAATCCTTCTGTGAGGTAATTACTAATATGATTCCCATTTCATAGGGGAGGAAAGCAACGCATGGAGAGGCTAAGAAACTTGCCCAAGGGTACATCCTTAGTGAAATTGAAAGACTGGGATTTGAACTCTGGATGTCTGGATCAAGAATCTATCTTCTTAAACACTCCTTTACTTCTTCCAAAAGCGACTTTATACTTTATTTTCTGTCTGAATTGTAATTACAGGGTGGACTGTGATAGAATTCTAAGGAGGCCCCACGAGGTCCCTGCATGGATGCTCATCTCCTCTCTGTAAGCATAGGAGGGACCTGTGACCTGCTTCTAGCCAAAAGAATACAGCAAAGGTGCCGGGCTGTCTGTCAGTCCTGCGATGCCGTTATTTGTAAGCCTGGTCTTAGAAGACACGAGTGAGAGAGAGTCTGTTGCCAGCCTGAGGAAGCACAGGACCATGGAGAGGCACTGGCTATGGAGGGGGCCACACGGCAGGGAACCTGCCTGGGGCCCCTGGGATGCCATGACTGCAGCCTCCTAAGAGCCTCAGCTGGGCCCATCCAGCCGCGCTGGCCTTCCTAACCCACAGAGACGGTAAGATGCTAAGGGTGCGTTGTCTAAAGCTGGTCAATCTGTGGTAATTTGTTGTGCTGCTGTGAGAACTAACACAGGCGAAGAAGTTTGCCCGAGGTCACATCTTTGGTAAAGTTACACAGCTGGGGTTGAACCCAGTCCTCTGACACAACAGCCATAGCCTTAGCCACTTCTCCATTCTGCCTCCTTCAAAGGTGTTTTTATAGATGGTTTTCTCTGTTCAATATTGTAATTATTTCTTCAGGTTTCTAAGCTTTAGGAACTCATAGGCCATCACGTGCTTGACAGAACAGGCCTTAGAGCAGGCTTTTGATACTTTTCAAAAAGCTCTCCTCCTCTCTGACTTTCTTTCGTCATTGTTGACAACACTGCTGATGGCAGGGGCCCGGTTGGCAGCCCTTCCAGACCGGCCGGTGGACTCGCAGTATCTCCAGACATCTGTGGGTCTGCACGGGTCTGGCGTCTATACTTCCAACCCCCTATATTACATAACGCTACCCAGTAAGGAAATTAGATCTCTGAAAAAAGTCATAAAGATTTTTGATATCGGGAAATGTAGAATGGAAGAAGGATATTCAATACCCTTAGCTGTGGAAGCAAAGTAGAGAGACCAACCGTGAAAGAAAAGTGACCAGGGTAAAGGGCTATTTCTGCCCCCACATAGGATGGCAGACCCCTCGTGAAGATTGATCTCATGGTCCTCGCCCTTGAGTCCGGTCGGAATCGGTGACGTAGTTTTCAGGGCCCAATGCCAAATCAAAAGGCAGGGCCCCTTGTTTAAAAGATGGTGACCCCATGGCCCCTCTGAGCATGGGTCCACGTGACTGCACAGGACACCCACCCAGAAAGCCAGCCCTGGGTACAGTTCACATAAATTCTGAGCAATATTGGGGCTTGTGGTGTTATTATTAGATACCTACTCTTATTGTGATAACTCTTTTTTTCTCTCTGTGCTTCTTACCTACATATTCAAAATGATTTCAAGCTGATACTTAGTCTCTACCATATGTTGTCCATCACATCCCTTTGGCCCTTGGCTACACAGGGATGTTTAATTTGTGAGGTAGGGAAGGTTCTTGTCTCCTTGTTTTACAGATCAGAGAATTTAATAGTAAAAATGATCAAAGTCATATGGGAAATGTGATTCCCTCATCTCTGCATCTCCTTCTAATGGGACCATATAGCTAAGTGAGGGCAGATTGCTTTAACGTTCTTGCTTTAACTTTTTTGCCTCCACCCTCCACCCCAGCCCAATGTCCTAGTGTTACCCTCCAGGTGGTATCTTGGGACATACTGATTCTTTAAAAGATTGTTGAAATTTATTGGTAACTTCTAGGGAAGAGACTTTTGTGGGGATGAAGAGAGGGAGCAAAATTTTAAGTGAAAATGACTTTGTAGGAGGTGACTTGTTTCAGAGACAACCCAGGACTCCAGTTCAGGTCTTCTTCTCGCCAACCCTTGTTTCTCTCTCTCCTGTCCAGACCTGGGTGAAAAGATTGGGCATTGCTCCTGTCACAAGCCATGCCCTTAAGTTCTGCGACAGCTCCTTCTATGAACATCCCAACTATGTCATGTTATGTTATGAGGGGGACTAACCTTCCCCTATGTTATGAGGGGCATTTGGAGATTTGAGACATCGCAAATGCCCATAGAGGGCATTAAGTCTTTCCTATCCCTTCACATCACCTGAAGCCTGGCTGTGCTCAATCACCTAGCTGCCAAGGCAGGTGGTGATTCAACCTTGAAAGTGTTCCTTTCACAAGACTTTCACAAAATGACATTCCCTCCATCTATGGGTAGTGATCACTTGTGCATCAAACACCAAATAAATCAAAGGTGGTTTGCTGATCTCGTATTTCTTTCATTTTTTTTGCCCATTCAAAGCTCCATTTGAGGGAAACCAGAGAACAAAGTGGAGAAAGATAGAGAGGGCACTTGTAGAAGTAATTTGAATTCATATTAGTCATTTCTAACACGTGGTCAATTGGCATCTCATACTTTTGAAATTCTACCATCAAAGAGGATGCCTTCAAGATAAACTATAGGGACAATTAGATAAATTCTGCAATAGAAATCATCATTTCATTTTGTTTTGTTTGTATTTTAACCACGAGTATTTATTGATGGATTGGAGAATACGGCTTAAACAGCACAAGAAGAAGCAACTGTGGATTGGCATATTCCTGCTGGTCTCATTTGTTATTGATTCACCTGCTCACACCCAGACTGCCTTCAGTTTTCTTTAGTTCCTTCTAATTGTTCACTCCATGATCAGCATAGTCTATGGTCTTAGCTCTCCTCCTGTTTTCAAACCTATTTGGACAAGTATTTGATTTCTTCACATGTTGCATAATTACAGTCATTGTGTGGTGAAGTCCATTTCTGAAGTGTTAAATTATTGGAATAACTTAAGCCAAGCTATTTCTTTCTGGAAGAGGAGAATCGAGGTACTGCAGTTTTAGGATAACCTGGCACTCTCCAGCAGGTCCGCAGCCGGGACTCACGGCTTCTGATTGTGCAGCCTCCACCCTTTCTGCACACCGAGCAACCCCTTTCTCTGCCGGGTCATGTATTACGTGCTGCTAGCTGTGACCTCCGACAGTTTTTCTTCCACAGTTGCCCTTAGTCCTAAGATATATCATCTTTCCGCAGTTGTGCCCAATGGACTTCAAAGGCCATCGTTACACCTGAGTCTTACTTCTTGGATTCATCTTCTTTCTCTTTCCTTTGTCAGCTTCTTCTTTTTGTGGCTGTGGGTATACAGTAGTGTTCGTGCATGCTAACTAGTTCCAGTTCATTTATTCCTTCTCAACGTTTTATCTTCATTGATATTCCACCATTAATATTACAAAAATTTTTGCCTGAACACTTTCTAAGTATTTAAGACTCAGCATCTTTAAAATATCATTAAAAAGCCCTTCTTTCCTCCCATTCCAACCAACCTCTTCTGGCCTCTGCTTTACAGTGAACCTCTATCCTCAGTTGCTGAGCACTGATGATAATCCCTATTCTAGAATCTGTCTTATTTTCCCTATAGTTTACCTCAAAAGCATCCTCCTTCATGGTAGGCTTCCAAAAGATGAGACACCAGTTCACCATGGGTTAGAAATGACTCTTAGTATAAATTAAAATGAGGTCTGCAAGTGCCCAGGCTATCTCCATTTTGTTCTCCCCTTTCCCTCGAATGGAAGCTTTGAATGAGAAAGAAACTGCGAAAGAAATATGAGATCAGGAAACTATATTTGATTTATTGGTATTTGATGCACAAATGATCGCAACCCATAGATGGAAGGAATGTCATCTTGTGAAAGGAACACATTTCTGTCACTGCTCTCTCCCTCCTAGCTGAGCTCTGGGACTTTGAGGGACTTAGCCCCACAATTGTATCATTTCATAATGTTTAATAATATCCCAAGGTAGATCCGCTAGGTCAGATGAATGGCTGTCCCTAGTCAAGGCTGGTAATGTTTACCTGTGATGAGGCTCTGTACCCTGGGAAAGGGAGAGGGGAGGAGACATTTCCAGAGCTGCCATCTGTCTGTCTGATACCTGAAAGAGTAAGGTTTAGGAATCAGAGGGGAAGTTGAAATCAAGGGCCAATGGCCATTGAAACACCATACTGACTGCCAGAGACTTGCATGTGGAAGCATATTAACGACAAATGAGAGCAGCAGGGTGTGTCATTTGCTGGATGGTGTGTCGGAAAGCTGTTCAGAGGTAGCTAATAGACACTATGCGAACCTCAGTTGGTGGTGTCTCTAAACTGTCTTGTCTTTAGTTTCCCTATCATTTTATATAAGCCAAGTTCTTAACTCACTCTTCCTTTTTTTCCTTTAATTTTCTACCCTACTTCTTTTATTCCTTCTGCATAAACCTCATCCAGTAAGTCAGTGAAGTGCAGTTAGGCATATCTGTGCTGGAACCTAATTGGCCAGAATGCTGATGTGTCCACGGCTTTACTCAGTTGGGATGAAACAGGCCAGAGGTTGATTCTATAGGTTGTGGGGTGTGTGTGTGTGTGTGTGTTGCAGGATTGGCTGCAAGCCTTTGATAACAAATAGAATAATACTGTTTATATTCACATGGGGAAAGACTTGACGATCAGAAATGAGTTCTTCACAGCATAATTACAGCTTGCTCTGGTGAACAATGAAGATACAATCAGTGCACCTATTTGTCCTTCTGGATTCCAGCTGCTAAAGCAATTTCTTTTTCACAGAACTTACGATTTTGCGGTTCTTGTGAAAATCCACCGTTTCTCTCCTGAAATCCTGTGAGATGGAGCTCGCCAGAGGAAACGCTGTGAAAACAGCCTCGTTCCTGCATCTCCGTGAAATTAGGCAGATCGCATTTCCAGCGCTGCTCTCCTGATTGCATGTTTGTTTAAAATGACAGTTGATGTTGTGTATCTCTTTCATTAGGGAGGCTCAGCGATCTTGACATTATTAACTAACTGCAGCACTTGCTGCATATAAACACTAATCCACAGAGACATCTCAGATGGTACTTGAAGAAAAATAGGGCTCTTGGAACCTGAGACACCAACAGAAGGATCTTGGCCATATTTGCAATTTGGCAGGTGTATTATTAGCCATTCATAAGTAAAAGCCATTTTCTATGCAGCCTAAACACCAAGATTCAGAGGGCAAACATTCACATCTGGGTTCAAACACTTGAAGTGGCTGAATCAAGTGGAGGGGAAACTGGGGACTTGTGGAGGAGAGAGGGCTGGTTGGTTTTCTTGTCTCTTGTTCTTTGAGCCCTGGCTGCATAAGCACCTGATACTGGAAAATGAATCACACACAGACAGAAACGATCATTTGTTTTGTAGACATTTTGAATTGTATAGCACACTGAAGACTTGATTCTAAATGGTCAGAATTTGGTGGGCTGGTGAACCTGTATAGAATTTTGGTGTTTAGGATTCTCATCAGGTGTTTAATTTAGAGTCTATGTAGCCTGTTGCCCCCTGGGGATTTGTCCCCTTTGATACTTCCGGCACCCTCTGTGAGAGGCTTTTGTGATGGGGCAAAGTGGTGATGCTCACTTCTCCTCATCAGACTCATCTGTGGTGCTCCCTTCTGGACTGAGTGCTTGCCTCCTCGTGTCCTCTGCCTTGCTGCCTGGGAGGAAATCCCCACAAGGCCTTCGCTCCTGCCCATTTCCTGCCTTGTCATCTCCCTGCTCAGCTGTTACCTAGCCCATCCCATTCAGTTTCTGGCCTTGGTCTGGGTTCAGGTCTACACACATCTCCCTATCTCCCCAGCCCTCAACTCTGGCCACCTGTCCTTTCGTAGGGCTTCCCAGAGAAGCTCACAAGCATGTTGCATTCTTCAATACTTGATCCAGAATTAACTGTTGACCTCCTGTGGTCCATGGTGGTTCCGTGCAGGTCTGTTTCTGATAAAGACATCGGACTCTCAGTCCCATTCCTATGTCTGGAATGGTACCAATGGTAGGACAATAATGATTCTTGTTGGAAGACAATTGGGGTAAAGGAGTAAAGTTATGCTTAGGTTTATCTAAAAGGGGGAATAATCTTGGAATCTTAAAATTATTGCTTTCACCCTCCTTACTCTTCTTTTCCTCTTCCCCACAGAAATCATTAATTTACCTTGTTGATATTTCAGAAGAAGAAATGGGAGGGCGGGGAGGATGTTTTTGCCCAAATAAGGGCTCTTGAAACCACTGTACACCACGTGGGGCAGTGGAAAGTCTATTGTAGATGAATAAACTCTATAATTGCCTTGACCACCTTTGGTGGTTTGAATGCACACTTCACTAAACTCTCAAAATGCCAGTTCAAAGCCAGCATGAGACTAAGAAAGCTCAGTTTTAGAGAACTTGCATTATATTATTAGTTCATCCTGGAAATAGTAATATCCATATCCATAGAAAAGGATTTTCTTTTTTTTTGGTTTGCCCAGGAAAATTCCAATTTACATCCAAAGTCCTGAGACAATTATTCATAGCACCTCCTTTTATTTTCAGAAATATTCTGATTTAGATAAATTATGTGGTCTTCTTACCCATAGGTTCCTTGGTGCCTTTGATGGCTTTAAACCCCACATGAACCCAGTTGCGGGAGTGACAGGCAAGAGCAACAGTCAAAACTTAAGGTAAATGATTTTTATGATCAAATGAAGAATGGTTTGGAAAGTAAGTTTGGAAAGAGAACAAGTTAAAAAAAAACAGGAATATATAACCAAACCAAATACTAGAGATAGAGGAGAAGCAACACAAACTAGGACGTTCCGAGGAAGTACAACTCGGGAATCCCCCAGAGGTGAGAGTGAGGAGGGAAAGATCCTTTCATGGCCACTGCTCTTGGGTGGAAAGAGAATGATCTTTGTCTCTTCAGGTTTGGGAGGTTGGAGTGTTTATTAATCAGGATCCTTTGACCTTTCTTCCTAGACCCTTGTCCCTTCTGTTCTCTCAAGGGTCTGTGTGGCTAAAGGGTCAACCAGGCCCCTTTTCAGTGAAAGTGATGACATGTTCTTCTTGTTTTCCAAAGTACTCTTGTGGGAATTGTCAATTTCTTGAACAGGAGAGTCAGACTGGTGTTTGATCAGACAGGGGAAACCCACCATCTGTCATCGGCCCTTTGTCCTTCTGGAAAATTACTGAACTGCAGTATATCAAAACTATACACAAACAAAAATCAATCGCCTGAGATTCCAGCTCTGACCACAAAGTCAATGAGAATGACAAGGATAAATTTGTTTTTCCTTTAAATGCTTTTAGAACACAAATGGAATGGAACTCAAACATGGAGGTATGTCTAGAGGGGCATCTGAAGATTCAGGATAAAGAAGAAACAAGAGGATCCAAAGGAGAAAGTATGGTCAAGGAAAGGAGAAGAAATAGATATAATAGAAATTAACAACAATAACAGCAACAACAAAAAAACCCTACGAACTCTCCTTCCCTGAAATATTATATAAGCTACCTTTTTAAGAGAGAGATGAGAGAGAGAGAAACATTGATTTGTTTCACCTATTTATACACTCATTGGCTGCTTTTTGTATGTGCCCTGACAGGGGATCAAACCCACAACCTTGGCGTATTTGGATGATGCTCTAACCAAGTGAGCTGCTCCCTGGCCAGGGCCTTCACCTGTAACTCAAGGGTAGAACAGAATAAAGAGGCAATTGCTAATAGCTCTGTTATACTTGCCAGAAGGTCGTAAATGAGCAGATTAAAGCCCTGTAGGACAGAGTGCAGAATCAGCACATGTTGGCAAGGTAATAATGATGATGTTAATGTTAAAAATAGTGGTAGTACCTAATTCTTATTAAGCTCTTAAGATGTATCTGGTATTTTTGAAGTGTATTGTGTTTGTTTATTTACTTAATTTTAACAACTATTTGGTGGCATAGATCCTATTATTATTTTTTCTTAAAAAATGAGGAAACAGGCACAGAATGGCTAAGTTAATTGTGCAAGTCAGGTAAGGTATGAATGGAAGATCTCAGATTTAGGACAATTGATTGGGAGTGGAAATGAAAGGAAGTTTCTGATAACATCCAAGATTCAAAGCATGAAGTGAGGAACATTGTAGAAATTTTCCAGAGGCTGAATATAGAAAAAAGGCACCTCAATCACACATGTATATTCAGGAAAGAAACCAAAATCCACAATAGTGAGTGAAGAGAATGGTCACTAGATATGTCCTTTAGGTAGGTTTATAATTAATTCAGTCTATTCCCTTAACATTCATTATATAGGCTGGGGGCAAAAGTAGGTTTATAGTTGTGAGTCTACAAGCACGGTTTATTCTTGTATTATTGTTTATTAATTTTTGTGTTATTTTCAGTATGAACAACTGTAAACCTACTTTATCCCCACCCTGTATATGTGATAACTGAACTTGTTACATTATAATTGTAACATTTTTATAAGCATGCTTGCCTGATTTTTCAGCATGGGCCTTGCAGATGCGGAGGATAGGTCAGACAACAATATTTTATGAAAATAATTATCTGGAGAAATTTGTGAAAGACAACATAAAGGACAGGAACTCATGGAGAAGGATGTGTGTCTCACAGGTAGGAGGGCATTCATCCAAGCTCTGACTGCAGAGTGAGCCCAAGGTACCAAATTATAGGAAAATTATTTGAAGTTAAGCTTCTCACTCTTTTCCTAGTTTTTTTACTATCTTAGTGTATTACTAGTAAAGCAATTCTAAAGTATCTCTTCTCTCAAGAAGCTTATAATCTACCTGGGGAAACTAGATTTGTATAAAATGTATGTGGTAATATTCAGCCCAGGTAGACTACAGACTTTGTGAAGTCAAGGACTGTATTATTTCAAGTTAAAGGAAATCCATCTAAAGGTGGTTTGACTGAGAAGACGTTTAAGCAAAAGGCAAAGCTAGGGTGTGGGCACGTTGATTAATTTGCTGCTTTAAAGGCCTGTCTGAGCTTCAGAATCCACTTCTCTATGATTTTCTGGGTTTTCCCCTACTGACTGCAAGATGGCTGCTGCAATTCCAGGAATCACAGACAACGAGGGTGCAGAGTCCAAAAAGAAATATTTGCATTTTTGTTTCTTTTTTAAGAATGTGAGAGCTTCCAAAAATTTTCTCAACATTCCCAACCTTCATCAATCATAGACCAAAATTGACTCATGTGCCCAGAATGGACCCATAACTTGGCAAAGCAGAATGAAGTTTCCGGGACTGGCTTAGACCAGCAGGCCTCAAACTGGCTGGTGGACAGGCGAGGCTCTCCAGGATCCTTTCAGAAGGTTAGCAAAATCAAACTATTTTTGTAATAGTACTAAAGTACTATTGGTCTTTTAAACTGTGCAGGCGCCTGCAGTTCCAGGGCAGAGCAATGGTGGGTGAAACCACGGGCGCCCCAGCGTGAACTAAAGGGAAGACGCAGGCTGCACAGGAGCCGCTGCGCTCTCCACTTGCCATGAGCTCGTTGTGAAGAAAAGTGCCAGTTTCCCTTAAAAGTGTCCTGATGAAGCAGTCAAAATGACTAATTTCATTAAATTTCAGCCCTTAAATACTTCCTAAAGATATGCCGTGCGGCACGATGGGACATGCCTATGAAGACCGCCTGCTGCGCTCTGAAGCACAGCAGTCGTCGGCAGGCGTCAACAGAGGTGGCCATCTGAGCAGAAACCCGGAGAATCACAGAAGGGCGTCTTCGTGGGGGAGAACGACAGGCTGTGGTTATCCGGGCTGGCGGACTCGGCAGAAATGTTCCCTCAAATGAAACGTCACTTCAAACAACAACAACAAACTGGCAGTGTTTGTTGCCAGTGATAAAATGAAAGTTAGAGTTTTGTAAAAGCCCCTATCTGCTACCATCAGCTTGACAGTTTCCCAATATGTAAAGATGTTGTTGATGAAATTAGAGGTGATCCTAACACAGGCTTGTTTTTTAAAAAATATTCTAGGGTGAAATAAGCCAACACTTGGAAGGTCTGCATAATTTACTGAACCAGAATTTTCCAAATGAGCAAAGCATGTTGTTAATAAAACTCTACATGGGTAAATGACCCACTCAAAGAACAAGATGAATCAATGGCTTTCAGTGCAATAAAACTTGGTTTAAGTCCCAATAAACCTGGCTTAGGATTCTACATTGCAACTAAGCTCGAAGAAACCACCACTTACAGGTTTTAGAATATCAAAGAAGAATATCCACAATCATCTGAAGAGCAAACACGCCTCTCTTTTTAAAATTATATACCCGTGTAATTAAAAGCTAAATTTCCTCCATGTACTTCAACCAAAACAAATATGACAACAGATTGAATGTAGAAGCAGACACAGAAACGCAGCTGTGTTCTATTAAAGCCACACATTAAAGACATTTACAAAAGTGTAAACCAATGCCACTTGTCTCACCAAATTGTTTTGGAACATGGAGTTTTTTTTTCATTAAAAACTGTTATTTTTTCAAAAAAACTGTATGTTATTTATGTTAGTGTATACTGATTTATTATTGCTCTCTTAGAGCACATTTATAAACAAATATTTAAAAGTTTCTCAATTTGAAATTCTATTATAGTAAATAGATATAATCCACATAAACAAAACCCTTTGAGGTCCTCAATTATGCTGAAGAGTATAAACAGATCCTGAGACTGAAAAGTTTGGGAAATTGTGGTTTAGAGAAACACAATTCATCCCCGGGTTTGGAAGAGACCCAGTCTGCAAAGGAAGCATAAGGCTACCTAGTGGAGTCCTGGACCAGGGAGGAACAGATGGAGGCTGGGTGGTCTCCCAGTGTTTGCCACAGGGCTCAGGTCACCTGAGAAATGGAAAGAGGAAGTATCAGTGACTCTATCAAGGAGAGAAGGCCACGGCTCAAGGGAGGAGACAAAGCCTGTAGATAATTCCTTTCCCTTGCCCTCTTCAACCCTCTTTTATTTTAGAAAAAAAAAAAAAGATTCAAACAGTGTATTAGGCAAGGAGGGGATGCAACAGGGCAGGGTGGGTGGAGATATAGTATAGAAAAAATGAGTAGGATATACTGCCCAAATCATTTTGTCTTAGCTTAATTTATTGACATTGAATAGTTTCCCATTTTTTCTGGATTTATAGGTACATGCACAGATACACACACACAATTTTGAAATATGTGTATCTATTTTCATAAAAGCAGCTTTCCAGGGGTCTTAACAGATATATCCTACAGCCCCAAATACTGTATACTATAAAAAAATGTTTAAGAAAAACCTCAGAGGAAAAGTGTTGCTTTGTTTTAATAGTGCGTTTTTATCTTTAGAAGGAAGTTCTGCTGAAAAGGGGGAGAGGAGAAAAGAAAGATTAAATTGTGTCCTGTATTATGAAGCCAGATATAGACAAAGATAAAACTATTTGAATTTTTTTTAAAGACATGAACCCCCTGATTGGGCAACCAGAGCTCATGGAGTGGACAGGATAGGGTTCGGCTGAAGCAAGTCTGAGTTTCCACATTAACAGCAATAAATGAGCAAAGCGATGACTGAAACTACATGAAGACACCATAGATTCTTGAGGCTCTTTCCTGATACTGCCACCTCTGACTCCTCGTCATCTGCTGTGCCTGCTTTAACCTCCCCCTGTGTAAATGGTTTGACTTCTCTGTATCCTGGACTAGACCACAAGCTAATAGCAACACTTATCGCTGGTACATATCCTTGGACTTTATTTTTCTAAGCTTATGCTTAAGCTTATGTTTTATATGTATTGGGACCTAAATACACCTCTAGGGACACGTGTTAGGACATGGAGCTATTTTATACTCCTGAAGGAACACAGGTAGGTGGACACAGCCCAGGTACGCCTGGAGCGCAGCCAGGCGGTAAGGGTCCAGAGGAGACTGGAGGCCTGGTTTGGAAGTGACTTACTGGGCTGTCACTCTGGGCTCTTTGGTCACTTGTAACCATCTTATCTCTGCCTCTTTCCTCCCTGACTCTGAGATTCTCTGTTTCTTCTCCTGTTGCCTCTGATTATCCTTTAATCCCAAAGGACTTTTCTTCCACTTCTCTAAGCCCCTGGCTATGCAATCTACTTTCCCACCTTGCTCCTGGTTGTTACTCTCTTGCTCTTGCATGTGAGGCTACCTCGATCTGAAATGTTCTTTCCGGATTTTCCATCTGGCAAACACCTACTCATCCCTTAAGACCCAATTCCAAAGTTCTGTGAAGTTTTCCTTGGTTCCTCAAGGGAGAATTAATTATTTCCTGCCCCCACTATAGCTTTGTATTCATGCCTATATTACAGCCCTTCTTATAACGGGTCAAGCTTTGCTGTTTCCACGTGTTCCTGGACCATGCTGGAAATTCCCTGGGGGCAGAGACTCTGTCTTGCTAATCAACATGCAAGCAGCACCTAGCAGGGGAGTGGCACCTGCTACGTGTCCCACAAACCCTCAGATCCTTAGGATTCAGTGAAGGAGCGAGAGTAGCGCCTCAGGTCTGAGTCTCTGAGCCGCTCGCTTGTCTAATCAAGTCTTCACTTTCTACGCAGTTCACCCCTCCTGCTCATTTTCCTCTTTTTTACCCCTACTCTTCATACCTTCAACCAGAGCTTACGCTTTTCATCTGGTGTTCTGGGAGCTCCCTTCTCACCCAGGATCCAGCTCCTGAGAAGTTACTGCCAGTTAGAATCCATAGGCATTGTCATTTCCCATAGTTTTCACAATGCAGTGTTCCATCCACACTAGATAGTTAGACATCTGGGTATACTAGATGGAAGGTGTTTTCAAACAATGAATCCATTGATCTATTAACTAGTGGGTATCAAGCCCCTGCGCCATGCCTAGCATTAGTGATATGGGGCAGAGGATGAGGGGACAGAGAAAGAACTAAGTTCCCTTTATTTGTATGGAATTGCCAACGTTTGATTCTACAAAAGCATCTGAGTTGCTTAGTGGACATATATTGCGCAGGCAGGGACCAGGGAAGGGTGAATGGACCAGGATGGCTAAGGGAGGAAACAATGTGCGGTCGGGTCATTAGGGGCCAAAATGCAGAGCTGGTCCTAAAGGGAATGCAGGTAATGAGGGTGTGTTACTGCTCTCTGACACACCCAGTTGCTGGCGGAGCAAACAGAAAATGTTTGGTCGGACTGACGTGATCCTGGTGGGGAATGTGCGCTATGGCTTGAGGGGAGCCAGGCTGCAATGGAGTTGGGCCAGGTCATAGGGGACAGTTAAGAATAAACCTTGAGATATCATTTGATTTGGATATTTTATGTTTTAAAAGATGCTGCCAATTTCACAAAGTTGTGTTTGGTACAGGTTAGACTGAAAATGTTCCAGGCTCCTTTGCTCAAAAAGCTCTTTTTTTCATGCGGGGGTATTAATTAGCAATGAAGATATGTTAGATTTACTAATTTCCTCCTAAGGATATTTCTTCTAAAGATTGCCTGGCTTCCCAATAAAGAGAGATTGTGAATAAGCTCCTTGCCCTGCTTAAAATTTTGGTGGTGTCTTTGGGAGCATGTTCCGGCTCTGCTCAGGGCCTGCAAAATGCACACTTAGCACTCTCTTCTTGGGTGAGATGTTGAGATGTTGAGCTTCCCAAGTCAAAAATGTCCTGTGTGCAAAGTGCTATTTCATCATCGGAACTCTGGCTCTGAGGCTTGCAGTGCTCAGGACTGCATCTCAGAAATTCACTCTCCCCAGTGTCTCCTGCAGATACAAGCAGTGGTCTGCAGTACGTTACCTGAGACCATGGGGACAAACTTGTGGACCTAAAAACAAACAAACAAACACCCAGGCAAAAAGCTGTTGTATCACAGCAGAGGGTGGTACCATGTTGAACATTTTTTATGTAAACCCAGATCATGTTCTGAAAGGAAAAACTGAGCTCACAGCTTTTTAAAGTTTTTATTTACTTTATTTTTAGACAGAGGGGAAGGAAGAGAGGAAGAAAGAGAAAGAAACGTCATCTCATGGTTGCCTTTCACGTGTCCCCTACTGGAGACCTGGCCTGCAACCCAAGCATGTGCCCTGACTGGGAATTGAACCAGTGACCCTTTGGTTCAGGGCCGGCACTGAATCCACTGAGCCACACCAGCCAGGGCTGAGCTCACAGCTTTTAATGTACTATGTAATATAACCAACATTGATGTCATTATTTTTATTTAAATTTCAAGTTAAAGCAAGCATCTGGGGTGTCCAACCCACAGCCCATAATAGCTATGTGGCCCACCACAAAATCATAAATGTACTTAAATCCTTTTTTTTTTTTTGCTCATCCATCTTCGTTAGTGTTTGTGTATTTAATGTGTGGCCCAAGACAACTCTTCTTCTTCCAGTGTGGCCCAGAGACGCCAAGAGGTTGGACACCGCTGTTGGAGCAGCCTCGCGAAAGGGAGGGTGGTGTCAGATTTTTCTCTCTATGCTGAATCAACCCCAGGAGAGGGACTTGGAAGTGNCACAGCCCATAATAGCTATGTGGCCCACCACAAAATCATAAATGTACTTAAATCCTTTTTTTTTTGCTCATCCATCTTCGTTAGTGTTTGTGTATTTAATGTGTGGCCCAAGACAACTCTTCTTCTTCCAGTGTGGCCCAGAGACGCCAAGAGGTTGGACACCGCTGTTGGAGCAGCCTCGCGAAAGGGAGGGTGGTGTCAGATTTTTCTCTCTATGCTGAATCAACCCCAGGAGAGGGACTTGGAAGTGGGGTGATGAAGGACAGTGCAGGGTTTGAAGTTTTGTCTTGTAGACCTATGGCTAGTGCTTCCTTTTATTTTTAAAGGTTCCCTGTTTGGACAATACAATGAAATCCACAAAACATGTGATCGCCTGAATGAGGCAACCTCTGAGGCCAAGGGCAGAGCCTGGGGCGGGGTGTCTGGGTACTGGCGGGGGCCTGGGGCTATGCACACTGCTGACTGCAGGCCCTGGAGGTGGCCTATGGACCACTCCAGCCACAAAATGTTTCTCAGCAAAGTCCTTGTTGTGAGCACTGATTTCCACTTTAGGAAAAGTGTTTGTTTCCAAAGAGAAAAAGAGAAGCTGAGCTTGAATTGGGCTTTACGAGTGTATGCTTTGCCTGCCACCATCTCTTCTCTCTTCTGGTAAGAGAGAGGTGGCATGTTTTAGTCACTGAAAATTCAGGTGACCACAGGAAGGAGTGAAATGTAGGCGGATACTCAGAGTGTCTGTTTGGTGTGCGGCTGCCTCCTCTCCGTTTCCTGTGGAACAAAACTGGCTGTGAAATGTCGGTGTGGGAAGGCATGGCCGCGCCTCTGCTCCCAACTCCTCCCGGGGGCTTAGCGCCTGGCAGAGCAATCCTATCAGTTCTGCCAGCGATTCCCCTGCTGTCAATAGGGGTTATCATATCAATAGACCCACAAATAATTGCCTCTACCAAGTACTCCATTTCCCTGAGAAGTTAATCCCTAAGGGGGGAGAAAAGAGCTAATGAACCACATCAGAACGCAGAGCAGAAGGAAAATCTCTCCTAGGAAGGTCAAAGCAGCACGTGCCTCTCCATGAGATGATAAGGCAACAGAGTATGGACTTGGAGAGAATTGTTAGCTGAAACAAGACGGAGGAAGTAGGGGAAAAAGAAGGAAAGGACAGAATCTGCTTTTTAGCCTGTGTGCCTCCTAAAGTGAATGATCAAAAGTAAATTACAGACTTGCAAATGGGTGGTTAACGACTGAGACAATATGACTGCAGAGAGGAGCTCATCAAAACACACTGGGCGAGAGCAGGAGAGGGAAGGACAGAATACAAATGACACTCTATAAAGCTGGAGCATCAAAGCAGACGGCCCCCGGCAGAGCGCCAGGGTCATTCCCCACACCTGTCGGGGCAAGGGGAGGACGAGCAGAAGCTTCTTTCAAAGGCGGAGGAGATGAAGAGGCTGTGTGCATGGAGGAAAATAATAACAGAAGCACGAAGGAGAGGAGGGAGGACGACAGTGGTACAAAGTGCAAGTTCCTTGGGAAGCTGATGGAAACTGCCCTTTCTTCCAAGGAGGGTGGGACTTCAGTGAACTGTGTGGCCTGGGGAGGGGAGGAGAGGCTGTGGAGGACGATGTATTCTTTGCAGCCATTCACTGCCACTCCCTGAGCTGTAGAGGTCAGAGCCTGGGGTGAGGCTGGGTCAGGGAGCCCCAGATTCACTCATGACTCATGTGTGAAGCCCCCTCAGTCCTTCAGCTGCTGCTTATTCCATGGGGGCTTCCAAAAGCTGAAGGACTCAGGCTCTGGGAGTGTGTCAGAGGGAAGGAGGTGCCACGTGGGACTGTGCCACCACAGTGGAATGGGGAGTTCCAGGAAGACCACCACCCAGTAACATCTCCACTAACCTCGGGAAGGATGGGGGACCAGAGGCGAACCGTGAGGGCTGGCGGCTCTAAGGAAGACAGATGCTGCTGCATGCCGCAAAGTCATACACGTTCGCTGGAGCGTGGTTAATTTCAAAACAAGTGATTTTGAAGCTCTAGGATGTGACGGGCAGTATGAAGGTGCTGAGAATGCATGAATGGTTATTTATAACTGTCCTCTGTATTTAAGAGGCTTGTCGGACAGCAGGGGAGACGGATTTACAAATAAATGTTTGCAAGAATAATTGCAAAAAAGAGAAAAGCTAGCTGAGTGCCGCAGTCCGGCCGCAGCAGGGTCCAGGGGTCCCTCGAGGTGAGGATAGGCGTCGGCGATGGGTAACAGGCAACTACGCAGCTCAAAGGCAGGTGAAGCACTGTTCCGTTTATTGCAAGTACAAGCAGATTTTTTATATTTTCATTAACATTGACAGGTGCATAGTATAATCAGTTGAACAGAAAAAATCAATATAAAGGCAATTAGGAGAAATACGAAAATTCCCATAGTTTCAACAAAAGTTATTTTGACCATAGATATATATCCCTATTCAAGGTAAAGGAGGGACTGTTATTCTAACAACTTTAAACATTCAGGGGCTATTTCATTAGAGGGGATCTGCCTCGGGACTTACTTAAGGGGGCTGCCTTGGGTGTTCCAGGCCCCCTACTAGCTGATATCATCATATCCTACAGCTGCTTAATCAGGTCACGGAAGGAGGTGTTATTTTGGGGAAAGGCCAAGGTGATATTGTTCTCAGCCTGACTTAGTTGCTGTTCAGCTCTGAGAATGGTCAGCATTTCTAAGAGATTCCAAATTATCAGAAAAGGAGAGGTTAGAACACCAAGAGACAGCAAGACTAAGATCAGCACCACATATCCATTCATGCCACGTCCGCCAGGCCGGAACACGCTTCTTTGAAGTCGTCCTCCCCATGCTCGGACTTTGTCAGACAGCACGGTTGGCGCTGGGACTGGACGTGGCAGCTGAGCACTGTGAGAGGCTTCACAGAGCAGGTGACATAAGACCCTTGTCTTAAAATGCCAGATGAGGAGAGTGGGGAAAGGGCGCCACGCCAGAAAGAGGATACAGAGGCGAGAAAAGAGCACAATGTCTTTAGAAAGTGGTGAGGAGCTCAGTGTGGCTTGAGAGCAGTAGATGAATGTGGGAGGTGAATCTGGAAAATTCGGCTGAGCATAGGTGGGGGAGGATCTTCAAGTCATGCGGGGGAGATGAAGTTTTGTTCTACAGAGGAGCCACCGGAGGTTCCTGAGTAGCAGAATGGCATGATGGGACCTGTGGTTGGAAAGCCCTCCCTGGCAGCTAGGTGGAGGGTGCACACACACATAGATGCCTGGGGACATCTGTGCTGTGGTCATTGGGTACATCTGCTGTGCCAGGGGCCCACCTGCTAATACACAGGGACAAGGCCCAGCAGGCAGCAGCATGGCAGGGGCAGAATTGGCAGGTTAGCTAGCAAAGGGTATTAGATTTCTCTGTCCCACACAGAGGAAGAGCCACCTGCTCCACACAGATCTGAGCCAAGGCACACAGTAGGCTGCTTTCCAACCTGCCCTTGAGGCTTAGGTGGTAAATGTTCAGCTCAAGGGACGTAAAGTGCAGAGCACAAGAGGGGTGAGGCAACCCAAAGACCTAGCACTGGCATCTGCCCGGGAATTACCTTAAGAAGCCAAGAAACCAAGCAGCTTCCCAGTAGGTTTGATTTCTGATAAATTAGCAAAGACAATGAAGGTGGTCTCTTCACTCCCCTTATCACTTAAGTATGGCATTTGCCCTGGTTTTAATTTCAATTTGTTGACATTTGCAAAGCCTTTTGGGACTGGAATGCTCTTACTCTTCCCTTAGCCTTGTGTTCAGTTGAATCCCTTGGTTCCTCAGGGGACAGCCAATGTGTCACTTCCTCAGAAGAGCCTTTCCCAACTTTATCGACTGGCTTCCATCCTCCTGTGTCGTGTCTCCCTACCACCTCTTTCTTCAGCAACAGCCCCGTTTCAGGTCCTCACCGTCTCCCCTTCTTCCTGTATCAATGCCTATCTGTGCCAGGATATATTCTCCCGAGACCTGAGGACCCGTTAAATGACTGACAAAAGCCATAAATAAATGCATTCGAAATTTAATGTCAGGACTGAATATAGCTAAGCATATTACTTTTCTGGTGTAAGCTAATGGGAATGGACAATTCTTTGAATTTCAGGCATTTATTACTGGTTAATGAGGGCTCTCACCCCCTGATAGAAAGGGTTACCTGCTCCACAGGGGGGAGAATGGAGATATTTTGACTTGGAGGATCTTCCTCAACATTGTACAAGTCCCGTATACACTATGTAAGTCCACGCCATGTCCCTACAGACCCTCTTACCTCTGAGAGCTCTACCACCTCCAAGGCATTGGCTAGAACATATGCCCCCATTCCTCAGTGGACAGAAATTTGGAGAGGGCTCCAATCTCCCCTTCCTCCTAGCAAACAGGATTGTGTTAGAAATGGTGACACACACAATTGTAAAGAATACATTTCCCAGCCGCCTTTGCACAGGGAAGTGGACGTGTGACAGTTGTGGCCAGTAAGGTATCAGCGGAAGTCACCGGGTGGGGCTTCCAGGAAAACTGTGTAAGGGGATGAGACTTAGATGGCACATACACTCTGTGTACTTCCCTCAACCTCGAACTAGGGTCTGACGACTAGAGCTGGAGCAGCAACCTTGCAGTCACGAGGCAAAGACCAAGCAAACTGCAGAGACCTTAGCTTTGACAGGGTTGAGCAATACCCCAACTATCTAGATCTGGATTTCTCAGTAAGAAAAATAAACCCTGGTTTTGTTTAAACTACAGCATGCAGCACTACTCAGTTCTGAACTGACATCCTCCTCTCGTTTTGCAGTTGGCCCAGTAAGTGAGTTGGCCAATACTTGCTGCTGAGGGCCCACTATGTGTGAAACCATTTTGCCTAGGAGACCTCTGCCCTTGAGTGATAGGAGCAGCAATAAGTAGCTGCACCTGCCTTAGTGGGCCTTCAAGGCCCTGCCAGACCAAGCCCCTGACCCCCTCTCTGTCTCTTCCTCTTACCCTGCCCCAGTCAGTGTCCAGCCCCACTGGTCAAATGTGTGGGACATGCATTTTCCAGGGACAGGACCTGCTTTGCGCTCATTATTCTTCCTGCTTAATGCTCCTCCCTCCCTCTCCATCCCCCCCCACCCCAACTCTGCAAAAGGCTTCCCAAATGTAAATGCAACCTGACACTTAAAACAAGCCCTTCCCTCTTCCCCTCATCATTCCTTATTTCAATACATTTTTTGTTTGTTTTGTTCATAGCACTATTATGATTTGAAACCGTTTTATTATTTTCTGACTTGTACACTTTTGGTCCATTTCTCTCTCTCTCCCTGCAATCTGCTCCCCACCTCTTCACCCCATTGGAAGCCTGCAGGCAGGGCCACCCCTTCCTTACTCAGCATTTTATTCTTAGTCCCCGAGGAGCGGAGCGAGGAGCGCATCTTGCAGAGGGTGACAGACACACAGAAGTGCTCAGTCAGCAGAGCCCAGCCTTATTATGAGTGGATTTCCCTGATCATTGAGATTTATTTGTGACCCCCAAATCAATACCATCATGCTTTTGCAGTCATTCCCAGACATGTGCAAAGTGAAAAATTGGAGTCACTCCACATGTGTGTTCCCAGGTGAGCTGAAACAAGGTAATGCTCTGCCTTCTTGTTTCAGCTCTCGTGCTTAGCAATGTCCCTTTGGTGGTTTGTTTCATGCTTGTTCACATTTCTGTCGGTGATTTTGCTGTTTAAGTGGTCCTCGTTTCAAGTGTGGTGCTGCAGCGCTAAGGGACCCTGACAGCCAGGAGGTGGCCAGGTGCCATACATAGAAATACATGTGTCAGAATAGCTTTGTTCAGACATGACTTACAGTGTTCTGGGCTGTGAGTTTCATGCTCATGGATCAACAATATATGCTAAAGATGTCTGTGAGTGTCCATAAGATTCTGTGCAGATGGGTTGGTAAAAATCTTGTGAAGAAAGCCTTGTAGGAACCGAATCCTGTGCTTCCCCTAGGGGTGTGGGTTGGGTGTTCTCTCGGTGTTTGTGGTGATTTTACAGAACACCCCTATCTCAAATAACCAGGATAGACTGTGTTTGTTGATACACATCAGCGTTTGTGCAGGGTGTGGTGGGGGCACAGGGGGGAGAGGGCATCCTCGGCATCACAGCCAGCGGGTAGTCAGACCAAGTTACCGTATTTTGCCTTTTCTAATGTGTACTTTTCTGCCCAAATTTTGGAGGGAAAAATAAGGGTGTGTATTATATACACATGGGTAGTACTAACTCCCATGTATAATGCGGATTATACATGGCAATCGGCACTAAACTGTGGGTGCGCATTATACACAGCGAAATACATAATTCTGCTCACACGTTGGCAGTTCCTGAGGTCGTTTGCTGTGGGTGGAGGGAGGCTTCTTATTCTTCTGCAGGACTGCAGTGAGATGCCCCAGGGCCCACAAGGGCCCCTGGGGTGGTGATGTGTTTGAAAAGGGAGCTCACGGCCAGCCCCTCTCTGTGCCTGCCTGTGTCAGGTGATTACAGAGAAGAAGAATGACAAGAGAAAATGAAAAGGAAATGGGCTGACAGCCTGCAGAGTGGTATTTCAACTCCAACACAAAACATGCCGTAGTAATTATAGAGTAACCTTCATTTAAATGCAAATAAGCCTGTAATTAAGATAAGGGACCTACCATTTGCCAGCGTTTTCGTTGTTTCTTTTTATTTTTTAAATTTGGGGGGTGGTGACAATTACGGCTTTCGGAGACTTCTCTGCTTATTGATGAGCAGTCATTACGTTTATGGATTGTGTTGTGACTGCAATGTTTGGATAACTGCAGAATAGAAATTAGTGTCACTTACTTTCAGCTGCCCCCAGCAAAAGAAAAAAGATGGGTACCGTGCATAATGTTGACATAAGCAAAACTTCCCAAGTGGCAGCGCCTGGACGACATCATGACATCATGTAATGTGCTGTCCCTGATCACCAGGGGCCTGAGACAAAAGCCTCGAGTTTCCTCCAGTTACAGTGGGAAACGAACAGCTTCCTTGATGAACAGCTTCCTTGATGACTTCCAGCGGAGCTGCTGAGCCCTGGAAAAGCCTCTACAGTTGCACCCAGTACTTCTCCTTGGTAGAAAATGGGCAGAACCAAGATGCAAATTTTGGACGTTTTCTCAATAGGATTTTCAGAGAGGGAATACGTTGACCTGGCCATGGTCTACAGGTTAGTTAGTGACACAGGACAAATCTGTTAACCTCTTTTGCTAAGTTAATATTGATGGTTTCACTTACTGCCTGCTATTGACTCTGGCTGACTATTACTCTGGAATAGGAAAAGTCAGACCCGCCCCCCCCCCCCCCCCCCCCCCCCCCCCCCACACCCCCCGCCCCCCCCCCCCGCCAGCACAGCTCCCTAGCCCCCAGCACTAGGTTCTGCCATCCAGAATCCCTTTCCTTCCTGAGAAGGCAAATGAGAAANATTGATTTCTCCCCTCCCCTCCCCTCCCCTCCCCTCCCCTCCCCTCCCCTCCCCTCCTCTTCTGCCTGTACTAGTGCCAGAACTGTTGTAGATGCTTGGAGGAGTGGTGAGCACACGCACATCGACCTGAAACAGCTTCAAAGCACGGTGCCCACCTCCGCGGGCTCACCTGGTTGCTCTTTCAGGGGGCCTGATCCAACCACTCCAGCCAGCCCCTGTTGCCATCTTCCTTGATGGGTGACTCATCTCAGGACGGAAACCTTTGCAGCTGGAAAGCATTGGAAGCAGAGGGTTTCAGAGCATCTGAAAGGTCCAGCAAGTTCACTTTATTCTTTTAATCAGCAAGGGGATGGTTTTAATAGTTCATTAGCCTCCACTTAATTAGAAAAAACTTTTCCCCCCCTAAAATATACAGACCTCAAAGTAGAACTTGCTAAGAAGCGGTTATTCTCCAGGGGGTTGTTGGGCAGACTGAGTGCTATGCCACATCCTTCAGAATGAGGTCAGGTAACTGCCTTTCTTAGTTTTCTTTAAATTGTGTTTTGAAAGGATACAGTATATTTCTAGGCCCCTTTGATGAGTTGGAGAAGTTTGGGACAATCACATGAGCAAAGACAAATTTCAGGCGTCATACCTAGCAAAACTGACTGCTCACACAGGTCTCTTGCCCCCCATTCTAACTTGTCCTCTGCCACTTTTCTGCTCAACACCAAGAAGATTTTTTAAAAAGATTTAATTTATTTATGTTTAGAGGAGAAGGGAAGGGAAGAGGAAGAGAAGTATCAATGTATGGTTGCCTCTTGTGCATCCCCTGCTGGGAACTGGCCTGCAACCAAGGCATGTGCTCTGACTGGGAATTGAACCTGTGAGCCCAGGTTTGCAGGCCCACACTCAAACCACTGAGCTACACCAGCCAGGGCAACACCAAGGAGATTTTACAAATAACCACGTGCTTTAAATGAGCACATCTTGCCTAAAAGGTGTTTCTATAGCTTTCTGTGCTCTTTCCTTCCCTTGGTTAGGTGTTAGAATCTGCTTGTCTGGCTATTGGCGTTTCCTAAGGGAACCTAAGACGTCCTAGACAGTTTATATGCTGCTACCTAGGACTGGAATGTGTTTGATAGATTAACTGAGGAACCTACAAAACGTTAATGTCTTTTTTTTAAGTATCTAACTTTGTATCCTTTGGGGTGATTGCTAACTTCAAAAGCCATTTCAAGGTTCAATAAACTAATGGAGGTGAGACGGGCTAGCAGAGCATTCTGATTCCTGTCCTCACCATTCGTTATCACCCTCACCGTGAACTTGCTAGCAGTTCTGCGTTGCCCACAGATAGTGGACACTGACCCGTCGTTTTTGCTCAAATGACGCCTCCTCTGTGAAGCCCTTTCTAAGGGATCCTAAGACCAGTAGGATTAATTAGGTATTCCTCCTTCCATGGTCTGTAACATAGGCACCTCCTCTCCTCTGCCAGAAATGCTATGTGAATGGTAGAGTTACTCCATATTTTCTGAGGTAGAAAACAGATCTTCAAATTGTTGACCATGGTCATTTGGGGAATCACATGCAGCTTCTCCCCTGAGGGTAGAAGCTGGGGCGTGCGCTGCCAGGCTTCCCTCGATACTGGAAGAAGTCATCTTTTCGTTGTATTCGTGTTGCTTCGAGGCAGATCTCACCTGTAGTTCTTGGGAAGCCTCGATCTGGGGGAAACAATCTAAATTCAGACTTAGACTTAATCTATTTCAGACTTAGGTATTCCCTTTCACAATTAAATAACTCTTTCTTTATATGTATTTGTGGAGAGAATATTGTGAAGTTAATGGATCTTTTGTTCCTGTAGTTAGAGCCAGAGAGTTGAGAATGGTAGCCTGGACTCCATGGTAGCTGGACACGTTGGAGGGACTCCTGGCCTGGTGATCAGTGAGCCCCAGTCACATGCCGAAAGGTTGACAAAAGAGACTGCTATGGAGGGCCTTGTCAGTGGGCTCTGGGAGAGTTACATTCATAATTTAATTCTCTTTTAATTTCTTAGTTCCATTTTCCCCTAAATTGCAGACATGTTTTTAAACTAGTACGATTCTTACTGAGCTGTGCTCAGAGCCACAGTGGAGATATTCACGGTGACACTCTGGAGGAACCAAGGGCAGGAGGGCTGTGGCAGAATCGAGGGGCAGCTCCGGGAGATCTGAGGTAATGGGCAGAAAACCCGAAGCGATGACTTGGAGAGAAAGCTGATGAACAGGCACGAATAGATTTGAGCAAGGTTCAGGTCCTCCTTCTCAGGAAGGGACTAGATCTCTTGCAGTTATGCAGATGGGGGCTCCATATAATAGTTCAGTTCTGTAATTTGCCATCTAAATGAACAATAAACCCACCTGCCCCTGGGAGGTCTTCTCGGAGTGAGAACTGACTCATTCCTCCTCTTCTTTGGCTTCTAACCAGTTAGAGTTGGATCCCAGGATCCACGTGGAGATCAAAATACAGCACTCGCTTTATTACTGGTACGTTAAATACCGGAAGCTGTAGAATCCTGGTGTGGGCCTGAACCACCAAGCTGAGCAGGATGAAGTCGAGATGAACATAAAAGTCATTTTCAGATAACTCTAACAGATACTGTGATACTGTGAATACATTCTAGGGTTTGTTGCATGCATTAGGATTATTGGAAAACATTCAATTCAGCCACAGAATAGTAAAAAAAAATTTTTTTTGCCACTCAGGTTCATGGGCCCTGAATTCTATCTTTGGACTCCTGAGGAGTCTGTATGCTGCAGATTAGGTAGTTCTTCATTAGAAAGAAAATGATCAAGGAAAACATCAACAAGAATTTTTTAGGGATTTAATAGGCTGCAAAGGCCTTGGTACCTTGACTACCCTTCAGATGAGCCTCCACAGCAGATTCAAGTCAGCGAAGGTGGAGAAAGGTGTCTTTCTGGCCTCAGGTGCCCCATGCCACCCCTCGCTCTGATTCAGATCTGCCCTGACTTGGCTTTTCTCTCCTCACTAGCTCTCTGTGCCCTCAGCAGCCTCTGACAGTCTGCCCCCATTCTGAATACACATCGTTCCTAAGCAAGAAGAGCTCCTTTGGTTTCCCATAACCCTCTCCTGAAGAGAGAGCAAAACAAGCACACATGAAACAGTGGGTGTCTTTCCAGATGCAGGCAAATTTGTCTCTTTCTGGGACATTTTATTTTCACTTACGACAGCAAGGTAGACTTGGGCAGCAAGCCTCCGCGATGGCTCGTTAGGGGTGGGAGAGGGAGCACCTGCAACCATCAGGGCTCTGGCCCGAGGCCTGCTGCAGGAAAGAGCCTGGGGAAAGGGGTGCAGTCAGAGAAGCGCCCGGCTGCTAGGGTGAGCTTTTTAGTGACCTGCCTGACAAACGCACTGGAGAAGAAACCCCCTCTGTGACTTGGTTGTTGTCTTTGTTATATCAGCTGTATCTGAACAGGCCAAGGACTGTGAATGCCATCAGGAACTATTTAGCTGATGGCCTACTATGTTCCAGGCACTGTACAGGGTGCTGTGTTGGCTACAACAACAACTTCAATGATAAAGAACAGTAAACATCAGTTTATCCCTACCTCCCACTACAGATGGTTAATTTTACCTGTCAATGTGGCTACATCACGATGTCCAGATGTAGTCAAACATTATTCTGGATGTTCCTGTGAAGGGTGTTTTTTTTTTTTTGGAGGGGGGTGAGATTAATATTTAAATTGATGGCCTTTGAGTAAAGCAGCACATTGACGTCCCTAATGTGGGTGGGCCACATCCAATCAGTTGAAGGCATACAGAACAAAGTCTGACTTCCCCCAAGCAAGAGGGATTCTGCCAGCAGACAGATTTGGGTGCAATGCAGACTCTCCTGCAGGTCTGCACCCCGCCAGCCCACCCTGCGGATTTTGGACTGGGCAGTCTCCACTGTTATGGGTGTCGTTTAAGTAAAATAAATGTTTTTCTTTTCTTTTTTTACACCTTACCCTGTATCTTTTATTTATTTTTTTCTTTTCTTTTTTAAATTAAATTTAATGTTTTAAATTTAATTATTGTTCAAGTACAGTTTTCCATCCCCCACTCCCATCGCAGCCCATCCCGCTGTGCTCCCCACCTCCCTCCCATTCCCACCCCCCTTAGTTGTTCTCCGTGTGTCCTTTATACTAGTTTCTGTGAATCCTTCCCCTTTTCCCCTGAAATTCTCTCCCCTCTTTCCTCTGGTCCCTGTCAGCCTGTTCTGAATTTCAGTGTCTTTGGTCATATTTTGCTTGCTTGTTTGTTTTGTTGTTTAAGTTCCTGTTAAAGGTGAGATCATGTGGTATTAAGTAAAATAAATGTTTTTCCACACACACACACACACACACACGATTGCTCCTGTTTCTCTGGCAAACCCTGACTAATAGAGATATTTTATTCCAGTTTCTTTCAAGTGATTTGCTACTTTTGGGCACGTTTCCCCCTGGGGAAAGTTACCTATGACCAGGTTCTTCCATACCAGCATCACTCTCTGGTTTCTTAGGGACCTGGTGGAGAAATTAAGCTTCTCATGTATCTTTAACAACAGCCTTGGATTTCTGCAAGGAGTATTCAAACATATAGGAGGGGGTAAAGAGTGATTTTTCTCACCCAATAATAAAATTGTTTTCAGCCCTTGCTACAGAGAAGGGGCTAAATCCCCATATGTCTAGTCCAGGGTTTAGAAGAAATAGAGTCCAACTGCATGGGCTTTGGTTCTGCTGGTTTCCTGCTCTTCCTACTTCACACACGCCACCCAGGGGTGCTCACCCTAACCCCTGACGTCAACAACCAGGGTCGTGCTATCGATAGTTATGACCCAGACCAGTGTGAGTCCCGGGTTCATACAGCCAAGGGTCTTTTTCGTGTCCTCTTGGATGTCCAGTGGGACTCTTAATCTCAGTGTACTCAAATCTAAGTACATCATCTTGCAGCACATTCTAAACCTGTCCCCTGTCTGTGCTCTCTGTACCAGTGGCTGTGCCTCTCTGCTCACCCAGTTGTACAGACCAGACACCTGGGCTTAGTAATGCAGCTCAGACCCTCCCTTTCATCCTTCCTTTTCAGCCATTCGGGTGCGGTTCCTTACCTATTTAGAACTGGATTATTATGGTGGTCTCTTCTCAGGTATCCCCTTTCTCTTTCACTTTGGCACTGCTTAACCCGATGTTCTTTTCAATATGCAAATAGTCTAGCCCTTTAGAATTTTATCAATTCCAGGATAATGTTCAAATCTTTCAGCATGGTATATTATCTATTGCTATATAACAAGTAGTCCCCAAATGAAGGGGCTTAACCCAATACATATTTACTATGTCATACTGTTTCTGAGAATCGGGATGCTGAGAATGGCTTGGCGGGCTGGTTCTGGCCCAGGGTCTCTCATTAGGTTGCAGCCAAGCTGTGGCCCACGCTGGAGTCTCTGAAGGGCTGGGAGATCCACTTCCGAGCTCACTCGTATGACACTTGGCTTCAGTTTCTGAGCACGTGGGTCTCTCGTCTGGAACATGCTTTCCCCTAAGTGAGTGATCCGAGAGAGGGAGAGGGAATTCAAGATGAAAGCCTCTGTGTTTTACAGCCTAGTTCAGATGTGGCACACCATCACTTCTGCCGCGTGTCCCTGGTCACACAGACCAACCCTGGCAGAATGCAGGAGGAGACCGCCACACGTCTGGAGACCAGTGCATAGGGTTCCTTGTGGGCTGTCTGGCGGACAGACTTCCACCTATGGCATGCAGCAACTTTCAAAGACCTTGCTTTTGTTCACTTCTCCAGCTTCTTTTTCTATTGTGCTGTATCAGTCTCCCTCATCACTGGTAACTACAGTTGACCTCGAACAACACAGGTCTGAACTGTGCACGTCTACTTCTACATGGATTTTTTTCAAGAAATATATTGGATTTTTTTTTGAGATTTGCAGCAGTTGGGAAAAAACTCAGGCAAACCTTTAGATTTTTCTTTAACAACTTTTTCTTTTCTCCGGCTTACTTTATTGTAAGAATACAGTATATAATACACACACCGTATAAAATATGTGTTAGTTGACTGTTCATGTTTGGCAGCTCTGGTCAGCAGCAGGCCATTAGGAAAGTTTTGGGGAGTCAGAAGTTAAATGTGGAGTTTGACTGTGTGGGTGGTCAGTGTCTCTGGTCTCTGTGTTGTGCCAAGGCCAAAGGTACCTCCTCACTCTGGCTTTTGGCCAAACTGAACCTCCAATGCACCATGTCTTCAAGACTCCTTGCCATTATACACTGTTCCCTCTGCCTGAAAAATCCCTTTAACCCTCTTTGTTTTTCTTGGATAATCCTGTCTTGCTTTTTATGACTTCCTATGGCCAAAGGGCCTCCCATGATTTCTCTTCCCCCCAACTCTGTGTCTTTCTCTGTGCTTTCCACACCCCACATTCACCTCTCTCATGCCGCCTTAAATTCCACTGTAGTCATTGGTTTATGAGTCTCCCACAGTCTATTATGGTGGCTCCAGATTCAGAGACAGGTGACTTTTTCATCACTCATCTTATTCCTAACGTCACTCAAAATGCTAGACACAGGAAGAGTTGAATAAACATGTGTTAAATGAACAAATCAATGAATGCATAGTTTGCTGCAGAATATGAATTTTAGAAAAAAAATGCAAGCTCTTCTGATAAATTTTATTATATTGCACAATTTTGTTGGTCAGGAATGTTGGAAGACTCCTCCTCACAGTTCTTCTGCTGCATGGTCACTGAAGGAAGTCCCTCAGTGACACTGGATGCGTGTACGCCTATCTGGAAAGCTAAAGATGGGGTCACTCTGTGACTGGCACCTTGTTGGCCATGGCTAGAAGACTGGACTCAGCTGGGAGCTCCTACATGTGGTCTCACCTGATAGCAGCTCAGGGTAGTTAAGTTTCTTACCTGACAGCTAAGGGTTCCAAAAGAGGTAGCTAGAAGCTGCATGGCTTCTTCTGACTTAGCCTTGGAGGCATCACTTACACTGTATATTATTGGTCCAGCAAGTTAGAGGCCAGCCTGTGTCCAAAGAGAGGAGATGAGAAGGTCGTGAGCAGCAGGTGACATGGCTCGCTGGGGAGTAACTTTGGAGATCAGCTTCTACAGCTAACTATACTCAACTATTGCCATGTTTTACCCATGCTAAGTTTCTCTACTATTATTCTGAAAGTGTGATTTTTAGATGTTTCCATCCTTTACTATTATTCTGAAAGTGTGATTTTCAGATGTTTCCATCCTACCATTATAAATAAGAAGGAGAAATGACAGTTTACTGTTACATACTTAGGTGGATGCGTAGCTGGATGAAAAGCTTGCCCATAGAATGTTCACTGTGAAATACACGTCAGCCTTAAATGTAGTCTGTGCAATCATGGCCAACGGCTCAGTCCTGCATAGTCCAACATTTCAGCTGATAGTTTGATGAAGATTCTGAACTTCAGTGGAATTTCTCCCCTAAGGGTGTTTTGGGACGCATAGAGTTACTCTGGACTCTTGCAATGACATTCAAATGTTGTCACTAACACTTAATCGTATCCTTCAATACACGTGATAGTCCCATACCACAAGGAATTATCCTATCCAAAATTTTATTAGCGATCCAGTGGAGGAACACTGAATCGCTGAAGATAATCCTCCCACGCTGCTGGTTGTCACAACCTAATGTGATTATAATAGGAAAGAACTGGCTCAGTTGCAGATCAGGTGAAAGAAAAACCATAGAGATTTTAGTTGGATTCAAGCTTAGTAAGAGCCAAAAATTACTGTTATCTTAAGCTGTATTAATAGAAACTTCAGTCCACTTTATTCAGTTAGGTGTTCTTGCAGTTTATTAGAAAATGGAATTAGGATAAATACAGGAGGACTTTTTTAACAATTAAAAGAACTCATGAAAAATGGGGTGTTCTGGCTTGTGGGACAGTAACCCCACTTAGGAGTGTCCCTGTGGAGAGCGGAGCGCTGTGGGCCATTTTAAATGAACTGAGTGTCATGGAGGGGACCCTGAAGGCTGTGTTGCCTCCAAGTTCCCCTTCGTTACTTCAGTGCCTGAGAGCTCCGTCCTGAAACACCCATGGGAAGCGCCTCTCCACACTTCTAAACCCGTGCCTCAGCTCGTAATTCCTCTCTCTAGCTCTGAAACCCCAAATAAGTTCCTTAAGTTATCTACACTTTTATTTCTTTAATCTTAAAATAGGAAACCCTAGTGCCTGATGTATTCTTCTAACTAGATAACTATAATAAACTAATTACATAATAGTTGTAAACTGTAAAGTACATGAAAATATTAGAGACGATTTTCTACAAAGGCTGTGGGCAGCCCATGTGCATTCCTGGAACTGTCTTATGGCCGAGAAAAATGTTTTAACACTTTTAAAAGGCCATGTGAATGACTTGTGATTGTTTTCCTTTTTCTGATAAGGTGTGAAGGTCTCTAATAGCTGTCAACAAAGTGTCATGTGCAGTGATTTAAGTAGCACTCACAGCTCTCTTATTGGTTGGCCTTTATTTGGTCCAACACAGAGGACAACTTTTGAACAAGGGAGATGACAAGAAAGGGTGAAGGGGAGATAGGCTGGGTAAGCTTTTACTTAAATGATGTCATGGTGGGGGAGGAAATGCCATCATTATTATCTTCAAAAAACAAATGTGTGTTGGCCACTAGTGTCTTTGAGATGGTTCCATGTGTAGTGGGATAGTTCAAATTTCCTGCTTGTTGCAAGGAATTATCAGAAGGGAGAAAGAACACATGGATTTAAACTAACTTTTGTTGGTGTTGTTTTTCAGAGAGCCAAGTGAGCCAAATCAGCCTCAACAAGCCCCTCTAAATTATAAGTAGAAAACCAAATTATTGTTCATTGAGTGTTCAATTAAATTATTGCAGCAAACATGCATGATTCAGGTTGAATTTATGGTACACTAATGTTGCATTTTTATGAGTTCTGTGTACACTTTACAGCACATTGGGGTCTCTTGGATAACAAGAGCATATACAACACACGTGTGCCTGCTTTATGTGAGTGGGAGCACGATTTTACTATTTTCAATGATTATAAAAGTGTATTGTCATATTTCTTCCCTTTTATCATATTGTGGGTGAGGCCTGTGATTCAGGTGATGCCAAATGCCTGACGCGGTGCGCAGTTCCCAGCTACAGCAGCTTCCTACAGGAAAAGGGACGTTTGGTTTGTAACAATCTAGTACGAGGTTTCTGGAATGCTGTTACGACACAAGGGAACCGCATGCATGTTTTGGTAGAGGTAGATTGCTGTTTTTTTCCATTTGTTTTTTAAGGACAAAGATAATAGTTCTTCATGGCAGAACTGCTTCCCGTGGAAGTGGAAGTGACCATTGACCTCTCAGTGAACATGCTGCGTGTGGGTCTCCAGTGGCATTCCATTCAGAGCCATTCTTTCCTGCACCCTGAGGCAGATGTTCCCACATCAAGAAATTTTCAAACACTCCTTCCAAGTCCGACCCTGCACAATGGAGAGAATCCCGAGGTCCGAGAGCTCCTGGAAGGGCTTGCCCTGGCCCACAGAGCTGGTAAATGCAGGCAGATCTCATTAAAGTCCACAGTGGCTTTTGTGATTTGCACTCCTTCTTATTATTGTGGGGCAATTGTTGCTGAAGCAAGCAGGAGGCACCATTATTCATCTGATGCTGAGTCCCTGATGTGGACACCCTCTCCCCCACTTTCCTCTGTCCAGGTGTTCTGATTGTCATCCGTCGTCTTCCAGCACATCAGGTCAAGTGTGGGAAAGTCCTGCAGCCTCTGCAAAGCAAAGGAAAATGCCATTCGAGGTGCCAGAGGGAAAATCGATGTGATGGATTTCCTTACCTCTAAGGTGTGCCTCTCGTGATGATTACCCCCTTATTCTCTGACCCTGCTGGGCCCAGACATCCCGCACCCAGACTAACCGGCTCCTACACACCTATTTATGTGCCGTCAGCCAATATCCTGCAGCAGCAGCGGCAGCAACCTTGATTTGTTTTCCTCTTTTACAGCTCTGTTGCTGGAAGAGGTGGTTGGAACATTTAATTTGGCATTAAATTCTATTCTGGGGCATCGTCCCCTGTGGCAAAGGTGATGTGGATGGTTTGCATTTATGATTTTGCTCAGTTCAACTCATTTTTATGCCCAGGGAAGAGTTTCTGCTCAAGCTCTTTTTTTTTTTTTTGCTTCTCTTGCAGTTTTATTTCTGATTTCACATAGACGATGTCACACAGTGAGGCAGCCCGCTTTCCCTTTGTACTCAGACTGCCGCTTTTCCATCAGAAGTGTTGGCGACAGCCTTGTTTCTGCATTTACCTGCGGAACAGATGCTGCATTTGGCTTCTGAGTGCTCGTTTTGTTCTTGAGAGTGGTGGTCTGTGTCGGGGACAGACCTGATGGGGCCCGCCTGCAGGCCAGGGGGCGGACTCGCCTCAGCTCTTCTTTCCTTGGGCGTTTCTGCCTCTGATTCTTCATGCCCCTGGTGCCGTGGAGGGGCTACTACTTCCCTTCCTCTTCTCTGCCTTCAGGTCACCTTCAGTAGGCTCGACAGCCGACTTGTTCGGGGTATTAGTGCTCCTGGAAATTATTATCACTTCTCCCAAGCTGGGGTCTCATAAAGCCTCCCTGCTCTGCTGAGTCATTGCCGTTCCCCAGACTTGCCCACAGCCCCCACCCCTCACGACCCCACAGCATTCCTAGTCGCTGTTTCTCTGATCAGAAGTGCCCTCTGCCCTCTATTTCTTTTTAAGGTTGCCTGTGCTTCCAAACCCTTCTTCTACAAACAGTAAAAAAATTGCCCCAGATTTTCTTCTCCCACCCCAGCATTGACCACACTAGTCCCCTCATCTTTCATCTGGCTTCTGTCTCGTCTCTTCTTTCACAGTGTGTCCCTGGCCAAGAGCGGCCTGTGTATGGACACAGGAGTCACAAGGGAAGAAAACCAAGGCCAGGTGAAGAGGAAAACTGAGGCGAGGCAACTTCTTGAGAAAACCTGGGCCTTGCCCCCCATTTCTTGCCCCTTCAGAGGACTTGATCACTGATATTTAGGATGGTACTTGTCCCTGGCACCCAGCCTTTGTTTCTGAAGAAGTTTTGTTCCACATGTTCATGAGACATGTTAAAAAAGAGAAAACAGGCCTGGCCGGGTGGCTCAGTTGGTTGAATCATCATCCCATGCACTGAAAGTTTTCAGGTTCAGTTCCCAGTCAGGGCACTTAACACGGTTGTGGGCTCAGTCTCTGGCTGGGGTGTGTACTGGGAGGCAGCCGATTGATGTTTCTCTCTCTCATCAGTGTTTCTCTCTCTCTCTCTCTCAAGTCAATAAACATATTCTTGGGGGAGAATAAAAGAAAAGAGAGACAATAGGATCAAAATGGAATCAGTTGCTCAGCCTCACACCCGTAAACTAAGACTTAATACTTAACCCAACTGTGGTCTTGGGCTCTCCAGAAATGTAACCTGTCCCAGTCAACCTGAAATTCCTGCTCAGCACTAGTGAGACCATCAGCCCCATAGGCCCCTTCTTTTCTTCAGTGAAACGTGATCCTGCTCGAAACAATCCACTTTTTGCCAGAAACTCTCTTTCCCCACCCTCTTCTCTCTATAAAAATCTCCTCTTTGAAGATACTTTCTATCTATTTGCTAGATGGGATGCTACCCAAATTCATGAATCATTAAATGAAGCCAATTAAATCTTTAAATTTACCCAGTTGAATTTTTTTAAGAGAAAAATAAAAAAGGAGAGAAAATCACAATTAAACTGCCAACTTTCTCCAGTGCCTGAGGCTGTTGAAGACAAAAAGGATTGTGCAAAATATATTGGGAAAGAGAAACAAGAAAACCCCCCCCCACAAATTTTCTCTGTGCCTAACCTATTTCTACAACTCCATCGTTAATGCACATGTGGTCTGTTTCTAGCAGAAGCTCAGACTTGATAACTAGCAGTCAGTCCTCCAACTACACACAT
This sequence comes from Sturnira hondurensis, assembly GCF_014824575.4. Taxonomy (NCBI): domain Eukaryota; kingdom Metazoa; phylum Chordata; class Mammalia; order Chiroptera; family Phyllostomidae; genus Sturnira; species Sturnira hondurensis. The sequence goes on along the minus strand of NW_028096783.1, from coordinate 4,298,779 downwards.
ACCTGACTTACCCACACAAGAACACTCTGGGTGTGTACCACTCGGGTAGAATCTCAAGTCCACAGTGACTGATTCCAGCATCAACCACTAGATGGAGCCCTTGCTATGCATAAATCCAGCCCCAAGGGCCCTGGGGTAGCCCATGAAGCCTTCTAGCTGGAGGGCAGCATTTTTTAAAGAATGGTACTTGGTTAAGAAAATCCATTTCCCTTCCAGTTAGGCCAGCTGCTATTGCAGGTGCTCAAAAACCCTCAGTATATAGAGTTATACACAGTGTCCCTACACACACGCACAGGTGCACACACCCATTACCTTTACCAACTGTTTGTTGGAGGTCTGGGTGTGTTTCACAGGCAGCCTCTGTCCCTTCAGGCGTCTTCCCAATAGCTGGAAGCTCCTCGCTTGGGGGAGAGACACCCTGGCTTGGTAAACACGCAGCTCCCGTGCAATTAGCTGTCTAATTGTTCGCCCACACTGAGCCTGTGTGTGTGTGTTACTAATTATGATTTATGTAAAAACCGTCTGTTTGCCATTCTTTGTTCTCTCTTCCCTCCCCATTGAAGGGCCAAGGAAGGGATTGGACTGGTAGATATTTGTGAATGGTAGGTTAGGATTTACTTTGCTCTGCATGGTCTGGACTTCTGACAGCTTCAAAATTTACGTAGCTTCTTAGACCTAACTTCCAGGGTGCCTACCTGCTTCTTGCTACTTCTCCCTCCAGCAACTAAAGGCATCGGGGCGGGTGTGGCTATGCTACATTGTAGAAGTGACTACCACAAAAAGTCACGTCAACGTATGTGCTGCTGCCAAATTTATATTTCTAACAGAGATACTATACCCAAGCTTCAAACCCATGTCCACAGTTGCTTCCTGGACATTCCCACCTACCTGTACACAGTTAGCTCCAACTTCACACAGGCAAAGGGACCCCAAGCCCTCGCCCTGAACCCGTCCTCCCTCGTGCCCATGTTCCCCATCCATCGGCATAAGCCCTGCTGGGTCTCCACAGGGGCAGGTGCCATCCCAGTCCCGGAGCACATTTGTCAGAGCCCTTATCACACGGCATTGCACTCGCCTCTCCTTGTGTGTCTCCCCCTAGAGACTGCAGGCCCCATGAGACCAGGGACTGTGCCCTTCAACCCCACAGGTATCCCTGGTGCCTAGCACTCCGTGAGTGAACTCACACTGGCACTGTCCTGTGGTGGTGCTAATCAAATGCCAGCTGGAGTGACTGGTGTGTGTGTGTGTGTGTGTGTGTGTGTGAGAGAGAGAGAGAGAGAGAAAGAAACAGAAACAGAGAGAGAACATGAATTCTGGGCCTCACAGCAGGTCCTCATTCTCTCCCTTTTAGTTAATTATTATCCTGAATGAAAACCTGCAGGGCACATGGCATTTTGCTTGCAGCCTGGGGGAGGCTACCTACAAAGTGAAATATTCATAACAAATACACCTGCCATACACAACAGATACATGCCCCGAAGGTGAGAAGAACGTTTGAGAAAGAGAGACCGATAAGCAAGCACTGCTGATCAGGGGCTAGTAATCACCAGCTACGGATTCTGGACAGACCTTCACTAGTTGCCCTTCTTGTGAGTTCTAATCAGTGACAAGGAGGCACAGAGAACCAGAGAGGGAGCAGAGAGGTGGCAGCAGCCACGTTTTCACTTTGAAATGGTAGCAGGGAAGATAGGATTGTGAGCGCAGCTTTTCCCAAGCACGAGTGGGGAAGCAGGCATTGCCCAACCCCCTACAACTTGCTGCCCAGCTCGGAGGCCAGCCCGCCAGCTCTCAGCCCTTCAGGGTCTGTCTCAATCACGCAGAGCTGGCTGCCTCATGGCATCATGCCTTTGCCAGGGAAGTCACCATCTGGTGACTGAGCCTGGGGGAGGTATAAAGGCCCAGCCAGCCCAGCCTGATAAGGAACAACACTGACAGGAATGGCCACCCTGAAGCTCCCTGAGGCCTGAATCACAGTTGGACTTGCCTTTTTCCAGTTCTGCTGCTTCCTTCTTTTCACAGATGTTGACCCCCGACTAATACATTGGACCATCGCAGAGCTGGTTTCAGAGAATCCAACCTACGATGGCATTTATGCAAGATGGTACAACGATGGGGCCTAAGATGCGATTTGGAGCTGGATCACTTACCTCCTGCCTGGCAGGCGGCTTCTTCACTGGAGGCAAATGGACTGAAGAAAGCCTCTGACACAAAGTCGGGATCTGCTGGTTAAGGCTCACTTGCAGAGGGGGCGTCAGTGGGCATGGTGTGTCAGGGGTTTGGAAGGAACAGGGAAAATATGAGTTACAAGGGTGACAAGGTTGGGTGGCTATTGCTAGGGGTCGTGCTCATTCTGCAGAATAAAAATAAACAGGCAATTGGGAGCCAGGTGTGAAAGCCAGAGGGCTTGTTGGATTGCATACACAGCAGTTCAAGCAGGTGGTGGGTGGAGAAAGCTGAAGACTAAGCCCAGGACTCACAGGTAGAGAAACTGAGTTTCAATGACTTAGTTAACAGCTCAACCCAGGCAGGTTAGCTATGGGCAGGGCCTGGTTAGTAGCACCCAACGAAGATGGGAAGCTCGGGGTGTGGGAGACTTAGGGTAGGGTGTGCAGATGGGCACTTGGAAGTGAGCACCACAGGTGGAGGCCTTTGTGCCACCTGATAATGCCCACCAGAGAGTATCTCCCAGGAAAAGGGCACTAAAATGATTGCTAAGAAAAAGTGATCCGCCCACTGACGTTAGCCATGGAAATGTGAATAAACGGCCATGGTGGGAAAGGAGGGCGGCATGTGTGGGCCCAGCAACATGAACTGCTACTGACCATCCTGGTTGCTGCCACCGATAAGGGTACGACCTGCCTGCAACCAAGATCGATGCTCCGTAGGGGGCGAGTCCTAGTTCCCCTAAAGGTGCACTGTCACCAGGAACACAGCGAGACTTCTACTGAATTACGTGCTCTGGCTGTGCCCTTCACACTTCGGGTAGAGTTTCTTGTTCATGGATGAATGGGCAAGAAGAGGAGTTTCCAGCTTTGCACAAGTAATAGATCATGATAATTAGGATTAGGTTGGGCTGTAGAACACAGGGGGCCAGGGATCAATAACTGTGAGTGTTCCTTGGACACGGCCTTGTTCAATCGTGACTGTAAATGGACAGGTGTGGCAACCCAGCCCTAAGAATGACCTGAGGACCAGAGGCTCTGGCACCTCTTGGATCAGAACCATGCAACTGGATAAGCCACTGTGGCCCTCAGAGAGGTGCTAACTGAGGGAGAGGGGACTCTGGACTGGATTCTGGGGGGTGGAGACAATGGGAATCTATTACAACCCAGGACAACTCAACCCTGGGCTGTGGGTTCTCTCATCAGCCACCCTGTCCTAAGTTTCTCTTCAGGAAGCTGAGTCCACCAAAATCCCAGAGGGGCTGCTTTCTGAACGGACCTGAGGCAGTGGATCTGCATGTCAAGGGTGTAGACTGGGGAAGAAGTGGATTGTTCAGATCCCCTTCAGGGAATACTTGCTGCCCAGATGCTCCTGTTCTCAGCTTCTCAGGGTCCATTCCAGCTGAAGGCATGGCCTCACCTGAGGTTGTATTTTCTAAGGAAGCATGTATTTGATGCCTGAGAAAGATGGGATTCAAAGTCTGGCTGTTTGGGGCCAACACAAGTTAACCTGACAGGCACTGCTCACTCCAGAGCTCCCTGCTGGGTTGACGCGGCTGAGGCTTGATGGGCCCGCGTCGGAGATCTTCTCCTCCCTCCGCCCTGTCCTCCCCTTCATCTCACAGCTGTGGAGCCCTAATGTGCTCTGTCGCCCAGTCTTCTCCCAGAGGGCTGACCTGTGGCACTGCGCGTTACCGTGGGCTTCCTGCCTCTGGCTGGGATGCTTCTAGGTCCTCACGTTTGGCTTCTGTTGGTCAGTATTGACTTTGTGGAGCTGAGTGGAACCTGAATTCTTCTTGGTAGATCTTCTCTCTACTCCACCCCTTTCTGAAACATGGTGTGTGGAAAGCCCGAGTGGAAAACCTATCTTCAGTCTCAAAGTGAAGCTTCCCCATTGATCTTGAGCACGCATCTGGTTCTTGGCCACAAGTCTATTCCTTCTTGTGGATGCACTGTGGTTCTTTTATGAAATTTAAATTTACCTCAGTGGAGGAAGATGTAATCTAGTGTTTCTGCTCCTGTGATTGGGCAGAAAATAGGGGAAAAACTTCAGTTAGACCAGGTGGTAAAAACATAGCAACTTGGGTGGCAGGAAAAGATAAATTACGTGTTTGAAAATAACAGTTGTGACAGATTTGACGCCCAGGCCTCACCTGCCTTCCTGGGACCAGGTCTGAACTGACTGGACACACAGAAATGCTGGTTTCTCTAGAAATGGCCTCCTGGGACTTGGTCAACACAGCTCAGGACACAGAAATAGTCCTCTGCGAGGTGACATGTGCCCAGGAAAAGGCTGGACACAGAAAGGGCAGAGCAGATGCACTGTTCCGTCTTTCTTTTCGTGAGGGCTTCTTAAATGTGCTGGTTCCCTGTGGCCTCCCTGGAGACGACCATCGGGCAGAACAACCAGGGGTGTTTTCTGGTGATGCTGTGGTCACCATGCTAACACATGACCTTGGACCTTGTCTCTTCTTTCCCTCTTTCCTGTTTCTCTTCTTTTTCCCCTCATTCGTGTTCCTGGCATTTTACCGGTCCCCTTCCCCCATTAAGTGTTATCATAGGTTTTGTCCCAAGAACTTTTCCAGGGAACTCAGGCTAAGGGAGATGATTATGATGTGCTGATCTCCTGCTGAGTGTCAGACACGGCCCCCAGGGCTGTGTGGGTGTTGCCTGCATTCTTCTCCACAGAAACACGGTGGAGCACGTACTATTGCCATTTTCATTTTACAGAAGAGGGAAGTGGAACACAGAGGCATCGAGTGACTTGACCAAGGTCACTGTGCTAGTAGACCTAAGTGCCAAAATTTAAGTCAGACATGGTGGCCCCTCTGTTGGTACTCTTGCCTCTTGAAGAGTGACCACTCTCAGAGTATCGTCTCAGGTCTTCGTGCTTCAGGCCTCACGTAGACTGGCATCTTTAGAGAGTCTTCCCTGATGAACAAACTAGAGGTATTACTTCTTTTGAAATGAGACTATTGTAACACTCTCCACACTGAAAAAATCCTTTATTGAGTAGCTGTTATTGCTGAAAAATGGGTTGTGAAAATAAATCTACTCCTAGATTTATTTGTTTTTTTTGTGTGTGATTGCTATTGTTTTAGCTGGATTGTTGGTTGTAGTTCTATCTGCCTATAGCAGGGGACTTCTTTTCCCCTTATATATTCAGGTTGACCAGGTGTTCAGAAGCACCACTGCCCATCGATCTTCTGAGGGGAAACATCAGAAGAAGCTCACGGTGGGTCATGTGGCCTTGAGTGAAATCTTGGGGAAAGGGCGGGTCTGGTGAGAAGAAATGTAGAGCCTTTCAGAAATGCAGGGCTTCTTACCAAGGGTCTGTGGCCACCTAACATCTCCTACAGGGATCTGCAGGTACACTTGAGATCCATGCATATCGAGACATTTTTTAACATTCGTTAAGTAGATGAATGGCTGCATTTTTCAGGGAAGGCTTTGGGGAGGATACACCATTTCATCAGATTCTTGGAACTTTTGCTATTATAAAAAACCTGAATTTTAAGCCTTGGTATGACTTCTTCCTTTGCTGCCTTGTATAAATCACTTAATCATCATGGCGTCAGTTTGCTGAGATGGAAACAGGCCACTAGTGTTTCCTAGTGCCCAGCGTTGTTGTGGTGACCAGAAGACGTGAAACATTGTCTATAGGGAGGTGTTGTCACCAGTCACTTGAACCTGAGATTGTCAGGTAGGAGGAAGGGGAGAGACTCTAAAAGTGACTATGTACATACGTCTTAGGTTTGGTGCATCCAGAAGTGGACAAAGATTTGAGTATAAGGAGTTTACTTGGGAAGTGTGGTCAGAAGGCATCAGTAGCAGAGTGTGTGAGAGAGACCGTGTGCAACACTGAGCAGCTGGACTCAGGCCCAATGAGTAGAACACGCTCCTGAGCTGTCTTACCTGAGAGCCAAGCAGGCTGCCCCAGCCAGAGAACACTCTCAGGCAGAGTGGCAGGTGCTCGTATGGGGGCTCCGCCTGCGTGTCCTAGAGTGGTGAGTGCCATAGGGAGAAATGGGTGGGCACGGGCGATGGCAAACTGTGCACTAGATACACTCACATGTGTTATCCGCATTAAATTCAAAGTCCAGGGTGTGCAAACATGGCTTCCTGCTAAAATTAGCTGGGAGACTGAAAAAAAGAATCAGATTTCCAGGACCCATATTTGGGAAATTTTAATTAAGTATGTCTAGGGCAAGGTTTGATAATTGGCATTTTTCAAAGACTTTCCAGGGAATTTTAATTATCAGTTTGCTTAAGAAACACAGCACTTCCGGTGTGGGAGGTGGGGGCAATGGAGGCAACTGTACTTGAACAACAATAGAAGAGAAAGACAGAGAGAGAGAAAACAGGAACACAGCACTGAAAAACCCAGTTAAGGAGGCATAATTTGCTCCATTTCCTAGGTAAGGAAACTGAGGCTTGAGGTGTTGTTACGTGTTTTATTCGGTGTTCCCCCTAGGTGTGGTGGGAGACAATCCCAGCCCGTAATGTCCCCCTTCCTCATCAAAGACTGTTTCCCTTTCAGATGCCACATCTTCTTGCCCTCAGGGAAAAGGCGGGGCAGTTACATGATGAATAGAATTCTAAGCCAACTCCCACCAAAAGCATCTGTATTGCCTACTGATAAATAGAATGAAACATCTGAGTGGTTTTTCAAATAAATTCCTTTCTTATCATCTTCTCTGTCATGGCCAGATTCTTAACATCCTGTGGCGGGTTATTGAAATGTCTTTCTAACTCGTTTTCTTCCTTTCAGTCATCACTTCTAGCCCCCTGACCCACCACCAGCATGCCTTTATCCTGCCATCCTCTTTCCTGGATCCCAGCAGGGTTCCTCCCCCTTACCTGCAAGACAGAGCCCAGCACCCGGGATGGCAAACAAAGCCCTCCACAGCCCAGTCCCCACCCTGCATCGCCAGCCTTCCTCTTGTGTCCCATGGATGAGGTACCCATCAGCAATCAGGGAGGAAAAGAAAAACCTCCCTAGGTGTTTGAACAGAGAGCATTTGAAACAGGGAACGGATTACATGGGCGTTGGAGGACTGAAAGAAACACAAAGGGAAAGTGGAACTAATACAGAGGTTATAACTGCAGGGAGTAGCTTGGATCCTAAAGCTGGGGGGTGGGTCAAAGAAAAGATACTGGGACTATTAGAACCTAGAGGCTCAGGAAAGGGGCTCTGCGGAGGTGAGGCTTTCTAAGGAGGAAGAGAGGGCGCCAACGCCCCCAGAGAGGGAGAGCTACTCAGCTCCTGCTGGACTTTAGGAGTTTGGAGAAAGGCCCTCGTGCTCCTGAGCTTGCATCTCTGATAAAGGAGAGGTGGGGGCTTGTGCTTTCTGGGGGCACCATGAGGCTGGGAGTTGAAGGATCTTAGAGCTTGCAGCCAGTTGCTCCTTTCCTGGGTGAAAAGGCATTAATGAGGCAATACTGACAGCAGGGCAACCCACCAGGAAGGGGCGGATCCTGTACTTGCCCTGCCTTCCGGTCTCGCTCCAGTTTCCTCTGTTTGTGGGACCTCCTAGGGTGCCAGCTGACAGCGCAGATAGGTAACCTGCCTGTGCATGGCCCCAGCACCACATTGCTGAGAAAGAATGGTGCTTCTGAGTGGAGAGACAACGCAGGACCGCTGAAGTGGGGGAGCTCCCGACACGCCAGACCCTCAACCATCTGCTTTTGACAGGGGACTTAAAAGCTGGAAAATTGTAGGTTAAGGTAAAAAGTTATAAGCCTAGTAAGTAATATATATGTTAAAGGTTTTGTTTCAGAAACTGCAGATAGATAAGGCCCATCCTGGCTCCCGGGAAAACAGCTGATCTCCTGGGGCTGAAAACAGCTGAAGGTTACCTGGGGAGCAGCTACCTGCCCAGGATGGGGATGTTGCAGTTTCTTTCACTTAATCCTCCCTGAATCTCGAAGCCCTCACTGCACCTTGTTTATTCTCTGCTATAAAAAGTCTGGCCTGGATCGCTGGCCGTCTGAATGAGGCACCCATAAAATTCAATGGCTGTCATTGCTTATCAGGTTTGGTAGTGACGAGCAGCCCAAACGCCGGTATCTTTTCCGGTTTCACTTTGGCTGATGCTGCCCTACCTTGTCAGAGTTTTCTTTCCAACCACAGATTGTTTCTTTCCAACCACCCATGCCAACGCTCAAATATCCCCTCTTTGTGAAGCCCTCCAGGTCTACCCCTATTTTCACACCCCCAAGAAAAAATATCTTTCCTTTTTTGTTTTTCCCTAACATTCATGCTTCTGTAAAACAGTACACCGTATTACTTGCTTCAAATCTGTATCTTCTAGCTGAAGATGAACTCTTTGAGAGGAGGATGTTGCTTCATTGCTCTCTATGTCTCCAAGAGTTCAAAAACATATGTCAAATTGCAAAAGTGGGTGGGTGCACACTGCGTGCCTCCAGGCCCGGGCGAGCACACACATCCCAGAGGTGGGTGGGCCTGGCCCATTCTCCCCACCAACAATTCTAGCTGCTGGAAACAGGGAAAGAAGAAAATAAAACAAGCATTGCTTTTAGGATTGTTTTAGAATTTAGAAATCCCATTGGATTTCTAGCTCCCATGTTTCTTTGGCCTGAAAAAAACTGAGAATTTGACAGATAGTTGGTTCCATTCAGCACAACTGGCTTCTCTGTTCCTCACTCTTTTACCTCTTTTCTCTTGTTTTTGGAGGAACTTGATTGTTTACCCCTCACAGTTAATTCCCACTGAGGTGTTAAGTGATATTGTCTTGAGGTTCTGGAGTGTTTTAATTGTAACAGGAATTCCCAAAGACAGACAGCCCTAGAAACCTAAAGTCTATATTGCTAGTGGTAGGCTTTTAGGTATTTATGACAGGCTGTGAGTGAAGGTAATTCTGGAAGCCTTTGAATTCATACTGGTTTTCTTAATAATGCTCATTTAAATTCAGATCCAGCATGTCCTTACCCAGCATAGTATATTCTAGGCATTCCATTAAGCAATTTGGCATTCGTTGTATCATGCAATTTAATCTTTGCAGCAACTTTGACGTAAAAATTATTCTCATGTTTATACCTGAGGAAGCTAGAGATCAGAGAGATCAAATAACTTAACCTGTGATCACACAGCAAATAAGTAACAGGCTTAGAATTCTGAGGCAGGTCTGTTTGGCGGCGTGTCCACTGCTGCTTTTCTAATAGTTCTGCTTTACATGTGGGCTCAGATCCAAAGTGGACCCTTCCATAGAAGGAAAGGCAAGGTCTCCGGGGAAAAGTCTCTTCCTTCTCCAGACAGCAATGATAGTTGGGTACGTATTTCTCCAACCACCAGCCTGAGGTGATGATGCCTGGGCTTCCTGCTCCCAGGGGGAACCGACTAGGGGGTGTGATCCAGGAGCAAGATCTCTAGCTGGGAAATCAGAGGCTTCTCTAGTGGGTCACCGGACTTTCCTGATGCTGCTTTCTCTGTTGTGAAATCATGGAGGGTTCAGTGACGTGATCTCCAAGGCCCACTTCAGCTCTAAGATAAAATGAATACCCTTGATTTGAAATATGGAGTCTTTCACCTTTAACCTCATGGCCTCTGTTGACTCTGTGATGCATTGGAAGTGCCAGAAACCTTGAATCTCTGGTTAAAAGTCAGCTGTTTGTGGAGAGGAGCCTTGATTGCCAATTGATGATCTGTGAGGGAGGCGAATTAGCAGGCCTCAGGCCCCAGCATGGGTAAGTGAGCCCACCGTCAACTCAGTGGCCTAGGCTAACCCTACTCGGGACATGTCCATACTGATAACCCAGTATTCACTTGCTCAGCATTTGGAACAGGTCTTGAGTTGCCTTGGTTAAATGCTGAATAATTCACGACACTCTTCCTGCTGTTGTTGCCTGAAACAGCTCTTGACTCTGCCCTTTGCTGCTGCTCCCCCGGGGCTCCCATGAGTTATGGTCTGGGGAGAAGGGCAGGTGGGAATGCCAGTCCCAGGGGAATGGAGACAAGCACAGTCGTGGTTTCTCTGGCGCCCCTGAGACCCCTCACCGCTGAATCTTCCACATCTCTTATTGTAACATTTAGAGCTGCCTTGTAGTTCACCTGAGGACATGTTCCTGGGAAATCATCAAATATTTATTAGCATTATTACATTTTCACTAGCACCTTTTATCCCAGAGGATCCCCAAAGGCTCTGCTAACAAAATATCCAGGGAGATGTTACCCATTTCTGAAATCAGCATCCTGTATTGTTTCCCTCACCCCTCTCTTTCTATTTGCTTTCCCTCTCTCCATTTCCATGTGAACTTTTAACACTCTTCACGGGTCAATGAATAACACTCAGATGCCTTAGCCTGGTTCTAGTAATGTCCTGTGGTTGCCATAGCAAATAACTAAAAATATATTGCTTATAATTTTAGTCTCTTAAAGTTTTTGAGGTCACAAATTCAAAACTTCTCTCCCTGGGCTGCAACCACAGTGTTGGTGGGGCCACGTTCCCTCTGGAGGCCCCAGAGGACAGTGTTGGCTGTCCCACTCCGAGGCCTGTGTTTCTGGCATTCTTAGGCCCATGGCCCCTTCCACCACCTTCAGGGCCAGCAATGTAGCACCTTCAAGTCTCTCCGCTCCATCTTCACATTGCTTTCTCCTCTACTCTCAAAACCCCCTTGACTCCCTCATATAAGGACATTTGTGATCACATTTAGGGTCTATTGGATAATCCAAGGGAATCTCATCCAATTTGCAAAATCACATTTGCCATATAAAGTGACATTCCAGTTCCAGGGATTAGAGTTTGGATATCTTTGGGAGCCATGATTTAACCCAAGTGCACTTGGTAATGAAAACTCTTTCCACATGACCAGAGTCAACATCTAATTTCCCACCACTCTCTGTCAACAGGCCATAAGCCTTAGCCAAACTGCATCACTCAGTTGTGTTAAAAAAGTTTTGCATTTTCCTGCTTCTGTGTGTGTACTTATGATTTTCCCTTTGTTGGGACCAGAAATGCTTCCTTTCCCCCATCATGCTTTGCCCTCCTCATCCATCTAGGTAGCACACGTCCCTGTGAAATGCATACCACTTCTAGTCTTGCTTACCTCTGGCTGTATGCAGTACTTCCTGGCTTCCAGCTAAGCCTCACGCTTCCTGCACATGAGGACTCTCTATCCCTCACAGGACCCACTGCCTGCCTTCTATGCAGGGAGCCTTTGGTGAATGCCACATAAATTATTTCATGGGGATGATAGGACAGGGAAGGCTTTCAGGCTGATTTTTAAAGCTATGTTTGTCATTCAACAAATATTCATTATTCACTTAAAACCATGAAGTTTTTTTGCCCTGGCTGGCATAGCTCAGTGGATTGAGTGCGGGCCTGTGAACCAGACAATCGTGGTTCGATTCCCAGTCAGGGCACAAGCCTGGGTTGCAGGCCGGTTCCTTGCAGGCTAACTACCAGCAGGGGATGCACAAAAGGCAACCATACATTGATGTTTCTCTCCCTCTCTCCTTCCCCTCTAAAGATAAATAAATAAATAAAAATAAAATCTTTAAAAAAGGATAAAAAAAAACCCATGAAGTTTTCCTCTGATTCCAGTCCAACTTGCAGGGATGAACAAGTATGCATTAGTCATGAAGGAACTTAAGACTTAGAGGGGGCTTTGGACACTAAACAAGCAAGTAAGACTTCTGCTAAGTATAAGAGAAGAGCATCCCTTAGGGGTCTATCTGACTTCACAATGAGAACCAATGAAAATTAATTCAGCAATTAGAGATTCTACTAAAAAGACAATCATAATTTTACTATTCATAACAGAGATCCATCTTCCATTTGCACAGTCCTTTTAGTGAGGTGTGACCATAATGTAATAGAGTGATTTTCTCTTAAACAAACATAATAAATTATATTACAGGGACTCTCTGTGTTGGGAAGGAGCTTAAAGGCCATATTGTTCAACCCTCTTTCTGATGCAGCTGTTTCCTCTAGAATATGCCTGATACGTGTTTGCCCGAGTTCTGCATGAACATCTCCAAGGAGTGCTGTTTTTCCAAAGTCACCTTGGATTCTGTGTGCACATTAGAGTGTATAGAGGAAAGTTGGTGCCATATACATCTCTTTCTCTATCTTTCTATTTATGTATTCATCATCTACCTAAAATTTGTATGTATATCAATATATAAACACATATATCAATAAATATGTAGTATATATAAATATGTGTATGTGTGAGTACATGTATGTATATGTACATATTTTCACACACATGCAGAATTGTGCTGCAATTCTGCTTTTGAGAGAAATGTTCCAAAGATGTTTGAAAAAATAGCATTATTGTTGGAATACATTAGGATATATGTATACTTTCTTAAAGTGACTAATTAGACCAGGAACACAAAAATGCATATAAAAGTCAGGAGGCATTTAAACATCATTTTCTCTGTAAGTACCTCAAAATAGTTTCCCAGGGATAACATCTGCATACAGCTTTTCTTCTTTTCTACAATGAAAGCTGATGCTTGCAATGAGGGTGGTTTAATGGAAGGACTTGGTCAGGCCTTGGAGTCACATGGACGTGAGATGGACTCCCGGTTCTCCTACTGAAAAGCCGTGTGGCCTTACAGAAGCTATTTGATAGATCTGAGTCATAGTTTCATCTGCAAAATGAGGCTAGTAACATTTTTTTAAAAAGATTTATTTATTTATCTTTAGAGGGGAAAGGAAGGAGAGAAGGAGAGAAATATCAACGTATGGTTGCCTCTCATGAGTCCCGTGCTGGGAACCGGCCCACAACCCAGGCATGCGCCCCGACTGGGAATCCAACCATGATTGTGTGGTTTGCAGGCCTGCACTCAATCCACTAAGCTACACCAGCCAGGGCTAGTAACACTTTCTTTACAGGACAGTTATAAAAAGGAAATAAGCTTAACACATAGTGAAAACTCAAGTTATTTTTTACTCTTTTATGAAGAACTTTTAAGACTGATTTTATATCCTATTTTATGGTAAACAAACTAAGTAATAAGGATGTAAAATGATTTTTTTAAGATTCCAAATTTTCTAAATACAAACCCTGGGTTAATTATTTCTGATATATTCTTTTTTTCCTGTCCTAAAGGATGTTCATTATTTTTCTTTTAAAATGTACAAATCTGTGCCTACATGCATACACACATTTGTCATCTCCCAGCACTGTCTGACTTTTCAGTTACATATCCGTTTATTGGCTGACTCACAGACCTAAGCCTGAAAACCCTTCTTTTTTGAAATCAGAGCCTGTGTCCGATGACTTCAGGGAGAAGCATGTTTTAATTCAAAGATGTATCTTATGAGTTTGGAAAGGTCTAGTAGTACCTGGAACTTCACCTGAGGTTTAGTGTCATTTGTTTAACATCTCTCCCTGCAGTACTTTACCACAGGGCTGTGCCCCCTCTAGTACACTGAGCTCACCTCAGACCTTTGACAGGGTTGCTACATCATAGTCAGGGAATCAGAGTCGTTCTAAGTGTCGTGGGATAAGTGATTTATTTTGGTACTCAGAGCTTACACAATGAAAAAGGAACTGGAAAAGTGAAGGTCCAGAAATACAGCTGGAGGAACAGAAAATGAGCCAGCCACTGGCTAGATAATCTGAGAATATGTGTGTCCTCTGATGTGGAAATATACCAGGGAGCTCTGGGGAGGGCTCCTTCTATGGGAGGGAGCTTGTAGAGGAAATGTGGCCTCTATGAGCTATCATCTCTGTGGCTCTGGAGGTGGGTGTTTGGTGGTGAGCCTGAGTTTGCTGTTGCTCAGCTGGGTCAGTAGTGGTAAAAAGGGCTGGATGAGGAATAAACGAGAATGAGAACAAGATCAGCAGGAGAATGAACAAGAGAACCCATTGGGCAATTGGACTATGGCAACCATCAGAGGATACTAGCTCCTGGTTCACTTCTGCCTTCCAATATCTTGTGTGAATTCTTCTTTTGGCCAATGCTAACTTGGAACTGTGTGGAGAAGAGATTTGGGAGTAAGTTGTTTTCGTTTAACCAAGTTGATATAGAATAATTCATCAGAGTTATTTCCTAAAGGAGACAAAAAGAAAAAGAGATTTGTAGCATGTGTACTTGTCTTCTCTTATCTAGACTCACCTGAGAGTCCCCTTACCTTCTTGTGATATAGTCTACTAATAGGATATTGCAATTATTTATTATATTTTTTGTAGTAAATATACATACAGTTACAGATCTAGATCTCAAGAGTGCAATTCAATATGTTTTGAAAAAATATATATATATGCTCCTCAAATTTGATGCAGTTGCATCTTGATAAACCCATCATAAATTGAAAACATCATAAGTTGAAAGTGTATTTAATGCATTTATCCTATCAAAAATTCTAGCTTAGCTTAGCCTGCACCACACATTCTAAGAACACTTCTATTAGTCTGTAGTTGCCAATTATCTTAAGTTTCATTTCAGGATTACTTTCCTTCCTCTTCTTTCACCAGAAGCAGGAGACACAGAAGGGTGTTTTGTAGACATGATGGGATGTGAAAACACAAAACACACTGTACAAAGAATGCTGGAAACTTAGTACATGGTCAGCAGAGATTTTCAACCAGTGAGCTGCAAGAATTTTTAAAACATGCAATGCCTGACTGTTTAATCAAGGTTACTGGCCTCTTTCCCATTAGATTGTAAAATAAAGAAACAACGACAGCCAACATAACAATGTGATCTTCTGTGAATGCCCTGTCTTGAACCCTAGATATGTAGGTCATGTAATAGAGTGGCATCTAATTGGTCATGTTACATAATAAGGTTGTATCTGATTGGTTAGTTAATTTTTGGTACCAGAAATCCTTATATACAAGTATAGGCACCTGATTTTTTAAAAAGTTACTTTGGAGCAAAACAAGGCAGATAGTTACTATTATTTTTAATTCAATGAAAATTATACCTATTTTTATCAGATTAGCAAAAATATATTTCTTGGTGTGCTGCAGAATTTTAGTAATTAGTTTATATGTGCCATGAGATGAAAAGGTTGCAAATCACTGCTGCAGAATATCAGTTGTTTACCCTCATGATTGCCTGGCTGATCAGGAGCCTCATGAGGGAGTATCATATACACTTGATTAGCCTGAGAAGAGATCACAATTTGAATGTGTATTGCTTTTGCATCATTATAAAGTCAATACATCATACGTTGAACCACTGTGAGTCAGGGACTCTCTGTACACCTGTGTAAAAAACACCCCAGTGAAACTTTGTAAGCCTGAAACCAGTTAATGTGAGCTTTCCAAATTTGTTCTTCCTTTCAGTGTTATGTAGGCTGTTGGAAGCTTATTTGTATTTTCACACACTTTAGAATTAATTTGTTCATTTCTGTGAAATATCTGGTTGGGCTTTTTACTGGTACTGCACTGACTATAGAAAATTTGGGGAGAATTGACCCTTTAACAGTACTGAGTCTTGTAATCTGTGAGCATTGCATATCTCTTTACTTATATTTTCTTTACTCTCAATAGCATTTTGTAGTTTTCAATGTAGTCTTTGACACGTAGTCTTCCAATTTTATTCCTAAATATTGTGTCTCATGATGTTATTGTAAATGGCATTTTAAAATTTTATTATCCAAAGTTTGCATACTAATACTTATATAGAGACTTATCTCCTATGACCTTACTTCATTCACTTCCAACTCCTAGTAGTTTTTTTAAGAGAATTTTCTAACATTTTCTGCAAAAATCCTCATAGTACCTGTAAATAAATAGAATTTCTTCCTTTTCAATCTTTATGTGTTTTTATTTACTTTTCGTGCCTTGTTTTATAGGCTAGAACCCCTAGTACAATGTTGAATAAAAGAAGTTAAACATTCCCATTCTTTCTTTTAAATAAAGGCTAAAGAATTTAATATCTCATCATTACATATGTTGTTAATCATTAGATTTTGGGGTAGATGCTCTTTATCATATTAAGATGTTTCCTTCTATTTCTACTTTGCTTTGAGTTTTAACTGTGAATAGGTATTAAGGTTGTCAAATGATTTTTAAATTAAAAGAGTATCTATTGATATAATAAATATTTTTTTATCCCCTGTTTTGCTAATGTGGCGAATTATATTGTTTCAACGTTGAACAATCCTGGTTTCCTGATATAAACCCACATGGTCATAACTTGGAATGCTTCTATAATGGTGGTTTTGATTTGCTAACATTTTGTAAAAGGGTTTTGTGTCTATGTTTGAGGACAGGGTATTTGATCACAGATTTTACTTGAATTGAAATGCTTGTGTCAAGTTTTGAAATCAGGATTTGGTTGGTATGATAAACCAAATATAAAATAGTTATTTTTTCAATTTCTGAAGGAGTTTGTTAATGAGTGTATTATTTCTTAAGTATGTTATATAATTACTAGTAAAAGCATCTGGACTGTATATTTTCTTTATGGTTATGAATTTCACATTTAAAAAACTACATTTGTTTTTATATTTTTGTGTTTTTGTTAGTTTTATGTTTTTATATTTTTATTTTTAGTTTTCATATCTTTATGTTTTATGTCAGTGTTATAAAATTGTGTTTTCAAGAAATTTGTTATTTCATCTAAGTTGTTAAATTTATTGGTATAAAATTGTTATAATATTGCTTATTGTCCTGCTCATAAGATGTATAATGATGCCCCTTTTTATTCCCGATCATAGTATTCTTTTTCAATTGTTCTCCATTGGTCTCACTTGTATTTTCTCGATTTTATTAACCTTTTTGAGACCACTTTTTTGTTTTATGCTTTTCCTACTTATTTGGAATTTAACTTTCTCTTTTTTTCTAGCTTCTTATAATAGAAACTTAGATGATGTATTGTCAATATTTACTTTTGATGTAAGCATTTAAAAAAATACATTTCCTTTTTGCCACCGTTTTACAGGTATTACGCAAATTTTGATTTGATTTGTTTTTATTGTCATTCAGTTCACAGTATTTTCTAATTTCCCTTATGTTATACTTTGATCCATGAATTATCTAGAAGCATGTTAATATCCAAATATTTGAGAGGACTTCTGCATATTCTGTTTTTATTTATTATTTAATCATTTGTTATCAGAGAACATATGAGCAAGATTTCAACTTTCTGAATGTTTGAGACTTATTTTATAGTCTCATATACAGTCTATATTGACTATGGGTATACATATATTATATCACGTATACCTGAAACATGTATATTCTATAGTTTTAGGGCTATATTTTTCTAAAAGTTTCAATTACATTAAGGCAATTTTTAATGTTGTACAAATTTTCTACTTTATTTTCCCTCTAGTATTTCTAAAATTTCTGTTTGAGGGATTAAAAAATCTATAACTATAGCTGTATATATTTCTATTTCTATTTATTTTTGTCATTTCTTGCTTTATGCATTTCGATGCTCTATGATTATAAGCACTGACAGGGTTGTCATATTCTCCAGAAGGATATATGTTTTTTATCATTGTGTCTGGTTTTGGGAATACTCATTGTCAAAATGCCTGTTTTATCTGTTACCAGTATAGCTATGCAAGATTTCATATGATTACTGTTTGTACAATTTATCTTGTCCTATTCTTTTTTATTAACTATCAAGGTTTTTACAGCATATTACAGTGCATCTCTTGTAGACAACATTTAAGTTAATCTTGGTTTTGTCTTTTTAACCCAGTCTGAAAGAAATATATTTTCTTAATTGGAGTGTGCAGTACATTTGTTTTTGATGTAATTGTCAATGATTTGGACTTAATATAACATCTTATTATTTATATTCTACTTGTTTTATCTTTCTTTATTGGTTTTCAAATTTCTTATTTTTTTTTTTAGAATTCAGGGGTTTTTTTTGACCCTTTAATCATGCCTCTGTATTTTTTTAGAGTTGTTGTAGAAATTGCTACATGATTATGAATTTTCACAGTCTACTCAGAGTTAATATTTCATCTCATCACATGAAATATAGAACTCCTACCAAAGTATAATTCCTTTAATCCTCATCCTTTGTGATATTGTTTTCATAAACTTTACTTCTAAGCGAGTTAAAACCATAAAATACATTGCTTTATTTTTGCTTCAAAAGTCAGCTGTTTTTAAAAAGGATTAAAAGTAATGTTATATATATTTATCGATATATGTATCTCTGCTTTTGCTCTTCATTTAATGCATATCAGAAGTTCTATCCTCCAATTTCAAAACTTTGTTTTATAGAGTATCTTGTAGTAGAGGTCTGCTGAACAAGAATTCTTTCAGTTTCCACTTATCTAAACTATACTTATTTTAGTCTGAAAGTTATTTTTGCTAACTATAAAAGTTTAGGCAGTTGTTGGGTTTTGTTTTTGTTTCCTTTTTCATTGAGCACTATACTAGATTTTCTCTTTCATCTTCTAGCTTTCAGTATTTCTGATGAGAACTCGGCCATCATTTGTATAATTGTTCTGTCTGTAATACATTTTTCCCCAGTGGCTTTTAAAAAGATTTTCTATTTATATTTCAGCTTGAGTAATTTACTTGTGTTTCTACATTTTCTGTCTTTCGTTTTTTAAATTCTACATAAGTTTACTGGTCTGGTATTTAGCAGTCAGAGTTCTTGGTGTATTTGGGGAATTTGGTTATTATTTCTTTAATTATTTTTTATGTTTTTATTTTGGAAATAAACTATATGTGCATTATAACACTTGTGGTTGTTTCACAGAACAAGAAATCTCTGTTATTTTTTCTTAAAAACTTTTTTCTTTTTGTTCTTTAGTTTGGATAATAAATAAACAAGAATCTGTCTAAGCTCACTGACCCTTTCTTCTGAATCTCTAATCTGCTTCTAAGTCCACTCAGTACATTTCATTTCACATGTTATAATTTTAATGTTAAACTTTTAACTTAGCTCTTCTTACCTCTTTTTAGTTTTAATCTATTTGCTTGGTTATATCCATATTATTTTTACCACATGTACACTAGTTGTTTTAAAATTCTTGTCCACCAATTTTAACATCTGGGTCATCTTAGGATCTGTTTCTATCGTCTATAGGGTCTTTAACTATTGGTCACATTTCTTCTGTATCTTTACAGATGTAGTAATTTCTTATTATATGCTGGACCCTGTGGATGATACATTATAAGGATTATATTGTCCTTTTTGTTCAGGTGAGCAGTTACATTACTTGTGCGTTAGGAGGGTCCTGTTAGAACTGTTTGTATTATATACTATGGTGAATGTGGTTCAGTTTTGTCTTTACTCCTAGGGTGTGGTTTTTACTCTAGCATATGGTCCTTACTCTTAAGGGATGACATTGCTGAGGTCTGAACTGGATTTCTAAAGTTCTCAATGAGCTTGCTTTATTCTGTCTCGTGAATTATGCATAGACAGGTGGTATATCCATTCACCTTTAAGTTCTCCAATAGGCCTGTGGACTCTCATCGCTTTTGAGGTCACCCTCTGTGCATCTTTTTCCTTTCCTTTATCCTGTCCTGGAACTTTAAGAATCTTCAGGAGTCCTGAACCCTGATGCCCGTTTTCAAATGTCCATGAGACTGATGTGCTCTGCTTAAGCTTTGCTTCCCTCTGCCATTTTCCAAAATGTGTTCTGGGTCTGAAAACATATGCAGATATAGAGCTCATCTTTATGTCTTCCTTCCCACTAACATTATTGTCCTGTGTTTCCTTCTGCCCAAGGCTTGTAAGAGTTTCCTTGTACATTTTACTCAGTTTTGTAGTTGTGTGCAGTGTGAAGCTAAAACCCAAAGTCTCACAATTGCTTTTTAAACATCAGTTTCTTTGGGATACTTATATAATTTCTTCCCTTCCCTTTCTTTTTCTTCCCCTTCCCCTTTTCCTTTCTGTTTCTTTTCTTTCTCTCTGTCCCTCTCTTTAACCCGCTATCCTTTCCTTTCTTACTTCCTTTTCTTTCTTCTTTCTTCTGCAACTAAGGATATAACATCAGCCAATCCCAGAATTAGTTTTTTTCACTGCTTGAGCTTCATCAGCATAATACCTACTCTGAATATTGATAGCATGCATTATCTTCCTGGATCCCTCTATAAGTAAAGAACAGTGAGTGTTTTGAATGGCACCTTCTAGGTCAGTAGAGAGTATACAAAGGAGATGCATAACAAGCTTCTTTGAATTCATTTCTTTGAGTGGTTAAAGTCTCTGTGTTGCTCAGCTGACTTCATCCCAAGAGAGATAAACGTGGACTAATGAAATAATGAATGTTGGAAGAGAACTTTCCACCTAATGTATACCTGAGTACTTTAATATTTAAAAAATAACTTTTAAATCTCAATTACTCTTAAAGACAAAAGAGACTAGCATTGCTATTTTGATGTTCAGTAACTGTAAGAGAATCTTCTTAAATAATTAAGATAGATCGATAGTTCCATCCTCTTTTGGGAATCAGGTCCTCAAGTGGCCAGTGGACTGCAAAAGTGCCCCTGATCCTGTACTTTTTAACCCATTCTCTGCTACACATTTTCAACTACCTTCAAGTTCTTCTAAAGTTTTCAGTCACTAGCCCATAATAGGTGCTGAATCACTTGCTTCACATAGGTCACAATGGGCAAATGAAACAAGTGGGTTAATATTTGCTTAGTAGAGAAATCTGACATTCAGAGGTCTGGGGTGTTCCACATCCAATTCTGAAACTAGATCATATTTCTGATTCATCTACTTTATACTATGTCAAAACCAAATATTACACACTTTATCTCTTTCTCTATTTTATCACATTTCATGTTCTATTATTTTAATGTAATATATCATTGCTTTGTTTGTTTTTTATTATCTATTTCCCCCCACTATACTGGTAAGGAAGGTCTATTAGAACAGAGTGGGTTTTATTTATTTCTCTTTCTTCAGAGTTTCAATAGCAAATAGTATGTTCTTGGTAAGCATATTTTTTTGGCATATATATATGTATTGCTTTTTGCTAGTTTACAAATTCTTGAGGGTATGTAGAATGTTACTCACTTCTAGCCTTTGCCTGTGGAAGGCTCAATAATGATTGAATGATTTCAAGAATGAATGAAACCTCTGAATATTTCACTTAATGTCAATAAATATTAAATTGAATGAGTATTTGATTAGTCAGCATTGAGAAAAAGAGACAAGATCCAGAGCTTGGAAGGGAAGAAGACATGCTTGGTTTTTTTGTGAAGGTTTTTTGCGGACTATGGCCGGCATCTACAAAATATCTTTTGGTATTTTCTATAAAAGCACTGATTCTAGACAGAGTATTGTTGAATTACGGGGGTCAGGGACTGGAGGTTAGGATTCTACAGTTTTTTCTTGGCTCTGTTATGCTGTTTTTGCACAGAGTGACCTTGGAGAATCATAGTCTCTTTGTGCTGCTCTGTCCCTATGGAGATGAGAGAGCAGAAGAGAAGAGCTTTCTTCCCTTTTCCCACTTAAGTGTTTGTTTCTAGCCTCATGAGTTTGCCAGAGTGCTTAGATACCAAGGTGACAGATATCAGAGAAAATGTGACAACAGAAGAACTTGTTAGGAAGACATATAGAAATTGAGAGCATTCCTAAAGGGATGTGGAGCATGGGGTCTGGAATCACTTAGAGGAAAAGTTTGCAGATCTTTTTATGAATTCAGTAGATAAGCAGCTTGGTGCTGTTCAGACAGGATCTTGGCTAAATTTAGGGAAAGGTAGTAGTTCTAATGAGCAGCGATCTGAGTCCCCCCTTAGGGGTTTTAGGTAGGGCATGAGTGGCAGAAGCTGCCACCAGAAAGAATTAGAATTGAATGTGCCACCTGTCTTCCCTTAACACATTTGGCCTGTTGTGATGACGGCTATTCCAAAACCGAGAAGCCACTTCTTAAGGTATCTATCACATACCCTAATGTTGCACAAATCACAACTTGCTGCTCTGGCTCCAGCATTCTCCAGTTTCATTTTTGTTACAGTAGTAAATAATACTGCTGTAGGAAACCAGCAATATATAGCCTTTTACTTATTTGGTTTTTTGGCTTCTTTCTTACCTGTGTGTAGGTTGGAGGGGGAGGTGTGGGAAGTTTTGGGTAGAGATAATAATGAGGATGGGGAAAGTCTTAGGAAAGAGACTCTGGGGAGAGTTCTCAGGAGAGTAAAATCTGTCTTTATTTTGCTAACATCTTCATTTACAGCCACATCAAGGAAGAGAGGTACTGAGAGCAATCTGGGGTTGCCATAACAACTAATAAACTATAATTAGTCAAAGAAGAGGGACTAGAGTCAAGAGTAATAACAACAAAAAAAAAAAGAAAAAGAAAAAAGAGCCCCAAACCAAAAAAAAAAGAACAAAAACCGAAAGCTAAGAAAAAAGAAATAAAGAAAAAGAGAGAAAAGTGAGAGACATTTAAGAAAGGAAAGAGTAACTTTTTAATGTATATTGATATGATACAAATGTGTGCTTTATAACATTAATAGGGGATATAGGACAATATATAAAATATTGAAAAAGAGATAAAAATGACAACAATGTGTATAAGGGGTACAAAAATGACAATAATTTGTATAAGGGATTCAACAATGACAACGTATTTTTCAAAAATTGAAATTCTGAAAGTGAGGGAGTTGATTTGAGATAACTAGAGGAATATCACACACATACACACCAGGAAAGAAGCAACTTGGAACAAGGTGATTTGTGTTACGAGTTTTTAGATCGTCTTTCCACATTACGAGTTTTTAGATGATCTTTCCACGTTTGAACAGATGCATTACACATGGGGGTAGCATTTCATCTTCCTGGGCCAGTGTCTTTTCATTCCCTCCCCGTCTCCTCAAAGACCACTGTTCTGTGCTGCATCCACTGCCCAACACCGACCCCCCCCCTCCCCCCCGCCCCCCGCCGGCTGCCTGGACAACTGTACCAACAAGAAGGGACAGAATGATGGTGCCTGGGAGAGGGGATGGCAGGGAGCAGGCCTGTTGGATAACGTTCTTCAAAGCCTTGGGTGCTCAGTTTCAGGAGATAAGTGGGTTTATTCATTCAACAGGTATATTTCGAGTCCCAAATCCCAACTGTATGTTGGGCACAAGATCATGGAGAATGGGACAGATACGGTTTGTGACCACAGTGAGGCTGATGTTGTCTGTGTGTCCGTGGTTGAGAGCTAAACGTAGGGAGTTGGGCAGGGACGGAATCATTGTCTTTAAATTCTATTTATAAGTTTTTCTGGGAATCAGGAAGCAACTCCCTGATGGCTGTCCCAGAGCGGGAGACAGAAGAGGAAGCTGTGGATGTTCTTTGGGAAGAAGAGTAATGGGCATACTTTCATGCAGAAAAAAGAATTAAGGTGTCTGAACCTCAGAAGATTAAGATTTCCAGTGATCAAACAGGTCTGCATCTTTCACCTCTAATGAGTAACACAGGGATCCCCTTTGCTGCTGATATTAACCCACCTTCCCTCTTGTGAGCCTGGAGGATCTTGGATTGCTCAGTGGGCTCAACAACAGTGCCTTAGAGAAGAATGAGACTGATGAAGCATGGCTGTGTCTGTTTTCAGTTAAAAACATTACCAAACTCAACTACAAAAGGCCACCTTAGAGAACAAAAAACTTGCGATGTGCAAAGTACAATGGAAATCTCCTGGCTGCAAGCAGAAGTATCTTTGGCTGCCAAGACTGAAGGACCTTGAGGAAGACAGAGCATGAAAGGGATTCAGCACAAAACAAAAGTCAGAGCACAATGGTATATATTTCAGGCACATGAAAGGATATGCAGCGGCACTACTAAAGAGACATGGTTTTCCTGCAGAATGGGGGCAGGGGGGAGAGCAGAAACCCAATCAGCCAATACAATCATGGCAGAGAAACAGATTTGGTCCTATAAAGGGAGAGAGGAAAAAGCGTATATTTTATGAATTAATCTCGAGTTGGTTTTCAGAAGTTGTTCAGAAACAAGCGAGCACATGAATAATACATGCTATACATAGGCTCAAAAACACAGGGCTATCTCCAGTTGAGATTTTGAAAACGAAGGCATTCAGAGACATATAATTGAATAAGGGGACCAGCGAGAAGGCATCTGAAGGTTGGATGTGAGCAGCAGCAGGGAGCAGATATCCTGGGGGGAAAAGGCACATTTCTTATTTCCCCAATTAGGTTTCAAATTTGGGGATAGCTGGAATGATCTTTTCATCTTTTACAAACTTGAATTTTCCCAAGTTTCATACCACAGCACTTTGTACATGGTAGATGCTCAAAAATATTAATAGATAAACTGATTCAATGTTGATGTAGTGGCAAATTTGTCTGATTGCTAAGCTGGTAATTATTGTAACGGTATGAACATAGAAAAGAAGAAATCTTATAGTCTTGGGCCCAACATTAATACCGGTGATGCACCCTTTAGTTGCCTAGACTGATAACTAAATCCAGAGATAGTGAGCCTCCAGTAATGTTTTATGTGGTGGTGCATTTCATTGATTAGCCAATCACCCCAGAGTAGCATGCTTACTTAATCTAAAGACTCCAACAGTGAGCTGAAGTCAGAGGTTTTTATCAGTGCCTCCACAGAACAACAGTCCCACAAGAAGCTCTGTGGAAAAAGAATTCCATGCTCAATTAAGCTTAGGAAATGCTGCTTTCTATACTCCCCTCATTATCATTTAAAAGGCTCGGAGATCCTAGAGTAAATTGCCCTGTTGAACCTTGTTTAATCCAAAGCTTTCCAAACTAAGTTGACCATGGAAGTTTTCCTTTTTCTTTATTTTCTGTTCCTTCTCCTCCTTTCCTCCTCCTTTTTATTCTTTTAAATATACATTAGCATCTTTCAAGATTAGTTTTTCCATGAAGTGAACTTTGAGGAATTCTGGCTTGGGGGATTGTTAATAAACAGGGCATGTACACAGTATCTTCCATGTTGTATGAATGGAGATGAGGCTGGGAAGCATAGCTAGCACAAGGCTTATTTTCTGAGGGGCTTCTCTTTTTTTATCCTCACTCGAGGACGTGCTTGTTGACTTTAGAGAAAGGAGAAGGGTGGGAGAAAGAGAGGGAGAGAAGCATCAATGTGACAGGGAAACATTGATTGGTTGCCCCCCTCATGTGCCCCAACCAGGGACTGAATCCACAACCTACGCATGTGCCCTGATCAGGAACTGAGCCCATGATCTTTCGGTTTATGAAATGATGCCTCACAGAGTCACGTCAGCTGGCGCTCCTATGAGCTCCTTGTTGCTGGTGGAAATGGTATTCTTGTGGTGTCACAAGAAAAGCATTTCAGGGACCACACATAGGAAGATGAAGTGTGGTGGTAAGATTTATTAAAGCTGGAGTAAACATGCAGGGCTGTCCCTAGGTGTCTGGAGTCTGTCTCATCCACAGCCAGATGGTTCAGCTCTGTCCTGCTGTAGAAAAAGTCCAGCCTCGTCCTCACCAAGCCCAGGAAGGTCAGGGTCTAGAAATTCTGTGCCATTAGTTAATTCCATGCCAAAGCTTAGTTCAATTCTGTGTCTGTCCCCATCCGGCTAGCTTAGTCTCTGTTCCCATCTGCACTCTTGCTGGTGCTGTGCCGCTATATCCAGGCTTGTGCTTGGAGCTACACTTGGAGCCTGTGCAGCTGCTGACCTGCACTTGGGCTCATGCAGCTGCTACTGAGAGAGAATGCATAAACAAACTGGTGAACAAGCTTATGTTCTGAGCTCATGTACTGAGAGACAGGCCTTTGTTAAGCTTTAATTATATTTCCTCAGGCTTGGGAAGGAGCCAGCTGGTTTTCAAACTAACCAATAAACTTCTCAATCCTTCACAAGCTTGTGTTGGGCTCTCTCCCTAACCAACACATTTCCTAGATCTTCCAGGGCTCTGTGTCCCTTTTTCATTCCAATTCTTTTCCCGGGCTAGGCTCTGCCCCTTATGGTCACCATCATGGCTCCTACTGCACATGCCTCATAGCAGAAGCACCTCCCCTGGACCATCTTGGCTTCTACAGGGCATGTGCTAAGCAGAGGAAGTCCCCCTGCTGTTTTATCCCTCCCCCTCCGTAATCCTGGCTAATGGCCAGTAACTGATTCTTCCTATCTGCTACTCGCTTTGGCATTAATTCCTGGGGAGGCTATGAATGTTATAGCTTCCTAGTAAATCAGGCTTAATGTCCAATTCAGCTTTCTAATATATTAAAATTAATGTCTGATTCTCTTTGCTCCCTTTCTTTATTTATAACTAACTAGCTACCTATGCTAACATTCTGATGTGGTAGAAGAGACAAACCATCAACCATACATATTCCTATGTCTCTGACTCTACCAATAGACTGTGAGCCTTGAAAAGCACAATGCAGGTGAAATCTCATCATCCAGTAGGATTTTCTCACTCAACCCCACCCCCAAATTATATATTATGCCTTCTTTGCTTGGGCCGTTTTCTTCATCCCCAACCTGAACAGCCTTGAACCCCCAATCACAGCTACTGGGGTTTGAGTGTGTCTCTCTGTTATGAGTGTGTCTCTGTTGCACAGATCTGCTCCTACATACTATAGCCACTCGGTGGTCTCAGAACAGCTGTTGCTATTATTCGTGAGGTCCTCAGTTTGCCCCACACCACAGCTGCTGGGAAGGGAGGCACCATGCATTCTTTGCTACTCAGAAAAGACAAGGGATGACTGCAGGTGACTCTGGCTGATGACATTCTCAGTAAACAAGTCGTATTGTCCCTGTTGTATAGCTGTTTTTAAAGTAACTTCTCCCAGGGAATGAGACCTATATTCTTGAATCTCTACCAGCAACCTGGACTGATGTGAAGATGTTCTATCCAGCCTCAGTAACAGAGGGATGGGATATCTAGAGGACCACTGTGATGATACATTTTTAGCCAATAGTATTATATGATCCCCATATGCACCTCTCCCCATACTGGGCAGTGTTGTTTGTATGGCTGCTCAGTGCTCCCTCCTATATAAGTGACAGTACTGACAAATCCCTGGAGATGACAGTTTCTACTTCTCCCCTGGAACATACAAGGTGAAGAAGAGGGAATCTACTTCTTCTATTAAAGTTAGTTATTTGCATTTCTAGCCCAACCCTTCATTATCTTCCATCTCTGCACCTGTATATACTTTCTGTACAGTTTTGTGTTGCTCACTTTGGAGCCACCATAAGACTTACAGCAGTTTCAAGATTAGTCAATCCTAGATTCACCACCTCTGCCACTAACTATGGGATTCTGGGTAGGTTAACCATTCTGACCCTCCAATTCTTCACTTGGAAAGTGAGGAGGATATACTTTGTCACAGAGATGATCAGATTATGTAATGAGCCACTGTATAGAGATATCCTGGTATAATGGCAAACACTTAACAATTACTAGTTTTCTCCTTTTCAATTTTCCTCTCAATCAATTCTGTCCAATAGAACTTTCTGTGATGACAGAATTTTTTTTGTGTCTGTGCTGTTCAGCATGGAAGCTACTGGCTGTATGTGGCTAAGTAGCACTTGGAATACGGCCAGTGCAACTGAGAAACTAAAATTTTAATTGTATTTAGTTTTATTAATTTTAATAGCCACATACGGCTAGTGGCTACCATATTGGATAGCACAGCTCTAGCTCTAGATAAGTTAACCAGCAGTTTTTAATAGGGCCCAGACAGCGGGAGCTGCCATGAGGCCTTGGCAGGATTCACACAACCATTTTATTGGATGTACTCCTCAGGGACAGGAGGCTGGGTCTTGTATTTCAAATACATGTGAGCCAGAAGAAAAAGTTATGTGCTACAGAAACGTGGGAGGGTCATTGGACTCTATCCTACATTATTTCATACAATCATATCCACTGTTCCAATCATTAATCCAGAAATGAGATAATGTTATTTGCCAAGAAGATTTTAGAACCTTGCCAATTGACAGATTGCATCACCTAACCTCATGTGAAGTCACTTCTCCCTTAGATCTAAGCCAAATTTATAAAAATTGAGGTCTTGGAAATGTTAAAACCATTAGAAATAGGAAATCTGAGAACAGGGTGGAGGGATGTAAATTTGGTTAAAAATTAGAATAACATGCAATATTATTTTTACAGTACAATTTACATATCTAAAATCATTTTTTCTAAGAAAAAACATAAAATGTATTATGTATAACTTGATTTGCTCATAAAATTATCATTTAAGTAAAATTAGAGATGCCAAGAACTGGAAAAACAAAATGGAAAAAATAGAATGGAACAGATTTTTTACTGATTTATTTTCTTTACATATTTATTTAACAAAAAGCTTCTTCAGAGGGAAAAGTTCCTTCCAGATAATTTCTCTTTCTCTCCCCTACTCTTTCCTCTCCTTTTCCACCTCCTTCATTCCCTCCCTCACTTCCTTCCTTCCTTCCTTCCTTCCTTCCTTCCTTCCTTTTCCTCTTGGGTCTTCACATCATCTAAAACACACCCTTTCCAATTTAAGCCCATTTTCTTGTTATAAGCCCTGAACTGGAGAACAGTGAGCTATCATCATCCTTAAACCATCCTCACCAGTTGTACTTATTTGGAGACATCTCAGATGTCCCTCTTTTATAGTTAGGCATCCCTAATTTTTTCCCATGCTCCCTTCCTGCCCCATTTGTATCCCACCAATTCCTTGCCACCTTCCTTCCCTGCTCTCAAGCCCAGAGATCCAAAGGGAGCTGGTGTTGCCCAGTGGTCTATTTCTCTTTGGCTGTTGTGTGGACTCATGGATCTTGCCAATTTGGTCTGTGAGTTGGTAATTAGTTGGAGGATGAGGGAAAATATGAACTCTAATCACAATGACTCATATCTTTTAACTGTTTATAATGTATTGTGCCAAGCACAATGTATTTGTTATTCCATTAATCTTCCCCCAAATGCCAAAAGTATACAGCTATAATTATTTCCTAGATGAAGAAAGTGTGGCTTTCAGAAGTTTAAGTAGCCTGTTTTAGGGTTATACAGCCAGTAAACTACTGAGCTAGTCTTGGTGCCTGAATTCAAACCTAGTTTGTGTGACTTCAATCTTTGGCCTGTTACGCATTTCCCAACAGTACCTTAAAACAATAAGAAGCCTGTTTACAAAGAGCTTTATGGCATAAATATTTTCTACATATGCTAGCTTATGTGATCTTCACTGTAACAACTTTGATGGGAGAGATATGGAGAAACTAGAATCCCCATTTGAGAGATGTACAAATAGGGTCAGAGAGGTTAAATGGCCTGCCCAAAGTTATACAGTAAATGGCACTGCCGTTGTTCAAATAGTGTTTTCTGAACAGAAGTGTATTTCTTTCCCCTCACGACAAGGGGAAATGCCTTTGGAACTAATGTATACACAGACTTTATTGGAAATTAACGTGCACACACACTTCTCAGACCTGATGTCAGTGCATCAGAGTTGGGTGGTGGGGAGGAAACCAGGCACAGCCAAGGGGACCTCTGTCACTGTCCCGATACTGAGTTTACAATAAGGACTGAGAGACAGAGGAAAGAAGGCTTCTGGTCTTTCTTCTTGGCTGTGTGAGAACTCCTGTTGTTTCAGTTGGCTTTTGTTTACTTGTTTCTCCTTTCAAAATTCTTTTTTATGAGGCTGCCATAAAAACACTCATTAGGCAGTGTTGATTTTCATTAATGTTGATTCTCCAAGAGCTTAATCAATCTTCTGTGACCAATGGCTTCATTCCCATGGGAGAGGAAAGCTGTTTAACAAATTAGCTTTACAGATTGTAGGTAAGGCATACAGATGTGAGGTAGCCTGTGTTGCCAAAACAGGACGTGGATTAGTGGTTTAATATGCACAAAACAATAGCGTTAGACTGTTTCCTTGCTGCCACCACATGCATCATTAGGAAGCAGCTGTCCTCCTTTCCTCTCACACCTCTGCCTCCCACCACTCGCCTTCTTTGCGCTCACTCTTGCCCTCTGTGAGATCTGTGTTTTGGAAGAACCTGGAGGCGACAGCACATCTGTGGTTAGTGGGAGGGGAAGGCGAGGCACAGATGCGCAGAGGAAAGCGGGGAGGGGAGAGCAGCATAGTTACTGGTGTTGACTTGGAGCTTAGCAACCTCCCTAGGCACTCTGATTATTCACAGTTGACAGCAGAAAACTATACTCTCAAATCGCTTTGCCCATCCATCTGAACCTCCACTGGTACAGGGACAACTTGATGTGGATTAACTAAGTACCAGCTCCTCTCCAGGTGGCCTTTCCCAATGCAGTATTTCCTGGACAGGTAGACTCATCAGTTGCCAGAAGCAACCCTGGAAGCCTTAATGAAGGAGTCATGGGCCTTGGGTCAGAGAGAGGGCCAACACAAGCTTTTCCTATGTCCCCATGTCTCTTCCTGTGTCAGTGTCTGGTGGCTCTGAGCTGCCGACTAAAGCCGGGAGTTTCTACCATTTGTGTTGGTCCTCTGATTCTCCTTGTACTGAGCATCTGGATGGAGGCGCCTCTTCTCCGGCCGACCTGAAAGGAGCTGGAGTCATGGCAGTTCA
This sequence comes from Sturnira hondurensis, assembly GCF_014824575.4. Lineage (NCBI taxonomy): Eukaryota > Metazoa > Chordata > Mammalia > Chiroptera > Phyllostomidae > Sturnira > Sturnira hondurensis. The sequence goes on along the minus strand of NW_028096783.1, from coordinate 4,268,244 downwards.
GGGGCTTCCGCAGCTGCCATCTGGTTTGATCTTCTTCACATTCCTGTGGGGGCCTGGAGGCACAGAGCTGCTTGTCTTACAGAGACATGGCTTCCCCTTGGAAGGCTGGAGTCTTTGAAGACCAGCTCTTAGGAGAGAAGGAAAATATATTGCAACTCTCTCCTTTGAGGAGACTGGCTGGTGGGCTGGGTGAGAAGTCCTGTTGGTTCAGTCGGCAAGTGCCCACTTTCTGCTCCCCCACCCCAGGCCATGTACTCTCAGACTCTGCACTGCTAGGCTGCACTCTGGTTAGATCTCTCAGAACAGGACAAATTCGCATCCTGGTGTTCACCTGAGGCTGGTCTTTGAAATGCCCTCAGCTTTCAGGTGCAGTGCGGTGGAGATGTGGCCAGGGGTGCCTGGAGGTGCTCACAGCCCCATGAAACACCTCTCCTTGCCTGGGCCATGTCCCCAGATGGCCCGGCTTATACAGCAGGGAGTTTTTTGTGCACACCCACCGGCCTCCTGCTCCGGCAGCCTGCAGTACAGTCACATGTTCGGAATCAGGCCACTGTTGTCGTCTACTCAGCTGCATGGCACAGTGCTTCTGGCTCAGCCTGGCTGCAGAATCCTGCAGACGAGCTGCAGTGGTCAGGTCGGGAGGGATCTCAAACCTGGATCCCTGGATCCCTGGGCATTGCTTGCCTTCCATTTCATTCTTATTTAAATTGATCAACTATATTTTGAGTACTGCTACATGCTGAGCCCTTTAGTAGGCCCTGAGGATGGCCAAAGATGAGTAAATAAGATTTGATTTCCTGCCTTCACTCAGGACTGTAGCCTCTGACTTCAGTGACTGCTCCTTACTCTCTAAGAGTTTATGGAAGCGGTGTGGTGCCTCTGCCCTTCACTCCTAGCATGCTAGCTATTTGGTTAGGAACCAGCACTCTGCCTGTTGCTTAGTTGGTCCATAATAAATATCTGACGAATGACAAGTAAATGGACTTTTTGGGTAGGCCCATAAATACCCTTTTTTGTAGGTTGTAGAAGGAGAGTCCCTATTGATCAGTTGCTATAATTTCTTGAGCACCTATCACATGTGAGCTACTGCGCTCAGTGATTTGGATACAGCAGCTCTACCCTTCACTATAAGGCTGCGTGGTGAGTGTTTTATCCCCAGGGTGCAGATGAGACAAAGGAAAGGCAGAGCAGTTAGCTAACTGTTCTAGGGTTACATAACCAGGAAGGGGCACTGCAGGATTCGAAACCACATTTTTCAGTCTGCAGAGCCAAAGTGTTCCTCCCCCCACCCGCCCTGTAAACGACCAGGTAGAACAATTGGACCATCAGGCCAATGTTTCTCTCCACTGGCTATTACATAAGAAAAGTCAAACAGCAGATACAGAGTCACAGCCCAGCTGCCTGCTGGAACAGTGGCATCCTATGCAGTTTTGGGTCATTCGAAGAAAAGTTTGTGACTCTGGGTCTAGCCAGGCCTCCTATCTTCCTCTATGTCCCTGGGAAACCCCTCAGCCAAGACCTCACACTTGCTTTTAGGGGATTGCAAGTGCAAGTAGGGTAGAATCAGGCTTGCAAGCTCTCTCCTTGGAACTGGGCACAGCCCCACATTGAAGCTCAGGTTCAGACGATTCGCAATGATCTTGGAAGTTTTCCCTGGGAGCAATGACTTTCAGCTGTAGCTGTCCCTCAGGCTGGAAGTGAGGCAGTGACCTCAAGGTGAAAGTCTCCAGATCCTATTACCAATCCAATTACCTGGCACTTGCAGGTTAGATGAGAACTGCTGGACCGTAACCCAACAATGGATCATTTAGTTCTGTGTCTTGTCTCTGACACCAGTCAGGCCTGAGAGTCTCACTCAGATGCTGCTTCTTGTCAGTCTGCAGATTCAGCAGCAGGCTTCCCTTTAAATGAGGGAGTAGGGCTGGGCACGACAATGGTGAGCAGCACAGAAGCCCACTCCATTAATGCAGCTCCCACTGGTCCCAGCCCTGATACTCACATTCAAAAATTTATTGAATGAATATTTACTGAGCAGCTACTACATGCCCAGCAAGGCTAGCTGATGGGTATGCCATGGTGAATAATCTCTGCTCTCATGGGCTTTTATTGTAATGGGGGCGTATAGGCAGTAAACAATTAAGTAGATAGACATGTTATTATGACAATTGTTTTAAATACTATGAAAAAAACATAGCATGATAAAGAGGTTGGATAGTGATGGAAAATTGGTACTCTGACTATCTGGTGGTCAGGGATGTTTTCTTGGACAAGGGGACCTTTTAACAGAGGCTTGAAGGCACTGAAGGGGCACGAGGAGACTTTCAAAGGAAGATGTGTGGAAGGTATCTGGCTTTTGTCTTCTATGTGGAGGGTTGGAGACGTCTTGATGCTAAAAGCAGAGAAGTAACTAAGTGTGAAATAGAAATATATTTGGTTGCCTGAGGAATAGCAAAGGTGGCAGATGTATTGCAGTTGGGGAAGAGAACAGAAAGACAGACGATTTCAGGAAGGCTGTAGGGGACCAGATCGCTGAGGCTTTATGGACCATGATATGCAGTTTGACTTTTTTTCTGAATGACTCGGGAAGTCATTTGGAGGATTTTAAGTGGTAGAGATCACATAGTTACTAAGCATCCATTAAACATATTTTCATATAAATATTTGTTGAATGAATACATGAAATACTTGTTGGATGAATGAAAGAACAAATACCACTGAATTACACAAGTAATGACACAAAAAATTCCTAGAATAACATACTGTGTCTATAATTGCAGAGAAGAGACAGATGTCTTCCCACTGAAAAAGTAATTAGCTGACTGTCAGCCTCTTCGAATTGTACCCTCCAGCTGGAAGGTGGATCTCGTGGCTAACAGAAGAAAAGTAAAATCAGAGAGGGCAGGCAAGGGAATGCATGCCATCCAGCACAACTTTGGGGATCAGTGATTCTCCTGCCTTCCTGGAAGGGTTGGTCCCCAGGCCCCACCCCTGTGATGCTCTCCTCTTGAGGCTGCGGAACAGTGTTCTTTATTGAGCTTGATTTGAGGTGTTCTTTCTGTTTCTGCCCAAATACCTACCTGCCCCACGTCTCAGGGCCTGGAATTCCACATCACAATCCCCTTCTTTTCTTGAGCCTTGAAAACAACTTCATTCTTTAAGGGTCTCCCTCCATCAGAATTGGCAGCTAAATCCCTTACTTTGTCATCTCTTGTTTGCACTAAGTCTCCTGTTTGAATGTCACCTTTTTTAAAAAGATGCTTTTCTTTACTCTTCTCTCTGACTCTTTTTCTTGCAGGATCAAAACCTTCCCTCTTCCCTGATTCCTCATTTGACCAAGGACCCTGGGCTGCAGTTTACATGAATCTTTCTTCCAGAAGGGAAGTTTCTTGACTCCAAAAACATTGATTTGCATTCTTGTCTTCAGCACCCAGCCCAGTACATACACACAGTGGGCACAGAACTTTTTTTTCTTTCACTTCCTTCTTTATTTTTGTTTCCTTCCTTCTTTTTTTCCTTGTCTTTTTGCTTTGTTTTTCACTAAGCAGTGTGACAGTGGTTAAGAAAGTATGTTTTCATTTTGACAAGCCTTGGGGTGATCACATACATGTAAGATTCATACTGAGCCACAGGCCACCTGCATGACTGGATTAAAAACCTTTTGTTTTTATTTATCATCCAGGTAACATGTGGTCACCATGAAATAGTTATAAAATATAGGTAAGCCTTCTGGGTGTAAAATCAGCTCATTTTACCACCCCAAGAAGACTCCTATTAATATTTTGATGGCTGCCCTTCTGAGCTCTTTTTCTAAAATACAGGCTTTTCAGAGGCCCTGCTTGCTGGGCTACTTGTAAAACACAGGGCAGAGGTTGAGGGTGGTGTGAGGGGCATGTGCTTGGGGAAGGCTGCTTACAGGCTGACTCTGATCTCACCCTCAACATTTGCTTATCCTTGTCAGACTGGAGGGCCCAGGCTTGCCATTATCTTGTGGAATCAAGCTGTCCCAGCCCCTTGCCAGTGTGGCACCTCTGAACTTGCCTTTTCCTTCTCTCCAGCTGCATGTCACCTCCTGTCCCAAACTCCTCAGTGTCCTTTTTGGTTGCCTTACAAGTTCCCAGGAATCTTACCTACACATCCGACATCCCTCAGTCACAGAACTCAACACGTACCAGGGGCGTCCTAGGTTTGACTCATTTACCTATCTGAATGGTAGTACTTAATTTACTGAACCTACAGAAAACAAACATATGCTGATCGATAGAGAAATAATTTTGCAAATTGTGAGCATAAATCTTTAGAGATCTGTGTGTATGGCCATTTGTTAAAACGCTGAAAAGGGAAATCAATTTTCTTTATTAAAACACAGTTGCTCTATCTATTGCTTGTCTGGGCAGAAGCCAGCATTCAGGGTTTGGGGAGGAGTGAGGGAGGAGGCCTTGAATACTTCTTTGCCCCTTCATTCAGTGGTCATTTGTTAGTACAAAGATGGTCAAGTGTTGGGAAGGAGATGAGAGTTTTCAGGCTCACAAATGCTTTACTGTTAGAAAAAAGAAGCAGTTGTGGGCTAGTGTGTTATGTAGGCAAGACCAGCTTGAGATGGTGGAGGGGGCCTGAAAGAGGAAACAAGAAATCTTTTATCATTATCATTCCAGAGTGGATCATCCAGGGTGAGTTAGGTTAATGCTGTGGTAACAAACTCAAAACTTTAGTGGCTTAAAATTTTATTTCTTGTTTACACTCTCTCCCATTGCTTACCAGAGGGGACCAAAATCAGGGAGGAGCCACCGTCTCAAACCTGACTGTTCATCATGCTTACCCCAGAGATAAAGAGAGGAGCCATCGGTCATGATTTGGTGAAATTAATCTCTTCCACTCTCATTTCATTGGCCAAAGAAATGGGCATGGGGAAGTGCCAGCATATCATGTGCCCTGCTGGTGGGGGGCCAGAGCACCACACATTGCAACCTAGGGCCTCTGTTTTCAGGTGCTTCACAGGGCATCATGGTGGTGGTTAACCTCATCCATGAGCACTGGGTGAGACTATTTCTGATTCATTTTAGCACCTGACATATAGTATGAACTAAAAAAAAAGTTTGCTTGGAAGACTGAATTAATTAATTGATAAGCAACAAAGAAAGGAAGATACAGAACTTAGTAGAATGATACAGAGAGGTGACTATGCAATAACATCTGTGGAAACATCCTATCTTGGGTCTGGCACAGGGTAACATTGTTTTTATAGCATTTTATTGTACCTGCCAATGCGCTAAGGTATTTAAATGCATTATCCCATTTAATGCTTGAAACAGCTCTCTCCTCATGTTCACTTTACAGATTTAAAAGCTCTTCCTTCCACATGAAGATAATCATAGGTTTTGGAGATGAGAGGCCCCTCCCAACTACCATTACCCATCCTTTCATGATGAGATGGGAAGGACCAGACAGTGCTAGTGGCCATGGTAGAGTCACTTGCATTTGGGGGGCCTGAGTTGCCTCATTAGCTAAATCAAAAAGGTTGGCTCAAACAGTCTCTAAAATCCTTTCACAGTAGAATTTTAAGGGCATGCCTCTGAATGGCTTGCACCTGCATTAGCTGGAGAACTAGCCACAGGGCTGTGGCTCCCTGAGTTAGTGTGCAGACAGCAGCCTGTGAGTCACTGGAGGAAGACTGAAACCCAAAGCAGCCAAGTTTTAAATCCACAATGTCATTATATATAATGTTGCTCAACTAAAGCCTTCCCTGTGTTAACAAAACATTATTAATGTTGAATTTCAAGAGCCATTTAATGTCTTCTGCATAAAGAGAATATGCTCAGGAATTATCTGAGGAGGGAGGTTTCAGAGACAGAGTGTCAAGATATATTTCATTAAGCCCTAGGCCATGTTTGGATGCCATCCCTCTTAACAAATCTCAAAATCACTAGAAAATCAAGTAGGGCCCAGGCTACCCTGCGTCTAACTACTCTGCTTCAAACAGACACTGACTCAAAAAAGAAAGTCCCTGTGGCCAGAGCTGGGAGGCTGAGGTCTTCGGTGCCTTCTTCTTTGGATTTAGTAAGGCAGAATGACAGACACAAAGATCCAGTGGACTGAGGGACACAAAGAAATGCAGAGTGTTGTAATGGACCAGGGCATGGGACTGTGGGCAAGCCCATCCATTCCCAGGTCCCAGCTGTCCTAGAAACCCCCCAGAGCAGCCTGGCAGAAGCTCACAAGTCTTGATAATTCACTGTGGGCCAGAGACTGTTCCCAGCACTTTCCAGGCTTGTTTAATTTAATCCTCTTAGTGTCAACACGTTGCCAAGGAGAAAACTGGGGAACAGAGAGTGTAGGGCACTTGCCTAACCACACACAGGTGGTAAGCAACAGAGCCAGAATTTGCAACAAGGAAGTGACTTTACACTCTCAACACATGTTTTGTGATCTTCTTGGGAGCAGATCATTTAAAAAATCACATATGATTGTGGGGTGCCCATGCAGTAAAGTCAAAATAGCATATAGAAACCCCCAGGAGGTAACCTTCCCACCCTCCGGCACTGGGTGGCCTATTGCTGCAATCTCTCTAGCTTGTGTGATTGTAGGGCCTTCGTCCCTGAGGTCCTGGCTGGCAGGACCTGTGTCTCCATCATTTCTGTTCCTGAGCATTCAATCACTTCCTGCATCTGGTACCTAGTAGGCGCTCATTAACTGTTTGCTGAAAGAATAAACATGGTTAGATCTGGGCTTTCTATTTTATAAGGAATTTGAAAAAAAATCTGGGGATAGGTCACTAGGTAATACAAAGAATGATTAACAAAACCCCCAACATTTGAGGGGGTTGGGAATAAAATGTGGTCTGATTTTTTTTAACCCAGAGAAAAGAAGGTTGGGAGCTATGAGAACGGTTTATACCTTCTGAAGTATTACATAGAGTTTTTGACTTATTTGACAAAAGTTTCATGAGCACTCACTATGTGTTGGGCACTGTTGTGTGTCCTGGCAGCATGGGCTGCATGACAAAGGCCCACCCATCTGGAAATGTGTGGCTGGTGCTCTTGCCCTGCGCTTGGCACAGGAGGGAGTGTAGGCTGCCGCCAGGATCCAGGAAGTTTCTAGACCTGGCTCTACGATGTGATGGACAGTGGGATGGGGGGGGACTCAGGGGTAGGCTGTTACCAGTGTAACAGGGTGCAGCCAAGAGGGGCCCCCCCAAAAAGGGATTTGGAATGGGGTCCAGAACTCAAGGTGTCCAGGAAATATTAGAAAGACATATAAAATGTCCTCACCCCTTACCCCTCCCCCCACCCCAGTGTCAGCTGGGGAAAGGGACAAATGGAGCAGGGCTATTGAGAGTTGTTTTGAATAGCAACAGTGTTGCAGATAACTTGTAGAATCGTCATTTAACATATCTATAACCTTTAACTGGTTTCATAGGTATGTTAAATAGCTGTGGCCATGCTTTGAGCCAGGGAGAAGGGAGTGACTTCCACCCAGGAGGCAACACCCTTGGTTACAGCACCTGTGTGAGAGCTTGGAGGTGACTGGCTCCATGCCATGGGGCCACACCTGCCCAGACTCACTATGGTAGCCCAGTAAAGCTGGGAGGATATGGGAGTCCTGGTGGGTAGCCAATTGTAGGAGGAGTTGGAAATAGGGCTGCAAAAGAGGACTGGTGCAGGGATTTAAATGAAGACGCAGCAGCCATGTGAAGGGGAGCACCACACAATTCTGGCAGAGTGGGGACCCACACAACCATGTGAGAAGGAGAGCCATGTGGTTTTGGCAGGGTGAGGGTCCCCTCTTGGCCAGGTGAAGGAGAGAGAACCACGCGCTTTCGGCCAGAATGGGGACTCCCACAGCCATGTGAGAGAGAATCACCATGCGGCTTTAGCAGAGAACCGCCACTCAGATTTGTCAGAGTGGAGACCCTACCCTCTCTGCAGCTATGTGAAGGGAAGAACCATGCAATTTTGGCCAGAGTGCAGACCCCTGCAACTCTGGTGGAAGAGGCTCATGTGGCTTTGGGAGTGCTTCCTTTGGCCACATGGCCTGGGAAGCAGAAGAGACTTTGCCTTAAAGAAGGGTGAAAGAACTCTTTGCCGGTAGAGTTTCACATGGCTTTGGAGGTGCCACACGGCTTTGGAGTAATTAGAGATCCTGTCTGGATGGCAACACAGATGATGGTGCCGGCAACCTGAAACACGGACGTGTGTTCTTTTCCTGAGTTATGGTACCCTGAATTAGGGCAGGGGGGAAGGAAGCACTGTGAGCATCTGTGGTTATCCTAAAGTACTTTGATATTTTAATGGGGATATTGGGTCACTACTTTAAGTCTGTATAGCTTTAAATAAATCTTTCCTTTCCTTTTCACAAATCTCTGGCATTGAGAGATGTCTTTCCTCTGGCGGCGGACAGAAGAGCCCAGTAGGTATTAGTATACCATCTTTGGGAAGAGCCCCTGTTTTCTGAAACAGTTTTTGGCATCCCATTCCTAGGCAAAATATTGCCCTCCCACCCTTGGACCTCTATTCTGTAACACCAGGACCTGGCATGCTGCTCCCAGAGACCTTGAAATATGGGAGACTTTTTGGTTTGGGGCTGTTCTCGGAGAGGAGAAATTAGCTCATGTTTGTAGGAGAGGAATGTAGCTGATGAAATCAAGTTTGTTATTTTTAAATTCTGTTCCGTTGTTTCAGCACTTTTTAATGGAATCCCAGGGTTCTGTGGTGTTGCTTCTGGGGCTACTGGAACCAGAGGGTGAGGAGAGGTGTCAAGAGGGGAAGACTTAGGGAGAAGTACAGGATTTCTCATTCACTTTGATCAGAATAGCTCTGTTTTGTTCTGAACATTTAGGGTCCACATAGGAGGCCTGCAAATTCTGCCTTTGCTGTTTATTGCCTGTGTGTCCTTCGACAAATTCCTGAAACTCTCTGTTCCTCAGTTTTCTCACTTGAAAAAGTAATAAAAGGATATTGCTTCTTCAAACAGACAAACACATATCACTTAAGAAGCACTGGTATAAGATTTTGTCTTTCCCTCCCAAGCACTGTGGGAGCAGAGAGGAAAAGAAACCCAAAACCGACTCCCTCCAGAGATGCAGTGCGTCTGTCATGGGAAATTGGCTGCTGCATTGATTTCTGAAAACAAAACATCCTTGCATGGCAATGTGCAGCCTCTGTTTGGGATAAAGGGCAGATATTGGACTCCTCAGCCAAAGAACTAGAAGCACATTAGGCATAGGCTTAGCAGAGGGGTGGGTCAGTGTTTCCTTGCAGACAGTGGGTCTAGAACAAAGGAAAGTGGGTCTGAGAAGCATTATCAGTCCAAGAGGGCTGCCGGGATGGAGGAGGGGCTAACAGGGACGGCCCACCTGTCTCCATAGCCTCTGTGCTCCTAGACTAAAGAGTAGACAGAGAAACGTGGTGAGAAACAGCAGGCTCTGAGGCAGGGAACTTGGGTTCAGATCCAATTACATTATATAATGAATGGCTATGAGATTGCTGACATTCTAAAACTTCAGTATATACAGATTGGGAATGCCACATAGGTATTAATTGATAGTATGTAAATATTGACCACAGGCTCAACATATTTTAGTTGGAATCATTTTGACACAAAACAAAGAAACCTACTGTAAGGAGACACACTCCTGCCATGCAGAAGAGTCCTTTCTCATGGGACAAGATAGGACACATAACCCTGGCGTGGAGAGCAGGGGCCAATGCAAGTGTGTGGAGAAGGTGGGCAGAGAACATCCTGGCAAGGCTGCATGGGTGAAGGAGACTTACTCTGATGTACAAAGGGAGAGGAGTACCAGTTATTAAGGTCTGGAAAAAGAGGACCAAGCTTCTCTGGAATCGAGAGCCTGGTACCTGGTGTCCCAGGAAACCATCTGTCCATCCATCAGCTACATCAGGATGGGGAGCTGCAATCTCAGAGGACCAGGCTCCGGGTTGTCCATGAGGAATGGGTCAAAGCTTTGAAGGAACTCTTTGGGGACGGTCGGAGAGAGGTGATAGAGGGCTCTGAGAGAGACGGTGGTTCCAGCTGACAAGATAATGGAGTAGTGAATAAAAAAATAAAGGAGAGGAAGAAAAACAACCTGTGATAAATCTACCTTTCACAGCCAGTGGAGATAAACACTCCTCCTCAACATTAAAGATTGCTTTTCTCCTTTTTGCTTCTTCAAGTTTATTGAAAATGACACTGAGTTGCCTTTTTTTTTTCTTTTTCTTTTGTTCTGCTTGGCCTCTTTTGTGCTGACTTCCTGATCTTTCCTGCTGGGGCTTCATCTCACCCAGACTGGGTGGCTCTGTTGGTTGGAGCATCGTCCCATAAACCACAAGTTTGCAGATTTGATTCCCAGCTGGGGTACATACCTAGGTTGTGGTTTCAGTACTGGTTGGGGTCATATGGGAGGCAAACCATTGGTGTTTCTCTCACATCGATGTTTCTCTCTCTCTCTATCTCTCCCCCTTCCTACTCTCTCTAAAGTCAATAAACAATCTTCAGGCAAGGATTTAAAAAACAAATCTTCTGCTGATTAGATTTTGAAAATACTGAAGGGAGGGTCTCTCCAAGGACCAGCTCAGCCCTTGTCCCTGTTATACTCATTCCAAAATAAAATCCAAGTGTCTTCCCAAATCACGAATCTTTCTTATTCCCTCCCTTACACTTTTCTTCTCATCATTTCTTCACTGAGTACTTATAATTCAGCTTCTTCTGTAGCAATGAGTTTACATTCTTAACACTTCTTTTATGTGTAAAGTAGCTATAAATTATTATCTGCACTGCAGTGATGAGAAACCCAGGATTTAGAGCATTTAGTTAGGATTAGAGTCAAGCTGTAAGAAACACAAAATCCCAAATAATAGCTATTATTTAAAAAGAAGGGAATTTATTTCACTCTCATTTCAAATAATGTTTAGAAGCAGGCAGTCCAAGGGTGGTATAATGGCTGATGAAATTGTTAAGTGTATAAGCTCTACCGTCATAGGTGTGGCCTACATCCAGATGCAACCATGATGGTAACTAGAAACAGCTCCTGCTGTGGTACATGCAAATCCAGGCAGCAGAAGGCAGAAATAGGGCAACAAAGGGGAAAAAATCTCACTCATGACTTGGTCACAGGCCATACCTAGCTTCAAGAGAAACTGAGAACTAGTGTGTGTTCCAAGTGGCCATGTGTAAACTAAAAGCAGGGATTTTATTATTAGGGATGATGTTGGTAACAGATATTGAATGGACAACTTACAGTCTCATGCACATGTGTCTTGACCAGGATCCCCGACCAGCATGGGAAAGAATGTGAACCTAAGTCTTTGATTTAGGGTCTAGATCTCTTTCTGATACCTGGGGAAAGTCCAAGAGGGGCATGGCAGGCCCTTGCAGAACTCTCAACCAGAGATGAGACGCACTTTCTTCTCTGAAGGATTGTTTCGTCTTGGAGAAATTTAATGCATGAAACTTCTAATCAGTATTAAACAGTGTATGACTACTAAGAGAATATGCATTTATAGACAACAACTGCATCAGAGAGACATCCAGAGAAAGGTACATTTTCAAGTGGGCTGGAGTTGCCAACAATGATTCTGGGAGTAAGAGTTTGAGGCCAACTTTGAGGCCTGGCTCAGCTGTGTGTAGAGAGAATGCAGTCTCTTGGGTGAGGAGCTTGTCAGTGAGGTTAATTTCTTATCTCTGGAGAAAGGACAGTGTGGTCCTGTTATAGAAACTACTGCTCAATTGATGTCTGACCAAGATAATAGAATAAAACAAGCCTTTCTTTCTGCATACATATACTCCAAAAGCTCTTTACTGAAATAATAGTAAATATCCATAAAATCATCCTGGAATAATAGTAATGGCTAACATTTAATAAGTGCTTGTGTGTTCTTAGCCCTCACAGTCTTAAGGAGTCGGAATTGTGATGCTTTTATTTTATAGTTGAATAAACTGAGGTGTAGAGAGGTTTAATAACTTTCCCAAGATTTTATATATATAAAAATCTTCCTTCCCTCTGTTCATTCATCCTTCCATTCACTTGTTCATCAACTGACTTTATATATTATATATATATATATATATATATATATATATATATATTAAGACTTTATTTATTTATCTTTAGAGGGGAAGGGAAGAAGAGAGGGAGAGAAATATCAATGTACGGTTGCCTCTCGTGTGTCCCCTGCTGGGAACTGGCCTGCAACCCAGGCATGTGCCCTGACTGGAAATCAAACCGCGATACTCTGGTTCGCAGGCCCGCACTCAATCCACTGAGCTACACCAGCCAGGGCCCAAGATTATATATCTAAGCCTAGGAGCTCATGTTCAAATCAAGCTGCTCTGATTCTAGAATCTGCATTCTTCATAGGAAGTTATACAACTTTTTCTGCAGCAGCCCTTGTCTTCAGTAGCTGCAGACTGACAAATGTTCATGGTGTAAGAGAAGTAGTTCCAGGGAACATAGGGAGCCATTTATGGGGGCTGAGGGCAAAGCCCAGGTCTTGAGTTACTTTAATCACTTTGATATTGTGGTTAGAATTATTGTGTCCAAGCTTTTGGCTAACTCTGCTAACCCTAAAAACAAAAATGAGAAGAGTGAGGCCCAGAGATTTGGGTACCTTTTTGGCCTTCTCTTGATCTTAACTTCTGCACTTGGGTGCTGTCTGGAGTTTGCAGTTGAGTCCCCAAAGCTTTGCACTGTGCTAACACTTAGAGCCTTTTTGATCCCCTTGGCCTTTGTTTGTGAAACATGAAAACATAGAACCAAGACTAGCCTAGGATGGCAGCGACAACTCTATCCTCATAGCTCCAGATAGCACTTCCTAACTCTTAAATCAGTAATGCATGAGGGATGTAGCTCCCAGTGAAACCTACACACCCATGTCTTTGAGCTGCCATGTAAAGAGAGTCTGCGTCCATTTGCCAAGCATTTGTCAGCACCTACTGTGTGCCACACCTGACATCATGTCTGGAGACACAAAGGTAAATAAGACTGGCCTCAGGTAGCTGAGTCACGCTAGAATTTCTTAACCTGAGGTCCATAAATAATTTTCTGTGGATCTGCAAACACTCTAAAACTGGGTATAATATGTTGTATCTCTGCCAAGATGCTCGCATTTTTTCCTAGAGAGCAATTTCATAGTTTTTATCAAATTCTGTAAGGAGTTTATAATCTAGAAAAGGTTAAGAATCACTGACCATGTTATTAAGACAGAAAGTCACCAAATATTCAGAACATAGTATCATGGGTCTATGGTAGACACATGAATTGAATTGCCATAGAATACAGAGGCAGGAACAACTGACACTTTCCCTGGCGATGGAGGTGGATCAGGGCTCCCTTGGCAGATGCTATCAGCTGGGACTAGGGGAGTAAGTAGAAACTGGGTAGGCAGGAAGGCAGGTAGAAAGGCATTACATGGTGTGAGCTCAGGGTCCCAGTAGATCTAAACTGTCCTAGACTAAGAGATGCACATCTGGGTTTTAGGGTTCGGGGTACAGACTGTGAGGACTTGGGAGATGGAAATCGAGGAAGAGTGGTAAATCTTGGAAGTCAGCACCTAGAGTTTTCCGGCTGGAGGAGGAGGGCAGCAGTTGGGAGGAGGTAGATGAGAGAGTCTCTGATAGGTCCCTAACAGTTCCTACAGCAGAAATCTGACCTCTGGAGACAGGCTGCCTGAGTTTCAGAGAAGGTCAGCTTTACAACTCAGCTTCCTCTTCCTGAGAACTGGGCTTGGTATTTGATAAATAAATCATGCAATCTTCCCTTCACACCTCGCTCCAAATAAAAACATTCGCCATTTCACAACTGGTCACCGAGAGCCCCTGACAATCAATTACCCACTGGAGATGAAATTATTGTTTAATGGCTCCTAGAACGGTCCTCCACTCAGACATTCATCACAATCAATAATGCATCAGCAGGGACAAAAGAAATTACCTGCCTCCTGCTAAGTGAGAGAGTCCATTTATACGTAGCATGGCCCCTTCATGCCCACTGAACAGGCCTCCACTGGTGGGTTTCCACATTGCAGAACTCCTCACCCCTGGGAGATGGGGAGGCAGGCTTTTGGGTGAGTAGGTACATTGCTACCCACTCCAGCTGGACAGAGTCAAGGCAGGTCTGGCGGGTGGGCCAGAGAGGGGTGTGGGGAACACGCGGTAATGCCTGGTCAGATTTATAATGAGCCAGCTGCCACTCCCCCTGCTCATACTTTTCCAACATATATTACATCTTTATGATTTTTATATAGAGATGGACAGGGAATAATTTTCTTGTAGGAATTTTATAGGCCGCTAGGTTTGGCTTCTGGTGAACCATGCCTCTGCAGGGTGAGCATTCCTATGGAATGACTGACCATACATGAAGTTTTTACCTCTTGGATTTGAGTTTTCTCACCCATAAAATGGATTTATAATACTCACCTTAGAGGATTGTTAGAGGGTCGAATGACAGGCCATATGTGCTGCATATACCAGGCATTTATTTCCCTTCCCACTCATATTTGGGAAAATAGTCTGTAGATAGTGTGATTCATCCTGATATTGCTGATGAGCGAGATTGATTTAAACAAGGGAGGATTAAGAGAGAAATCATATTTAAATTTTAAGTCCCAAAATCTTAGAGAAATTTCATTCTATTTCCAAGTTTATATGTCAGCAAACAACAAGAAGATATTGGTTTATTTTTAGATCAGCTCAGAGGCATTTCAGCCAAACCAGAACCTATGATACAAAATTTTCTCTTCTTCCTTCCCTCTGTTCATCCATCCTTCCATTCACTTGTTCATCAACTGACTTTATATTGGGTGCTGACTATTGGCCAGGTGTGATATTAGCCCCTGGAGATACACAGGTGAAAATACAAATCTTCCCGCTCCCCATCCCCATCTCTGTCAAAGAACTTGCAGTATAGTGGGGAAAAGAGTGCTAAGTCAATAACCACAGAGCAATACAGTGAGTACCAAGTCCCTTTGGATAGGCATGGAAGGCTTCAGTGAGAAGGTGGAGCCTGACCCCTCTCCCTTGGGAGGGGCTGGCGTTTGCTGCTGCACAAAGCAGGGAGGGCCAGAGAGAGCAGGAGTGGGGGTGGGGGTGTCATCCTGCTGCTTGCTCATGACTTTTCTCACCAGTGCTTTACTTTTTTCCCAATCTCAATATTTTGTGCTGTGCTCACTTTATTGATGGGTAAACTAATCCAAGGGAAGCCAGTGATTTGTCTGAATCACAAAGATGTTGAACATGAAGCTGGGCCTGGAATTCACTTGTCTGGCTTGCCAGCCTGGGGCTTCATAAGGTGGGCTGTGCCTGCAGGGTGCCTTAGAGAGAAGGGTCAGGTTCATTCAGCAGGCATAGTGCTCATCAGGACCTGCCCCTTCTGAGCTGGTGTGAGGAAGGGTTGACATAAGGATGAAAATGCTCTCAACTTTAGACTTGAAAATAAATAATAGTAATGTCATATAGTGGTGGGTGATTGCTAGGAGTACAACACAGTCATAAGGATGCACAGAGAGAGAAACAATGATTTATAGGGTGGGAGAAAGCTTTCCGGATATTTTGGCACTTCAAAAGTTAATAACAGCTATCTTCCCTAGAATACACATAGCTCTGTTCAGAGTGGCCTTGAATTCAGTAACACCAAATTCTAAGATTATATAATTTCAACATTGCACCTGTTTGCTGCCCAGCTGCCCCACCTTCTTGTCATGTGGGCTTCCTGACTAAAACTGAAATTTGCTTCTTCAACTACACACTTAATCCTTCTCTGTCTGAGTTTCCTTTTGAGCCAAGTCTGGATGTCTGGCAAGAGTGAAGCCACAAGGCCTGTGTAAATGCAGCCCTCTCTGCCAGCGAGGAGTGTTTTATTGTGATTAAAAAATGTTATTCCTTAAAACAACAATCTATATTGGTAATTATGTGCTGAGACCCATCAGCTTTGCGCTCTGAATGGTGTGACATTATTGTCAAGAACACTCAATTGCTTGCCTCTCATTTTATAATATGCATTTGCACTTCAGGCTGCATCCTAAATATTAGTGGAGAAACCAAGAATGAGACAATGGTAAAGCCAAAAATATGGATGTGCTTTGCCTTAGATCCCTGCTTCTCTGCAGAGATGAGCAAGGACATAACCGGCATCAGCAGCTGCAGGCACCTCTACCTGACATTGAGGAACATGAAACAGGGGCCTTCTGAACGAAGAGGGAGATGCGTGGAGAGACTGCCACATCCAAGGGAGAGACTCCTACCTTTGATCATGTTTGATGTTTTCCCGACAACTTCGTTTTGATTTTATTTTCCCATTGGCTAAACGTCCTGAACACTCATTACTTTGAGTTAACAAGACCTCCTTCTTGCTTATTCTCTTTCTTTTCGACTTTGTCTCACGCTAACACTCTCTCTTGCTCTTTTTCAACACAAGTATAGGGGCTTATTTTAGTCATAGTTTTATAAAACCAAAATCAAGTAAGCACATTTTTCTGTGACTTGTTTTTTTCTTAACAATATATCACAGAAATTCCTCTGGGTCCATAGATATGGATCCAAGAAGAACACACACATTTTGTGAGTCGAAGAACATTTTGTGGTGTGAGTATTCTACAGTGCATCTCACCATTTTCCTGTGGATGGGCGTGCCATCTCTTTTCTCAGAAGTTGCCACAAACTACATTGCATGAACATCTTTGTACATGCACTTGCATTCTTAGGTTAAGGTGGTAGTAAGTGTGATTTATGAGCAAAGTATATGTATATGTTGACTTTGAATAGCTCTTGATCTTGTCAGATTGTTGTTGCTATTCCTGGTCCCTACCAGCAATATTTGAGAGTGTCTTACCTCCAGAATTTTTATCAGGAGAACATCTCTCTTAAAATGCAAATACCCTCGAAAGGTGTCTAATTAGCAGTCAAAATAACAATGCCTAGAATGCATAAAACCTTCCTGCAGTTTACAGAGTGCTTTCCACCACAATTGCTATCCCATTCAATCCTCATAAAAGTCCTTCTGGATGGTTTTTACAGAAGCAGAACTTCAAGGCTGGTGTGCAAAGGGGTTTCCCCCGAGGCCAGACAACTAGCTAATGTCAAAGGGTGGTCCAAACCAGAATCTATACCCCAGGGTGCTTTTCCCTTTTACCCTACTCCATCTTTGTAGATAAGTGCAAATTACTTAATTTTTAAGAGTTCCGTGTCTGTGCTCATGGCCTGGCCCTGCTGCTAACCACCTGGCTGACTTGGGGCGAGTTATTTCTCTTCCTGTGCCACCAATTGCACACATTTAAAATGAGGGGTTGAGTTAGATGCTTTCTCAGAACCCTTCTCCCTTTGACAACAGTGGCTGTGACTGGACCGACAGATCCAAATGGGTACAGAGGCCTAAGGAGGAGGGAATTCTTCAGGGCACAGTGGGGAGGAGGAGGCAGGAGTTGTTTCAAAGGAGGCAGGAGTTGTACAGAACACTGTACAAACCACAAGTTTTCGCTTATTGTGGATTAAAGCAATAAAGTTGGAAATCTGTCCACTGTGCTGCCTGGCCCACAGCTTCTGTCACCCGTTAAGTTCTTACCACTGGGATTATTGATGCTGTTTGCACCCACGCTGACAAGAGCAGGAAATGGGAAACACGTGGTTTCTTCTTTCAGCAACTTGGGCCAAATACCTAAGTGACCATGGAGCATGGGTTCGTAGTTCCTTATACATCCTGGCATTTACAGACTTGCATGTCCCAGGCAGAGCATTAGTACTCATTGAGCCCTCCTCCCTGGAAGATGGCCCCATTCTCAACAAGGGCTTTTCTGGCAGATTTTTAGGGCAGATAGACTTCCACTCTTTACTACGGAGGTGACTTTTGGAGGCCTCTTCTTTACCTACTGTCAGTCTAGTTTCACCCATTCTATTGATTATTTTTTTCTATTTATAAAAGTAAGACATAATAATTATGGAGGTGAAAGTAACCATTATCAGGAGTATAAATGGCCTTCTAGTCACGAAAAGCAGTTCTTTTAAAACACAGTTTAGGTCCTGTGTGTGTGTGTGTGTGTGCGTGCATCATTTTGAGTCTCTACCTCACATCAAAGCGTCAGCACTTTTGTTTGCCCCCACCCTGGATGAGACTCCAGTTGCACTTTCCCAGCTGGTGCAGACAGAGAAGCTGGGAAGAGGCGGTTGTTCTCACAGCTGACTATTATCTTTCAAGGCAATGACTTCACCCACTGCTGAAATGAGGTCGTGGATCTTCGGCTCTGAACCAATGAGCAGCTCCCTCCTTCCTGAGGGAGTCCTGGGGCAGTGCTGAGCCAGGGTGGGTGGTGGAGTTGCCTGACTCTGGACTGAGGCTTCGGTCTAGGGAGAAGGTCCCGAAACATTTCCTCTACTGTCTTCAAGAAGACAACAGAATGAAATAGCGGCTATTGGGTACAGATGCCTTGATTTGGTTTGTTTCCCAATGAAAACTATCAAGATATGGGTGATTGGTTTGAAGATACATATTTTAAAATTTCTACCTATTTGTGCAGTTTAGTTTTAAATCTGTAAAGGGGCATGCAAATAACACTAAAATCATCATTGCCGTTACATTTAATTTGGATGTTTGGGGACCTCTTTTTTAATCTGTGTTTTAAATACTTAAGTACTTGTGAATGTTGATTAGGTCACATTAGTTTCTTCATCTGTAAAATTAGCAGTATTATTAATGCCTACTTTAGTTATTTTCTTTGAGGACCCTGTGAAATAATGCAGGCCAAAATGCTTTGTAAATTATCCAGCAGTAATCAGGTATCAATAGTAATAATAACAATAATATTATTATTAGCTTAGCCATCCCATCTACCTTCCCATTACCAGAAGCTTTTTAGGCAAGCCAGCCATATCTTCAATCAATTTTTCCTGAGGAGCATTGGAGATGCCCCAGAAAGATAAAGAGCTAGGCCTGATTCTGTGGTCCACGGTGGCTCCTTATGTTGCTGTTTGACGGATAACGTGGAGAGACTGGCACTTCATGGCTCTGTGGCTATGTGTTGCCACCCTTTAAGGCCTGATAGGTTCATGGTATTCGTGCAGATGGAAAAATATTCATGAAGCTGTTGGGATGTCTGGCATGCCTTTATTCACGGGTGGGTGAGCCACGTATGCTGTAAGCTCTGTGTCTGTCTGCATGCCTCATGTTGTGGCCTTTACTCCCCAGGATGGCACCCATCGTGACACCTGTCCCCTTGCATGTCACTCATCATCATCGCCCCCAGTAGGGAGTCCCTACCTGTTTAAGTACTAGAGGGAAACAAAGCCAGAAAACTGCCAGAACAGTATATAACATAACATAATTCTGCACATATGAGCCCACTTCATGTTATGGGGACAGTCTATCAAACCCACACTCAAGGCTGTGGGAACACTGGTTATCAGGCCCCTCCAGGGCTATGGGACCACTGCCTCCCTTAGCTACCCACACACCTGGGTGAGGAAGCCAGACTGCCTCCACTTACCCTACACTATGACACTTAGAATAACATATATCATGTGTGTAAGTGTGTTGGTTAAATGGCATAATGCTTGATATATCATGGTTTATTAATGGTTACTGTTAGTTGAAGGTTACCTTTAGCTTCATGATAAAAGGTTGATTGTCACATGTTTGGGCTATCCAATGAGGACAGGCTCAGATTGGCTGCTGAAGGGCCCTGGCGCTGCTGAAGGATATTTCTCTAAGAAATCTGTATGGAGTGCATGATATAAAAAATTTTAAAACACATAAAAATATTCTTACCTTTATGGATAAGGAGGCAACTGAGCCAGTGTTCATTCTGGGAGTCAGGTCATGGCCTTCTGTTGTTGAACTCAAAATGTTGATGAACTCAAAATGGCAGGCAAGGCGCCTGAAACAATGTGGTTTGGGGGGAGACAAAGAACAGTGTTTTTGTTCTGGTTTTGTCTCATCTGCGTTGTGTGGAGGAGAATCAGGAGCCTTGCCTCCTGACATATGGAAGATGGCACGAACTTGGACTTCATCTCACAGTGCACCCCTGGGTTGTTATCCCACCCAGCCTGCTTCAGACTCAGGGGGCTTCCCCGCCACCACAGGAAGGCTCTCCAAGCAGAGGATTGTGTTAAGCTGGGGGGAGGGAACTTCCATTTGGGGTCAGGCTTTTTACAGACAAGATGTGGAGCCCTGAGAATTGAAGCAGTGTTTCTGAATCGCGCTGGCAAATGAAGCTGGGATACAGGGGTGGAGACGAGCAGGCACCGAGGTCAAAGCTGGCAGAGGAGAAGAAAGAAAGAGAGGCAAATAGAAATCACACTGCGCCTGTGTGTAGCTGTAATCTAACACGACTTTCCCCTCTGTCGGCAAAGGGGGCATATGATGTTAACATTCATTATCATGTCATATTCGATTGACTGCCAGAATTTATTATACTTTCTGCTGCTACACACTGAATACTGACAAAACCCATTCCCTTGCCCAAGAAAGGTCTCTGCTTTCTAATCTTCACAGAATAACAGGGAGGTGGAAGGCCATCAATACCAGAGTAATGAGTGTCAGAGTGAGGCCAGGCCTGCAGCACCTTAATTCCAGAAGCAGCAGGAGAAGGAGAGAAGAGGAGGTGAGGGAGGGATGTGTATCTGCCTCAGGATAACACAGCACCCTGTTGGGGCTGGGTGTTTAACTGGGTGCAGAGAGTGCCGCTAATGGGGTCAGTCGTTATGGGTGTGTCAGTGCAGGGAGTCAACCATGTGGCTTCATACAATCTTCTAGTATGAACGGAGGGCAGCAATACAGGAAGGAGGAGAAGCCATTCCCACTGTTGTATAATCCAGTTTATCGGTGTAGATGCATTTTGCTTACCTCAAAAACTATTTATTGAGCATAGCTCGTGGGCCAGGCATTGTGCCAAGCTCCTAGGGATACAGGAAAAGACAGATACAATTCTTCAAAATGTAACAGTCTCCTGGGGATTGGAGAAAGACAATCTAACAGCTATGGGACAATGTGCTAAATGTGGTAATAGAGTTTCATTGAGTCACTCAAATATTTATTAAGACTATTTGTTTAAGACACTGAGCTAGATGCTGGGAATATGGAAATAAATCAATAGGCTCACTGTCTTCTGGCACTTCACAGAGAGTGCCTGGGAACACAGAGCAGGAAGGCAGCTAGTACAGATCCCACGTGAAGGAGAATAACGATAGGAACAGTGCTGGTGTGAACTCTTGGCAGGTAACTAGTAGCCAGGCAGCTGTGTGGCCACAAGGGTTCAGGAGGAAGGACCAGAGTGTAAGAGGGTCAGAGCAAGGAAGAGAATGTCCGAGTGAGAAACCTCAGCAAGTACTGGGCGTGCTGAAGCATAGGGTTTGTGAGAAGAGGTGGATAGAGAAGTTGCGGATCCCACCCTGCAAAGTGCCATCAGTAGAAGGTGGATAGCCTTGGGGAAGTCACTGTTCCGTGCAGTGTTTGCTTTTTAGCTTGTTCATTCCCCCCTATTTAGGATTCCTTTCCCCACTTCTACCCTACTCTTCCCCACCTTATTTTAAAGTACAACTCAATCAGCATTTTCATCTGAGTCGAGTAACTGATGAGTGCGTGGGAAGTTGCATTTTAATGGTGGCTCCTAAATACCTGTTGGACTTCAGACCTTAGACCCCAGAGAACTGAGTGGTGTGTAAGGGGAGGCTGTTAATTTCCTGCTCAAATTAAGCTACCCGTTGCCATGGTTGGTGTGACTCACTGGATTGAGCACCAACCTGTGAACCAAAGGGTGGCTGGCTTGTTTGATTCCCAGTCAGGGCACATGCCTGGGTTGTGGGTCAGGTCCCTGGTTGAGGGGTGTGTGAGAGGCAACCAGTCGATGTTTCTCTCCCTCTCTTTCTCCCTCTCTTCTTATCTCTCTAAAAATAAATAAATAAAATCTTGTAAAAAATTAAGTTACTCACTCATCATACTCACCTGTGTATGGGAGGTGAGAATAAAGAAAGTGAATCCTGAGTGCTGTAAATGCAGGTAGATCTGTAATTAAAGAAATCAGGTTGCTAAAGGCCAGAGCTCTGTGATCACCTGAATTCCCAAGGATACTACTTGGGCAGAGATTTTTTTTTTCAATTCAGAGACAGAAAATTCCAGATAGGTTTTGTTTTTTACATTTATCTTAGTCCTGAAGAACATCATGAGGAGTCTAAAATATCCTTAACGGGGAGCCAGAGTCTCAACATTTTAAATGCCAAAGGAATAGCTCTCATATGGAAAGCTGGGCTCTATTTATATTAGAATGATTCAGATTTGCTGGAGCCCTAAGGATGGGTCAGCTGAGGTAAAGTTATCTTACCAGTTTCCAGTAAACTTATGGATACATTTGCATCTTTGTTTGTATAAATTAAAACAAGCATTTACATACACATTTGCATACTGTAAAAACTGTGTACATATGATTAAATTAATTCGTTGCTCTGATATGTAAGTTGCAGCTAACAAGTACAACAATGAGGTATTGTGGAGATGACTCAGGCCTTGCAGGTTTTTCCTGCATCTACCACTTAGTAACTACATCACTTCTCAGTGAATCTCAGTTTTTTCACATCTAGAAATAAGTAAAACAATATTTGCCTTACATATCTGTTGTTTAATGCTCAGATAGTTGACTAATAGATATGAAGTACCTAGCACAATGCTGGACACAAAAAAGGTGTGCAGTATCCATTTGTGCTTTTGACAACTCAGGACCCCAAGTGAGAAGAGCGTGAAGAAGAGCCTTTAGCCAGAGCTTCTGTCTACCTTAGTCTAGTTCTCCTTGGAAGGGCGGGTGGTGCCCTGCTTGGAGGAGACCTGGCCACATGGTCTGACTCTCCACTAGTTTAGACAGCATTGTTCTTCTCAGGCTCTCATTCTTCTTTTTACCCAGGGTGGCCTCCATATTCCAAAATGAACCCACTACACCAGGAACTCTCCATTTCTTTGCTCCTCTATTACTCTTTCATGCTCACCTGGAAAAGTCCAGCCCTCTACTTACTTCATGGGTGGGCTGTGACTGGAGCAGCTGACGAAACTGAAGAAGACTTGTACCATGTGGCTTTAGCTGGGGTCTCTTGGAAGCAGGCACCAAGGTGGAGTTTGAAGAAGGCGGGGGCAGTGTGACCTGTCTAAAAGATAAAGCTGAGGAGGGAGTGAAATAGTCAAGAAAAGTGTTCAGAATAGGGGGCAAATCTGCTACATGGAAGGGAGCAAGGACAGCCTTGGATCACATTGTGATGCTGAGAGTCTTGGGCAGCCTGATGGGGATCTCCAGTGCCCAAACTGCCAACAGAGCTGCCCCATGAGGGGACTCCTCCTGGGCTCAGTTGTGGGCTTGGATCAGCCAAGAAGAGCATGTCTGTGACTCAAATGCCTGCCAGATCCCACTGCATAGGGAGGCAGTCGGTGAACTGCTCTCTTCCAGGCAACAGCATGCTCTCTCTTGACAGGGGTTCTGAGTCACACCCCTCCGTGGCTACTGCACAGACCCTGAGGTTTCCTTTAGCTTGAGACCAAAAATCTGAAATAGACCCTTAGCACTGCTGGCCATTCTGTAATTCCCTTAGTCAAGTCATTCTCCCCTGTCTGAGTTGACTACTTGACATTTTAATTTCTCTGCTAAAGTTCTAAAATGCTGTCTTCTACTCTCAGATAATTTCATATGTTATTTTACTAAGACAAGAGCATACTTGGAAATAATCCACCGCCCTAACCCTGTTGGAATTTCTGCATCTGTGCCCACATGCCCTGCCTTCTCTCCTGTGAGAATTGACGAGGTCTGCGTTTGCTCCCATCTAAAGTGGACTCTCCCATGTGTGTACTGGATTTTCTCCTGCTCAAGGGCTTAACAATCTTGCTCCTCACTTCTCATCACCTGGAGAGAGGTGCCTAGTTGGCATCTTACTTCTGCACTCCTCTCAGTAAGACTCCTTGAGATGGGCGTCCATATTCCATTTTTTTTACTTCCAAATTTTTTCTTGATCTCAGACTACTTAAAGATTTTGTAGTGTGTACCACACTAGTGGAGTTGTGTTGTCAAGGTCATCTTACTCTACATCTTACTTGACTTCTCAGCCACATTTTGCTCCTTCTTCTTGGAAAACTTTCTTTACTTGGCTTCAGGACCCTATACTCTCAGTTTCCTCCTCTCACTGTGATGCCTGAGTCTCTACTCCTAGTATCTCCTAATCTTCACAATGTCTTAATTTTTCTGCAGGGCTCAGTTTTTATGCCTCCATAGTACCTACATTTATGACTATTTGAATGGTTTTAAGAAACAATTATTTTTTTAAATCCTCACCTGAGGACATTGTTTTCATTGCTTTGAGAGAAAGAGAGAGGGAGAGAGAGAGAGACAGACAGACAGACAGACAGACACATTAATATGAGAGAGAAACATCAATCAGTTGCCTACTGTATGTACCCTGACTGGGGGTCAAACTCTCAACCTTTTGGTGTATAGTACCATGCTCCAACCGACTGAACCACACTGGCCAGAGCCGACAGCAGCTTTTACTGGTCTTCCATCTCTAGCCCTGTCCTCTTTATTTGCCTCCAGGCTGGTGTTTCCAACCATCTGTTTGGGTACCTGATAGATATTTGAGAGTCAGTAAGTTCAAAACAGAATTTTGATTTCTGCTCTTCCTCTACGCCTCCTTCTTTCCCATTTATCCAGGTAATCAGACCAAAGCTCTTACTGTCATCCATGACTCCTCTTTCACAACCCACATCTACGTTATCAACAGTTTATCCAGGCTTGAACTTAGAATATATCTAAAGTGAGATTACTTTTCACTTCCTCCAATTCCACCCTTTACTCCAGGCCCCCTGCACCTCTCATTGCACTAATGTGAGAACCTCCTAACTAATCTCCCTGTGCCACTTATATACCCCTACTCTTCCCATAGCAGTTGGGAATCCTCTGTAAACAAGCCTCCAATGGCTCCCATCACACTAACTGCTCTGGTTTTAAACTATCCTTAAATTTAGTGGCTTAAAGCAATATTATAGACTAAATGTTTGTGTCCCCCTAAATTCATATCTTAAAACCCTACTCCCCCAGTGTATTAGAAGGTGGGGCCTTCAGTAGGAAATTATGGGGTCACAATTTCCTACTGAAGGAATTGATGAGGGTAGGAATTGATGAGGTCATGAGGGTGAAGCCCTCATGAACAAGAATAGTGCCCTTATAAGATCACAATAAAACTTGTGTCTTCTTGTTGCTCTCTACCATGTGAAGGTACAATGAGAAGTTGGTAATCTGCAATTCACAAGAGGACTTTCACCAGAACTTGACTATGCTGGAAAACTGATCTTGGACTTCCAGCTTCCAGAACTGTGAGAAATAAATTTCTGTTGTTTACCATCCACGCAGTTTGTGGTATTTTTGTTTTAACAGGCCAAAATGACTGAGACAAACAGCAACCATTTTTATTATGTCTCTTGATTTTGTGGGCCAGAAATCCAGGCAGGTTGAGCTAGGTGGTTCTTCTTTTCTACATGACATTGACTGACATCACTTAGTAGGATTTAGCTTGAAGCTGTTCTGGTCCAGGGGGGCTCAAGATGGCTCTACTTCTATGCCTGTCCCCTTGGCAAGGAGGATTGGAAGGCTGAGCTCCATTGGGCCTAGTTGGGCCCCTTTCCTTATATGTAACTCAGAGCATCTTCATATTGTCTCTCTAGCAAGACTTCTACATGGTAGCTAAGGGAGACCAGAATAAAAACTGGTGACTCTCCTAAAGCCTAGATCCAGAGCTGGCTCAGCATCCCATCTGTCATAGCCATTGGGCAAAGCCATCACAAGCCAGCCCAGATATAAGGGGAGGAAAAATACACCTCTCCTCTCTGTGGGACAGGTAACAGGGAATTTATGGCCACTATGAATCCACTATGCTAAAATATCATTAATATTTTATGTATAACTATATCCTACATGAAGGGCCACTGCTCACTACTCTCACTTCATTTTTTCTGCTCATTTTATTCTAGTCATTATAGCTTCCTTGATGTTTCTTAAATATTTTTTCTGACTCAAGACATTTGTACATGCTGGATAACCCCCAAAACAGATTTACAACAATCTCTCCCTCTTTATACAGGCACCTGCTCAAAGGCTATTACTTCAAGACTCCTCACACCTGGCCTCTCATTTCCTATGACCCACACAATTGCTCTTCATGGCCCTAGTTATCACCTGACCTTGTGTAACTCTATGTATGGTAACCTATGGTATGGTTAGTCTTCATCTTTTCACTGGAATAAAATGTACTTATGTGTTTGGTTGGTTGGATGTTTTTGTTGTTGTTTTTTCCTCACTACTGAATCTCCAGCTCCTAGAAGAGTGAAGGACACTTAGAAAGGCCTCAGAAAATGTTAAATGTTGAGGGAATCAGGTAACTCGTATTGTTTCAAGTAGCTTAGCAGTCTTATGTGGAAATAAGGTAGCGATAGAGTTTCTTTTACCTTCCTAGGCACCTCATTAGAAATGGCTTGCTTTGGCTTGTACTTCTTTGCTATAATTGCATTTGAGAATTAAGAGTAAGAAAAGTCCCAAATTTAGTGATAGAAAGGAGTCTCCAGAGGGCTTTCTTCCAATTGCCAAAGCTGGTAGACCCCCGTGCTTTCTGTTCGGACTAAGTATATATCAGTATCGTCAAAGCATATGGAGAGGGGGAGGGTTCTGGGTTTGCAAATGCTCCTGTCTTGCTGTGGTGGTGTGTGGGTTGATGTGGAGTGTTCAGCCAGAGTGCACACTGCTTACTGAGAATTCTATGATAAAAATGAGTTTGAAATACAGTGGCTCTGCCAGCAAGTTGTTTCATTCTTTATTAAATGCCTAGCACAGAGCTTAATGCCTGCTCCATAATAGGTACCCAAAAGTGTTAATAAAATAATAAATTGTACTCGGGATTACCTATGTGTCTTCTGTTGAAGGCAAATGTGAGGCTTGATGCTACAGATGTGAACCCTGGCCAACTCTGGTTAGTTTTAACGGCTGGAGGCAAAAGTGTGAAAGGGTTTCTGGAGAAGTCTCATGGCCCGTCCTGTGTATAACTAAGACTGTTAAGACTGCCATGCTTGAAAACAGCAGAGACCCAATATGAACGAGCTAAAGTAAAGCAGCCACCCTGATGTCAGTGCCTTGTGGTATCTGATGGAATTCCTGGAGTCTGAATACCAAGGCGATCTGCAAAGACTAAAAGGCAGCTGCATCTCTGGAGGAAGCATAGCTGGTGCTTGCAGTGCTGGCAGGAGCCTCTCCATCTTGCATATCAGTATTTCCCTGCTGCGTGCTGGCATCTTTGTCTTTGCTGGATTCCAGTTTCTACATATGGCACAAAACACGGCCACCCATAATGTTCAAGATTTATGGCTATGGTAAAATGCAGGAGTATATGAATCTCTCATAAACTCAACTTCAATCATTGAGGAGAAGGGTACTATTGGTCTAGCTGGTTATAGGTGTAGCATCCTGAACAAACCAACAGTAGTTAGAAGGTGGACTTAGATAAGAACAGAGATCACATGGAACTGGAAATGTTGGGGCATGGGAAGATGTTTCTCAGAGAAGTGCAGTCACATGACTGTTGGCCTTGTCTACCTTCTAGGTGAAGCTAATCCACAGGTAATCCCTCTGAAGGACAGTAGCTGTGTTTTCTTCCTGCGGCCACGCCTTCCATCTACAGATGATTATGCCTTCGCCCAAGGGCAACACCTCCATATTCTTCATAACATATGTACTAGTTCAGAAGGAAATATTGAGTGTGCGATCAGATTATTTTTAGGTGGCTTGGAGACTGAAGGAGGTAGCAATGGGAGCAGAAGATGAAAGGGTGCATTGGGAGATGACACAGGTAGATGTGAGCTCCACAGGAGAGCCGAAGCTACCTGCTGCTCAGTTATAAGAGCACAGGAGCCATATTTAAGCTAAGGAAGGTGCTCAGTGGTATAACACTGGAGCTGACACACAGGCAGAAGCCGATTGCAGTGGCAGAGGTGGAGGGGGGCAGGGTGAGAGATGGGCTCCTGAGTGAAGGGCCAACA
This sequence comes from Sturnira hondurensis, assembly GCF_014824575.4. NCBI lineage: Eukaryota > Metazoa > Chordata > Mammalia > Chiroptera > Phyllostomidae > Sturnira > Sturnira hondurensis. The sequence continues at coordinate 4,240,220 of NW_028096783.1, read as the reverse complement.
TCTGGTTCCCACAGTCTCGGGGATTCCTACTGAAATTCCAGAATGGGTCTCGGACTACCCAGAGTGTTAGAGTAAACTCTGTTACAGAAGTAAGGCTGGCCTCCATTTCTTGCACTAAGGAAGTTTGAAGGAAAAGTTTGTCTTCATAGTGTTCTCTCCTCACATTACTGGTGGTATGCTCTGCCTCCCTGGCTCAGGCCAGTTCTAGAGAACAGATTAGGAATTGAAGAGACTAGGTATTTATGCTGAAAGTTGGGAAGATAAAGAGGATTTCCTCCCTACTTTACAGGTGAGAAAAGTGTAACTGTATGAGGTGGTTATAGAGTTAGACATTTGGCTAGAGGTGAGACAGTGGGTGAAGGATTCCAAACCAGGTACTTGGACTCTGACTCCGATAACTTCTCCTTTACCTTTGGTTACTTACACTAAAACTCTTAAAGTCCTAGCACTCTAATCAATCTGTAATAACATTTATGAGAAAAACTCTAGAAGGAAAGTGTACTTTAATTAGGCACTAATAAAATCAGCATTGTGCATGATGAAATTTATCTGCTAGGTGCCAAACACTCACACGCACACACACCTCAAATAGAAAATAACTACATAGTTCTACATTTAATCACTATTGCCCTCTGAAAATATGTTTTGATTAAGGTAAATATTTTCCCACAGTGATTGACTAACTTTAATTAATACTATTGGGAATATTGTTTTTAAAATTTGGCATAACTAAATTTTACTATCTAATTTACATTTAGCAATAATTGCTTAATCAACACCTGTAATGGGTTGGTTGACACCCTTCCCCCCAAAGATACGTGTATATCCTCATCCCCAGAATCTGTGAATGTGACCTTATTTGGAAAAAGTATCTCTGCAGATGTGATTAGGTTGAAGATTTTGAGATGAGATTATCTGAGTGGACACTAAATCCAGAGGCAAGTGTCCTTATAAGAAACAGAGGAGCACTGGCTGGTATGGCTCAGTGGATTGAGTACCTGCCTGTAAACCAAAGGGTCATCAGTTTGATTCCCAGTCAGGGCACATGCCTGGCTTGTGGGCCAGGCCCCCTGTTGGGGGTGCAGGAGAGGCAACCACACACTGATGTTTCTCTCCCTCTCTTTTTCCCTCCCTTCCCCTCTGACTAAAAATAAATAAGCAGAAATTAAAAAAAAATAAAAGCAACTCTAAAAAATAAACAGAAGAGGGGAGGACACTGACATGGATTGGACAAGGCCACATGAAGATGGAGAATGAAGTTGAGGTTGTGTGGCCACAAGCCCAGGAACACCTCAGACTGTTGGAAGCTGGAAGGGGCAGGAAGGATTCTCCCTTAGAACATTCCTAAGGAGCTAGTGCCTGTTGACACTTTGATTTTGAACTTCTGGCCTTTAGAGCCGTGGAAGAATAAATATCTGCTGTTTTAAGTCACATAGTTGGTGCTAACTTATTTATTACTGCAGCCACTAATTGGCACTACTAATAGAGTACACGTCCTTTTTCTTTTAAGAAAATCTTTAGTTTCTTTTGCCTCTTCTTTTTCCAGCTGATTCATAATATTTGCTTGATGATTTGGTCACATTTTTAAAATCATATATTAAGTATTACTGCATTTCAGGCATTGTGTCAAGTACTTTACAGGATTATCATCTCTCAACTTCACTACAAATTTATAACATTATTCCTCTCCTTTTGTGTGCAGGAAACCTTAGTCAGAGAGGCTAAACTATTTTCTGATGATCATGAAGCTGGAAAGTGGAATGATTAGGATTTGAACCCAAGTTGTCTGAGTCAAGAGCCCACAGTTGTACCCTCCAGGCTTTAGTTTTGAATTTAAGGACCTGCTCTGGCTACTTTTAGGCTTTAGAGAGTTAGGCATTTTAGAAAATCCTGCGCCTTTGTCCTGAACTAATCTGTATAGGATGTCACTTGTTACCTGTCCCTTGCATCCCTTCTTGCTAAAATAAAAAAAGCTGCCCTCCTCCATGCACCTTCTGCCAGCGTCTCCCCTTGCTTTAGGCTCTCGTCTGTGCTCCATGCCTTTATTCTAAAATTACAGGAGATGTAAACATGGAGATGGTTCCAGTGTGACATACCCTGACCACCTTTTTTCAGTTACGGTGAAGTTATAATATAGAAACCGTCCTTCTGATCTTTCTGCGATGTTTCTCCTCTCAGCTGACATATTGAATTATTATTATTTTTTCATGCAATCCTAGAAATCATCTTTTAGATTCTCCAGTGAAAGATTTCTGGCACTTGAATTAAAGGGTTAGGGCTAGGCTTGCTCTTTCTGTCTCTTAAATTTACTGAACATTTAAAATGGAATTTGAGTAAGGGAAACATTTGTCAAACATACTTACGCAGCACATTTCTCTCATCAAACATGGCTGGTTAGGATGTGTCCTTAACTGGCTGTTTTCTTGGCACAGCCATTGTTTCTCATTCTAAGTAGAAAGGAAGCAGCACGAAGCAATTAAACCTGGCCACTCCTTCCCTGGGACACTACCAGGTTTGTTAATGTATTGGTGTTCTCTAAGCCCCCGTGGCTATTCTTGTCATTAATAGTCCCCTTTCTACCCATGTTCTTACAAGTGATACAAAGGCCATTGGGAGACAAACAGTTTCCTGAAACACTGAAGAAGCAGGAGAGGAAGGTAGGCATCATGGCTAAGCACTAGTCTCCACCCACATCATGCACACACATGTGCACATATGTAGACACGCACTTGCATGTACACACACTGATACCAGACTTTTTAAAAAAAAGAAGTGCATGTCTAGTCAAGATTATTTATGTAAATGCTTTAAAGAATGGGCTTAAAGATATTTTTTCTCAGCAGCCTTTTGAGCAGTTTCTATCTTTTTCATCTGTTTTCATCTAAGCAGCACTTTAATGTCTTTTAACTGTATAGTTTTATGTGTCACCACTGACGCTAGTCACCAGATAAATACAGCAGAGTGCTGGCATAGATCTTCTTTATGGGGTATATATATACAAAGTGGCTTCCACTTTTGTACACGTGCTCCATATTTTTGGAACCCAAAGCTGACAGGAGAAATAATAAACCAACTTTGTAAAGTAACAGATTCCCAATAGTTTAAGGCATTGAGGAAATCTTGACAACCCTCTTTATTATGATGTATAGAGGGCATTCATACAGCAGCAAACATTTATTTTGTTGCTAGCAAGTCCTAGGCACTCTGCTAGGCATTGGGGATACCACTGTGATTAAAATATGGGCTCTGCTTGAGACTTAAAGTCTTGGGAGGCAGGCGTGGTAGAAATGAAATGAAACAAAACAATGCAATAATTTAAATGGAGTATCTTGGAAGCACAGGGGAGAGAGCAACCAACATATTCCAAGAGTACGGTCACCAAGAGCATCCGAGCACAACCGAATTCAGTGGCTTCCTAAGAGTTAACCAGAATAGTTTCAGAGCTGCAAATAGCCTTTATTCTACCTGAAAAAAATAGGACAGTGAGTGGGTGACAAATTGCTCCATGTTTATTTCTTCCTTAAGAAATGGAAATATTACAAGTCGCTGTGAACAATTTTTCCTGCTGGCCAAGGTCTGCCCTTATCTCCTGTGGGAGAAGAAAATAATGAAAAGTAGCTATGATAGCTGCCTTCGAATATTTGAGGTGCTGTCATGTGGAGAAGAAATAACACTTGCTCAGAGATACTCCAGAGGGTCATGGCTGGGACCCAATGGCAACCATTGCAGGCAGAGTGATTTTAACTTTGTATGAGGAAGAACTCTCTCTCATGGCACTGGCTGCCTTGTGAGGCAGTGAGCTCCCCACCACCAGAACCAGGAAGAATAACCAAGCTCAGATTTTGTCTAACCCAATCCTTTTATCATTGGACACATGGATTTATGCTTGATCAGTGAGTCAAAACAGGTTTTTGGGAAAGGGTGAGGAAATAAGGCAGAGAGGTGGTGTTCGGTACAAAGAATTCTCACTTCTTTCTCAAGTGGAACAATTCTATCCTGCTAACCACTCCAATTTCTTTATATTTCTGGAGGGAAGAGGTATGGATATTATCATTCCAACCCTAGAGAGGAGGAAGACCCCAAAACTCAGCAAGGAAAACATCTACCTTCCATTAAGGTAGGAGCACAGACTTATTTCATTAAGAGATGGCAGGGGCTTGCAGATTCTCAAAAGAAAGGAAAGCAGATGGGCACACAGTGATATTCATATAGCCAGTTTTTACATACAGTGCTCACCAAGGTTTCAGTGCCATGCTTCAAGTGAATAAACCCCTCCAGTGTCAGAAACATAAGGAGTTGTCAAGCTGCCTGTAAGACAATGTGATCACGAAGTCTTAGAATGGAGAAACCTCCAGTCACCTTGGTAAGCAAATAATCCTCTCTCAAGTGATGCTTTGTAGTTTAATGGAGTTGTTTGCTCTCCAGTAGATGAAATCTGGAGTTGTGCTGCTGTGCGCTCTGCAGGAGAGGCTGCAGAGCCCAGGAAGGATGCTTCTTTCTTTCTCACTCCCAGCCTTCCTTTGGCTGACCCCAACCAGCTTTTGTAACCCCAGTTCCTGTAACTGTCCTATGCAAAACATATGCCTACTCAGCCTACCCTGGAAGGCCATGGGGAAGAGCACAAGCCAGGGAAACTGCTCCAGTGGGGCAGGAGGTGGACCATCTCTTAAAAGTGGGTTTGGTGGTATAGGCAGGATCAAGTTAAAATGAAGGTCAGACTGGATTTTGTTTGGTTACATAGCCAGAGATGGACCCAGTAATCATAGATGCATCTGGCCATGTGATGGGGGGAAGGAACCTAGCAGCAACGCCCCTTCTCAACAGTCAGTTCCTGGCCGCATCACCGTGAAGACCATATGAGTATGGAGAATGGAACAGCAGGAGGATGGCGATTAGTCTGAGGTCAGGAAAGGGGCATCAGAGACTGGGTGTCGGCCAGTCTGGGGTCCTCATGGAAGTCATGAAACTTACTGGGAGAGAGAGGAGTTTACCTGAAAGAAGCTTGCAATAAATGCCATTTCAACGTGGGATCAACCTAGAGAGGACTGCCTCATTAAGACGACATTCTGTGTCGCAGTGAAGGGCACATCTGGTCCTGTTGTTGCTGTGTGCGGGAATCTTGACTCCAATCACCAGGAAGGATCTGACCTCGGGGGCCTGGCAGTTACATATAACAATGGCCAGAGAGATACTTCAACGTGGAGCTTTGTGAAGGTGACAAAAGGATATAAGTGTGACAGAACTCACAACCTGTAATGAGAACTATCTACAGTTCATTTTATGTTGCAGTACAGAGCAAAGGAAGGACAGGTTTCCAGCCTCTTTTCAGTGAGGAGTCAGTGATAATCCCGACTGTGGTTAACCCATTTGGCTCTGAGGAGTCCAGATCCCTCTGAGTATTTTCCGTATTGCTCTTAACTCAAAATAGCCATGTTAGTGTAACTATTCCTTGCTAAAGAAGCTTATTTGCCAATGCACTTTTCCCAAAGGACAGTTTTTAAGTCCCGAGTCATTATTAATAACTGAATTCATGGAAAGTTCTGCTTCCCCGAATATGTTCCTCAGATAGCTGGCTGTGCTGACGTGACTCTGAGGTACACTCCAGGCTTTGCACTCTCTGACTTTCATCTGGAGTGCTGAGGCCACGTGCATGGACAGGAACCAGGTCGGGGAGGGCTGATTGTACGTGTTGAAGGCTAGCCTTAAGTTTTATACTGTGGGCAGTGTGTGTGGGGAGGGGGTCATTCAAAGGCTATTAATCAGGGCAACAGATGAGCCTGAAAGTAGAACAATGAGAGTGGATGGATGGCTGACAGACCAAATCCTAGGAATCGATGGGCTGGTTATCAGATTCACCTTTCTTAAGGCTGGACCCTTTCAAATATATCAACCAATAGGCAGATCATTTCCCAGGTGTAGCGGGTTGCTGGCAGTGAAATGCTAATTGTGCCCATACTACATGGACATAAGCAGAATTTTAAATACTTAAATTTGGAGATATGGGGTAAAAATTAATGGGAAAAAGATTTTGAGAAGGTAGTGGCCCTTGGTGATGAGAATGGGGTTAACTTTATTTTTGGAAGTTTCAATCAGAAGAAACTATTAGAGAAATAAATTCATCCTTGATTTGTCTGAGAATTGATGCTTTTTTTTTTTTTTCACTTGAACCCACTATAATTCTTTGGCCTGCTGAAGCCTGTGAAACTCACATTTGTAGGAAGTTTGTCAATGGCTGGCCCACCTCCGTGGAGGAGGTGACTTACATACAAAATTTAGTTCTTCTCTTTTGTGAAGGTCCAGATGACCTTACAAGACATCCTCCTGGTGGGTGGGTGGAATAACACTGGAAGGTTCTTCAAGACCATTAGTCCTTTTTATCAGTCAGCCAAGGATATAAAGAGTAGAATTGGTGATTGAAGTTGCAAAGCGAAGACCAAGGTCTGTGAAAACTGGAACACAAACGGGGGCTGCTGGCAAAGACGACTGAGTGCATTAGCTTATCAAGGCGAAAGGTTTCTTGGATAAATAAGTAGAGTTCCTTGCCCTGGCTGGGTTGCTCAGTTGATTGGAGCATTCTCTTATACACCGAAAGGTGCAGGTTCCATTCCCAGTCAGGGCACACACGTAAGTTGCAGGTTCAATCCTTGGTCAGGGTGTGATAGGAGGCAACCAATCAATGTTTCTCTCCCTCTCTTTCTCTCTCTCTTTTTCTCCCTCTAAAAATAGACTTACAGAATCTTTTAAAAAAATCCATTATTGTTAACCTTGATATGGGTGGTGTCAGTGATAAAACACACCAACCAGGAAATGAGGTCAAGCAGATTTGGCAATGATTGGAGAAGATTTGCAGGTTTCCTAGTTCCTCATTTGGCACAAACAGACGCTTCACAGACATATGGTTACTTCTGTATTTTCTTGATAAATAATAACCAAATTTCTGTCACTGAAACCTAAAGGTTGAGTTGGAGCTAATGAGACAAGTGAACTTGGTGGTGATAATAAGTGAACTCTAAAATATTCCTAAGAAAGAGAATACTATGTTCGACAGTCCAAGTGCAAGACATATCACATTGTTTTCAGCATGTTGAAGGTGTGACATGGTAGAGGAAGAGGAATCATAAGAAATAGCTTCATGAAAATCCTTGTAGGTCACTTCAAAGGATTTAGGCAATGAAGACTTTTAATAGATTTTAAACTGGAGAGTAAAGTGACATGTTCATAGTTGGTTTTCAGGCAGGTCATGGTGATATGGATGGTTTGAGACAGAGAGACTTGTTAAAGGAAAATGGGATGATGCAGATGAGAGATGATGAATATCTGAGCTAAGACCTTGGCCTCAAAGCATGAAGGATAGAAAGTACAATTGGTCTGACTCAGTGATTTTGCTAGTCAGGGTTCTGTGGAGAAACAGAACCAATAGGATATCTATATCTATATCTATATCTATATCTATATCTATATCTATATCTATCAATCATATATATATATATATATATATATGATTTGGTATGGTGACTAGGTAATTGATTATGGAGGTTAGAAAAATCCCATTATCTGCTATCTACAGGCTGAAAACCAGGGAGGCCAGTGATGGAATTCAATCTGAGTCTGAATTTGAGAATCTGAGACCAAAAATACAAGTCCCAGTCTGAGTCTGAAAGCCTGAGAACAAGGAGCACCCATGTCCAATGTCAGAAGGCGAAGAAGATGGATGTCTCAGCTCAAGCAAATTAACCCTTCCTTTGCTTTTTTCATTCTATTTGAGCCCTCAATGTATTCGGTGGTACCAGCCTACATTGGTGAGAGCAATGTACTTTACTCAGTCTACTGATTGAAATGCTAAATCTTCTTCAGAAACACCCAGAAATAATGTTTACCAGCTCTCTGGGCATTCCCTGGCCCAGTAAAGATAGCCCATGAAGTTAACCATCATAGTGATGAATTAATATGAAAAATTACTTAGAGGGAGGAGACAAAGATGACTGTCAGATTTCTGGTTTGGATGGTGGTCTCATCAAAGTAGATGGTAGTGCAATAAATTATTACAAGAAAACTAGGCAGAGGAGAAGGTTTGGGGGAATAAAGGTCATCCATTTTTAGATATGCTGAGTATGAGGTATGTAAGACAAGCAAGAAGAAATATCTATCTGAACTCTGGTAAGAAGTCAAGGCTAGAAATTTGGATTTAGAAGATATTAACTTATGGACAGCAATTAAGATAATGAAAGTGGATATGTTGGCTAAGGGAAAGCTGTAAGTATACACAAGATGGACCACACTGGGCCTGTGGGGATTAGGTGTTCTGGGCCTTTGAGATTCATTCCCCTCTGTTTTGACAGCTCAGCAAGATACCAGCCAGGCAGCCCTGAGTTAGTTCAGTGAAACAGTCTGAAATCCAGAACCTGTCCCCCTTTCTAATGATGCCATTTCTTTGATAAGGAAGTTCCCACTATTAAACTGTTGGCTAGATGTTCCCTGCCCCTTCTCAACTCTCTTGTCTGTGTGTACTACACTACAGACTTTTACAAAGTGATAAGGTCTTTGTCTTAGAGCCAGCCCCTTGCATGGTGCATCTAGCTGTGTCTAGCCTCAAAATAGCTCTCTGTGGATCAGTATTAAGGTTGTGTATTCTCTGCCACCTCTGTCTCATAGATTCTCCCTTCAATACCCCCCTTTTACAATTTCATTGCATAACCCTGCTGATGGAGGCGGTTGTGGTGTGTGTCTGTATGTGCCCTCTTATCATGGCATCTATGCTTACCTGACTTGAGGGAAGTAGACTTGAGTCAATGAAGTCTCAAGGCTACATGGCTCTTGCTGCTATACCTAGACCTCTCACTGGGAATTAGCTAGAAAGGTTAGGTGCATGTAATTTATTCCAATCAGAAGTCAGTGTGGGATTTTATGCAAGAGAATGACACAGCTTTCAATTTTCTTGTGGAGTATTAGCATGAAATTCCATAATAAAATAAAACCTGATCCTTTAAGGAGAATGTCTTTTTTTTTAATATAATTTTTATTTAATTCTTGTTCAAGTACAGGTTTCTGTCTTATATTCCCAACCCTGCCCGCCCCCCACCCCATGCTCCCCGCCTCCCTCCCCTTTCCACCCCCCACCCTTAGTTATTGTCCATGTGTCTTTTATACTTGTTCATGTGAGTCCATTCCCTTTTCCCCTATGATTCTCTCCCCTCTCCCCTCTGGGCCCTGACAGCCTGTTCCATATTTGAGTGTCATTGGTTGTATTATGCTTGCTTGTTTGGTTTGTTTAGATTCCTGTTAATGGTGAGATCATATGATATTTGTCTTTCACCGCCTGGCTTATTTCGCTCAGCATAATGCTTTCCAGTTCCATCCATGATGTTGCAAAGGGTAGTAGTTCCTTCTTCCTAGGGAGAATGTCTTTGAAAGGAGAATCTCACAGCAGAGAAGGGGTCCTGAATGCAGGACTCTCATTCTTCCTCTAAAAACGCCTTGGTGTAAGTATCTTTCCAACTTCCTCTCAGACCCTTCCTTTTACACCCCTACAATAAGCCCTGCTGCAAGGCCCAATGTCTCCATGCATTACTTCAAAATTTTATGAATACTTAGTTACCCAAATGAAACTTTTCTTCAATTAAGGAGTTGTTTGAATGACAAATACTCTATAACAAATAATTATTGAGTGTTTACTCCATGCAGGGGGTTAGTAGAGTACATTGCATGCAAAACTTGTTTGCTCTTCACAGTAGCCCCATGGGGTAAGTCCTGTGTTTATTCCCGTTTTCAAGATAATGAAGGAAGGTAGACAGAAAGTCAATAACTTTTCTAAGATTACTCAGCTAAGTAGTGGTAGAGTCAGGATACGACCAACAGCAGTTTGCCTACATGGCTCTTGCTGCTGTTATAGACTCTGAAATGGTGCCTTTTTGTAATAAACAGAAATAACATACATCTAAGGAATCTTGCAGCCTCTGGCTTTCTCTCGTAGGTTTCAAGTCCTCTCCACAAATAGTGCATGGCATGAAATGCGCAATTTCTCCCTTTTTGCTCCTAGACTAGTCCCTTGTTCTAGACGTTAGTTCAGCACCCAGTGCCTGTGGTTCACACCTGAACCTCTACCCAAACCCTAAGGATATCAGGCCAAAGAGGGAGGTAAGAGGAGTCTCTTCCTCTCTAAATCCTGTTTTCATTAATCTGGAGTTCTCACTGAGGTGCCTGCTCTTTTTGGGAGATTGTCAGCTGGAATCCTGTCCTTTTTCAGTCTTGGCCCTACCTCCACTAGGGAGCAGGTCTCAGATTTGTATTTCATCAATAGAGAAAACCCAAAATACACACAGAAACTGCCCACTTGCACCACCATTGTGTAAGTTGCTGTGTGGGGTGGTTGGCAATTTCTGGATTCTCCTAAATAGACTTCACCTCGTTCCCTCTCTCTTGGTCTTTAATTCCGTCTCTCTCTGTCTGTCTCTCTGGCTCCCACTGTGACCTGCTCTTGGTTTAATTAATTGAGTGCTTGCTCTAGGCTCCTCTGTTTAGTCCATAGGCATCTCAGACAGTGGCTGGCCCTTTGTTTCTCTTGCACCTCTCACTTGCGCGTGGTATGTTCTTACGAAATATGTGTTCAGTTGATGTATGAGTAAACTTAATGGAATTCAATCCTATTTTTTAGCATCCTGTCTCTTGGCCTCAGATTCCTCTCTCTAAAGGTTTTCTGCATTTTTTAATTTGTTGAATATTTTAAAAAACAGATCACGCAGTTTGGTGGTAACTTAATATATTCCTCCAGAATCTTCTATTAATTAACTTAGTGATTTAACAACACTGAACTTTATTATCATTTTATAGTGCTTTGCTAATACTTCATTTTTATTCTCATCTTACTTCCCCACCCCCTAACCTTAGATAATTTTTACTATCTTCCATGCAGCACTTTTTATCCCTCACAATCAATATTAATTTCATTCTAAGATCATATTTTGAGATGGAGCTGTTTTCTTGGTTCAAGTCTGGAGATCAAGAGGTAGTTTGTAGAATCTGTGTTTTCAAAGAAAATGTCTTATTAGGGTAATTCTCTGCCAGGCTAGCAAGATAATTTCAATCTTGTTGGTGCAGAACTCACGCATGGAGGTACTGCTGCTTCAAGGTGACTGGGTCACTCTTCAAAATAGGTTGCCACAGCTTGGGCAAAGCTGGCATGGCAGGTGAGAGGGAATGGAATCCAATAAGCAGGTGGTGCTCGCCCCACTGCCCTGGATTTCTGTGCAGTTGGCACGGTGGGGCTTGGCGATGGGAGACTGAAGCATGCCTCTCTAAGCTCTCTGAAGCATGACACTGTACAGAATGAAGGTTCTAGGAACAGAGCCATCAATGGGAGTAGGCCAACAGGAAAAAAGGTAGGGGAGATTTGGTGAGCAGATATTGAAAAGTAACTTTGAGGAGACTTGCAGTGATCTTTGGATATTGGTGGGAATTTTTGTTCTGTGTTCTAAGGACTTTGTTAATTCAATACAACTTTTGGTAGAATTTACATTTTTTTCTTTTATTGATTCCAGAGAGAGGGGAAGGGAAGGGAAAGAGAGGGAGAGAAACACCAATGTGAGAAACAAATGATTGGTTGCCTCAGACACATGCCCCAACTGGGGACCAAACCAGCAACCCAGGCATGTGGCATGACTGGGAATTGAACCTGTAATCTTTCAGTCTGCAGGATGACACCCAACCAACTGAGCTACACTGGCCAGGGTAGGGCTCAGGAGAACTTTTTAATTAAGGTGAATAATAGGATTTACTTATTCATCATTTTGAAAAGCCAAGAAGTTGCTATACAATTGCAGAATGGGAACAAAATAAGAAATCATCTCTGTTCTTCCTGGAATCAGCATTCTGCACATTCACAATGAGCCTCTATTATCTTGGCTTGTTTTTTTTGTGTCAGCAGAATGTTATCAATTGAGTAATTATGCAGAGGTTCACATGGGGGAAATGCAGATAATGGAGGTAGCTCTTTTTCAAAAACATAAATAACATCATGGCTTATTCAAAAAAGAGACTTTCTGATTCATAAATAGATCCAGGAGAGGAAGGAACTGGAGGCAGACCTGACATCCAGAGGACGAGAATGAGTGCTTTGTCTCATTTCTTTATGTTCACACATTAGCCTTTTCCTTTCCCCACCATTCTCTGTTTTAAACAACTAAATGAAAACTCTTCTAGCATCCTTTCTCTTCCTCCCTCCTTCCCTTTCCATTTTGTTCCTGTTCCCTCTCTCCCCTTATCTTCCTCTCTCTTTCTTCTCTTCTTTCTGATCAACATTTTCTCTAAATTTCTTTCACAGATACCTTCAAGAATGCATGCTAACTTTAAAAAGTTACTATTATTTTCTTCAAGTGTTTCTTTGGGGTGGGCTTATATGCTCGAGTGCTCATCCTGTGAGCAGCAGGAACCCAATACACACATTTCAATTGCTTCTTTGCTATTAAGGTCCTTTCATGGTATATTTTGTATTTTCATTCATGATTTCACTTAATGTTCCAAAGGATCCTGGGAGGAGGTAAAAAGTATCTTCTCCAATTTTGTGGATTGGAAAAATCCAAACAAAGACAATTCCAGTGTTCAGGCCTCCTTGACTAGTAAGGTGTAGACTTCAGGACAAAAGCTCCTCTGTCTTTTTTCCTTCTTAAGCCTATTGCTCTTCCACTCTTTCTAGCTTTTTTTGCATCGCCCTCCTGACTTGTTTCACACATTCACTCTTGCCGCTCCACATCGTTTGCTTCAAGTAGAAGTTCATGGGGTCTTTTTAAAGTGTATATCTGATCTTGCCATACCATGGCATAAATGGCTTCCCTTCGCTCACAGGCTAAAGACTGAATTATTTCCCATGCCCATAGGTCAGGGCTTGGCCCCATCTATCTCTGGCTTTATTTTGCCTCTGCTTCCCCACTTCCCACCTCCAGGCACACTGCTGTGCTCCAGCCACTGGTTCTGCTCGGCCCCTCTGGCCCCAGCCTCTGGTTTCTTCATGTGGGATATGTTTCTCCCATGTTTCTGCCTTAGGATTTTGGCTCATGCATTGATTCTTCGAGAAATCTCCTTAGACTACCTTTCCTGCCCGTCCCTACCCCAGGTCAGACCCCGCTCTTCTACCTTCTCAGGGCATAGTAGAAACTTTACACTCATGTGTATGAAATGTTGCATATACTTTACAAATACATGGTTAATATGTACTTTCTCCAGTAGACTTTAAGCTTCATGAGGACAAAGGCCATGTCTTTATTAGCTCACAATTACAATCAATAGGTGCTCAAATATATTTATCGAACCACACAACTGACAACAGAATTGGACTTAGTGGTAGAAGCCAAGAAAATATGATTTTACTATGTGACTTGTCCTGGGAGGGTGTGACTTTGGGGCCTAGGCAACAAAACAATTGTTTCGGGGTTTGAATAGAACACAATGGTTAAGTATGAAAGTTAAAGACAGCTCAAAGTATCCTTGAAAGCTTACAGAAACCATTGAAGAAGGCAGGAATACACAGTTCCGCCAGAGTAGTGTCAAATGCCATGTCTTTGGTGCAGGCTTTCCTGATCAACTGAGGTCCACTTGGATGTTTCTTACTCTTTCCCCAGAACACCTAACACAGTCCTAACTGTTTAAATACCTGTACCCCAACTTAGCTCCAACTCTCCCATGGCAAGGATCACCTATTTCTATTTGGCTGTCCATCTCATCACATGGTTTCTAAAAGGGCAGGAATTTACTGTTTGTGGAATGAATGTTTCAGCACTTACTGAGGAAAACCAAACCAGACTCATGTACAATCAGGAAGAATGGACCAAACCAGTGTTATGTAGGAGGTCAATGGGCATTATTTCCAGTATTCTTCATTCTCTCTGCTGCCCCTACGTCTGCTTCACTTGAGGACGGTGAGACAAAGACGACAGGAATCCTGTTCTCCTTGTCATTATCCTAGATTCGTTTTAGGATGCCTGTGGTTTGGTGGGGAATTGTGGGCTTTATTGTTATATACATCCTGGTTCTAAATTTGTTATTTGTTAGGTTTGTGACCTTAGACAACTCACTTGGGCTTCAGATCTCTCACCACGGAGTAGAGATAATTTCTTCTCAAGGTTGTCACATGGCTTTTGAGACAGGTACCCATTTCCTCAGCCTGTGAGTGTCCCCACCCCGCCCCGACCCCTGAGCCCAAGCCCACTGAAGAACACTTAGTCTTTGCCCACAGCCTGCACCACTTTCCTTCCTCTTTCCCCCTAATGAGAATTTTGTCTCAGCACTTACTGCGACAGCTAGTTCTGAGGGTTTTTGTGGTGCAGAATCAAACAGATGAATAAAGAGAGCCAGGACTAAAGAAGTGGGAGGGGGTAGAGAAAGGAATAAAAGACCACGGCCTGATGGCAGAAACTCGGAGCATCCGAAGGGTGCATTGGAGTGTTCTGAGAGGGCTCCACGGGAGCTCTGGGGTGGGACAGAAGTGGAGTTGGGAGACACCATGTTATGGTTGTTTGTTTTTAGGAAATATTACTTTGTTTTATGAATTGGATTCTCTTTATATAGTTTAAGATAGTTAAAATAGAAACCTCTTTGAAGCTCCGTATTCACTTTCAGACTGTGGTCCTTTGAATGAGACACTGCTCAGGGATCAGGCTGCATGGTGGCTGGGACCTTAGTGGGTGGATGCCTAGGTGATATGTTGTGTGCACAGCCCCTGAGCACAGTCTGGGACTTAATGGGCACTTAATAAAACCCTTCCATTCTTCCTTCATTCTATGGTCTTACTAACACTAGCCGGGTCAGATAGACATAGTGAAAAGGCAGATGAAGGAGATTATTGATGCAGGTCACTCCAAAGCCCCCTGGCTTCAATTGTTTGAGTGTTTGGAGAAGAAATGTGTTTGAAGCTCAAATTATTCAGATAATTGATTCTAGTCTCCACTTCACTTGCCTTCAAGTCAGAAAGCACTGCAGTTGCAAAATTGGCTTCTAGGGTTTACTTTTCTCTCCTAGGCTGTTTATTGAAAATGGTGAATAAAATCTGATGTTCTCAAGCCGGATGCCAATCACGAGTGAGATCCTTGGGTCCAACTGGCTGAGTTGATGTGCAGGTCAGCAGCCCCCAGGGCCCCAGCTCCGCAAGGATTCGAACTGCCAGAGCTGGGCGACCTTTCCTATTGATGTTGGCAGGTTCAGGGCTCTGTGGAGAGACAATGGCTCCAAATGGCAGTTTAAAAAGGTGGGGAGGAGAAGGAAAAATCAAAAAACAAATAAATAAAACACAAGTAGAGAAAGGAGATTTCAACATCAAAGGAAATAAATGTTATGAAAGATGAAGAGAAGTTTCTGATGATTTAAACCTCACTGGTGGCTCCCTGCCTCTTCCTTTTGGCTCTCTTGTCTGCATTCTGGAGAAAATGGAGGGAAGCATTCTACTGATTTTTGTCAAGTGAAAGATGCTTAATATGGTAATCAGCCCCTTCTGAGGAGAATGTATGTAGCAGCTTGCGCAGCCCCAGCAGCAACGGTTATACAGCCCCTAAGTGTCTCTGGTGTTGGCTCAGATCAAAAAAGACGGGAAGAGGAGGGAACCACCCTAGAGGACAGTTTAATCATGGAGCAAGGGACATCCTGGTCTTCTCAGATCACGGGGAGAACAGCCAGTCCTGGGAGACACTGTACAAATCTTCCTTTTTACCTTGACACTTCCTGATACTGGTTTTTGATGGTTTTGTTGTTAATTTCCATAGCCTGATTTGCCCCTGAAGGGATTGGGCATTTGCTCGGGAACCTGCGCTGAATCCTAATCTGCCTGTGTTCTCACGTGCCCTGTGACGTTGACATGGAAGGGTGTGAGGGACAACAGCCTTTGAAGAGGCGTGACCTGCCGCTTTAGCCTGGCTCAGGGGACTGGAGGCTAGCAGCTGCTGCCCTCCCATTCACTACTGGTTTAGGGTGTTTTCAAGGCCCATGAAAATAAGTCTCTACCCTTGAGGCATTTTGGAGAGAGTCCCTCTAAAGCAAGTCTTGCTAAGGAGCCCTATGCTGGTTTCTCACCACACATCGGCCATCACCTGTTCAGCCCTTTCCTTGGAGGCAACATGATGGGGTGAAAACATCAGCTTTGGTGCCAAATGACCTGCTCAGTTACTTTCCGTATGTGCCCCCTTGGGAAAGGGTGGGATTACTATGCAGAATACGTGCCTATCAGGAGAGGTAGACAAACAGAGAAAGAGAGAGAGAGAGAGACCCACCCACTGCCTGGCATACAGCTCAAATGCTGAGGGCTGGCTCTCTGCCAGACACTGAGCTAGGCACTAGGTCACAGGAGGGAAAACATACATCCCATAGGGAATTGTTTGGGAGTCTAAGATCATTTTTGATCTCTTGCACAAAGAAACTACAGGCTACACTGTAATCTTTGGGACTGTAGCAGCCACGCCTGAAGATTGCTGTGCAGTACAAACGGCAAGCAGGCGTTTTGACATGTTAATGATATTCTCCTACCATGAGCCACTTCAGTGTGCCTCTGGGCTGGTTCACATTACTGGTGATTAAGGAAACAAACACTCAGCTTGTAATAAACATTGCGAGTGCTGCTGCTGCTGCAGACTATTAAAAAAGCCCTGTGGGTGAGAAATGAAGGCTTAAGGGAAAATCTCACCTTATCAGTGGTGAGGTTGCAGAAGTTTGAGGCCTGCAGAAGTGGGACCCTATTTAAAAATGACTGTACGTTGCAACCTCCTTTTTTAAAAAAAATAATTCTCTTCATTGAGAAGTGATTAATGTATGTATTGCAAGCATCTCTAGCAGAGCTTAATAGGAGATATTTTGGGGTGGGAGAGGGGATAGGTTCTTTGTGTGTGTCCCATAAATCAATGCTTCTGAAGCTGTTTTTGTAGAGGGATTCAAATACGGTTGATTGGGGCAGGGTCAGAGCGTGCATTTCTAAAGCTCTCCAGTACTGCTGGTCTTTGGACCACACTCTGAGTGACAAAACACATTTCAGCAGCTGCCTCTGCTCCCTACGCTGAGAGCTGAGGGAGATTGCACCTCTGTCAGAGTCAGGAGGGGCTGGATCAGTCAACATCCTTCTTGGGCTGTGCTTTCCATCCCACTGGTTCTGCTTCCGCTGGGAATTATACTTGATTTGTCAGGTGCACTCTCCCCAGCCTCCTGGAGACACACTTAGAAAGTCAAACACACAACGGCTCTGTGGGGGCTTCTATCCAGAGCTTGGTGGGTGAGAGATGGCACAACTTCCAGGGAATGAGCCAGCAAGAATTCTCTCTCTGCTCGCTGCTGCTCTTCCCAGATTTGGACCATGATAATTAAAGGCCCACACGTTTCCAGCTAAGTGTTGGCGATTGGCCGGCAGGCTTGCAAAGAGCAGCTCCTCCAGAGGTTGAGAGGCACCGGGGAAATATTTCTCGTCCTGAGCAGGGCTCCACAAATTGCCAGGCATCTGGAATGCATTGCTGCCTGGCTCCCCGGGCTGCAGAGCAGTGGGCAAGAAAGGACTGCTGTCAGAAAGCGAAACAAAGGCTTGAAAGCACTGCAGGCAGGAGAAGGGGACCTGCAGGACTGCAAGGAGGCTGCACAGCCTCCGTGTCTCGTGGTGGGGAGCAGGGTGTCCCCGGGAAAGCCCAGGAGCAAGTCCACTCACTAGCAACTGAGAGAACAGAGCTTTGCAGAGTGTTGAAAAATGTGGACTTTGGATAGAGGAGTGACTCATGGGTTACAGTATATGGATTATACTGAGTCCCAGACACCAGTAATACTGGCTAAACTATCACCTGCCGTTTGCTAGTCCCTGGGTACATTACTCTATGAATCCTCACAAGAATGCTTTGAAGTCGGTAGATTCTTTTTATTCCCATTTTATTGGTGAAAAATTGAGGCTGAGTGAGGTGAAATGAGTTTTACAAGGACACACCCCTTGTCAGTGGAGTGAGTGGTGACAGGGAAACTCAGCAGTGCCCTGCCATACGCTGTTTGCAGACTAACAAACAGGTTAGGGCACTACCAGCAGTCGCTTCTCCCCCCAGACACCCCTGCAGGGAGGGGTTCCCTCGCCTCTCCTGCTGCTGTCTGTCTCCCAAATTCCTGCCTCAGCTCCCCCCCTTTGGTAATAATACTACCCTCAGTATTGCCACTGGAAATCTGCACGACCCACTTTTATTGCCTCTTATCTGTGTCTTCCAAGATGACCAAGCTGACAACCGATGAAACCAGTCCACTGTCCCCCTGAGGGAGGGCCGGCTCAAGCCACCTGACTGCGCTGTCCTTTTCCCCCAAAGGGGCACTCACAGGGTGTGATGCTGGTAGCGCACTGCCCAGCAAAGCTGAGTCCTGAGTTCATGACCCACAACTGCTGCTCCCACCTGGGCTGACCGGTGGAGCAGAGTGGCCACTTAACCCAGCAACCACCGAGAGTCCTGCCCTAAAAGCTGAGTGTGACTCGCCGCTGTTTTTACTTGTTTTTTCCATCACTTCCATTCTTGATGCTTCCCAACTTTGAGGTTTTCTCCAATATTTCATCTCCTCTCATTTCTTTAATGATCTCTCTCCTTACTTTCTTCCCCTCTGCCTGGATGTATACTGCTTCCCCTGTGACAGATGAAAAAATGACATTCCATATACGTGTTCCCTCCCTAAACCCTGGAACCTGTGGACATTGCCTTAGATGGCCAAAGCTGGGGTTACGTGAAATATTTCAGTGGGTGAAGTTTATCCTGGGTTATCAAGGTAGGCCCTAATTCAATCATAAGTGACTGTATAGGAGAGAAATGGCGGTGTTTTGAAACATACACAGAGGAGAAGGCAAAAAAGAGATGGACCGTTGCACTACTCAGGATTATACACATATAAAATACGTATGGAAGTTACTATGCAAGTATATGTGACTACATATGTATAGACATACAATACTGCGCAGAGACACAGAGAGACAGAGAGATTGAGAGAGAGACGCAGGATGCAGCGTCCACTAACGGGATCACGGAGGCTGAGCGGTCTTTCACAATCCACAGCCTGCCAGTCCACAGCCGGGAAAGCTGATGGTGGGGTTCCGCTTAAGTCAAAAGGCCTGAGGATGAGGAGAGTGGACAGAGGAAGTCCTGGTCAAGGGCAGGGGAAGATCGACATCCCAGCGGGAACAGCCAGGCAGAGCGATTCTCCCCTCCTCTGCCTTTCTGTTCTAGTCCGGCCCTCAGTGGGCTGGACCAGGCCCACCCACTTAGGGAGGGGGACCTGCTTCACTCAGTTTCCCAATCCCAATGCCAATCCCACCTGGAAACCCCTTCCCAGGTACACCCAGAAAGAATGTTCAGGCCAATATCTGGGCATCCATGACTTACGGATGCTGGCACATAAAATGAGCTTCACAGCACAGGAGGGAAGCAGACACAAGTTGAGGCGCGCCAACAGCCTCAGACCCCAGACCCGGGAAGAGGCAGTAATCAGAACTTCTTCGGAGTCTGTGGAGGGAGTCTAGCCCTGCCACCGCCTTGATATTGCACTTCTGGCCTCCAGATCCGTGGGCGCATGCATTTCCATAGTTTTAAGCCTCCCAGTTTGGGGAAGTTGGCTGCAGCAGCTCTAGAAGCAAATTCACTCCCATGAAACCATCCTTCCTAACACTGCTCTCCCCAGCAGCTTTCGGGTTTCTTTCCCTCTGTTATTACCCCAGTTTAACGGCTGGCAATCCCTCCCCACCTCCTTTGTCTGTGTGCTTCTGCTCACCGCCCTCTGATCAAGCTCCCAGGGCTGGTAAGGTCAGAGTTGCCTCCCCGTGGTGCAGCCTGCTGTCTGGGACTCCTGGGTTCCTGCCTCCTTCCTTTGTGACGTCACGCCTGCTTTGTCCATCCTTTCTGTGTGGCTACCCCTTCCTTTTAGGCTCCACTTCCTCTTCCAGTCTTTGGAACCCTGCCTGTCATCTGGGCACCCTCCTGGACCACCTCTCCCCTCAGTCCACATGTCCCACTCAAAAGGATTTTGCTAGAAGGCCCATGGCTTATTCTGGGGGACTCTATTCAAATCTTATTTCAAACCTCAATGGCTGCTTCCATCGTCAACAAACTGAGCTGACTTTAACTCCTCTGGGTTTGTTAGGACTGAAAGCCGCAATCACACATTGCCACTGAACCAAGAGTGTATCAAGTTTGTCAGACGAGGCTGTTGACACAGCAGGATTTATACCCACAGACTTTAATCAGAGCCCGTGTTGTCAGCTGGTTTTGCTTTCTAAACATGCCTTGTCTTGCTCCGTGATGGCCCAGCCTGAGGGGGACCAGAAATAGCTTCTCCGCAGCTGGAGGTCACGCAGGCCGAAACCCCTGCTCCAGGCAATTCCACCGGAGGTTGTTTTTTATTTATATTTCTTTTAAGCTCATTCAATAGTTTCTGGGGAAAAAAAAGAGGGGGAAGGTGGACTATCATTCGGCAGGAGCCCAGCCTTTGTGCCACTGGCTTATCTGACCATGTGACACAGCCCCTCCTCCTGGTGCTATCACACAGGAAAGGACTAGGTAAGGGGCTCACTGCTGTGTAGCTTGGCTGGGGAGGTGGCCCGTGAGGTTGGGAATATAATAGGCTCAGCCTGTGCTTTTATATTTTGAGGCATCTCCAACAAGTTGAAAGCTGGGAACTAGAATCATTTTCCTGATTACAGTTCCTTGGGCAGAGGTGTTTTCAGCATTTGGACACACGCAGTTCTCTGAGAATCAAGCTGCCAGGTCTGTGTGCACCATGCCCAGTACCCTCTACTCCGGCTCACTCCTCTGAGCTTCGCCATATCATACCTGGATGTAATTAATGCCTTCCAGTCCCAAGTACACCTCACACTCAGGGTCCAAACTGAACTCATCTTTTTCCTCCTGTGTTTAATGTTTTTTCCCCTGTAAGTTAATGTCCCTATTTTTTAGTAAACCCATCCCCTGGACCCTGGGGAATCACTCTTGATGGCTCCCTGCCTTTCCTACCACTCGACACGGTCATCTCAGCTGGCCTTTGAAGTCTTTCTGGAATCTTTCTCCTCTCCTTCATTCTGCAGCTTCCTTGATTGTACAGCTTTGGACAAGCTCTTGACCTCCTCATACTTAATTTTCTCTTCTGTAAAATATAAATTTTAATAGTGCTTCCTAATAGAGTTACTGTGAAAATTAATTATGTCATACTTTGAATTTGAATGAGGTCTGGAGCATAACAAGCACTCAATAAATATTGGCTCTATTGTTATTGGTTAAGATCTCCATCATCTTCTCTACATAAAACGACTGTGTTATTGACTATTAGATTTTCTTATTTTGTCCTGCTCAAAACTATTCTTTCCAAAGCTATCAGAATGACTGATGATTTAACACACAAATCTAAGTGCATCATTTCTCTTAAAACTCTTCAATGGTTCCCCATTTACTACTGGATAAGACAAGAGTTTCTGAAGAAGGAAAATAAGCTTTTTCATAATATGGCTACTGCTTAACTCTCTGGCTTTGCCCCGGGCATTTTCTGACTCATATTTTATTTTCTGTCAATACTAAACTGTGCAGATAATGACTTAATCAGGAGGTGGAGGAGTAGGTACCAGTGCTCATGTTATTCTTTTTCTCCAAAGTGCCCTGCCCCTACATTTAACCCAACTCCAGTCAATTGAATTCTTAGTCCATGTGTCTCCCCTCATCTCCCTCCCCAGTGGCCTTTACAGATGGGGCTGGGCACCTCTAACACACAGCCTCTGTACATACCTAGACCATAGGACTGAAAAATCTGTGCATGTGATTGCTTGTGTTTATCTCCTCTACGTCTTTTCTGCTTTGTATTCATGCTGTGTGGTACAGCATATAGTCTATGTCTGAAAATGCTCACTGTGCTTAATTGCCTCTTCTGTCTAGGTTTAGGTCCGCTCTGGATGGATCCATGGAAATCATTGGTTTGTGACTTTGGTGACTTGGGCAAGTGGGACAGCAGGCCTGGGCCATGTCAAGTGTTCCCGTTCTGGAGGACGCAGCATGGACAGGACCTTGGAGCTGGGCTATGCAGTGGCCCTCTGGAGAGGCCACAGAAATAGGAGATTATGAACATAATCACGAAGAAGCAATTGCTCTGCACACAGTTACAACATAACATTGAAGTCAGGGGCAGGCGGTGAAATGCAGAAGGCTGAAACGCCAGGCAGAGACAGGGTCTAGGAGAGTGAAAAGGCTGGGGGTGGGCACAGAGGCACAGCTTGAAGGGACTTGCACAGTTCTTGAAGTGGCCCCTACTAGAGGTAGATTGTGGGGAGTTTTAGGCCTGTCATTTAAGATTATTCTTCTGCCCCTGGGCAGGCAGATGGGGCCAGTTTCCCTGTCCAGGAAGGCACATGAACCTGACCAAAGCAGGGTAACAATATCTCTCCGGAGCTAACTGGGTGTGGAGAGCTGGTCATGTGCTGCCAGGAAGGGTAACTGGCTGGAACCAGAGTGAGGTGACTCAGACAGGACCCAGTCATCTGAACACAGCATGACGGGGAGTGGGGGCAAGGTACACCTTGACAGTCATGAAGAAGATGCCCAGGGACATCCTTGGCATTATCTCTCAGAGAGAATGGCAGCTGGAAGCCATCTGCAGCAGAGGGTCTTTAGGCCTCTGGGCCGGCTGGGTGCCAGGGTCCTGTTTTGGGGAAGGCAGTTTACCCCAGACTTCACGGGATCTTGCTGGCCCTGCTGCTATGTCATGGTTTCTTGCTCTTAGATGCAACATCATCTCAGCAATAGCATGCAGGGTCGCCGTGGAAGTGCACACTCCACCTGGAACGAGCGCAGGGATCGTGAGAGGAGCCCAGATTCCAGAAACAGCCAAGTGAAAAAAAATCTACCAAACTCGTCCTCTGTTGAGAGGAACCCAGTTTTTATTAACTCTCCGAGGAGCCTCTCAGGACATGGGCACGACCAGTCCCCTAGGTGGGCATTCCCACAGGTGGAGGCAGAGGCAGGTGCTCCAGGAAACAGCATGCTGAGACTCAGGGGGTCCTCAGGTTCCAGTGGGGGAGAGTGGGGAATGGCAGTGACCTCTCTCCTGCCTCTGGGACCTCCCACATCCCAGCTGCACCCAGTCCTGAAGCACTCCTTTGTCAGACTGCTGAGCTCCAGGATGGCTTCACTCCCCTTCTCCCTACCAGCAAGGCTGGGCCAGATTCTCCCTTTGCCAAGATGTTTTCTAGGATAGCTTCCTTTTTAAAAAAAAAATCCTCACCCAAGGACCTGTTTGCTGATTTTTGAGAGAATGGAACAGAAGGAGAGAGGGAGAGAAACACAATTGGTTGTCTCTCATACACACCCTGATCTGGGATTGAACCCACAACCTAGGCATGTGCCCTGATGGATTTGAACCCACACCCTTTCGGTTTATGAGATGATGTCCTGCTCAGCTGAGCCACATGAGTCAGGGTCAGGATTCCTTAAGAAGGTCCATAGTCCTCAGTCTTCTGTCCAAGGACTCTGTATCCTTCTCTGTCATGGAAATGCGTCCCCATCTCCCCTACCCATGGTGCAAGTTTGGTTCTCTCCTCTGAGGAGTGGCAGAGCAGCTGTCTATCCCTCTTTTGGGGTGTTTTATGCTGGCTTTTCATCTTTTCCTGCCCCAGATGACAGATACTCCATAAGAGCCCTCTTCACCTCCTGTGCACTGGCAAAGAAGCAATTTATCACTGAATTTTTAAAATCCTCATTAAGGCAAATTAAGGCAGCAAAGCTGACAACAGAGGGTTTTCGGAAAAAATAGTATTCATGAAATATTTATTAAAACAGCCATTGTAATAAATATTTGAAAACCAGTTATTAACGTTAAATCATATCAGTGTCAAGCATACGTTATACACCGTCTGTTCTGCTAATTGAGTGTCAGGGTCAGATGCGCTGTCTCCTGGCAGGTCGACTGCAGCAGCATGTTCCTGCGCTCTGATGGCTTCCCACAGTCGCCACCCAAGACTGCTCCAGAACCCAGGTCCCCCGCAGCTGGAGGAAGTCCTGGGATGCCCAGGCCTCTAACAGCTACTCGCACAACTGTGGAAAGACAGCAGGTGGGAGCAGCAGTGAACTTGGCAAAATCAGCATTGGGATGGAACTGCAGGATCCCTTGAGACAAAAAACCTATCTGCCGATGCTCAAGATTTCTTTGGAGTTGAGAGTAGTAGAGGCAGAATCAGTTAATTGTAGGAAATACTGCAGATCCCATGGAGTAGCCTGGAGCCCAGCCCACTGCTGTCTTCTCTGCACCATACATGCTTTAGTTTCTCTTTGTTTTGCTTCCCTGCCCATAAACATGATGCATCTGTCCACCTGTGACTCCAGACAGACCGAGTGCCTGCACGTCCCATGCTTGCTCATGACATGTGCTGACATGGTTGTGAAGAACACAGCACATGCCCTGCTGGTGTGGCCGCAGTTCTGACTTCTCCCTGGCCGTCCTCTGAGCGTTCTGTTCTCAGTTTCACTGGCCTCTACCCTGGCACATGTTTTCTCATTTCCACTCTTACCTCCTGGTTGGCTATTCATTAGTCTTTTCCTTTACTGCAAAAAAATTGTAAAGGAGAAAATGCAAGCAGTCAATAAACTCATCACTCAGAACATATGTTGCCATCTGACCTTGCTGTTTTGGCCTTATTTGTATTGTTGCTGGCTTCCTGTTGTTGTGCCCACTGTCCCATGTGCCTTACCCTTGGCAGGGACATTGACTCTTCAGTTCCCTGGGCACCCTGAGCTCCTTCTAGCCATGGGGCTGGTGCATATGCTATTCCTTTGGCTTAGAATGCTTTTCCTGCCATCTTAGCAATAAGCTACCTTCTCCTCTTTCTTCAGTTCTCTGCTTAAATGCCTCCTCCCAGGGTTCTGCTCCTCACACCTGTTCCCAGACCTCATCATAGCTGTTGTTTTCTGTTTATGGGATGGTTGGACCAATGCCTGTGTTTCCAATTTTCTATAAGATCCATGAAGAGAAGGGTGTTTGACCCCTCTTGGAATGTTAACACCCAGCACACAGCCTGACACAGAGCAGGTGCCAAATAGATATGGTGGAGTGAATAACTTTAGGAGAAAACAAATAGGTGGATCTTCTCACAACTATGTTGCATAAACTCCTATATTTTGACTTTGTATTAACACATATTTATATGTTACTTACATTTATGAACCACTATGTATGATGTTATTTATTTAATACACAGACCAAACAATAGGCATATTCCTGTGTTATTGTTCTTATTAAAACAAGACTCAGAGGCTCAGAGAAGCCAGGTAATTTGTTTAGGGCCACACAGCTACTGAAGAGTAGGTCCTAGGCTCGTTGACTTTTGATTTCACGCTCTCTCTAATACATCTTGCAGCTTCCTCTAAAGTTCAGCCTCCTTGTGAAGTATTCCAGTGCATAAATCATACTGAATATATGAATATAAAGATTCATTTTCTTGGTGCTATCATTGCTCTGGTTATTCCCTGTGACCACTACTCAAGATATTTTACATCTGGGCCTAAGTTGGGTTCCTTGTATCAATTAAGATACATACAAAAGGCAGTGGCAAAAATTGGATCTGAGACGTGGAGCATCAGTACACTTGGTACTGTTCAAAGCAAACAGGGTCCTGGGAAAGCTGGGAGCGGGGCCCTCAATTAAGTGCATTCAGGTTACTGAGTTGTGCCTGTAAGACGTTACCACGATGCATCAGCAAACATAAAAACAATAAAGCCATTCAAACTTGATGAGGGTGAGAAGTCAATTATTATTTTTCAATACAGTATAAGCAGAATGATTTGCCAATGGGGCAAGAGACTTATCCCACAAATTCCCGAAAGAACAGAATAAATGTTAATTCTATAAACCACAATCTCATGCAAAGCAAAGCAAGAAAATAAATCTGAATGTCAGGATAATAACAGACACAGTAAAATCAATATTGATTATTTTGAGAAAAAGGCAGTAAAAATGTTAAGTTCCAAGGCTAAATTATACTAAAAAGCCGGAGTTTAAGCACAGGTTATGGCTCAAGAATGCATATAAAGCATTATCTGAGCATCAATACAGGTATTTTATTTCCAGTGTCAACGCACTCCGCTTTATGGGACAACATGGCTGCATGTTTAGGAGCCTCAGAAGTGGCAGGTGGGGTGAGTCCCAATGGCTGCTGTTAATTAGAATCTCGTGGGGCATGTAAATTAAATCTCTTACCTTTGGTTTGGGCCCTGTCATAATTTCTCCTCGGCTGTGGGGAGATGGATGGAGATATAAGTGTCCTTCACATTGATGTAAGTGAAAAGAAGAAACAAAAAGAAGAACCAGTCATGCAAAAAGTAAACTCAGCTCCGTTATAGTATGTATCGCATCGGGTAAGTCGCCCGCTCAGCTCAGATTTCTTCTCTGAAGTGAGGTCTCTTTGCCACCAAGATGAGAAAAGCCGTCTCCCCTGGAGGCTGGCCAGACCCCAGAAAGAGGAAACGGAATACCAAGCAGAAATAAAATGCAAGATGATTTAGTTTATTTCGGAAGAGAAAGTGGCCTAAAGCAGATTATGCATATCCATTTTAATGACGAGAAAGCACATTTCAATGAAGTCAGAGTGAATGTGTTCCTTGGGAGGTATGTTCTGTTTTCTTTACTGTAAGGTTAAGTGAAGGGAGTCTAGGAAAGGTAGAGGAGGGGAGAAGAATGGGTGTAAAGGGCGTGCGTGCAGGAGAAGGATAAAAATGGAACTGGGAGAGGAAGAAAGAGTGAGAGGGGGACGGTTCAACAGGGGAGATACACAGGAGAGAGAAGTGCGCTGGCACCTATGAGTCCTGTCCCTGCTTCTGACTAGTTTCACAGTCCAAGGCAGCCAATTGCTCACACTGTGCCCCGCGTCCCATCTGGAACAGAAGGAAGGAAAGGTGAGAGGATGCTTGCAGACCCTTCTGCCCCAAGGCCCAGGGGGCTACAGTGTTCTCTGACCCCCATGACCTGTGCTCCTGGGCTCTGTACCTCAGTGATGTTCCCTTTTATTAAATCGATGTTTAATGTTGTCAATTAAATTTCTATCAAGATAATGCATGTGTATGGTAACAAACTGACGAGTCCAGAGCAGCTGATGGTGCAAACAAAACATCCCTTGTCCGGCTCCTATGACCTATTCTCGATCTGACCTCAGCCCTTTCAGGCTGCTGGCTCTCAGCCTGGACACTCCATCGCCTGAGGATTTGACAAAATCTCAGAGCTCCAGCCTCCCGACAAGGGAATGACAGCTGAGTCCTTGGGATGGGACCCAGGCATCTCCCTTTTCTGAAGCTCCCAATGTAACTGTGATGTGGAGCCGAGGTTGAGGCCATGTTTTCATCTAAGACCTAATAATAACCTAGGAAATCAACTGAAAACTTGATGTCTTGATTTTTAAATTTTAGTCTATATCAATATATTAATTCAATATTATGAATGGTGAGAATTTAAGTTATGAATGCTCCCCTCTGACACAAGGTCTTCTCTCAATATTTGAAATTTTTAGTATAGTGTTAAAATTACTCTATTGGTTACATTTAACATATATATATTTAAATATATTTAAATCCTTATTTTGACAGCATCAACTTTCGACAGCATCTTCTGCGAATGCTCTGGTGAAGATGAGGGTGTCACGGGTCAAACTGGTCATTCTTCCTTTCCTTCCCCTGCAGTCTCAGGCCCCTTTCCTCACATTGAGAAGGCTGATACATCATTTACGTTCTGGTCTGCGGCACAAACAGGGCTTCTGTTTTCTGTCTACAAGTTTTCTCTAGAAGTTGTAAACTAGTAAATAGCATATATGTTCTTGTGACCATGAAAAATATTCTTCAATCTCTGGCAAAGGGGAGGGCTGGGTTTACATTTCTTTCTCTACGGGAGCACCCTCTAGGAGACCATTCCTAGATTCCAAGTCAAATAGATTCTCTTTTCTCACACCTTGCCATTTGCTTAAAAGCATGCCTCATTTTACATAGTTTCTTCTACAGAATATGAATCTCTCCTACAGTATTTTTTTCATGAAAAATTAATGACCTTTCTCTTGGACAATGGCCTGTGTCATGCCTTTCATTATTTTTCAAACTCTCAATTCCACCTTCTATCCTCAGAAGTCCCCAAGTTTTCCTGCTCGCCTCCACTCTGGAGCTCCGCCCACCCCTCCCTGTGGGTGACTGACTTCAGGCTTCACACCCAGCAGCTGTCATGGGGGGTCCTCCTCTGCTCTCTTACATGGAATCCTCTGTTTCTCGGCTCACATATTTCCTCTTCTGGGGTTATGGAGCACATTCCAAAATAATTTCCTCAGAAACAATGGCTTAGAAGTAAATTTGTCAGCCCTTACATTTTAAAAGTGAAGTTATTCTACCCTTATAGGTGACTTATTGTCACCTGGATTAAAGTTACATTCCCTTTGAACATTGGAAGCATGGCTGCACCATTTTCTTGCATCCCCGTGGCTATTTGGAAATCCAGTGGACTGCGTGTCTTTCATATAATTGTAGGTAGTTTATTTTTGCCCCTCTGGAAGCTTTTAAAATCTTCTATTTAGAATCTAGTTTGGGTGTTTTTATTCATTTGATTTTTGTTTTTCCTATTGTTTTTTTGGTCCATTAGAAGCTTTTATAACCACTTTATCAATGACATAGGTCTACATGTAGGATTTTATCTTTCAAATTAAAAACACATGTTCTTTAGCTCTGGAAGTGAAAATTATTTTCTTTTATTCACTGTATTTTCTCTTTCTGGAGCTTTCATTAGTTGATGGATGTTAGATCTTTTGAAACACTCCTGTTAGATTATTGTTTTTCCTCATAATTTCACTGTCTTTGAATGTTTGCATTATATCTAAGAAATTTTCTTAACTGTGATTTCCAGTTATAGCACTTAAACTTTGTCAGTTGTAGTTTTAGTATTTATGAGCTCATTTCATGCTGCAATTATTCTCTTTTTCATAATGGAGAAAGTAGAGTTTTCTTCTCTCTCAGATGATGTAGATGATGTTGATAATGATGGTGATGAAGAAAGTTATTTTTTGTTTTCAAAATTATATCTTTTTCCCCTGGTTCTTTATTGTGTTTGTTTATCTGAGCTTTTCTTTTTCCTGCTTCTGGTTCTCATATTTCCAGCAATCCTTATTTGTATATTAATATTTAAGAAGGAATTATTGAGAATTCTGACCTTGGACTTTGAGTAGTATGAGGCAGAACCATACACAAAGAGTACCGACATGCTTAACTAAAAGCCTTAACTTTCCACAATTTGTTCGTGTTCTTTAGAAGACATTCTTCCCCCTTCCTTTTCATTTGAGCTTTATTTCTTCCCTCTGCTATGCCTGCTCACCCGCAGCCCAGAACCTAGTTGGGTTCCATGGGGCAAGCTGGATCCCACCTCCTGATAGCCCCTTTTAGAGTTATTTCTTTGTGTCTACAAGAAATGCATTAAAATGTCTATTTCTAAGCAACACCCACATATCCAAGCTTCTCTTCTCACAGATTTTGCATGTTATTTTATTCCTTTCTATTGTTTCTTAGAAGGAATCAGAGGTACATGTGTGTGCTTCTAGTCTACCATTTTCACCCTAGCAGAGTACTTTAAGATGTTAAATTATTGCTAAGATAAAAGGTCCTCGGCTCCAATTTATCTTTTAGTCTTCTGAATTCAGGTTCTGGGTAGGACAGTTATTTGAGAAAGAAAACATTTTCTGGATTCAATTGCCAGGAATCCAAATGATGTTACCCTCAGTTAGATAAAACTCAGTCAAGGACTAGTGGTTTGTATTCTCTGTGCGAGACACACTGATCAGTGAGTCATAGTCTCAGAGAACCAAACAGAATCAGATAAACTGCTTAGATAATCTGATAATAGTTTCTCATGTTAACAATTAGGGAGCAGCATCTCTGAAAAATTAACCTGCCCAAATCGCATAGCCAATAAACCTAAATCTTCTCTTATTCCATTATTCTTTACATGATTCCATCCTTAATTTTAATTAAATGTGTGTTGCTTAAAGTATAATTCAGACCTTTTTACGTGTGGATGAAAGGCTGTATCTGAATAGACATAGCTCGAGAAGTACAAATGGGATCATAGCAGAGAACCACAACTTCTACCAGCAACTTTTTTTTTTTAAATATTTTATTTATTTATCTTTTTGGAGGGGAAGGGAAGGAGAGAGGAAAGAAACATCAATGTATGGTTGCTTCTCGCGCACCCCCTGCAGGGAACTGACTCCTGCCGGAAAGTGGCCTGCAACCCAAGCATGTGCCCTGACTGGGAATCGAACCGCGATCATCTGGTTCGCAGGCCCACACTCAATCCACTGAGCTACACCAGCCAGGGCCTTCTACCAGCAACTTTGAAATAAAACTCAAACTCTTTTAGAATGTTTCTTTGAGGACTACATAGTGGACTCAAGATGCCGATGTGTAACGATTCCCCCTGGTCTCAACATGGCATTTTTGGGACTGGCTCCTTCAGAGTTAGTACCCGTGATGGTCCCACCAGAGCAGGGTGGTGTGACCCCAGATGTCCTGACTGTGGTTGGGGGGCGGTCACAGTATCTGGAAAGTGATTCAAGGACCCACCTCCATAAGCAGGTGGCTCACAACATCATGCTAGAGCACAGACCATGGGTGCCAAGTGGCACAAGAGGTTTTCTCTAAAAGAAAGCGAGTTTGTGTTATTTACAAAGCAAATGATCTGAGTTCGTTGGAGACCACATTTTCCTTAAGTAAAAAAAAAAAGAAGAAGAAGCTAATGAAACCCAGCTCAGGCCTGGTTCACATAAAAGCTGATGTAAAACAGATTTACAGCCGGGCACTGCTGGGCTTTTATGTGAGGCTGAGCTTCAGAGGGGGCGCATCCATCTCCGAGGACGCGAAGGGAGATTTAAAAGGCAGCCTTTCTTTGTTCCATAATAGGTTGAACACTTCAGAGTAAAAAGAATCAAAAGGTGTTAAGCATGATATTTATAACGGCAACACCGCACACCTATTTTGGTAATAGGCTTTAAGTACTTAAGACATAGAATCATCTTATATTTCACATGCTAGGCTGTGTCTCATTCTTTGTAAGTTTGTCACATAGGAGTGATGTCAATACAGCCTGAAAACGAATGCTTGTTAGACCTGAGAGCTGATGTCCAGGGCCTTAGATAGCTTAGTGCACAAAGGTCTTAGGTTCCCAGGATGATTCTGAAGGCATGTAAATGGATTACTCAGAGAAGAGTGTTTATCCACCTAATGTGAAAACCCTAGGTAATAATTACAAAGTTTATCAGCCTCCCAGAAGTTTAGTCAATATGTCATGAATTATTGAGAAATCGAATGCATCTAAAAAGCCCCTCCTCACCTCTGGCTTTTGTTAATCATGTAAACAGAGTTAGAAACATCCGTGATACTTTTTGCAGGGAGGTCATTGCTTTACAGGCACAGTTAGAAAAATTTTAGGTCCTTCACAAGGTCTTAGAATAGTTGTCCCCAACACCTTTGGACACTTCAGTTTTCCTCTAGTGACCAGGGCAGGAGAGAACGGGGTGTTGAGTGTAGTGAGGAAAACGGAGTTTTATGGGTGTGGTCAAGCAGGAGAGGCTCTGATAGTGCACCAACATCAAGAAAGAAGCCAAGCAGCACCCCCGCCCACCCCCCATTTTGTCTCCTTGAGAAACTGCTGCGGGAACCAAAGGCATGCAGTGCTGGGTGAGGTGAGAAATGTGTTTCAGAGTCAGATGAGGGCACCTGAGCTTTGTAGAGAAAGTTGAAATGAGAACAATGTCTCAGTCCATATTGAGTGCAAAATAATTAGGTGAGACAGCAGAGAAGAAGACATACTGGGAGGAAAAGTCGATTAATTTTCCCACTTCTGGTGTGAAAAGTTCATCAACTGAAAAGCCCAGAGTGCATGAATAACTAGGTAATAACACACTTCACTGTCACAATGGCTTCCTTATTCATTCCTCCCCCACCTGCTCCTTGCTCCTGTCTTAGTTGTATAATATTAATGTACAGTTTTTGGTAACTCTGTGGATCTCCAAGTTCTTCTATGAACTCTCTTCGAGGGTCACTGGTAAGTTCCTGTTGTTAGAGAAAGAGTAAGAACTTAACACAGATGAGAAGGCCAGACTTTCTTGGGCCTGAGCTGTCCTGCTGAACAGGCAGAGCAATGTAAGAGCATCATGGTAATCCTGAGGGCCTGGGTGAGCTCCTCACGCCTGGAGAGGGCATGTGAGTTCACATTTTCTGCCTTTTTCTGTAAGAATCTGCAGTGCGCCAAGCTTTTGGTGTTTCACAAGAACCACAAATGTGTATTAGTAAATATGTGTACTTACAATTTTGCATAAGTTTCATGCCATCTTCCTTCCTCGTCAGTCAGGGACCCAGTACCAGCAGCAGTGAGTATTCGAACAATGTACGTGTTTTTAGAGTCACATCCTCTTTTCTGGAAGATTTCTGTGTGGGGAACAGAGCTGTTAGCCTATGGACTTAAGCATATGTTTCTCCAGGGTGACAAAGTTCCAGATGTTCCTAACACCCCACTCAGGGCACATTTGGCCATTATCCGGGTTTTGTTCAGTGGGGATGGAGGTGGACATGAGACATTTTGATCTAATTTTGTCCAGTTTCTGTCCTGAATCTTCCACCCAGGGACCCGGAGGGCTCGCCCTCTTCAGTTCACGGCTCAGCTCTATTTTGTTCTGTGCTGTGTTAGGTCGCTCCCCGCCCCCTCCCTAGGCTCCCAGAAGCCTCCCTGTGCACTCTCTGCAGTGTAAACGACAGGGGGAATTTCATTAGAGCGATAGAATTTAATTATCCATTTTTAGAATCAAGCGAGGATGTGAGGCTAACAGCTCGACACTTGCCAGAAGCTCCCGGGGCCCATCTTCTGAAGAGGAGCGTGTGCGGTGTGTTCAGAGCCTGGGTTTTCATGCTCCTCCCGCTGACCTCCAGAGACTGCTCCGTTCCCCACTGTGGAGTATACTTCCAACCCTGCTGGGTTCTGAGCCTGGATCCTGGGCGGAGAATCCCAATCATGAGAGCTCAGGAAAGTCTTTGTTTTGATCATGTTTCCATTTATCTTGTTTTTTTTTTGTCACTTAGTCTTTTATTCTCAATCGTATATATGACC
Source organism: Sturnira hondurensis (assembly GCF_014824575.4). Lineage (NCBI taxonomy): Eukaryota > Metazoa > Chordata > Mammalia > Chiroptera > Phyllostomidae > Sturnira > Sturnira hondurensis. The sequence goes on along the minus strand of NW_028096783.1, from coordinate 4,207,106 downwards.
AGGTCAGTTTATTGCCTTCTTCAATCATTGAGTTCTATGTCTCTCTGAGTTATTTTTTAAAAAGCTGGATTAGCTAGTTTGAGGGGAGAAATAGAATCACTTCAGTTTTGTCCCTGTTTGAACTTAGTGTCTCCGCACCCTGGCCCTGAGGGAGTGGGAAGATGGGCGCCTTTGGAAACCACCCTCAGTCCTCCTCCTGGGTGGTGGGTGGGTGAGTGGGGAGATGCTATCAGCCCCTGGCTGAGCATGCTTCTCTGGCAGCCTTGCCTCCTACCTTCCTAGATAGTGGTTGTGGGCTCGTGTGGGTTGAGGAATACATGAAAGGTAAGCACGAGAGCATTGAAACGTGAGGCAGCTTGTTCAGGCTTTCTTGGTGCACTTATTTCTCCTTGACATTCTGTTTGACCGACCTAGTGCCCATGCACTGTAACATTCCAGGACTCAGGGAAAAAAAAGAGCCTTGAAGTTTGCCAGGATGTCTTTTTAAAATCTGTTCCTCTCCCTTCTGTCAGTTGGAATAACCTTTGGCTTTATAGCTCAAAGCCCTAACCTCTCTTCTGAACTCTAGATTTGTCTCCCTCAGTTCCTAACTGACATACCTAATTGAGGCTGTAAAGGCGCTCAAAGATTTCCCAGCATTTTGATTTTCCCCACCAAACCCAGTTCTTTCCCAGCTTTTATTATTTTACTAGATGGTAACACCATTGATTTAGTTGCCCAAACAACTATATTTAATTACTTAAGTGACGATGTCTCCTTGCTTCCTCTTTTTCATAACTGCATCATGCTGAATAGAAACTGTAACAGCAGGTCCTACCAACGCTATCACAAAATGTATCCCAAACGAACCTTCTTTTTGTCTCTACTGCTGCCTCTCTGGTCTCAATCCCAGTGAACTTTCAGGGCACTTCTGCAAGAACCTCTCTCTTGCTCTCTCATCTATCAATCCCTTACCTACCTAATTTAAAAATAGGGCACACAAGGACAGTTTCTCATGATTTAATACAGCACAGAAGAACACAGAGTAAAAGATGGACTTCACACCACTCCACCACACCTACTCTCCTACAACAAATACCAAATGGCAAACAAAACTGAACAACTTCTAGACCGAACCAAATCCATTGCCTCTTTTTGTTTGTTTTTGATCTCTTACTTTCTTATATCTCTTTTAAATATTTTGCAATGTATACACATGCAAATACAAACAAGTGTGATTTTTGCACCCCAATACTGCAACATTTATAACTCATTTGTACCAACTTTTTTCCGTTTACTAATACATTTTAAGGACATTTTGTTAACTGTAAGTAGAGTGTCTTTTTAACAACTGTGGAACAGTCCCATGATACGGGTAGACTCTTACAAACTCACTTTCTTTGATACTGATAGACATTTTAGGCCATTTTCAATATTTTGCCATTACACAAGGCTGCAGTGAATAACCTTGTGCATAAATTGCTTCATAAGCACTAAACTCTTAGCTGAATTCTTTACTGTTACTCTGCCCTTCCCCAAGTCTATTCTTTAACAACCAAGGTGATCTTTTAAAAACATAATTCAAATTATATTCTCCTTAGGCTTAAGATCCACTGATGACTCCCATCACATTTAATATAAAAACCCCAGTATCAGTCAGGTGTATGGGCCCCTAGTGGCTTGGCATCTGCTGATCTCCATGCTCACCCTAGGCCCCTGTTCCCCCGTTACCAAACGCCGGCCTCCTTTGTGTTCCCCTATTCTACCTTGTGGGGATTTTGCCTGTTCTCTCCTGGACCCTCATATTGCCATCTCTCTGCCATTTAGTCTTTAGATTAAATGCAGTGCTGGTAAGTAACAACCAGCTCTCTGGAAAAAAAAAAAAGAGCCGTGATTTGCAGCCATTTGCTAATTGATGTAAGTATTCTGCCACAGTGTACTTAAAGCTATCGATGCAATGTCAAAGTGCTTGCAAAGTTGTGGAAATCTTAACTCTCTATTCTTCTGAATGGGAAGCCAGCTTTAGCCCAACATTGCTTAAAATATTGCTCTTCCATAACACTTAATTTAAAGTAGGCCTCAATCACTATTCAATCTATTTCTTTTATTTTTCACTTTAACCATTATCACCATCAATCTGATCTTTTTTTGTTTACTTACTTATTTGCACTGAGTTCCAGGAAAGAAGGGACCTTTTTTGTCTTTATGAAGACTTCTATTTCCTGTGCTTAGTGTGGTACCCGGAAGTAACACATACTCTGAAAACGTTTGTGGAATGAGTATGTGAATGAACAAAATTCAATCTCTGATTAATTTCCCAGCCTCACCTGACTCCAAAACTGTAAACATTGTTCTTCCTAGTTTCCACCTGAATATGTTCCCAAGATCTGATGTGACTTTCTTTCACAAGAGCAGGCACATTTGAATTTTATTGGTGTGTGGTCACTGGTCCTTTGATGGCTTACACTGCACCCCTGTCTGCATTCTGATTCCAGGGAACCTGTCCAACCTCACTCTTCCCACAAGGCAGCCTCTATCCCAGTTTCCACTTCTCACAAAAAGCTATTTTGGTTCCCATTTTGTGCCTTTGCATACAATAGTTACTTCCAACTACTTGAACCTTTCCCCTTTCTCCCCTTTTTAAACATTAGTCCTTCACAGTCCAATTCAAATCCTATTTCCTCCCTGAAGGCTATTCCTTGCTTTTCAAATCATATAGGTATTTTTCTTTCTGAACTTCTATTGTAACTACAGTTAAGAAAAATATCAGCCCTTAAAAATAGAGGGTACACTTAAATATATACTATATACTCTGGTGATATCAATAAATTGATATTAATTTTCTTATGGGTTGTATAGAGTGCTTTTCTTTTTGGAAGGAATATGTTTGAAATATTTAAGAATGAAATGTAATGGTGTCTACAATTTACTTGCACATCATTTTTGATGTGGTGCGAGAAAGAGGGAGAGTGTGAATGGGGGAGATGGCTAATTGTTAATAATTGTTGCATGTAGTTGAAGAATGTGTAGGAAATTATTACTTTTTTCTTATTTCTGTAGGTTTGAAATGATCAACATAAGAAGTTGAGAGATAAAGGATGCATTAGGAATACATATTAGGCTTTAAAACATGCAGTTGTCTGGACCCCACCCAGGAAAGCCTACCGATTCTGATTCAGTAGATCAGGTATTTCGGGCCAGGTATAGGCATTTTGGTAGGGTTGCACAGATGATTCTGATGTGCAGTGTCTGATGTCAGGCCTCCTAGAAGCCTGGCATGAGGCCATGTGCTTCACTGGGGAACAGCTCTCGGGAGGAGGAATGAAAGCAGGACAGGGCAGTGGGAAAAAGCTAAGCAAAGAGGTGTTCTCAGCTGGAGACTGACTTCAGACTGATACCAGCAGGAAGCTCTGGAGCGTGAGTCACACTGCAGCTCAGTTCCATTTGGAGGAAAGGGGCTGAGCTTTTTTATCCCCAGCCTACTCAGCCATTGAGGTCCAGTCTGGAAGAGAGCTAATGATGCAAGTAACTGCCCAGAGAAATGTTTGACCAAGGGCATTTCTCGGTGACAGACAGCCGTGAGCTGTCCATCAGCACTTTGTTGGGGGCACAGGAGCACACAGGCCAAGTGTTGGGAAGAACCATGCCTGTTAAAGCAACATGGATTAGAGAGTATTGCTCCTTATTTTGTATGTCCTATCTCACCAGTTTAAGGTCAGGGACCATGTCTGTCGCTGTTACTGTCTTCTGCAGAGGTTAGCACAGTGTTTGGCACACTATAAACAACTGATAAGTCCTTGCTGGCTAATTGATGTAGCCTGGCTCCATACTCGTATAGCAGCACCTACCCAGGCCATTAAAGAAACTCGAATAGGAGAAAGGATCCCTTGACTCCGGCGTGGTGAGGAGGAGGGTGTCAGATGAACTGCAGAAGGTTAAGGAATATGGTCTACTACCACTTATACAAGGCTTCTTTGTGATAGCTGCCAGCTTCCTTTTATTCTCTGCTCTGTATCAAACACTGTATTTAGAGGAATACAAATACAGTATTAGTTGATTTCTTCTCAAAAGTAAACCCAAAGAATTCAAGTACAAGTACGTAATTTGGGAGGTGATTGCAAGATACATTATTAGGGCAGTGGGGACAGAGACAGAAAAAGAAAGGCAGCCAGTATGTGGCACCATCAGGAAGTTAGCAGCAAGAGTGCCCAGAGCTTAGCCCCCTGGGAAGTGCTGGGCTCAGTTGGGAATTTGCACCTCAGCCTTTTTAAACCCAAAAGGCAGCAGGCTAAGATATTTATATACCAGTAGCTCCTGTGAGCTCCGCAGGCCTCGGCTCTATGGCTCCTCCCCCCAGCACTTGGGAACAGCAAAGCAGCATCCAGCCACAAAACAGGCCCACGGGCAAAGTGCTGCGGAAATGCAGTCCTGGTAAGAGGCAGCACCTGCAGCGCTCATCTCGTCCACCTGCACAACACCCCCTTAAGAGATGTAACGATAGCCTCTTTTGTATCATTGTATCATAGGAAAGGGAGCCCGGGAAAGGTTTGGCAGCTTCCAAATGTTGCCTATTCAGTAGTTGGCAAAGCAGAATTTCCACTCGGATGCCCTGTCTCAATGGTCTGTTTCTTCTACCTGAAATGGCCCCTTGACATAGAGTGGCAACACGGGTGCTAACAGAGACTTGTGTCAACAGTGATTCCAATGAGTGCTACTGCTGAATGAAGGAACCAATGGCTGGTCTAGGACATTTGGCAGCTGTCTTTAGTCCAGACCTCAATGGTGACTAAACACCCACCAGGTGTGAATCATTAGGAACTAGACTTAGAGGAGCATGCACCCTACTAAGTAACAGAGGTCAGCCTGTTCATGCAGGAGCCAGCTGGCACTGAGTGATTTCTCTGGAACAGCCTAGGTCTCTAAGAACACCTGTCACCTCCCTGTCAGTCACAGCTCTGGCCAAATGGGGTTCTGGTGACTGCCTCCCCACCCTTCACATCAGTGCCAAGTCCCTCACTCACATCGTTCTGTAGCTCCATCAGCTCTCTGTCAGGACCCTGACAGTTCTCTTCCAGAGCAGTCAGTGAGGCTCTGCTGGTGGAAGACTTGCACAATTCATAAGCGCAAGACAGAACCCAATGGGTAGGCACTGAGGTCAGAAGAGAGCAGCAGCCTCCAAGTTCATTCATTTGTCCAGCAGCCTTGGACTGCGGAGCTTGCCCCACTGCAGAGGCTTCTGTGTTCAGGGTGTACACGGGTCTCTGACGTCTCCCGATTACTCTGAGCTGGTTCCCTCAGTACGTATGCCAAGCCACCATGTTGGCCGTCCCAGGGCCCCATTCTGATGAAAGTCTGTCTCTACTGTCTCCAGGCAGCTGGGTGCACAGCATCTCACTGGGCCTAGAGCTGGGGTATGTAGATCTGAGTCAGGGAAAAAAGTGGTTAATATCTCCATTGTCAGGTAATAACGGCAGAGAAAACCACCTGGAAAACTGTAAACTCAGAGAACTTAAGGCTGGCGGTTAATCCTAAAAATCCTAGCCAGAGAGAGTGGTAGCAGGAAGTTGGATTAAAATTACTTTAAATTTTCTTCCCAGTTCTAAGTTCCTAAAATTCTATATAACTCAACACAAAGAATTTTCATCCTCTCTTTAAAATAAATTTGAGAGAAACTCTATGTATTTTCATATATTTATGTATAAATTATACATTTTATTGTAGCAATACATTGCTCACATTATAAAACTCATATGTACATACATACATAATTTCAAAGTTGACATTAATTATAAGTAGACAAGCTAACATTTTCTTCGCGGTCTCTGTGGGTAAACTTATACCTCCCATGAGGATGAGCTTTCTGGTGTGGTGGCCACTGCTTTAGACATAGAACTTCCTTTTTCTGTCTCACCTCATTGAACTTTGTTGGACCGAAAGGATTCAGACCAGCAAAACTTCCAGGTGAGCAGCTGGTGGAGCCATTCAGATCACAGGAGCCATGGTGTTGGAGTGAGCCAGGGTTAAATCCTGGTTTTACTCTTTTTAGCCAAGCGACCTCACATTGGTTACTTAACTTAATGAGCCTCAGCCTTTTCGCTTGTGAAATGAGCCTAATTATAATAATAACACCCAATTTCCAAGGTTGCTGGGACAAAGGAGAGAAAGCATGTAAAATGCTCAGTATCATGCACATAACAAGGATTCAATAAATGGCAACTGCCACTGAGATTTTAAAATTGGTGCATGCCTCCCCTGTCTGCCATCTCTTCCCCCAGCCCATAGTCAACGGTTACTTTTAGCGGAAGGTCCCTGCATCTCAGTGCGCACTGAAGCTCATGGTTGCACCGTTGGTACTTCCCGGGCACAGGCACCAGCTGCTTCATCCTAGAGGCCTCATGGCTCCTGATTGGGGCCTATAGGGCAAGTTTCCAGGGAGGTGCCTTCAGTGGTGGCCTCATCCAGCCCATAGCCACCATCATAGAATTCAGTGTTATAGAGACAACTGGAGAAAATATTCCCCCTCTAAGAGGTGGGCCCAGTGACACAGGGGAGGACCCAAGCACCCTGATTTTGGAGGTGGCTTGAGAGGTCCCATGCCTCCATAATCCCACTTAAATGCCCCTTTTCCCAGACATAACATTACCTTTCATGTTCTTTTTTTTTTTTTTTTTTTTTTTGCAGCAGAATGTATTATAATTTTTCCTGGAATTTTTTTCCTGGCTACAATTAAAAAAATAAGAAGTAGACTAGCTGTGTGACAGTGGGGAAATCATTCACCTGAGTATCAGTTTATTTGTCTGTAAACTGGGCATATCAATTAGAATAAAAATGTGTGGGGCAAGAAAAATGCTTTATACGTATTTCCATCTATGTGTAATGGACCCTTTCAGGTTTTTCTTTTGAGGGGAAACAGTATGATAAAGTTGTGATGACAACACAGAAATTGTATTTTGATATTGCTTGCCTCTATGGATCCTATCGTGGTGCAGGGGTGTTGGACATGAGAGAGCTAAGCAAGAGCAGGGAGGAAGAGAAAGAGAGAGTTCTTGGTACAATTTAATTTAAATAAATGGGCCCAGAATTAGAGGGAAGCAGAATGAAAGGTGAGGAATTTAACTATTATAATTCTGATCTATTGCGCCATCGAAAAAGACAGCTATATGAACTCCTGTACAAGCAGCAATTACCTGGAAAATAAATGTAATAAGAATCTCCTAAGTTGGCAGTAAAATTAACATTGCTGAATTTTAATTAATAGTCTAGCCTGAAAGGAATAGACTTCTTAGATGAGAAGAATGGTCTGAACCATGGAGTGAGCTCACCTAAATCAGTGCTTTTAGTAGGTTTTTTCCTTGGCATCCTGAAGATTTTTTTGTACTCCCCCATCACTGCGAGACCTAGGAGGGCCCGAGTATTATAATATAATATAGCAGCTCATCCCAAGGAAAGGATGCTGATCATTGGCTTCCTCTGTGGCCTCAGTTTCCTCATTTATAAAATAGTAGAAGCATATTGTAGACATGGAAGATGTGGATCCATGACCTCATGGGGCCTTTTTACCTTAATGGTGTCGGCGTTTTCACCCAGACGCATGTTTCTGGGCTTCTTCATTTTCTGGTTTAAATGCTGCCATAACAGTAGCAATGGTGATGAGGGTAAAGGGGAGAGGGGTCCAGACACACAGGGGGCAGCTTAGTAAGGGTTGTTAATTGACGGCTTCTCTTTGAGGTAGCTATCGTTTATGTGCCCATTTTATAGATAAGGAGACTGACGGTTAGCAAAACCTCACATGAGGCCATCCTGCTGGGCATCAAAAAGACATGGGTGGTAACAGAGATGAGAAGAATTAAGTGAAGTTTTTTTCACTGCAACTACCAGGAATCTCTGTGATGTTTTTGAGAGTCAGAGAAACGTCCTGCTTACGGGACTCAGACTCAGCAGTGTCACATCTCCTGCAACTGTCATGAAATCTAACATCACGTTCCCCTCAGGATTTCCTGTTCCTTCTGGTCCCATCATATGCAAGGCACGTATTTTCTTCTTCTAGTACTCTGAACATTTTGAGATCACCCTTGGTTATTTCTTCTTTCTTCACATCCAAGCATTCATCAAATTCCGTTCTTTCATTCCTTAATTAATTCAGTGATAATGTATCAGGTACTGCATGAAAAACTTAATAATAATAGCTCCTTAATTTATATAGTGCTTGAGAGTTTTCAAAGGGCATCCACTTGCATTATCTTATCTTTAATCCTCACAATGTCCCCTGAAGTGAATGATCGGTAGTTTACCAATGAAGAGACAAAGGCTCAGAGAGGACCACCGTCCGACAGAACGGAAGAAGTCTCTTAGAGCCCAGGTCTTCCCCACTTTTAAAGTCTAGCGCTCCCTGAAATGTGGGTCTCCTCCGTGTCTCCTATATTTCTTCTCCGTTTTTCATTTATACACTTTCTGCCAAAATCTAAGTCCATATCAGCTTACCTACATTTTCTGTAACAGCCACGTGGGTAGTGTCCTGGATTTCCGTCTCTCTATTTTGATCCAGATTTAAACTTTAATTGCTTGTTTTTAAAGCTACAGTGGATCTCTATTGACTTGGATCTAGGTTACCCTCCTCTTTTAAGGTTCTCCATAATCTGCCCTTATTCTACGATTGCCAAGTACATGTTCCACCTTCCTCTCTTGTGTGGGTCTCCCTATCATCCTCCAAACACATCCGGCCCACTCGCTGCAGTGAGTTGTTGGTAACATGTGCCTGCCAGGGTCTCGGTTCATCTTTGTAACTCCAGCCCTTAGCACCATGCCATGCATATGGTAAGTCCTCAACACCTTGAACAAATAGCCACGATCCTGCACACTCTGTTCTCATTACTAAAATTTCAGTTCTTAAAGGCTTAACTTCAGTACCCCGGGATAACCCTAAACTCTAGTTAATACTTAAGAGTTTATTTCTTTGCTATTCAAAGCATAGACCAGCAAGATAAGCATCACCTGGGAGCTTGTAAGAAATGCAGACTCTCAGGGAACCTCAGACTTACTTAAGATCTGCATTCTAAGGAGGCAACTGGTATGCACATCACATTCTGAGAAACATCGGACCACAGGCTCTGGTCATGGCGAAGTGGGCGGAGCAGAGGCTTGAATTCATAAATGCCTGGGTTTCAATCCCACGTCTGCCACACTAGTTATGTGACCTTGAACAAACTCGTAAAATTCTTTGGGCCTCTGCTTCCTCGTGTGTAAAACGAGGATAATAGTTTCCCGAAAAGGAATGAGGCATTCTGTATGCATTATTAGTAATTTTCACAAACACTTATTGCTCGGATATTCTTATCCCACTTTTAGTCAGTAGAAACAACACATTAGCTGGTAAGAGCTGCCGTTCAACCCAATCACTTTGGTGGTTAATGGCATTTGTTTCTCGCTCCACCATTCTGTCTTCTCTATTGTCTGGTTAGATCTCATATTGTGAAGACCAGATAGGATTCAGGCTACGTGCTTGGTGTTCTGTAAAGCTTCATACAAATGTTATCAGGCATTAATTGTATCCCTAGCTCAAGTTCTCTAATTGCTTTATTAAATATTGTGCTTTGTTTCATTGCAGTTCATAGTGTCCTTCTTTATTGCTGGGGTTTTGATGAATTTGAGGTATCACCTCTTGTTGCAAACAAGAAATATCAAACACACTCTGAATGTACATGTGGATGCTTGCACAAGCTGATTAGTGATGAGCCAGAGATGAAATGAAAGGAGGCAGAAAATAGTGGGGAAGAAGACAAATTGGCATGTGATTTATCTGAGGGATTGGAAAGTGTGAAAGAAAATTGATTAGCAGTCAGACCAAGAAAGCAAAAAAGATGAACCTGCAGTGTTTCAGATTATTCAAAGAGGAGGTTAGGGAGAGTTCTTGAGACTGTCTTAGTTCTGCAAAAGGCAGGAAAGAAGCTGATTATTGGGTTTTAGACATGGATTTCTATAAGCTCTGGAATGAGTGCAGTATCTTTTCAAAAAGTTGGGCTTTCTCATGCTATGCTGTCTGTCTTTTTTGTATATTAAGGTATTATTCACCTGTCGCTGCCACTGTGGGAGGTTTGACTGTGAATAACAGGGTGATCAAAGGAAAACCTTAGGAGTATCCACAAACTAGAGAGTAGGCATTGTTCTTAGAAGCACGAGTGCAATTTGCAGTATCACCAAGTATCACCTGCTGTTACCAAATGGACCATCTTCTGTCATGGGGAATGGAATGGGCCCCACTGTGTCCTGAGCACAGCTTCCAGAAGGGCTTTGATTTGTGCGTTCTTTCTTGTGCACCTCTCTGGGCTTCTCCATTCTCCATAATAGGAGAGAAACCGAAGCAGCACATTCAATTTCCAACAGTGCAGGGAGATTAGAACCTGAGAAGACAGAAAATATCAACCAGCTTGCGATACCAGGAACTGCTTGAGATTTTAACCTAAACCCAAGGATTGTATATAGAAAACTGTGAAGAATGAATTTCCAAAAGAAAGGAAGCTGAGAGAGAATTCTAGCTAGTCCAAACATCTGAAGTACATGAAACTAAGGCGAGAATCCGGAATCCAGAATCCTAAACTGGTCAAACTGGACTGCACTCCTGCATTGTGAACCTGTAATTTGACTATTTGTATACAGGCTGTTCTTAGCCTCTTTGCTCTGTTCCCAGCTGGGTTAAAAATAGCCCACTGCCAAGGAGAACGAAGGGAAAGGACTGCAATTACAAAGCCCAGTTTAAGGAGCAAACAGAGTGTCACTCACTTGGGATTGGGAATGACCTTCGCATTTCGCTACACCTCCCAGTAAAATAAAAACCTACTTGGAGGCAGGAAGCGGGACAACAGAAATGCGCTGGCCTGAGAGTGCAAACACTCATGGTCCAGCTCTCAGCTTTGCTTCTTTGTTGCAGTAGGCTCGTAAAGTCACTTAACCTTTATCTATGAAATGGAATCAAATATAGTTCCCAGTAGTTCAAGTTAAATATGATGTCTGAGACAAATTTTGTAACTGCTGGTTTACCTGTTTTCATGTCCCTATACCATATAAAGCTTGATTTTATGTAGAGAAACTTGAAAAATCAGTGATAGTAACTTACTTAGTGCTTACTGTGTCTAGGAAAAGACTATATATATATGTGTGTGTGTATATATTCAATGATATGGGCTGAATATATATAGTTTATATATAGATATATAGAATGTATATTATATATGGATATATGGACTATGTATATGGATATATAGAATATGTGTGTATATATATATTCCATATATACGCACACATATTCTAAACCTTTGAATATCTGTTTGGAGTAGATACTATTTACTAGTCACATTTTATGGGTGAGTAAATTAAGGCTTAAAAATATTAACTATCTGACCACATAACACGGGTGCTGGGTGGCAAAGCGAGAACTCCAAGTTCTAGACCAAGTCCTAGACCCCCTTGGCCTTTCAATTCTAGCATCATGAGGGACAATTGGTTGTCACTATCAAAATTTGTGAATCCCATTTGTAATAATGTAAAGGAGAAGCAGAACTATTGGATAAGTTGGTCCTTTGTTGTTCAAAGTCACAGGCCAAACTTCTTGGGAGGGGAAGGCTCTTTTGTATAGGGACCCAATTCAAATTAAATTTCAGATGAACAAGGAATAATATTTTAGTAATAACATATTCCATATGGAATTTCAAAACATACTAAAAATTATTTGCTGTATTTTTATTTGCTAAATCCGGCGTCCCTGAGACAGGAAGACATTGGCTCCAGAACTGATTACGACCTGACAGAACCTAACCCTGGGATCTGACCCCAGAGCTTGGCTGGGGCCTGCGTGGTGTTTCTGGAGCAGAAGAGAGGAAGGTAGGTCAGTGTGGCGCAGGGAACAGGCCTGGCCTGGGCCTCCCGTCTGCACTCTCGCCCTAGACACCTGCCTGGACAGGCTGCCACCTCCCCCTACCTGCTGGCTGTGCGGCACCTGTGGGTCCTCCTACAGCTCCTGGAGGCCATATAGTTTCGTGACTGGGCTTTGGAGCAGGAGGCGCTGGAGTCACTGCAGCACAAAAAGGTGTCGTTTCCAGGAACGAACGGTCTGGGCCAAGAAGTGGCTGCAAACCCGGCACTGTCTCCGGACCATTGAGGGTGTGGAGGGAATTTACGTGTATAAACTGAAAACCTAGTCATCCAGAGCCAATTTCAGCTCAGGCCAGGGGGAAAATTGCTGTTCAAATTGGTATTTCCATTGCTGGGTTTATTGACAAATGAAATTTAAAGAAGCCTTTTTGTTTTATACATTTGTGGTAGATTACAAAAGAGGGGGCAGGGGGATTTACACTCCCCAGTTGGTGGCATACTAGATTCTGACAGGCCTTTCCTTTATAAATGTAAAAATGCTCACGGATGAGCTGGAACACACCCCCATTCCACACGGAATGACAGGACTCCGGGTCTTTGCACAAATTCTTTCCTCTGCGCAGGCATCAGCAAGTTCTGCCTTCCTCCCTGGAGCCTGGGAGCTGCTTGTCCTCATTTCCAAACTGAGGAAAGTAGAAGCCAGATGAGGAAAGGGACTTTCCCAAGGTCACGGGTGGGCAAAGGTGGTGGTAGCCACCGAGCAGAGCAGAGCAGAGGCGATTCTCCACAACCGGGCCTAGACTCTCACCCCTACCACCCGAAAACCCCCTCCCAGATATGATCGGGGAAGCCTCAGCTGCCCAAACCACCTGGAGACATTTGGCATGTCCCAGCCTGTCCTCACACATTTACAGCTGCCATGCGGCCTGGAAGCCTGCTCCTCCTCTCCACAGCCCTGTCATCTCTCCGCCCTCCCTCACTGGTGTTTATCATCCTGCTTGGCTTCACTCAGTCTGAGGTGTGTAGGGATCATAACTTGTGGGGTCGAACAAGAAGCCAGCAGCCCTTCCATAATTGTCACTGATGTGGAAATACAGGAGCAAATGAGGAGCAATTCATATGTCGCTGCATGACAGAACAAAAACCTCTACTGAGGAATTAAAGCCATAAATATCCTACAGGGCTCCTACCTGGGAGCATGTTCCCGACATCTGGAATGGCAGCTCATTGCCGTCAGCATGCTGGGACAGTGCAGGTTGTAATTAAGCCTTGAGAGCAGAAGGGACAGGAAAGTGAAGTGCTGTGGGGCAGGTCCAGAGTGGTTTGCCAATGGGGACCTGGTGACAAAAAAGGCCCCCTTACCCTACAGTGACCAAGATGCCCCACTCATTCCTGCACAGAAAGCCTGCTTGTGACGAGAGTCTCTGTGCTCGCAAGAGGTATTAGCAGCTTTGTGGCTGGTCTCCCTTCTGGTTGACAGCAATGTGACAGCTCAGAGTTTGTGCTCCCGGAGGGGAAAGAACTGTGGGCTGAGACGAAGAGAGAAGGTAGCTTGGGAATGCCCACGTGGCTGTCTGGGCTTGCTCCAGTGGGCCGGGAGAAATAGCCCATAGCTGCCAGGGATGAGTGAGATGTGCAGAAAGCTCAGAGAGATCCAATCGCTGATCCTTAGAAGTGGGGATCGTTGCTAATGGGCATATCTTTTGCCAGATGTTCGCTATTTCTGGAGGTGGGAGGGATGTTGATGGCGAAGATTGCATCCTGTGCTAGAAGCAGCTGGAGAAGTGTGATTCGCCTACTGTGGCGGGAATTCCCAGGCCTGGCACTTTTCACTGGGCCCAACAGTGCTTGCTGAATGGAATGGATTCTGAGTTACAACTCGCAGTGTCCTCAGAGACTCGTGCTGAGCATTGACTGGGAACACCTCAGCTTTCCTTCCCTTTATCTCCTCGACTCAATGCCCCAGCCTGTGTGCCCCTGAGGGGGAGCTCCTGCGTGCAGACCTGTTCCAGGGAGCCCTTCTGCAGACGAGTGCCCTTGAGGGTCCTCAGAACTCTTTCCTAGGCCCTCTGCGCCTTAGTTTTTTGTCTTCAACAAGGGAAGACAAATATTGGCTGTGTACCACCTTTAGGTACTAAAGGGAGTGACTGAGGGTCTGAAATTTGAGATCTAAAGTCTTCATCGCTGCCATCTTTGTTCCTGGGGAAATTGAGAAGGGTGGGAATGAGGAAAACAGACAGGAGTCTCTCCCCACAATCATGTAGAGATATTGAAAAGATGATCCTTCCTGTTTATGCCAATTTTGAGATTTTATAAAAAGGAGATAAAAATAAACAGCAAGTGTCAAGATGTAGGGTGTCCAGTTTTACATCAAGGCAAAAACGAGTGGGCTTTAGTTCTATGTGTATCCACACTCCTGGTGGTCATGGGGCTCCCACTTTGGAGTCTTCAGGAGCACAGGTGCAGTGAGGGCAGGCGCTGACCAGCAGAGGAGGAAAGTAGGATTCCAAGTTGACGACTGGTACAGAGAACCGAGTCACCAACGAGACAAAAGTGATGCCCTCTGGCTTATTGGTGGCACCTCACCAAGGCTTTGGTAATGGTCAAACTATTTTGTTCACCTTAACATTCACACATGTTGCTCAAAATTGCTGGACTTTTCAGCACTTTTAAGACATTACGGGACAGGTTGGTAAGGGGGTGGACATCGTGGGCTTAGAAAATAGTTTCCTCTCCAAATCTTGCCCCTCCTGCCCCTCCAAACCCATGGAACTGTGAGCAAACTTTCTTCGGAGATCTGCCAGCTTACCTGAAAATGAGAATGGTAACACTCACCTGGCAGGGTGGGGGGAAGGGCGAGGGAGCCACACCACACCTTTGCTCAGCACAGGCCAGGTGCTGAGTTAATTACTTCCTGTGGCCCCTTGCCCTCAGCAGTCGTCCTCAGATGTCACTGTTTCTGCTAAAGGACAGAGTGAAAGGAACCCGCCACATAAACTCTGACTTTTGTGTTTATTTCTGTGAAGCACCACCACCTCCGGCTTAAAACCCAAGATGGTGCATTTGCTAAAAAGTGCTGAGATAGTATGTTTGACCTACCAGGCAACCAGCTATGGATGGATCTTCATTCAAATTTTTTTAAAAAATTGAAGAATTAGAAAGTCTTCCAGGAGTCTGTGGTCCAATCTCTAGGAAGTAAATATAACATAAATCTGAAAATTAGGCTTGAATAATTTAAAAATACTTTGAAAATCCCCAGTAAAAGGACTTAACTAGAAGAACATAAATCGTATTTTACCACATGTAAAATAAGGAGGAAAACACGCTTACATATTTGCTTATATGTAGTACACTGTTTCTGGAATGATTCCCAAGAACTTGGTAAGACGGTGACAGCAGCGAGAGGCGCTCGGCGAAGCAGATTGGGAACTGGAGGAAATGGTTTCATGGGGTGCCCTTTGTAGCGTTTGGACTTGGAACTATGTGAATGTATTGATTACCAATTTGAAGTAAAGAATAATAAATTGAATGACAACTTAAAATAGGGATGGTATCCAGTGAAAATCAGGGTGGTTTATGTTACTTTGGAAGAAGTTACCCAAACGCTTGTGAAAGTGCGCCATGGAAAACGCACTTCAAATGTAACATGGCATTTCCAGTCAGTGCCCAGAGGCCATCGCCTTGCTTTACTTCTGTTACTGTCTCACCAAAAACGAATGCCCAGAAGCAGTAGCAGCCTTACCTGTGTTAACTTGCGTGTCTGTGGACAGTGAGCTCACCTGGTTAGGGCTCTGCCCTGCGCAGCTGAGGTCTTGGGTTTGACTGGCAGGTGACCAACCAACGGCTCTCTCTTCTGGGGGCACAGGTTGCACCCCTCGTCCTGCTTAGCTGACTGTGAATGTGGCTGCCAGCCATGCAGGAAAAGCCCGGGGTGGAAGTCTGATGAAAGCCACCTAAGGGCACTGCCAGGAGAAAGATAACTGGGGGTTCAGAGGTGCCCTCATGGAAGGGTGGAGGCAAATGGGTGGGGCAGTGTTGGGATGTAAAGGGTGTGACAACTACAATGGGACCCGCAGGCACACGTATTTCTCCATGGCAGGACCCCCTGGCAGGCTTCCTCAGTTCTCTGCCACCCCCTCCTTCCACAGCTGTGATGCCTGGACTGCAGGGCCGGGGGTTGGCACAACTCCCTAAGTGTGTCGAGATGGGGACAGAGGTGTAACTGAAATGCCTAGAAATCTTTACTGGAAGTTGGAACTAAATGTCTGAACATATTTGGTGGAGTCTTCAGATCTGGCATTAATCCCTCCTCTGTATTCTGCCTAATAGTTTACCCAGGAGCAAGTTTTCCCAACCTGTCAGGTAGGTGGTGTCTGGATGTGTGTCTGGGAGCGCGAGCAGGAGGGAGATGCAGGCTGAAAAGTCTTTACCTCCCTTTCTAACACTGAAGGTTTTGTAGAGTCCACTGAGAGTGGGATTGGGCCGGGAGGGGGGTGGCTCCTCGTTCCTGTCTAACCCTATGTGTCTCACCTACAACAGTTCCCGATACAAGATTCTCAGGTTCCTGTAGTGCAAGCCAGCCTGGGGTCATAGTTTTAATAACATGCACTTGTGAGGTTTTCACATTTCTAACCTTGCTCCCCTGTTAATTGTTTTATTCACTGGACAGAGTAAGCCCATGAGCTAGACTTATCTTCATTTTACAGTGGAAGAAACTGGAGCTAGCCTCGAGTGTCTCCTTCAGTGTCGGGTATCAAGACTTAGGCAGAGGTCTCCAGATTCCTGCACGTGGCTATTTCTCATGCACACATAAGACGTCTTGGGATGCTTAGTATCTGTGCTTTGAGGTCTGATTATAAAGCCAGGGGGCAAGCTGTTGGTAGGGAGTTTGCTCACAAATTAAGTTATATGATTTGAGCAGAGTCTTTATTAGAGCCTAGATGTAAGGCAAGGTCTAGGCTAGTTCTCATTTCACCTGAACTTGGTCCTTATAGCTACCTGTTAGTGTTCATTTGTGCTTACCTGGCAGAAAGTTATTGGTAAATATCATGTGTTTACCCAGTAATCACATACCCATGCAGATTCCTCAATAATCATACTCAGCATGTGCAAAAGTCATTAGCACAACACATCCCTGACACCGGTGATAAAGGAGACACACCATTCAGTATTAATTAGATAATTGTGTATTATTTACCATATTTAGGCTTATTGTGCCAAGCACAATACCCAGAGAGCTGTGTGCTTCACCTGTTGGAACCACCTGCCAGTGCCACCTGCCAGTGCAAGTCAAGGGCAGTGGAATGGCTCCCTCCTACCCTCCTCAAGTGGACTATGGGGCAGCCAGACTGGGAGGGACACTTGGAGTTGCCGTTATCCACGTATGTCTGTCCTAAGCAAATGTTAAAACCCTGGGCTGGCATCTCCAGGGTTATCGTGTTCCTGAGCTGCTGTGTGCTCGGGGAATTAAAACTAATTTTAATATTAGCCCTAAGCAAAGCATAATTAGAAAGATAAATCTTCAGCAACTTTCTTCTACCCAGACCTCCCCACTGTCACCTCCCACCCGCATCCCACCTCCCTGCCATAAGGCACGATGCAGCCAAATATAAATGGATGGCAGAGTCTCTGTAACAACACTCAACACATTTGTTCAGCTCATTGAAAGCTGGTTCCACTGTCAGGCAGACACCAGTGGAGTGACACCTGGGAGGGTGGGGCAGTCTCTGCCTTCAGACACTGACGGGAGGGAACAGCTGGGTGTGGACTCCCCCTGCTCGTTTCTCAGCTGGAACACCAGCGTATCATTTGTTCCTGGGGCAGCCGCTTGTTTCGTGTAGCCACAGAGCTCACAACATCAGTGGTGAGCTATTTCTTTTACTTAGTGCGGCTGCCTTGGACTTCAAAAGCCCATCTTCATCTCCATAAGTAACTGTTTCTCTTTCATAGCATCTTATCCCTGCAGAAGGACTCTCCTTGTTTCTTCTTGAAGGGCCCATGTAGGTCAGCAGGCAAGTGCCTGGTGACTTAAGGGAGGCGGGGCTATGATGGTGATAGAGTTGGGCCCCTGAAAAGCAGGAAACATGGTCTGGAAGGGTGGGCGGGCAGGGAGTGGGCTTCTGTTTATGCTGACACATCAGAGAGAACTGAGCCCCATGTAGACATGAAGACTGCTGGGCTCTCAATTATAAGAGAGAAAAGAAGATGTGAGATTTAGGGGGAACTTGACATGTGGATTGGATAACTTAGAAGGTTCTGCTTTACTCTTTTGGAAATGGGCTTAGCTAGTGATAATAGACCATCCCGGTTCAGGAGACAAAGCTCTATTTTTCATTCTCATTTATCTTTCTTCAAGGAAACACTGACCAGCCAGCGTGATTTGCCTCCTCCTTGCGGTGTCTCAGTGGTTCCACTGAAGGCGGCTTTGAAAAGTGCTAAGCACTTTGCTGACAGCATCAGCATCACAGCCGGTGAAGTCCACACTGAACACAGACCTGAGAGGGAAATCTGGGGACAAAAGCCTGGTGGCCCCAGGAATGGATGCATAGTGACAGCTGGGGTCAGCCTCCCCCTCCCCTGGGTGGGCACGAAGGGACCTTTTTCCTCGGGTCCCTGAGTCCCCGTGCTCCTGTCTCCCCCGGTCCCACACCCAGCTGGCGTGGCGGTCGCGTGGACACCTCCCGAGTTACTAACAGCAGAACAGAATTCTGAGCCTTCTGTTCTTTGCGTATTCCCCACACCTCTTTTACCCTGCAACTGTCATCGTTGGCTTCCTTCTTAGAATTCTGCTCTTTATATTACAAGGTGTTAAAGATGGGGGAGGGAGACAACAGATCAGAGCTCAATTAGAGAACCACGGAGTCAGCTTGCCCTCACCACTGACACCCACCCATTTCTAAACCTGCCCCAAGTTCAAGTTCTACACCTGGAGGGTCCCATCAATCCACTTACTAGCGCCCCCCAAAGAGCTATTCTCATAGGCCTCCTGGTTGTCCCCAGTGCCCTGATGTGTGGTTAGCTCTCTACCGCAGCGTGGTGTTTGGTGGCCTCTGAGAAAGGCAGGCCTGTCAGCCGTTGAAGACGAAGAAGGAAACTGCAGGAAGTGTCCACACCCACAGCTCCCTGAGCTTCAGGGGCTTCTAAGGGACTTACACACACTCCACATATAGGTATTCCTCCACACCCTTTCTCGTGCTCTCTCCTCTGTCTGGAATTTTTCTCTTTTTAATGGGGACTTGTTCATGAATCAGGTCAACAGCCAGCCCCTTCATTGAGGCTTTTCCCAGTGACCTCTAGCTGACCTAGTGCCTCCACCTCTATGGTCCCTGCTGCCCTCGGGCACAACCAGAGCCTTCAGGGTGATGATTCTTTCATTAGTTTGCAGGCTCCCTTTTGAGATCTGGACTCTGTTCCATTCATCTCAATATCCTCAGTGCCAGCGATGATGCCAAGACAAGACTAGGCCCCACGTGGGGCCCTCATGGACCCAACTCCCAAGAGAAGCAAGGCTCCCCACTGAACAAGGGTCCCCTTGACCTTTGTGGGGCATCCATGGCAAGTGGACTGATGTCTCTCAGCCCCCACTGTGCTGAATGCAGTGATAAGCCCCTCCTACTGGCTACTTTGTTTAATTCTCAGAACAGGTGAAGTGGGCATTTCCATCCCCTTTAACAGACAAGGACAGGCTGAGAGGGGCTGATGAATGGCAGCCCTTCTGCGAGCTCTGCTTTTCTTGCTCTAGAGCACACACAGGTCCCTGCCCCATGCCGCCTCCGAGGGAGGTAGCAGGAAGGGGGATTCCCCCTCTTTACTGCAAACGCCCTCTTTTGAAACCTCTGCCTTCCTTCCCACCTGGCCTCCTGGGGATTTATCCATCTCCTTTTGCAGTTTGTCTGACCCTGCAGGTGAGAGACCAAGTAGCATTCTCCTCCCCCCTGTGTTATGCCTTCTGATGAGGTGTCTGATTTCGCCAAACCATTTCTGACCACACTTCAAGCTGCTCTCCCTTATGCACTGGTTTCTGCTCTCTGACAGCCTTTGCAATTGGTTGCACGGGAAAGTCAGTTTGGCTCTGGCGCAGTCAAACCATGAATTCAGGTTGAATGTGGGAAATTCCCAACTGATGCTTGAAAGCAGTTCAGTTTTCCAAACACGCTCTCTCCGAGCTGGGCTGCCCCTCCCCTTCTTTCATGTTAAAATGCCAGTTATTGGGCTTTTCAGCCATATAAAGGTTTTATATGATCTATTATATACTGCCTTAATTGCTGCTGTTTATTTATTGTGCTTGTATTTGAATTGCAGTGGAGAGCCCACAGGGGCTTGGCAAAGGGCACCTGAAGACAATGTCACAAGATTGTTTTCAGGGAGGTACAGACCTGGGTGGCAAAGTGGAGAGCTTGGGAGCAAGGATCGAAGGAAGGGACCTGGCAGTCCTGCTGACTGGTCTGGCTGGGGTAGGATTGCGACTCTGCGAGGAGTCAGGTCTCTGCATACGCACAGTAAGTGCCCCTAGAGGCAAGCCGCTGAGAATCTCCCCGGATGTTGTATAGGACTTGGAGGGTTGAATTAAATAAATAAGCTGAACTTCCTGTACTAACATAAAACTCTTGAACCATTTGCAAGCTTTGGTGGGATCCAGCTTCATACCCTGCCACTCAACCCCCACTGTGATCAGTGTCCAGGAACAGAGAGAACGTGGCATCGTCGCTTACCCCTGGTTAGCCTCACATTCTGAGTGGCCATTGACATGCAGGGCTCACCTACACTAGAACTCAGCACTTGGCGAAAGGGCTGTGCTAAGAGCATACAAGCTGGGCCACTGCAGCTCATTCATTCATCAGAGCTTTGGACACATGCCAGTCCAAAGCTCTGTACCGATGCTAGGTACTCCCTGCCCAGCCCAATCGTGGTGACAGGGTTAAGGAGTGGCTAGTAGTAGCTGCAAAGAATAAGACTCAGCATGTGTCTTCATGGAGCTTTGTCTAGTGGGGCAGGTGTGGTGAGGGTGATAGCTACACAAGCCACCAGATTACCACCACGTGGCAAGTGAGCAGAGTTCACTTCCCCTCCACTCTGCTGTGGCACTGGGTCATTACCAGATCCAACAGGTCAACGTGATCCCTGTCCTCCAAGTCATGGATTTGTTAAGAGGAAGAATGGACGACAGCTCTTTGAGGAAGAAATCACTCATCGTTCATTGTTTCAGGTGGCAGCTAGCATCTTTCTTCATCAGAGAAGACATCACGGATCTCCCCTCCCTACCTTGGGCTTTTTGGAGGAAGAAGTATTTCTGCCTTGTAGGATGAAGTCGTCAACAGAGAAACCAGGGTGGAGGGATCAGAGCAGTGGGCAGCCCTAGCAGGGGGTGAGAAGCGTGGAGAGGGCCCAGGCATGGTCTGTTCCATGCGGAGATGGAGGAAGTGGGCTGTCTGCGTGCAGAGTGGCTGGGAGCCAGACAGGCACGGGGAATCTTCAAGGGGATAAATACTGAGAGATTTCCATCCCTTTGGGACCAGTGCCAGGGAAAGAGGCCAAGATTCCAGGGAACGCAGCCAGGACAGGGTTATTATAATCCCTAGGAGGATTCATTTGCCAGCTACTAAAGAAAAAGCAAGCAGCACCCTGAAATGGAGACTAGCTATTTCGGAGCAATTAGCCATTGGTGCCTGCTGCTGTCTTTGGAGAAACTCCAGAAGCCAGCGAGGTAAGGAGTTGGACAGGAAGGTGTGTCCGCTGTGAAGGAGATGCCTCCATCCTGGGCACCTCTACCCCACGACAGCTCTCTGCAAGTGCAGCGTTAGACCTGAAGGTCCCAGGGGCTCCTGCTCCTCCAGAAGGAGGGGAGGTTCACACCCTGACCCCAGAAGGACCCTGGGCCATCACAGCTTCAACCCATGGGACTGTCCACAGCTGCCCAAGTGTATAACATCAGAGAGGTTAGACAGGGCCAGATTGTCTTCTCAGGTCAGGCATCCTCAGCCTTGGACCCAGAGGCACTTTAGAGCATTTGCCTTTGGAGGCCAGGGAATCACCAGAAGTTACTCACAAAAACAGAGAAAGGCTACAGAGGTCCTAACTCCTCCCATACTGTCACGAATGTGCTGAAAACATGTCACTCTCCAACACGGCCTCTTTAAGAAGCAACAGCAAGACCTGGATATGTTAGTGTACAATTTGCCCTCAAAATATTTTGTTTACTGCTCAACAAAGAAATAGCCACTGCCCTTTTCTATCTCTAATGCATGTTCTTGAACATTTCCAGGTTTTGGTTTTGCTGACTTCTGTGCCTTGGGATTTCTTTCTGGCATCTTGTGGCTTAGAGCTCCTAGTGAGGGCTTAAGCCCAGTTGTTGTCTTAGCCTGGGCCCCTGTATAATCCTGGGCGAGTGTGTCATGTGTCCAATTCCCCGCCTGTTTGAACGATCTTCCACGGGCTGTGGTCACTCCCTGGAAATAAATTCACTACAATAGAATGAGATTAGGTGCCACTATAGTTGAGTAAAACAGCAACAGACTTCCAACTTTGTGAAGTGAAGAGGCACGGAGGTGTGTGTTTTCTGTAGCTTGCATCTCTGTGTTGAATACAGGAAGAACCAATTAGGAGGGAGCTGTTCCACCTGCCTGCAGAAACGAGCACACTGGGGAGGGGGGGAGAAAGCTGAGATGAATAGGGTATGGAGATGAGCAAAGTCAATGTAAATGTGGGACTCCCCAGGACTCCTTAAGCAAGGATGTCTTTTGTACATTGAAAAAATAACTTCCCAATCTGTCTCATGTGCACTGACCATTCTAGGTTCTGCCTGATTTCCCATGTCGCACTGCTGACAGCCACCTCTCGAAACAGAGGTGCTGCTCAGGCACCACCCACAGCCAGGTCAGCACCTCGATGCCCTAGATCCAAGCTGAGGAGATGTGTATTGCACACTGTCCTTTCCCAGGTATCTTGTGATAGGATCTTCAGGAGGGGTTAGCATTTTACTAGCCTGCCTTTGAACTTGAATTTACCTTTTGAGGAATCACATCTCTGTGGACTTTGCTGGTACCATATGGAAGTAACAGAGAGGAAAGACCCCAACCCCAGCAATGGTCCATGGGAAGGAACCCCAGCAAGCTCTGTGCTAGATGCTGACATGGATAAGAGAGAAGAGATTACAGAATATCATAGAGGGCTTTGGATGGCTCACCCCAAAGGGCTTCATAGGAGTCCCTGCTCCAACCACTAAAGAGGGACAGCTTTCCCTGCTACTCTCCCCATCTCTGGGAGGACAGGCTGGGAGCTGAGGAGGCCTGGCAGAGGGAGACCCCAGCCCCCAGTGCGTGGCTCATGGTGGATGTTTGGCATTTCCGAGAGCCGTCCAGTCTTTCAAGACTGGATGTGGAAGGAGAAGCGGGGAAAGAAGAGGAATGACTTTGTTTCAATGCACTGTGACCTCCACAGGAAGCCCTCACTGAGCCCGTATTTCTGACTCCTAGTGGGAGAAGTAGATGGGTAGGCGATGCCATCTCCCCATCACGGACAGGTGTAGATGTCTTTACCTTCCCACTTATGGTTTCCAAGGACTCATATTTAAAAAGCCAGTATTTCCAGAATGCTCACCTTTTGGAAGGCAAGCCCAGGAAAAGGCAGTTTGAGATTAAATTTGTTTTCTCAGGACCTAACAGAGGTGAAGCGCCTTGGCCTTGGTCCAGCTCATTCCCCACACAGTACCTAGACGAATCCCCCCAAGAGGCACCCTCCCTGCACCACACAGGAGCCGTGCCGCCTCTCCTCAACACCCGAAGCCTCCAGGTGCCTCCTTGTGCTTTGTCTCCCATGTGGCCCAGTACAGGCCCCTGAGGGGGTCAACAGTTAGGTAGCACAGGAACAGGGGTAGGCAATTTCTTGGTCCTTCCCTTCCCTATTTGCTCCCCTTCTCCCACAATTCCTAGCATTCTTGTATGGGCGAAAAAGATGATAAAAGGATACCCACAGGACTTGTGGAAAGGGAGAGTAATCTTGTTTCTTTGCTTTAAAGATGGAGGAGCTCACTGCATATTCATGATCGCCAAGTCTCGCTGTGCTTCAGGTGGTATCAGCTAGTTGGCTGGAGGAGTGCTTACCTCCTTCCTGAGTCACTGCCAGTTCACCTGTGGTACATGCTCTGCCACAGTCATAATCAAAAGATGACTCTGAGTTCAGGTCATGCCTCAGTTGGTACATTACCCTGTATGCCAGCAGGGGAAAGCAGAGCTGCCAAAGCTCCCACCCCCTACCCCCACCCCCGCCCTGCCCTCCAGCCTTGGCTGTGACACAGGCTGTGCAGGGAGAAGGGTCACATGACTGAGCCGCAGGCCAGAGAGGCGGCAGGCTGGGGAGTCTGGGGACAGACGTGGGGCTCTGGTGTGCGGGTAGCAGCCCCGCTCCCCACCACCTGGGGCTCCCCGCCAGCTTTGCATCCACCCATCAGCAGGGGAACTCTGCTAATGGGAGGGGACCTGTTGGTAGGCACCGCTGAGCCCCAGCTCCCGCAGACGGGCTCTGGCAGAGCCTCCCTGACAGCCTGCAGGACCAGAGCCAGAGGGTAAAAAGGACTTTGAGAATTCGGAGCAGAGACTGGAGCTCAATAAAGAAGCCTGCAGGGCCAACGGGAAGTTGGTAGCCAACACAGGCGCAATCTGCCGGCCTCCGCAGAGAGGTGGGGGCTCTGGCTTGACCGGTGCGGGTGGCTGCGCCATCTGAACATCTTGATTTGTTGCTAATTGAGCAGCCTGGCACCCGAAAAGCCACGTGACCCCCATGCAGCAGAGACCAGAGACTCCAGTTCCCCTGGCTCACTGCGGAGCAGGAATAATCAGCTGCCTCGTGCTGCCCAGAAACTTCACTGTGCCAGGGAGAGCGGTCAGGGCAGGGCCTTGCAGCCAGGGACATCCAGGGAGCCTGGCAGCTGTCCCAAAGCTCGAGGCCCCTCTCCACAGCACAATCCCTCCAGGTGGCAGCGCCGGGGGTCTTCTGAGTCAGGACAGTGAAAACCAGACCAGCCCCATGGGTGGCTCAGTACCTACTGCTACAACTCCAGGTGCATCATCTCAGGAATGAGGAGACTGGCGTCTCAGAGAGGCTCAGTAACCAGGCAACAGCTAACAAGTAGTAAGGCTGGGTGTGACTCTATTGGTACTGGGCTCCAGAGTTTATGCCTGGCATCCTTAAAAATAGTATAATCTGAAAAGAAAGAATCTGTGCTTTGGAGATTGGCTTATTTTCACAGAGCATAACATTCCCCGGGTGCATCCGTGCTGTTTGATATGGCAGGATTTTCTTTTTTGAGGCTGAATAGTATTCCCAGATATATACGTGTGTGTGTGTGTGTGTGTGTGTGTTTCTTTATTTACTTTCCAGTTGCATTTAGGTTGCTTCCATATCTTGGCTACGTTGAATTATGCTACAGTGGACATGCCAGTGCAGATATCTCTTTGAGGTCTCAATTTCAATTTTTTGGATAAATATTTGAAGGCGAGACTCTTGGTTCCATGGGGTAGTTCTGTTTGACTCTATCTTGATGAGGCGTTGTCAAACTCATAGACGCACAGGATAGAACGGGGGTGCCAGGGAGAACGGGAGAGGCGGGATGAATTTCCGTCACGCGAGATGAAGAAGCTCCAAGGGTCTGCTGGGCCACACTCTGCCTGTAGACATCAACACTGTATTGTACATCTAAAAATCTCTCAACCTCAAACTCCCATGTTGAGTGTTCTTGCCACAACAAAAGAAGAGATGTGCAGTGACTCCATCAGTCATGACATTCATGGATTTCTTTAAAACTCTCTTATTTTGAACACAAGTAGGAAGACCTGGAGCACTGGAGTAACAGGCATCTGGTGCTCGCCTGACAGTTCACAGTCTAAACAGATCTGACATCTGTTTGGTTTCCATAACCATCTTGTGGGGCACATATTTTCTCCATATTTTAAATTTTTCATTTATGTATGTTTAGAGGGGGGAAGGGAGGAACAAAGACAGAGACAGAAGCATTGATGTGCAAGAAGAATATTGATTGATTGCCTCTCACACATCCCCAACCAGGGATGGGGCCTGCAACCCACGCATATGCCTTGACCAGGAGTCCAATCAGCAACCTTTTTGTCCTGGGAGTGGTGCCTGACCCACTGAGCCATACCAGGCAGGGCTCCATTTCTTTAACTATGCAGGTAAACTGAGGTCCAGACCACGAGGAGGCTCCCCTGGTGACTGGTGCCCACTTTGGACACCAGCTCAGTGCCCCCTCAGTCCCCAAACCTGGGCCCATTGGCAGCATCAACGTGGAGATGGAACATGATCTGATCCTGGCCTTGGCTCTGAAATTGAATCCCCTACCCCCCAGCTGCGATTTGGCAAATGCTAATGAGTCTGTTCCAACCCTAGTGCGGCTTTTTGTGGTGTCATCCTTCAAATCCACTTGTTCCATTATTAGATTAATCCTGGGATTAGGTCGTGCACTGAGGCTTTGATGTAGTGGAAGGAGCATTTACATCTCTCTCCC
Organism: Sturnira hondurensis; assembly: GCF_014824575.4. NCBI lineage: Eukaryota > Metazoa > Chordata > Mammalia > Chiroptera > Phyllostomidae > Sturnira > Sturnira hondurensis. The sequence goes on along the minus strand of NW_028096783.1, from coordinate 4,180,747 downwards.
CTGCTCTCGCTCTTGCTGTATTAAGTGCATCTCCCTCCTTGTGGTTCTGGGGAAGGGAGGACAGGACACACGCAAGTGAGGGGAGCATGTGTGCAAGAGTGTGTGCCCTATAGGAGAGAAAGGTGGCAGAAATGGTGGGAAAGGTCTGGAGTCTCTCCCCCGCCCTCTTTTTTTTTTTTTACTGAAAGTAAAAAATCAATCCATGACCTTAAAGAAGTTTGTGAATTTCTAGCTTGGGAATCAATGGCCATTGATTTTTGTGGCTCTGCATGGGCTGTACATGTACACTATAAAGTGATGAAAGCTGTATTTTGTTGAGCTTGAAATAGGAATAAGCATGTATCATTTCTACCAGATTGCCAAGAGTGAGAAGGAAAAATCATGCTCATGCTGTGGCGGTCCCAGGCAGAGCCGGGGCCTCTGGCTGTGGGTTCCGACACCGGCTCTGATCCGGGCATCAACAGCGTGATTGCTGAGCATGGCACCCTGTCCTGTTCCTCCCATGGCTTCCTTGTAGCCCCAACTTTTTCCACACACAATCTCCCTTTCCTGAGATGGCTTTCTAGGCTTTGATGGACAGGTGCGAGTTTGTGAAATGAAAGAATGATGGGGAGCAGGACAGAGATCAGCACAGAGGGGCGATGTGAAGCTGCCAGTAAGTTACATTTGAGTGATGTATTCCACGTAAAGAATACTATGTCACACATTATGTCATTTGAGCACCATAATACCTGAGGGAGTTGGTCAGAGTATGTACCATAGTCCTCAGTTCACAAAGCAGAGAGCTGATGTCAAGAAAGCTGTGACTTGCTGGAGCTCATACGGCTGGTGCTAACACACCAGCATTACACCCAGGTCTTCCCTGCCCCGTGCCCCGCCCTGAGTCTCCTACACTAGGAGGGCTTCTCTAGTGTCCAGGGGACAAAGCAGCTGTCGTCACAAAGCCCATAGTCTAAAGGAGAACAATCTTTACGCATAGAAAAAGGTCTAGACATGTTCATACAACATTTTAAAAAAGTAATGCAATTGAATCAGTGTGGAAGAATACATGCAAATTTGGGAAAAACTGACATGGAAGAATCTAGAAGAAAAAGGTACAACCTGAAGGTGGGAGTTGGAGTCCTGCTGGGCTGAGGAGGTGGAGTCCCCAAGGGGATGTCAGCTTCGGGATTTCTCTCACTGAGCAGGCAGCTCGGGTTTGGGGGAACCACCATCACAGGTGACTTCTGGGCCCCTTGGACTCAGCCGCTCCAGGGAGACCTCTCTCCTGTGGCCCCGCCCCCGGTGACCCTGCTCCTGCCGTCATTTCTAGCTCAGCTGCTCCCACTGCTGGGTGCCCCATCCGGGAGCCCCAAGCTCCCCTCCCTTCCCCTCCACCTCTCATCAGGCATGGGCTGTTCTTTATTTCACTTCTTACCTCTTTCTTGAACCCCTGTCTTTTCTTCCTCCTGTCTACCTTCTCGTTCAGAGTCTCATAACACCCTACATAAAGTGTTGGTATCTCCTCTTTAGATATTGTATACTTTTTATTTAAAAATACTCTTTATGGTGGAGGAAGTCACTTTCTGTATTAACAGTGACTTTCCCTTGGTGTGTCTTCACATCCTTCGCCTCCTAAACACATAGGTCATAAGCCCTGGCCAGGACAATGAATAGCAGAAGTAACTGGTGTGGGGAAATAGCCAGCCTGCTTACCTGGGATCGGTGCAGCATTTCCCACACCTTGGCACAGTCTGTTGGAAGGAACACCCTAAAAAAGACAACGAAGTTTTCTAGCAACCTGGTCACAGAGGGAGCTTAAAAGAGAAATTAAGGTGAGTTACAAAACGATGTCTCTCTTACATGCCTGAATTTGTGGATTGTAATTTGCAAACTCTAGCCCCATGTATTGCTGATAAATTTGAGAGACTTTCAAAAGTCATGTTAAAACAAAAGAATGCTTCATGCTTCTCCCTACAGTGTTCCCTCCATCCCACCTGCCAGAATGATCTAGCTGCAATGTACATTCAGTTGTTTTGTCTGTGAATTTAAAACCCAGGGAGCTTTTGCATCCCTGTAAGATCAGGTCTAAATGTCTTCATAGGGTTTTCTGTAATCCCTACCCCCTTCACCCACCTCTTTGGGATCTGCCCTCACTGCCACCTGCCTCTGAAAATGTACTCCAGTCATGCTAAGTGCTTACGAACATCAGTATGACACTTCATGCCTGAACACCTTCAGTTGTGTGGTTCTCTCAGGCAACATATCTCCTCCACCAGTGCTCTTAGCACCTGGATCATCTCCACAAAACCCTGAAACTCTTCTCTGCAGATGTCACTTTCTCTGGAAAGCCTTTTCTGACTCCCTGGGCTGGTGAGTTCATGCCTTACACCATGACAGTCATCTTTAAATCCCCAGCTCTGTGAGAGGACTTGGCACACATAATCAAGGTCAAGGTCAAGGTTGCTGGACTGGAGAGGTATCCTCAGGTGGGAGAGCAGCTTTCAGGAGAAACCTGCTTGCTTTCTTAGATTTCTATCTCAGGGAGGGTAGAGAGGGGGTGGACTTGAACTTGAGGCCCTTGGTGGGTAAGTGGGTATCCACAAGACTTTCAGCACTGAAAACAAATACTGGTAGCTTAAAATATTATGTTAAATATAAGATGAAGTAGTAATATTTTAACCATAGTGACTTCCGATGTGAAAGGTCAGAATAAAATTTTATTTATTTCCTTGAGCCTCCTAGGTGCTTCTTTTCACCTAAGCTTAATTAGGCCAGGCTTCTAAAACCCTGGAGATAGAGTGACAAGCTTCCCCACCACTTCTGCACCCTGAAAGGGCAGCAAGCTCCAGAGAAAGGAGAGGGAGGAATCTGCAGACTTGTATCGGGATTAGAATTGTCCTTGCTCCACCAGCTTTGTCCCTATTCTCTCCCTTAGCTCTTGTGTTGTCACTGGCACTTAGACATGTGGGTGGGAGGTCTTTAATGGGAAAATCTTGGTCTGATAATAATTAGGGATTGTGCCCATCACCTCTTGTTCCTCACTGCATTCGCTTTATTTTGAGGGATAGGTTGTGGCTGGTTGGACATGGGAGCTGAGCCCTGACAGCACAGAAGAGAGGTGAAGGGGTCTCAGTTGGAACTCGGGCCTCGGTTGGGGCCGATGCCCCAGACAGAAGTGAAATCAGCTTTTCAAGCTCTCAAAGTCAAGTCCACAGGCGGAATCAGCAATCAGCGCTTGCAACTCCGCAGCCAGAAGCCAGGCTTCCTTCGCACTGACATTTTATTCTAAGCATCTTGCTCAGACACCTTTCTTTTTACTTTTGTAGGTGCATGGATCTTTGTGGGTAATGTGCAGGGTTCATATACACACACGCATGCACATATATGGAGACAGAATCAAGAAACAGGAAACAGCTGTTTCCTTTGTTCTCTCACCCAGGTTTGCAGCTGTTTGGGCTGGAAGTGAGCATCACCTGGAGGATGCCTGTTCAGACAGTGCAGAGCTTCAGGGACCACCTGTGTGCACAGAGAGGGAGAAGAGACTGGGGAGGAGGGGTGGTGCCTGGTCATCCTGCAATTGCCGATTCTTAATCAGGGCAGCCCTTTATACAGCTGGTTTATCAGTATGAAAAACCACCCTGAAAGGTCCCTGGGAATACTTGCTGAGAACAGGCCCCAAGCCACACCCCCCCACGCCCATTCCCGCCCTGGGTCAGGAAACAGTCACCTCTGGGCTGGGGGTGGGAGGTAGTGAGAGAATGGAGGGAGGAAATAGCTGGGGCAAATCAAAAAACGCAGAGTGAATGGAAGGGGTGAGCCAGCCAGGTGTCAGTGTTTCTTGCTTAATTTTGTGGAGAATAAAATTTGCTCAAAGATACGATAGAGAAAAATAGCCTGGGAGCCTGAGTGAGCCAACTTCTTACAAACAGGTCACTTTAATCATGAGGGGAAAGCAGCTGGGAGAATTATCAGGGGTTAATCTCTGCGCAGTCCGCAATCCCCTGGGTGCATATCTCTGCTTGGGGGAATTCCTTTTCGTCTGTACTGTGGTAGGGGGGCGGGGTGTCGGACGGTAGTGAGAGAGAGGAGATCGAAGGAGTATTTACTGAGCTGGCCAAGAGTTGTTCAACCCTGGCACTGTCAACATTTTGGTCCAATAATGCTCTGATATAGAAGGCTGTCCTATGCATTTTCGGACGTTGAGCAGTGTCCCTGTTCTCTACCCACTAGATGCCAGTAGCCCCTCCCCCACAACCGCTGTGCTCCCCCAAAGTGTCTCCAGACATCCCCAAATATCCTGTGGGAACAAAAAGCCCCCCTGGTTGAGAAGCCCTGAGCCAAACTCTGTGCTGGCGCCTTACACGTATCATCTCAAGTAATTCTACGCACAGACAGGACTTTCTCCCTTCATTTGACGGACAAGAAACCGGCCTGGAACGAGGTCCCAAATCTCTCTGACTGCAAGGCCTGGAGTCCTTTTGTCACACACCAGGCTCCCACTGGGATGGAGTCTATTCCACATTCCTGACAAAGGAACAGTCCCTAAGTGTGGTGAAGCTTGGAGAGGCCTTATAGTAATGCCTTCTGTGATCCAGCTTGACCTTCAGTGTGACGTTGCAAAGACTTCTGGGAGACTTCCCTTCCCTCTCAACTCTTCCTAACTTTAGCCACCACGCAGACTCCACCACTGAGAGTCTATCCTGTAGCTTAAGTTACACCTTAGTTTGCTGGGAGAAAGGTAGGAGGTGGAAGAGGAGAAACACATAAGGAATAATATATTAAGCCACTTCACATCTCAGTATGAATAAATTCGTCAGACTCAAATTCACTCGATAGGAAGTACCTTTCTCAACCAGCTCCCATTTCATTAGAATAGACCTCAACTAGGGAACTTTGTAGGCAAAAGCAAAGGAATATCCCTTCCGCCAGATATTGGAAATGTTATTTTAAAAATTGCATGCATTGGTTAGGTTTCCAGATCAGTTCACTATTTTAGTGTTTGCAGTAATACTGTTATCATGGTATAATTAGCCCTACTATTGATACGCTGTGTGGTTCATTCTCAGCTGAGGAAACCACTCATAGGAATGAAAATACTTCTAAATGCTTATCTTTAACATTTATTGCTATTTTTTCTACTTAGGACCTTATTTATTCTTACCTGAATTTTCTAGTGGTCCTTAAAGAGGTCTCCCTGTCTTCAGTCTTCACCCTGCTCATTTATCTGGTCTCTACCCTCTATAGCTTCATGTAACTGATATTGCAATATTAAAAATCTGTTCATGCCTCTCCTCTTTCAATGCTCCTTCTCAAACCTCAGCATAGATTTTAAATTCCTTGGCATGACTCACAAGACTTTTCTTAATATGAGTTAGACCTACTCTTTGACACTCCCACACTAAGCTTATATTTCAATCACACAGGACTAGTGGAAAGTCTCCAAATGCTATTGGTTTTCTCATTTCTCTGTAAACCTTTGCACCTACTGTACATTTTGCCTGAAATATCCTTCCCATTTTTATCCAGCTGACTAACTTCTTGTCCTTGAAGACATATCCCAAGGATCCCTTCTTTCTAGAAATCTGCTTAACTCCTTCCGCCATTGTCCACTCTGTTTGCATTCCTCAGTGCCTCATGCATTCCACGGTGATATTGTATGTCACACCATATGGATGTTACCTGGTTATTTCTCTGTCTCCGTCACCAGCCCATGAGTATCTCAAGGGCAGGGAATACATCTTTGTCATCAGTTCATCCTCAGTGAGTAGCACAATGCCTCACATAGTGGAGATGGAAGAAATCCTCAATAAATGTTTGTAAGATGGTTGGCTGGCTGTATCCATTCATCACTGGTGGTTCAACTCAATCATTCACCTTCTCTTTTTGACACTCTACTTATATAATATTCAAGCCTTAAAATCTATCAGAAACCCTATCAACCAGATCTTCAGAATGTAGTAAACCATTTAGGGAAGAGGGTAGATCAGTTAGTTTTTATTATTCTTCTGTGTAGTATTGAGTGACTGAACCCTCCATGTTCAATCTCTTCCATCACTCAAATAAATGTTTAAAAGCCAGAGGCAGTGAAGTTGGAAAACAAAGCAGATGTCAGGATCAAAGCCAAGAAAGTTTCTTCTTCCTTTGGTGGACTGGAAATTCCCCTCTGACATGCTTATTGTTCATTGTTCACAGTGCACTTTATAGGTTCAGGATGTTTAAGAATCATTGATACCGGGTCTGGGCCAGCCCAAGTGGCCTTCATGGCCCTCATGGGCCTCTTGTCTCCTTAGCAACACCAAGATGGTTCATTCCATGCAGTAAGGGCTCTCTCTGTAGCTGGGTCTACTACCCGACTCAGTGTGCTCTCCGGCTTGAGAGCTAGAAAGACTGAGAAACCTGCTTAGGTCGTCTTCCTTCAAGATGGGACGTGGTAAAATTTCAACCTGTGCTGAGCTGAGTGTTCTACACAGAACCTCTTTATTTATTGATTTATTTGCCCCACCCACCCACCTTTCCTCGCAGCTGCGAATACCCTTGCATAGCAAGTGTGGATTGTAAAAGCAGTAAGAAATGTGTTAGGAACAGAAGGTTTGGAGTCCTGCTCAGCTGTCGATGACTGAGGAGTGGTGTTGGCGGTGCCCCGGCATTAGCTAGTGTTGACCTGGAGAAGCAGTGCAGCATCCCTGCCCAAGACCTTCACTCCCTGGGCTCTGCTTCCACTGAGGGTTACCTGGGGCGCTGCTGGTCTTTGGAGGGGAAGTGAGCTATGCAATAGAGTCCCAGGAGAAATCACATGCCTTGTGTTATCTGAAGAAGGAAAAAGTGTTTTTCTTTCTTGACTTCCACAGATTTATTTGTCAACCAAATGTGGTCCCAGCTTGGCTATCCAAATGGTCAAGTTGTGGAGGAAATTAATGAAAACTTTGTAATAGTATACACAAATCTGATATGCAGACTATTGGTAATGAGTTGAGTTAATAAAAAAAAAAACAAGTAACTGACCCTGGCTGGGTGGCTCAGTTGGTTGGAACATTGTCTTGTACACCAAAAAATTGAGGGTTTGAATCCCAGCTGAGGCACTAGGCTGAGGGTTCAATCTCTGTTCAGGGAGGCAACTGATTGATATTTTTCTCTCACATCAGTCTTTCTCTCTCTCTGTCTCTCACTCTCTCTGTAAAATCAATAAAAAAAACATATCCTCTGGTGAGGATTTAAAAAAAAAGAACAGTAAGTGAATTTAGGACCTCCTTTCCCACCCACCCTAGGAGAAAAAGGGCAGGGTAATTTCTACCCAGTGGAGGAAGACGAGGCTCTCCCTGAGAGGAAGTCATAGGTGACGTGTTCGAGTTACAGAGGTAAGGGTGTGTATTCTGAGATGGAAGCTTTCCCAGAGAGAGGCGAGAGGAGAGCCCCTTTCCCTGGCACGCCCCAGGTGTGAGACCTGTGCTCTCCACACAGACTGCATAAAAGAATGTAGCTAAGCCCGCACATAGCAGAATGCTCAAGAGATGGATGGCAGATGACAAGGACAAGGGCCAGTGCTGGGCAGTGGTATCCACAGATGGCTGAAGCAATAGGAAAAACAGAGATTGGACCATCATTTGATCCCATGGAGGATAAAAGGGAGAATGCAGAAAATTACTGAGACTCATAGCTGGCAGCTTGCAGCAAATTAAGTCTGATTTTGAAAAATAAAGAGACATTTATTGGACTCTGGTAGCATATCAGCAACACATTTCGGGAGAGGCCAGGAACTTTATAGACACTTGGGAATAAAAATAACCAAATTGGTGATTAAGCTCAATGCTATACCAGCCATTCATTTCTGTCCTCGAAAAACTTGCACTCTGAGAAATTCTGATAGTCTGTGGTTTCATGGGAGTTTAGGATTAGTTGGTGCTTTCTAGTACCTCCCACTGGGAAAAAAGAGAGTAGAGAAGGTAAGTTGGGAACAAGCATATTTTCAGTCCATTTTAAATTTTTGCTCTGAAGCCACTTTTAAGCATGACTATTCAATGTAAATGTCTAATTTTCAAATCCATAGCCTACTGCTATAGCTGCAAATGCTCCCCCTGGAGTAGAGGACAGCCTTGCGTTTCAGTCTGCACTCTGTGACTGGCACTTGCAGGACCCTGGAGAAGTCCCTTGGACCTGTAATCTTCCAGTGTTCCCATCTGAGAGCACAGTTCTGAGCAGCACCTACCTCACCGTGCTGTTGATTAAAAACATGGTGGAATTTCCATCTTATCAGAAGAGATAGGCTATCTACAAAGAAATAAATATTCTGCTGTCAAGTAATAAAGGGGGCTGTGAAATAAAGGCAGGGCAAGGGGGCATTTGCCCACAGGATGGTGGTTATATCAGGTGGGTTGGCCAGAAAGATGGTATTTGACCAGGGATTGGGTGGGGCCACGGGGAGGGAATGAGCTGATGTACAGAAATCACACTACCTTTCAGATTGGATCAAAACCTTCCATAATTTTGTTGCTGTGTTATTCAGAAATACAGAGACGGATTCAGGACAAAGTTTCCACTCAAGAGCACTGAGGTTGGTTGGCAGAGACCTCAACTCTCTTTCTTGTGTCTGAGTCTCTGAGCCTGCAAGGCTCTGGCAGTGATGAGAGGTAGGGAATTTTCTATCTTGGAAGAAGCCTTAACTATCCAGACACTGCCCTTGAAAGATTGGTAAGGCAGACATGAAAGATGAAATGTAAAAGAAACAAAGGGATACATGCAGGGTAGATAGAGAGCTCGTGGGGGTGTAAGGTGAGGGGTATGGAGAGGGAGGGAGAAAGAGGGAGAGAGAGAGAGAGAGAAGAAAGGGAACATAACAACATAAATGAGTACCCATGTAGAAATGAGAGATACTTGATAAGGTTTTTTAAAAATATAGGATGCATTTTGAATTAATGGGTTCCAGTGGATTCTCAGTGGAGTTCTGAGCCCTGAGTTTCTTGCATTAGCTGGCCTGTATAAGGAACTGGCTCCCAGAAAGGCACGGCCATTTGTTCTCAGTCCTGTTGCTCCCCACCCTCCCACCGCTCTGATGTCAACTCTGACATTTTCCATCGGGCAATTTATACACTATCACCTGCCGGCCTTCCCATAGAGCTCGTGCTTGTTTGATCTCATACAAACTCCCCTCTCTGGTCTGTTGATGAAATAATAAATCTGGGGACCTTTGAAGATGGTGCACTGTAGGAGAGCACAAATGAAAATCTTTTCTTGATACTTAAGCATTCTGAATGCCGAGTCCCCAGTCTGATGGGGGTCTACATTGTGCTCTTCCTTTTAAACACTTTTAGACAAATCCATCAAGCATGAGTCCCTAAAAGCCTGTAATTTTCCGGACAATATGGGACATTTCACATTGGTAATGGAAGATTCTTGTAAAGTCACCTGATCCTGTGCTCAGCTATCTATTTATTTGACTTAAATTGTTTTAAGTACTTGATAGTTTCTGATGTGATAGCAGGAATCTCACATGATTTCACTTTAAGACATGGACTCGACATTTAAAAAACTTAAAGTCCTAAATAGCAAGCTCATTTAGGATATTAATATTTCTAAAACACTTCTGAGTATCTCCTAGCATTATATGGAAAACTTCAGGGATTCAGTTGGTTGCTGAATGCATTTAAGGGTCTTTAATCTGGAATTCTCAGTCTCCCCCAGGGGCTTTGCTGTCCATCTCCAACTTCTCTCCCATAAAACCCTCTCCTCTGACACACTGCTGGGCACTCCCAACGCAGCTCCTGCTATTTATGCCCTACTCATTCTTGAGCACTTTGAATCCCACTTCTTTTACGGATGCACCTCGTTGCTCATTGTTTTCAAGTGACTTTATATTTTAGAGCAGTTTGACAGAGAGTCCCCATATTCTCCCTGCCTCCCCACACTTACAGCCTCCCCTACTATTAACACCCCCACCAGAGGGTACGTTGGTTATGGTACCTTCAATAACACGTCGTTATCACCTGTATCCATGGTTTATATGTTAGGACTCACTCTTAGTGTTGTTCATTTTGTTGGACAAATACAAACTGACCAATCTACCATTATAGTGTCTTACAAAGTAGTGTCACTGCCCTGAGAATCCTCTGTGTCCCACCCCACCCTCCCTACCCCTCGAAACCATTGGCCTTTTTACTGTCTCCACAGTGTTACCTTTTCCAGAATGTCATAAAGTTGGAATCATACAGTCTGTAGCCTTTTCAAATTGGCTTCTCTCACTTCGCAATATGCAGTAAGGTTTCTCTATGCCTTTTCATGACTCAATGAGTCATTTCTTTTTAGTGCTGAGTAAGAGTCCATTGTCTGGATGTGCCATACCTTCTGCTCTTTTCAAAATTCTGGTAGCTCTTAATGTCTAGACCTGCTTGCTCTGTCTGATGCATGAGCCACTAGGTAGATACAATTTAAATAGTTTGGCTATTTAAATTTCAAGTAATTAAAATTAAGTAAAACTAAAAACGCAGTGCTTCAGTCACCTTAGGCATATTCCTATTGCTCCATGACCACACATGAGTAGTGGTCCTGCTATCAGACAGCCCAGATACGCAACCTTTGCAGTCGTCACAGGAAGTTCCCACCGACGGCACTGTCCCAGATGGCTGTTTTGGTCCCTGCACGTGCCAGTGTGTGGAGGCTCTGCCACAGTTAGATACCTTGCTGAATTAATATACATTAACCAATACAGTTCTGTTAATAGCGTGGTGAGAGCGGTGCTATTACTACTCTCATTTTACAAAGGGAAAAACGGAAGGTCTAAACGCTTAAGTGAAACATCAAAAGTCACACAATTGCCAGCAAGGCCCGGACTGGAGCCAAGTGTCCTGGATCAGGACTCTGCTCCTCACAGCCCATCCCCTGCCTGTCACTGGCTCTGTGAGGGCTCTGCCTCAGGGATTTATTCACTTCCAGTCAAACTTTACATCCTCACTGAAACAAGCCTGCACATTGTGTCTCCCCATACTCTCATTTCAAAGACAAGAAAACTGAGGTTTCAAAACATGAATAACTTGCCTGCAGTCACAGAAGTAAAGTTAACTGGTGAAACAGAAACGGGAAGCCCCCACCTCCTCCCTGGCAGCCTGGCCAGCCTCGGGCAGGCCCTGGGTTTTAGGGTGCAGGGGTGTGGCCCACTCTTGGAGCCCACAGCAGTCAGCACAGACTTTGAAATAGAAGATGCGTAGCGTAAAGGGGTAGGCAAAAGTGGGTTTACAGTTGTCCATGTGGAAAAATACAAATAAATACGTAATAATGCAAGGGTAAACTCTGTGTTTTGTGTACTCACAACTATAAACCTACTTTTGCCCACCCCTGGATATTTTTCATTTGATGGAAACTAAAGGTGTAAATCTATACTTCCCGAGGAGGGTAGAGAGCAAAGGCATTGGTCAAATTTCCTCCCCTAAGGAGTGGGGGAAGGTTTGGAAGACAAGACCGCCTTTCATGTGCCTTCCTATGATTTGGCTTCTTCTGAGAAGGACAAGTTGCAGCTGTGAGGTGGTGACAAAGAACAAGGTGGCTGGCAGTCAGGAGCAATCAGTCATTCATTCAACAACATCCAACAGATATTTACTGAGCACCCACCATGTGCCAAACACTGTGACAGGACTGGGGTCCAGATGCAAGAAAGGCTGAACTAAGAACAAGATTTGCAAATTCAAAGCTAGAGCCAGGAGATGGAGATGGCGTTGGGAGCAGCAGCCAAGCCTTCTCAGGATGGGAGGGAGGAGACAGAGCAAGATATTGTTTTTTGCAGAGACAAACCCTGTGGCTCATGAAGTGGCCTCCTCAGAGGTTCCCTGGTAAATGCTAAGAGCGAGATCAATTTCTGACTTTTTTCTCTGTGTAGGAGAAGCATCCTGACCTGGGTGGAGGTGCCTCTAGCTATAGAACCAACTGTGGCTTCATATTTACAGCTGGAATTTACACTCAGCTCTGACCTTCCAGCCCCCTCAGCAGCCAAGGTCCCCTTCAAATGCACATCTGAGCTCGGTCTGATTTTCAGCACTCCCTGGGGGAAGGAGAGCCAGAAAAGGGTTGGAAGGATAGTAGGAGAGGGAGGAAGAGGCTGGCTTCAGGTTACGGGAGAGAGTCACTGGGTCACAGCTACTGAGAGAACAGACCACCCCCAGTCTGCAGATAAGGCCCAGGTGAGTCGGGAGGGGGAGTAGTAGCACAGCCATTGTCTAGAAGTCTTTTACAAACTCTGTATGGCCTTGTGCCCATGGCACAGGAGCCTCCCCCGCAACAGCTCAGGAGCAGCCAGAGGACAAGGCTGCTGGCTGCAGCCCTCAGCTGAGCACCAGGCCAGCTTGCCGCTCGTCATGGGCCAGGCCTCTCCTGTACCAAGTGCCCCTGCTGCAGCTTCTGTGCAGGCAAGGGAGCCCCACTGCCTGTCCTGCCAGTAGAAATGTGACAGCTGCTGGCTCCTCCCTTCCCCTCCTGCTCGGTCCAGCCCTGAGCTCGCTAACCATTTGTCCTGCCTTTTCTGCATAGGCATGCAATGCCTTTGCTCTCTACCCTCCTTTGTGATTGTGTCCACTCAGCCCTCTCTTCCACCCCCTTACCTAGCCACCATCTTACACCACACCCTTGTTTCTAACTACCTGGTGCCTGGTCTGAGGACAGAGTTTCAAATCATGTTGGTTGAAGCAGGAAGGGTGTGTGTATTGCCCTCTAACTTGTCTCCTTGTTTGCTATTCTTGTTGTGCTTCCGTCTATTCTCAGATGCAGGGTGACTAGACTGACCCTTTTAAACATTACTTACATCATGTCATTTCTAACTCAGAACTCCCTAATGGCTGCCATTCATTCTGAGAGTAGAAGCCAAGCTCCCTTCAAGGGACAACAAAGCTTTACATGACCTGACCCCTAGCCTATCACTCTCCCTCTTGTTCACTTGTCTGCAGCCACGCTGGCTTTCTCCCTGCCCCTCCAACATGCCAGCATACCCTGGCCAAGGGCTTTGCTCTTTGTCTTCCCTCTCTTTCTTTCCCTGGACACCACATTGCTCACTCCTCTGCATCCTTCGGTGTAGACCAGCCAGGCTGAGTAGAGAGTTTGCAAGGAGATAAGATGAGAAAGACATCCAAAGTCACCTTGTCAAAGAGACCACCCCTGACCGCTCCACACTCTAACAATCTAAAGCCTTTTCTTCTCCCTTTGATTTTGCTTTTCTCCTGAGCACATATCAGACATGGCTGAATCCAGGGCTTCATTTACTTTAGAAATCTCTCCTCCCATCTCTTTGCTCTTTCCCTCCCTGTTTTAGTTCCTCCCCACTTTGCAGTGTTGGCCAAAATGCTATCAGCCCCTCAGGGATTTAGCCTCCAATTGGAAAAGTAAGTGTGAAAACCATGATTCATTTTCTTTTAAAGTATATTTTATTGATTATGCTGTTATAATTGTCCCATTTTTTCTCCCCTTTCTCTCCTTCCACCCTGTACCCACCCTCCCACCAGCATTTCCCAACTTAGTTCATGTCCATGGGTTGTACATACAAGTTCTTTGGCTCTTCCATTTCCTATACTATTGTTAACCTCCCCCTCTCTATTTTGTGCCTACCATTTATGCTTCTTATTCCATGTACCCTTTCCCCTGTTCTTCTCCCATGCTCTCCCTACTGATAACCCTCCATGTGATCTCCATTTCTATGAATCTGTTCCTGTTCTAGTTGTTTGCTTGGTTTGTCTTGTTTTTGTTTTTTAGGTTCAGTTATTGATTGTCATGAGTTTGTTGTCATTTTACTGTACATAGTTTTGATCTTTTTTTCTTAGCTAAGTCCCTTAAAACACTTCATATAATAAGGGCTTGATGATGATGAACTCCTTGAACTTGATCTTATCTGGGAAGCACTTTATCTGCCCTTCCATTCTAATGGATAGCTTTGCTGGATAGAGTAATCTTGGATGTAGGTCCTTGCCTTTCATGACTATGAATGCTTCTTCCCAGCCCCTTCTTACTTGCAAGTTTTCTTTTGAGAAATCAGCTGATAGTCTTATGGGAATTCCTTTGTGGGACTTTCTTCTTTTCTCTTGCTGCTTTTAAGATTCTCTCCTAACCTTTAATCTTGGGCAATCTAATTATGATGTGTCTTGTTGTGTTCCTCCTTGGGTCCGATAGCTTCGGGATTCTTCCTGGGCTTCCTGGAAGCCTATTTCTTTTGCCAGATTGGGGGCATTTGTCTTCATTATTTTTTCAAATACGTTTTCAATTTCTTGCTCTTCTTCTCCTTATGATTTGGATTTTGGAACATTTAAAGTTGTCCTGGAGGTTCCTAAGCCTTTCCTCATTGTTTTGAATTCTTGTTTCTTCATTCTGTTCTGGTTGAACATTTATTTCTTCCTTCTGGTCCAAATCATTGATTTGAGTCCTGGTTTCCCTCCCTTCACTGTTGGTTTCCTGTGTATTTTTCTTTATTTCACTTTGCATAGACTATACTTCTTTCTCTATTTTTGTGACCATACTCAATTTTTTTCTGTAAGCATCCTGATTACTGCTATTTTGAACTCTGCAACTGATAGGTTGTCTACCTCCTTGTTGCTTAGTTCTTTTTTTGGAGTTTTGTTCTGTTTTTTTTTTTTTTTTCATTTGTTCTTTGGGCACACCTGTTATGTTGTAAGGGGTGGGGCCTTAGATATTCACCAGGGTAGGGCAACCCACTTCCTGCATTGTGACACTGTGTTGGGGGGAGGGGTCTGAGAAGAAAAAATGTCACTTGCTCGGCTCGTGCCCCACTCTTAGTCACTTCCCTCACCACCCACAAGCAAATTGGGCCCTTCTGGTGCTGATTTCTGGGTCGGTGGGCTTGTGTATGCTCCAGAACCTGTTGAACTCTAGAAAGCCAGTGGACTTTCCTGTAAGGCTTGGAGTTTCTCCAGCTTCTGTAACCCCCACAGATTTTTATAGCCAGAGGTTTTGAGGCTTTAGTTTCCCATGCTGGAAACCCTGGGTTGTGCAGTCTGTCTTGCTCCCCAGTTGTTCTTCCCAGTTTGTCTCCATTTGAATGTGGGGCCCTTTGGTTTGCCAGCCACTGCCTTGTTTTAGTCCTCTCCACCCCAGCTGCCCATCTCTGCCCCTCTTACCAGTCTGGATGAATGTTTTTTTTTTTTAACTCCTCGGTCGTCAGACTTCCATACAGTTCAATTTTTCTCACAGTTCTGGTTGTTTTTTGTTTTTAAATCTGTTGTCCTTTTTTGGTTGTGAGAAAGCAAAGCATATCTACCTATGCCTCCATCTTGGCTGGAAGTGAATAATTCATTTTCAATGTTTATGAAAAATGCAATGGCTAATTCTCACTGGACCAGCTTGGGATATACTTTGTATTTTAACCACTGTGTGGTCAGGGGAAAGAACTCTTCTGCCTGTAAAGAAATCAAGGGTGAAATCAGGCCCACCCAAAGTGTGGAGCTTGAGAATGATGAGAAATAGTTGCCAAAGGGAAATTAAGGTGGTCACCAGGAGAAGGGAGAATGGGTACTGGGAAGGTGAAAATAATCTGTATTCACTGGCCCCTGAAAACATTTCCCCATTGCTGCCCTCTCTTTCCCCATCTGGGCTATCCTGGCCACATCCTGCAGTCCCTTTGAGCTCACAAATCATCTGTTTCTCTCCTATGTGTAAATCTTTGGTCCTTAGAGGTTGAAGTTCAAAGTTTTTAGACTAACATGGGCAACAACACAGACTAGCCTCATCTGATCTTTCCCACAGTATCTCCTTGCAAGCTCTTTCCCTGGCCCAGTGGGTCTACCTGCTGCTGAGTCCTACCTTCCCTGCTTTCTTGTGTGTGTAATTTTCATCTTCCAAAGCATAGTTTGTATTACCTCCAATTTGACACCTTCCTTCAATACCTGAGCTCACTTTTCTTCAACCCAATGATATTTATCATTTCTGGCACTTCTTATATATTGTCCCACATAGTTAGGAATTCACACAAGACTTCTCCCTCCATGCCTCCAGTCTTATTGTAGGTCACTCGAGGATAGAGACCATTTTACATACTTCTGGTGGTCCCATCAAGATCTTAGCATATAGTGAGAATCCAACGCATCATGATTGATTGTTTAAATGTCACTCTTCCTACATTTCAGCCTTATTTCAAAGAGCTGGGTTCTTCCTCAACAAGTCTGCCAGATGGATGTTGAGACTTTGGGTTTTGTTTAACCCTAAGGAAGAGTTCAAGGTCATCTGAAGGAGTTATAAACTTAAAGACTTTTGACATGCTTTATTCTCACTTTCTTTCCCTTTCTCTTTCCAGAAAGTTAGCATTTCCTCCCCAGGAATTCATATTCAATCCCTCAAATTGTTTCTAGTTACTTTTTATCTTCTGGAGACAAGTCCCGTGCTCTTAACTCACCTGAAGAGGTCTATGGCAGAATAACCAACTGCTGTTCTCTGTGTTCTCCACCTCCTTCTCCACTCTTCACCAACCTGTGTCTCCTAGAACTTCTGTATTTTTACACACTCTCTCAGACACTACTGTGTGGTGTCATGGGCTTTGCCTTAGAGCCAGGACTGCTAACTGTACAATCTTGAGCAAGTTCTTTCACCTCTCTGAGTCTCAGTTCTTCAAATTTGTAAACTAGGGATATGTTGTGTACTTCACAGTTATTATTTAGACCAGGTGAGTAAGGCATAAAAAAGCTTCTGGCTGTGCTTGGCACATAGTAAGCACTCAATAAATGTTAACCATCACCCTCTCCCTGTCTCGGACGTGGCCTCTCTTTTATCACGGCTGACATGAGGCTGCCATCTAGTGGGCTTCCAACCTGCAGGCAGCTGTGAGGGGCTAAGCAGGGCTGATGTGCAGACCACATCCCCACGGAGAGAACTTGAATTCTTCTTGGGCTCTGAGTAGGGAATGTTTGTCGGTCTTGCTGGTGGGGTTCCCTAGCCCAGTCCCCAGATGTGGGTCTCTCATGAGCCTCTAAAAGCTTCCCTTCTAATGGCAGAGCAGAAATCTGAATCTGACCCCACTTGTCTCTTGGTCACTCTTCCTACCAAATCCTGCTTCACACCATAGGTAGCAACCAGGGCAGAAGGGATACCTATGGTGGGGATAGACATTTTATTTTTACTAAGCTCAGGGCCACTTCCTCTACCCCTGCCATTTTTCAGCAATTGTTCAGATTGCCCGAAAGGGACGGTGTGTTGATGGTGACATTACTAGTGTGCTTATGAAGCAGAGCACTTTTGTGTGAATGGGCATAAAATGAAACCCACAGTAGCTCTTTGTGATTGAAATCTCATCATCAAAGCAAACCTTAGGGACAGTTAGTAGCCAGTTCTGAACCACAAAGATAGACCTTGAGGCCACAGGAGAAGGAGGAATTCACCAACAGGCAGAATTGATAATGCAGCACAGCATCCCCAAGTGCGTTGTACAGACGCCTGTGCAGAGGTGACTCTGGGGCGTGCTCCTGGAGAGTGCTGCATATGATTCCCCGCCCCATCCCCTAGAGCCGGGCAATGTAAGGCAACAAAGGACAGGACAAAAGGATCTGGTAAGTCGTGAAAGAAAAAAAAATGTATTTGGTTTTATTTGGTGAATTTTTGCCAAACTAGAGTGGTAGGACAATGCTTTTTTTCCTTCATAACAACTATTCACAGTTTATAGAGCTGTTGTTTCTGAAAACATCAAAAAATACAAAGTTATATACAGCTACATGCTAGATTCTGAGTGAAACTGAGGGGTTTATTTATTCACTCAAAAACACTTTCGAGCACCTGCTGTGTCCCATATCCTTATGCAGCAGTGAAGAAAATAAATCCTCACCCTCACGGAGCTTCCCTTCCCATGGGCAGAGAAAGACAGTAAGTAAATACGTGAAACATTTCATACATCAAATGGTAATTATGAGTATCGTGAGCAATAATCTCTGTCAAGGGTAACATGATGGACCAGTATTCAGTAGAGTAGCCAGGGAAGTACTGGAAGGAAATAAGCCATGTATGTGGCCACCACAGAAGAGCATCCCAGGGTGAAACATGAAGGACTTGGTGCTAGAGGTTAGAATGTGGCTGCTGGAGTGAAGAGCTGCAAGAAAACCGAAGAATTTGCTGAGGGATGAGGGTGCAGGGTGTCAGGGAGTAGGAGGAAGGAAGGTTCAGAGTGGGGGGTGTTGAAAGGATATTGGAGAGAGACTCAGAGAAAGGAGAGGTCAGGGGGATCACGAGTGAAGGGAAGGTTTGAATTGGGTCTGAAGGATGGGTAGAATGTGGATACTCAGAAGAGAGAAATTAGGGTGTTCTATATGTGGAAAGCAATCATGGGGGAAGATGGAGGGTTGAAAATGAGCTCTGGATTTGAAGCCATATGGATTCGAATCCCGTATCGGGGTCTCAGTCCCTACACTTGCAGGGAGGACAGGGGCACGGTACTCTCTGTGATGTTGTGCAGTGATACATGTGTCAGTGTAGCAAGTGCTAAGGAAAGGTAGGCTTCCATTATTAGGCAAGGGAGGTCCAATCAATAATGCCACAGAAGCAGGTACTCAGGCGTCTTGTAAGTCCTCTTTGCCAGAGGTGAATGTGTGAACTATTGTTTCCCATCTTAGTTCAGGTAGAGGCATGAGATGGTGGTCCCTATGATGGTTTGGACACTTTTTTTTTGCTCTAAACACCTTCTCCAAACCCCTACCCCTCAGTGAAATAAGAATCAAATACTATTGCACTTTAAGTTTTAGAAATGGGGAAGCTGTGAGAGCAGTGGTGTGTTTTGTCTGAGGTTTTCCAGTAAGTAAATGTTTGCAAAAGGGACAAGATAGGGCTTCACAGTTTCATCCATTCTTCTGCTGAACATGGCTCATTTCCAAAACCAAGATGCGCATTCCGTAAACAATTTTCATTGTGGTCAAATACACATAAAATAACTTCTAACCATGTTTAGGTGTACATTTCAGTGGTGTTAAGGACCTTCTCAGTGGCGTGCACACAATCCCCTGAAATCTTTTCATGTTGCAAAACTGAAACACTCTGCCTACTAAACAACAACTCCCTACCTCCCCCGCCCCCACCAGTCTCTGCCTGTACCTAGTCCCGCGGTTGTCACTCTCCATGACAATATTCCATTATAGATATGGATATTGACAGACATAGATGTAGATAAAAAGTACCTATCAGCGGGCATCTGGGTTGTTTCCACCTTTTGGCTACTGTGAACAAAGCTGCTTCAAACATATGTGTCCAGGTAACTCTTTGAGACTGTATTATTCACTCTTTTCTAGAATTGTAATTGATGAATGATAATAAGTAATAACCATCATATGGTTTTACATAGTGGCTACGCCATTTTGTATTCCCACCAAGATTACATAAAATTTCAAATTTCTCCACACCCTCATCAACACTTGCTGTTTTCTGTTTTTCCTGTGTGTGTGTGTGTCTTTTGTAGTGGGTGTCCAAACAGGTATGAGATCTGTCTCATTATGGTTTTGATTTGCATGTCCCCAATGTTTAGGGATGTTGAACATCTTTTCATGTGACTTTTTGGCTGTTTATATATCTTCTTTGGGGAAATGTCTATCCAAGTCCTTTGCTCATTTTTAATAGGGTTTTTTGGTAAGCCACGCATTTTTAGTGATCCCTGAGATAAGGTAATAAATACAAATGAGCAGGACAACCCTAATTCCAAAATTCCAGCTGCCTGTCTCCTCACCTACCCCACCACCATGCTCAAGCCTGCTGCTCAGAGTGGCTGTTGGCACCGGTGGTGAGAAATTCCCACCCACCAGAAAATGACTGGTGATAACCAGGCCTGGCTTTAGGACCCTACATGTCATCCACAGTGAGGTTGAAGAGAAAAATTATTTGTATTTTAAAAAAAACTTGTTCTTTTCTTTCTCTCTTTTGCAGCCCAATATGGAGTATTATTACTACTACAGCAATACCCACAGCTATAAGCACCCCCCAGCCCCAACCACCACCACTGCTACCACCAGCAGCAGCCAACACGGAACCAGGGCCCTCTTTGCTCCACGTCTGGCGTCCCCACAGATGAAGTCCAGTGGAATTCAGATCCCACAGGTGGGAAAGAGCCAGCCAGCCGAGCCGTTTGATTGGCTCATCACTCTAAACATCTGAAAATGAGAAGAAAATGTGGATGTTTCTTTATTTTTTAAAATTTCTTTCTTCCTTTTCTCCTTCTCCTTCCCCTCTTCCTCCTCCTCCTTTTTTAAATCCATACCAGACAATAATGAAGCTGTGGCTAAGAATTTTAAACAGCAGCATGGTGGTTCATAGAGATTAACTTATTCCCTTGGAGTGTTCAGCAACCAACCAAAGGCTTTCCCAAGCCAAGCAATTTTATAATTAAGTGATAATTGTTTTTTGGAGGGTTTTTTTTCCTGGATAGCCTAGAGAAAGATAAACAGCTGCAGAAATCAATAAGCATCAAGGTCATAGGCTGAATTACTCACTGATTCTCTGCTATTTATCTTAAACTTTTCTCTCCACCAGGAAAAATGTGTCTATTTCACAGAAGTTTTAAAAGATACCTGGTTTAGTTTTCACAGCTGTTACTACTGTCTTCACCTTTTTTGTGACTGAGCAGCATCTCACACACTGGAGAATGGGAATGTGGGAGAGTCATGGCGGGGCTCCTTCACTGCCCCGGGCATGGGGGATGGAGCCTGGCTGGGGACCAGGCTGTAAGAGGTTCTGTGGTTGGGTGGAAAGAGGGGGCACAGGCTGTGTGTTCCTAGTCCCTGTCCACTTCCATGACAACTGCGGTAGCTTGCTAACAGGTCTCCTAACCTGCTTTGTTGTCTCTCATGCTCAATGGGTTCTGCAATCTGTGCTCAAAAAATATTTTCTTTTTTTAAAATAAATTTCTTTTTATGTATTTATTATTATTATTTTTAGACAGAGAGAATGGAAGGAGAAAGAGAGGGAGAGAAATATCAATGTGTGGTTGCCTCTAGTGTGCCCGCTACTGGGGACTTGACCCGAGACCCAGGCATGTGCCCTGACTGGGAATCAAACTGGTGACACTTTGGTTAGCAGGCTGGTACTCAGTCCACTGAGCCACACCAGGCAGGACTCAAAAGGATCTTTTCTAAACCCAAATGTCAGTTCCCTATAACAAGAAGTCTTCAGGGCTGCCCTTGCTCTCGCAGGATCACTCACATCCACACATGCACTTCTGAGGAATTTTGTAGCAGCTTGCCTGACGGCACACCCATGGCCTCAGCTCCTGTTGCTCTTTGCCTCCATCTCTAAACTCCTCCCATGCCTCTCTAAATTCCTCAGACACACCATGCCTTTCCCCCCATGGTCACCTCTGCTGTTGGTCCTGCCAGAACAATGTCCCTCTGTTTCCTAGGGCAAGCCCTACTCACCTAGGTTCCATCAGCCCATACCTTTTAAGTTAGGTCTTTGTCACTTCTTGGGTTGTCACAGAACATGTGTCCCAATCCCCTGAGAAGTCTTGAGTCATTTGAATTAAAGGACCATGCTTATAGGAGCATGTACTATATCACTAATAATAGTTCAATGTCTAGACCATTAAAGATAGTAAATACTTGCACAGTTAATGAAGGAATCTCCTGTTATCTTGGACCATTGAGAAAGAAAGCGGGCTCCATGAAAGGTGCCTTGTAGAATGCTACTGCGAAACCCACCTGTTCCTGTCTCAAAAGCATCTCGCTTGCCTTTGAAATTCACATGGACAGAAAGTAGTCGGGATGGCATATCTATTTAGAAGATGGCCACTCTTATATGCAAACCTGTCCATTAAGTTGTATTTTACTATTAAATTAATTTATATACAACTGCAGAGAATATAACTATTCTAGAAAACAGTAAGACACTGGAATCAAAACTATGCACCTTTTTGGTGAGTCGCCAGCTGTTCCAGACGAGTAGCACACTGGTTAACATGTACAGGAACAAAAAGAGATTGAGGGGACCTTCTGTCCCATCTGCTTAGCTAGATGTATTTGACCTTTATCAATTCTGAACTGAATTAAAAACGCCTACACCCAAAATAAAATTTACTTATTGTTATTTAATGTCTTTTGGGGGAACATTTCCCGTTTTCTGCTTTGGAAGGTAAGGCTGATACGTAGCTTCGAGTTTGCTAAAATGCCTCTGCAAATCTGTGGTGCCAATATTGGGATGGAAAGCTATTTGATATGATGTGAACAAAGCCTCTGGATAAATAACTCAGATCTTTCCTTTTTCATTTGGAGTTTCAAGTGCATGGTTCTCTATTTGGAGTTCCTTTGCTCTCTTCCTAGGCCTGGGGTGTTGATCCTGGCTCTAGGCCAGAGACCAGCCTTCAGCCCACTGCTCTTACAGGCCCCCAGAGCAGCATTAAAAGAGCTTTTTGATCTCTATTCAGGGTGTAGATCCCAAGGATGTACTCATTTCCCCCTTGTATCTGTCCTCTACCCAGCAACTGTTAATGAACTCAGAATCAATCTGTCTGGTTGCTTGATAAGATTAGAAGACTTCCACTAGTCTTGCAATTGCTCATAGTAAATCAGATGAATCAATCAGTTTATTGTGATCTCTCTCTCTCTCTCTCTGTATCTCTGCTATAGATTAAGTTCCTAATAAAGCAGCTTTGTAATAAAAGCAGCTTCTGAGAAAGCAAAGTGATAGGTCTCCTAACAATCCTGGCTCTTATTCTCTATCCAAGAACCAGACCAGGGATGGCTTAACTTAAGAAAGACAACATGGTAGCGCTAAGCAGCTTCTCCTGAGGATCCTGGTTTTCATCTGAGGTGGTGTTTATCTTGAGAAGAGACTTTCCATTGGTTAGGTAGGCCCTAGCTTACATAGGGGCTGGAAAGCTCAACAAGACACACTGCTGGCTATTTGGAAGAATTCAAATAACCCTGCAAGAGGAGCCCGTACCGGATTCTCTGAGTGCTCCAAAGTCTGATTCTTGTATTATTCTAATCTCAACATACAGAGACTGGAGGGTGGCAGTGTCTCCACTGGAAGAAAAAAGCCTGAGACTGCAGGTAAGTGCTGGAAACAGGAGCAACTCACCCAGGGAGACCAGAAAGCCCACAGCCTAAAAAAAAAGCTGAGTTTGGGACATGGCAAATGGTTGGGTGATCAGGAAATTCTATGCAGTATAGAGAGCAGGTGTACTCATTCTTGTTTCATGGGTTAAACAGCCAACAGAGGTTAGAAGGGCGATGGGCTCATTCCATTTCACACAAATTGACACTTAAATTTATAGGTGGTCTGTCCAGAAAGTACCCAGCCATGTACTATGAAAAATAGAGACATTTATTGAGGAAGATACAAGATGCAAGAAACATTGTGCTTAGGACAATAACACCTCAGTCCCCTTTAAAGTTATGAACTTCTTGAGGAAATCTGGTTCACTGGCAGCACTTTGAATCAAGACATTAGCAATTGCAGCATGATGTTCCTTCTGCTCTAGTAGCGGAAGCCATGGTGGAATGAATTTTGCCACACGTTCACTTCAAGATCCCGCATCAAAATCTCAGGCACAGTAGCTTCTGGAATCCCCAGGTCAGCCTCTAGTTCTTGCTCTGTCAGTTGTTTATCTTTGTTGATTGCAGCCTGCACATGCTCAACATTCTCAGACGTTCTACTTGTTGCAGGCCTTCCAGAACATGGATCACTTTCAGCAGATTCTCAACCATCTTTGAGGTGTTTGTGTCACACGTTTATTTGTGCTGCACTCATGGCATCATCCCCCAAAGCCTTTTGAATTATCTGAATAATTTCTAGAGGGGAATGGTTACACTTAATGCAAAATGTGATGCAGATTCATTGCTCTACTTGCTCAGTTCTTTTGAATGTGATGGTCACGCAGTACACATGCTCACTCAACAGCATCCACCACCCCCACTGACTGGCACAGTAAAGTCATCATTGTGCACACAGGCACATACCCGTCCACTCACCCCGCTGCTGGGTTACATCGACGTCACACAAACTGTTCTCATTACATTAACAATGGCTGGCCTTTTTCTGGACAGACCTTATGGGGTGTGTGTGTATTCCTGTGTGTGTGTGTGTGTGTGTGAGAGAGAGAGAGACAACACATATCCATATATATATATATATATATATTATCCATATATATTTTATATATATATATATATATATATATATATATATAATCTGCAAAACTTTGTTTAATACCTATCTGTAGAGGGTCTTCCCTTTCTTAAAGAATAGCAGTAAATTGCTGTATTTTAGAGAAATAAGTTGATTCTATCATGGGTAAAATTAGCAAACACTAATATAGGAATGTAAGGGTTGGGTTTTCTATTCAGAGTCCCTGTCTCCAGTTAAAAAGTGATAGTATTTTTTTTGCTCTGGCTGGTGTGGCTCAGTGGATTGAGTGCTGGCCTGCAACTCAAAGGGTTGCTGGTTCGATTCCCAGTCTAGGGCACATGCCTGGGTTGTGGGCCAGTTCTCCAGTGGGGGAGGGCATGTGCAACCACACATTGATGTTTCTCTCTCTCTTTCTCTCTCCCTTCCCTTCTCTGAAAAAATAAATAAATAAAATCTTTTTAAAAAGTGATAGCATGTTTTATTTTGTTCTTTATGCAGAGGTAAGACAGCAATTGCATGAGAAACTTGAATTACTATGCAAAATTATCTGTTCTTTTGACCAAAGAAAATTTAAGACATACTCTATTAGTCAGGATATATTCTAAGCTGCTATTACAAAGAAGTTCTTAAACAAGAATAAAAATCTCAGACCCCTTCTCAAAAGTGATTGTCAGTCAGTGGGAATGTGGACAGAAGCCTGGGACTCGAACACTATTTCTTTTAAGGCACAACCAGGAAGTGGCAGGCCTTAGTCATGTGGCCACACAGTCAAGTGAGGATGGGAAAGCAACTCTCAGCTGGATACGGATGCTCCGAGGTAAAAGACAGGAGTTCCCTTATTAAAGGAGGAAAGGTAAAGTAGTATTGGTGGGCTGTTTGCAGGCTCCTCCACACATGCACACATGGAAGGAATGCAAGACAACGTGAGGTAGTGAGTGAGATGAAAAGGAGGGGAAAAAGTAACCTGAGCTAGGTAAAAGGGCAGTCATCTCAGACTTGGATAAAGAGGGCCAAACATAGGTGTGTATATTAAAAGGTGGAATTAGAACAGGGAAGAGGTATGTAGTTTACTTTCTAAGTTATTTTTTCAATTAGAGTGCAAGCTAGCTTAAATAGGGCTTAACTCCCATCAACTGGGGTGCTTGATCCCCTTCTAACCTTTTGGCAGTCCCACAAGGCAGTTCACTTTGATTGGGCTGTGTTTAAAAATCTGCAATTCCTTTGCCCTTTATTTTGAAATACCTCTCTTTATTCCTAGTGATAGCATTTGTTCTGAAGTGTATGTTATAAGATGTTGATATAGCCTCTCTTTCTTTCTTAATGTTACTGTTTGGTACATACATTTGAAAAGCCCTAACTGTATCTTTATATTTAAAGAAGATTTCTTATGGCCAATGAATGTAGATTTTGCTTTTGTATTCAGTCTGAGAATTTCTGTCATTTATATGATACATGTAAACCATTTCTATTTAATGTAATTATTGATATGATTAGTGTTGTAGACCGCTCTGCCATGGTTCTAGGAATTGTATCTTGACCCCTTGTGGCTAAGAGCGAGGGACAACCTTTGGTATGCCAGCTGCAGGAGACAAAGCTTGTCTCTGGTAGCAAATGCTGCCTCAGCTTCCTCTCCCTGCCCCCAAAGCATGGTTGGAAGTCAATGACGGGTAAGACCCCTCACAGCGGGGGGCAACCTAAGCCAGACTTGATCACTTGAGAGGCCTTCATGGAAGGACTCAACAAAGAAAGAGCAATGGACTCTAGCGCCCTGGCTTTGAAATAGCCCGAGTCCCCATGTTCTCTGGGAGAAGCACTTCCTGGCTCTAAACTCCTTAAGCCTGAATATACCTGTTGGGGAGAGGTGCAGTTCCTTGCCTTGCTAGGGCATGTTCTGGGGAAAAATCTGGCATCACAAAGACTTCCTGATAAACCTGTGAAATCTGCTCTGCTAAGAGTGCTTTCATTCATATGATAAGGGTCTGAGCAGGAAACCCTAAAACTCTGTTCCTGACAGACTCGGACTCATAGTAAGCCCTCGGATTTCTTTGAAATGTTATCTACTGTTTGACCCTTGCCGCCCTATATTCCAGTGTATTAGAACCCAATAAAAGGCTATGGAGGAGGAGACTCCAGGCCTTTTTCTCCTCAGAGAAACTGGCTGCTGCTGGCCTCTTTCACCTGAGAAACTGGCCACTGCTCACTTCTCCTCCCCAAGCAGATCACATCATGCCTCGGTCATATTCACTTTCATCCGTGGCACTCGGGGGGACTTGCAAGGAAGTTGCCCTCACAGATTAAATTTGAAGCTACCATTTGCTACTTGTTTCTATTTGTCTTATGTGCTCTTTGTGCTTATGTTATCATTCACCTTATGGATTAACTAACAATTTCCTGTTATGCTATTTTATATACACTGTTGGTTTATAAGCTATATCTCTTGTTTTACTGATCCCACTTACTGATCTTTTCTTCTGCATCATCTAATTCATTGCTAATTTCAACCAGAGAAAAATTCACTTTAAATATTGTATTTTTTAGGACAATGATTGGCAAGCTTTTTTTCTGTAAACAGCCAGATAATAAATATTTCTGTCTTTTCAATCTCTTTTCTATAGCCTAGTATTCAATCAAGACTCAAGGGGACCCATAGGCAGATTTCTAAAGCTCATTTTCTGTATACTGCCTCCTTTCTGGAACTCTGTTCTGTAAGTTCCAGCTGCCACAGGTTCCTTGAACTCCATTCTCCCTCCCCTGAAGTTGTAAAGCTGCCACACTCTGTTGGCAGAGTGGGTGCTTTTCCTGAACGCACAGTCCAGAAATGGCCTCCAGGCAGAAATCTGGGGCAATAACTCAGTTAGCTGAATTTGTTCCTCTTCTTTCAGGAACTGCTATTTTCTTCTATCTGTTGCTCAACAACTAAAAACAGTTGATTTATATATTTTGTTAAGCTTCCTGGTTTTTAGTAGAGGTACACAAGTTCAGTATTTGTTACTGCATCCCAGCCAGAAGAAGCAGTCTTGTCAGCTCTTTGAAAGGGTCACAAGGGGACCTCTGTCATACATTTACATGCAGCCTATTCATTAGAACAGCGTGTCCTTCTGTGATGAAATATCCAAGTGTTTAGTCCCCAACCAACAAATAAATAGTGAGTAAAAGGATGCTGGTGGGTTTTGTGATATCTGGCCGGCTGTACAGAGTGACACAAGTCTGAGTTCAATAATGTTTGACACAATCAGGTTGTGCAGAAATAGCAGTTATCATCAAAAATTTGTTTTTTCAATGAGGAATTATTAATGTTAACTATAATAGTTTGGACAAAAACATCCTGTTGCACACTACCAGCCAGTTGTTGTATTACATGACAGGTATATTGTTGAGCAAAATAATTTTTACTGAAAGTGCGGACATGACTGTTGTAGGTATGAATTCAATCTCCTACTCATTTATTTCCACATTCACACCAATTTAAAAACACCTGTGGTGTATATCCTGAAAGTCTTGGCATTCTGAGGACAAAAGAGGCACGCTTCTGGGTGAGGCTGTAGTGTGCACATGCAAGGATTCTAACTGAAGCCTGACATGTAACAACAGGGATTCCTCTACTGACAAAGATGTCGAGCAGTCATTCAAGCTGTAGATGGAATAAATAAGTATCTGTTCAACTTTGTCTGTTAGTTTCTCCTGGTTAGAAAACAGATAGAACTAATAGTTGTCAAGATGTGAAGTTCATACTCAGGGGTTTGATGGTAAAGGAAAAGGCAAAAGGAAGACATTTTAGAGGGTCTCCTTTTGGACAAGCAATCTGGATTCTTGTTGGATTATCTCTAAAAACACACACACTGGGTGCATGGTCATTGGGCCTCCTGTCTAAGGTATATTTCAGCAATTTTACAGACAGGCATTGTATTGACAAATGATATATGGACAATTTTGTTAAAAGGTCGAGGCCAGTGATGCCAAGCAGAAAAGCCAAAATAATCACAGGATATACAACCTAGAGACATGGTTTCTAAATTGTTCTTGGGGATTATTGAAGGACCTATGTAATTAGTAGCTAGTTTTACACAGATTTAAAAAAAATGATTATTACTATTGCTATGGGAATATCTTGGACTATTTAGAAATTAAGTAACCTAGAAATTGAGAGTTGAATAAGGCATTATTTGAATGTAATTCTAGAGGGTTCATCTGGGCTGGCACATGCATACACTCCCATTCTTTACTACTCAACCAGATACGGAGGCTCTCTGTATCTCGAAGGATGCTGCTGTTGGCAGCTGTTAGCCAAGGTCTGAGGACAATCATCTTCCCCAGTTTAGGTAAGGCAATGGCCACAGACAGACAGCCCTGATTCACAGCAGGAATTGGAGGACTTATACCAGGTTGCACTGTCATCACCATTTCTAGAAAATAGGAGTCTGTCATGAGTCTAGAGATCAAATTCAGTTGTTCAACTTTAAAGAGTGCCTTTGCCTAGTTGCACTTTCCAAGAAAGTTGTTTTTTTATTTGCAATTTTTTCTTATCCTGGAAAAAATATGTGCTCCTGTTTTGAGTTCATCAGAGCTCAAATTCTAAAGGAAAATAGCCTTGTGCTGCCTTTTTTCATCAGTAGAATGCAGAATTTGACAGTGTGTAGGAGGTGGGCTTTCAGTTTTGGTGGTAGGACTGGCACTGGAATAGCTTTTCATTATCCAAGAAATATATCAAATGAACCAGTAAAATATAACTGCCATCCTGCCTTCTTGGAGCTCACATAATCTAGTGATGGAGAAAGATATTAAAAAGAAATCACATATAATTATATGAGTACAGTTTTGGAAGTTTTTCTCAGAGGGCCAAGTTGAAAAAGCCTAAAGCGGTCAGAACTAGTGTTGGGGGTTTACCTTAATGTAGAGTTGAAGACTGAGAAGTGAGAAATGAGAACTTGAGAGAGAAGGATCAAGTGGAGGTGGAAGTCCACAAGTGGGAAAGACCTTGATAAATCTGAGGAAAGAGAAAGAGCCAATGTGAAGGGCCAAAGTGAGACAGAGGAAGATTTTATGGTGATGAGGTGCTGATTGGGAGCTCAATCATGCTGGACCGTAGAGACCACTCTAGACCTTAATTTGATTCTAGGATCAATGGAAAACCACTGAATCTTTTTCATGACATGATCACATCTGCCTTTGCGAAGGAGAATGGACTGGAAAGAGATATGAATGGATGCAGAAAGGTGTTGCCAAAAGGTGAACGTGATATTAATAATTCACAGATGGTTTCTGCCATTCTTTAGTCCTTTTACATTCTCCAAGCAAATTAAGCACTCTCTTGTAACAGGGAACAAAAGTGCATTTATTAGGTAAGTGGACAAAGAGGAAAACAGAAAAATGGCACCAACTGCCTGCTCCCTTACTGTCATTATGTCACGTGTCTCACAGACTCTCTCTCAACAGGGTGAGCACTTATGGGGCTCATGGGGCTTATGACTCCTTGGGAGCATGTACCCACTTTTCTCACCCTGGGGAGATCCAGGGGAGTAGACATAGACATCAGGGTATCATTTTAATGCATTTGGATATCATACAAGCCTCAGCAGCCCTGGACTTTGGCCTGATTTTTTATCATTTCTTTTCCACTTCTGCCTTTTCGAATGAAGCTGGGTTTTCATGCATCTCATCCTGAGAAACAGAGGACTTTTTTCTCAGGACTTACTTTCCTTTCCAGGAAAAAGGGGTCAGGAGACACGAAGGTCTAACTGTCATTGGCTCAATATATCTCCCTTACTTAGGGAGATATACTTAGTAGATTAAAAACAACAACAATAACAACACAACATCAAGCCACCAAACATCAACACCACCAAAACCTCAATGTGCTATCAGCGGCACATTAGCCAGTAATAAATTCTTTTGACTCACATCATTAAGAACCAGGCATATTGAATATCTCTACTTCGGGACTGACAAGGCCTTCTGTACATGTGTGTTTTGTGTTTGCTTCTTTTTTGCAGAGGAAAATTTTTCAGTAGAGGAAAATTTCTGTATAGAGGCTAAAGCATGCCTTATGATTTTTCTTCCCATCATCCAGGACTAGATAACCACAAAAACACTCTTTTACAGCACTTAGGGTAAAAGATATTTTAAAAATATCCTCTATGGAGACCTTCTCTGTGATAAGATCGTTTGAGACTAAAATTATCCCTGCTGTACTCAGGCTTAGTTTCCGTTTCTCCTTTCAGAAGATCTCCAGAAGAGTTTAAAGCAACGCCACTTAGTGTCGTCTGTGAGTCGGTACCAAGCCGTGAGACATTTGTCACTGGTCTGATGAGACACACATACCAACTGAAAATAGTCATCTAAACGTGCTCATAAAATTTTCTGGAATCATCTGTTCCAATGAATCTAATAATAAAGAATTTCAGTTGGTATTTTATATATCTTTATTTTTTAATTGCCCTAGTAGTTTATTTCTGTCATATTTTATGAAAGAATTTGATTAACAACAGATTGGGGGGAAAAAAACCTGGCCCTACTTGTACTACTCCATTTTTTTATGTAACTTTTGGAGCTATAATGACTCTATAATGAGTACAAATAAAAAAGTAAAAAGAAAAAGGAGGAACATGTAAAAATACTAGCTGGTCCTTTACTACAGAGAGAAAAGCACTAGTTCTTAAAGCTCTGGCTCCAGATCAAACCAGCTAGCTACACATGGAAAGAGTAACTTAAAAATAACCCTAAATTTATGGTCGGTAGACATGGGGAGATTTGATCAGAATGTTATCTACCACTAGTTTTTAAAAATCCATTACCTATTACTATTCTACAGTAATGCTGGGTAAGATAACTAAACACACATATAGCCCAGTGGCATAAAATGATGAACATTGGTTCAGCTCACTGGCAGCTTTTCTGGACTGCACTTAGCCACGTGTCTGCAGTTAGCTGGGGGCTCAGCTGGGGAATGGCTGGCCCAGAATGGCCTTGGTTGGGATGTCCCAGCTCTGGTCCATATGGTCTCTCAGTCTGCAGGAGACCAGCTTGTACATGGTCTCATGACAGTTACAGGGTTCTGAGAGAGCACACAGGAGGGAGGGGCAGGACCTGCCAGGCCCAGGCTCAGAATGTCAGTGTTGCTTTTACTGCATTCTGTGGGCAAGTCAGGAGGCCAGGGCAGATTTCAGAAGTGGAGAAATGGACTCCACTTGATAGAATACTGGATAAAGAAAGGGAAAAAATTGGAGCTATTTTGCAATCTACTCAGCAGGTCTTCACAATTGTAGGAGCTTCCACATTTTCCAGGATAACAGAGTGATCTCAGATTTCAGATGCTCTGCCTGACTTCTGGTCCTAAGGGCTATTGATAAAATACTTCCCCTCTCCCTCAAGTGACCAAAATAAACACAATTAATTGATTATTACAGTCTTCTGATGAACTGGGAAGTGACTTTAGAATTTTTTGGAACTGGATTTACAATTTGAAATCTGCCACTCAGCACTGCAATTCTGAACAGTCAGAAATGGCTCAGGAGGCACTGACACTCAGAGCAGTATGTGCACCCTGCCTGGTCAGTAATAGGTGACTCCACCCCTCAAGCATCAGTCTTGATCCCCATGGGTCATGTAGCCCAATTATAAGGCCCAGGAGCAGCTATCTGCACATCTAGAAAGCAAAATAGCTAGGGCTTTGTCAAGGAAAGCTCCTGTTCTCCCATATAGGGCAGGTAATGGCAGGCTGCATGTGTGGTCCTTGGAGCTTCTCTGGGCTAAGACACAGTGTTGTTGTGTTAGTTTTGAAATTACCCAGGATAATAGTTGTGGTTACAACACTAGAAATTCTCAGGAATGGCAGCAACCAAAGTTGAATACATTGGGTAACCTCTTAGGTCTGAATTTAGGGCACAGACAAAATTATTTTTTGAATGTTCTCCTATAGTCCTGAAAATAGGAGAAGGTGAAGGCAACTGGGAGTTGCAAGGGAGGATGAGGACTTTCTTGGTGCAGAAATGGTATCCTTAACTGGCTGACACTGCTGAGCCATGGTGGTGGGCAGGAATAATGGTCAGAATTCCTGACAAGGTAAAAAGTATCCCTTTCAGCTTGGCATTTGCTAAAGTCTGTGTCCATAACAGTGAGGAAGCTTCCATAGAACAATAATGAAACCCTAGGGACTTAAGAGAGGCAGATAATGTTCATTAGCTTTTCTTCAGAGGTATCTCTGTGCTAAAACACACTTTGTGTTAAAAACTTCACACAATCATAGTGATTATAGCCCTATTTTATAGGCAGCTGAGAATGGTTAAGTAATATGCCCACGGTTCCATGGGGAATCAGTTATAGAGTCAATATGCAACTCAGATACATGGCATTAATGCCTATATTCTTGACCACTGTACTCTACGACATCTCAAGGATTTGAAAGCTTTGGAAAAAGGTAGGGGTTAGCCTGATTTGTTCCAGGGATAAGGATAAGCCTCAATGATGGAATGCTCACTTTGGGTACTAGAGAAGACTGAAGCAGCCATAGCTAGATCACAGGCATAGCATGGATCTGAGCCACTTCCCTGCAGAGCTCCCCCAAAACATAATAGACTGAGTGACCTCCCCAAGATGCTTTGGTTGGCCAAGCAGGACTCAGCTCAACAAAAAGCAGGCTGCAATAGCAAATGAACTAGGAAGGGATCAGACTTCAGGGTTCAGATGCATGGGAAACCTTCATCAGTAGAGCCGGGACATGTGCAGGTCTCTTAGAGCTTCACGGATATGAAGAGGTGCCCACTGCACAGTCTAATGAGAGGGAGTTGGGCCAGAACACAAAGGGGAGAGGAAAATGATTGAGGAGATGTAAATGGTAATAGAAGTTTACTTGAAGTCAACCTGGAGTGACCAGACAGGTGTGAGCAGGCCCTGCTAGGGAGTAGGGGCACACAGTAGGGCGCAGGTCTTGGAGAACAGGTGAGGTCACCCATGCTAAAGCAGAGAGCATCAGCACTGCCAAGACAAAGGCGCAACAGGGGCGAAGCAGATGATGCACCCATTCCTCAGTCCCTCATATCATCCATTATCAGTTTCATTACCAGTTCCACATCCATTAACACTTCCACAGGCTGAGGGGACTACCTGAGGACAGGGAAACTTGAGGATGGCTCCTGATGCCCTGGCTGGTATAACTCGGTGGATTGAGCATGGGCTGTGAACCAGAGAGAATGCCACCTGAGGTCTCCTTAGCTTCCTCAAATGGAAGACAGGACTGTGTTGATCCCACCTCCCTGGTCCCCACCCCACAGAACTGAATCCACAGACTTGGACTGATAAAATGTCTCCTGTAGTCAAGGTTAGGGAGACAGAAGATCCAGATAGTTTTAACAGTTGGCAAGGGGGAAAGATTTTATCAACCTTGAGTGTCTTCCATGCCTTTGCCCATTCATCAGAGAGGCCCTGCTTTCATAGAAATCCAAAATTTAAGAAACAGAGCCAGTTAGGCTCTATTTAAATTGTTATCTTCTATGTTGTAGCATTTTGAATCAGTAAATTTTCACAGTCCCTTACTGGGTATGTCCAGAAGAACATGAAATTGGCTGGAATTACAGGAGAGATTTGAGTTAGACATGGCAGAGAGCTTCCTGGTCTGAATGGCACTGGTAATGGAAGATGAAGTTATTTCTGTTGCTGTCATATATGCTCCATTCATCTTCCCTTTTCCCTCCTCATAGGAACATTTTCATTCCTCTTTCCTCCTGCATTTCACTCATTGAGTTTAGGCAGAGGTAAAAAACAGCTTCATAACTGAACTTGGTCACGACTGGGAGAAACTGACATGGAGATGCTGTAATACAGTGCACTAGGAGAGTCTTGGGACCACAGACTTATGTTGAATTTATGTGTTCTCACTTGAGTTCAGTATGACTATATTTCTGTACATTTTATTTCACCTTTCAAACATTTATGTTCCTGTGTTATGATTAATTAAGTGTAGTAAAATGAAGTATTTGCAAAGTTCAAAAAAATCCACTTCTCTGGAGTCTTTGCACATCTTTTTTCTTATTTTTAATCTTACCAGTCCTTATTTCTTTTTTAAAATATTTTTTAATTTTTCAGTTACAGTTGACATACATTATTATATTAGTTTCAGTTGTACACCCCAGTGATTAGACATTATATAACTTACTAAGTCATCCTGATAAATCTTACATCCATCTGACACTATACATGCTAATTAGAATATTTTTTACTATATTCCCCATGCTGTACTTTACAGCCCTATGACTATTCTGTAACTACCAATTTGTACTTCTTAATCCCTTCACCTATTTCACCAATCCCCTCAAGCCCCTCATATGACAACCATCAAAACATTCTCTGTATCTATGATTCTGTTTCTGTTCTGCTTGTTTGCTGATTTTGTTTTTTAGATTCAGTTGTTAGATTTTGTTGCCATGGTATTCTTCATATTTTTGATCTTCTTATTTTTTTTTTAAGGAAGACTTTTTAACATTTCATGTATTACTGGTTTGGTGGTGATAAACTCCTTTAGCTTTTTCTTGTCTGGGCAAGTTTTTATCTATCCTTTGATTCTAAATGATAGCTTAATTGGGTTGAGTAATCTTGATTGTAGATTACTCAATCTACAATCAAAATCCAATCTACAATCTACAATCCAATCTACAAGAAAGGATTATAGATCCTTTCTTTTCATTACTTTGAATATTTCTTGCCAGTCCCTTCTGGTCTGTTAAACTTCTGTTGAGATATCAACTGACAGTCTTATGAGAGCTCCCTTATTGGTAACCAATTGCTTTTCTCTTGCTGCTTTTAAGATTCTTGCATTGTATTTATCCATTTGCATTTTAATTGTGATGTATCTTGGTGTGGGCCTCTTTGGGTTCATCTTATTTGGGATTCTACACTTCCTGGACTTGTATGTCTGCTTACTGCACCAAGTTAGGGCAGTTTTCTGTCATTATTTTTTCAAATAGGTATTCAATTTCTTGCTCTCTCTTTTCTCTTTCTGGCCCTCCAGTGATGTGAATGTTGGTATACTTGAAGTTGTCCCAGAAGCTCCTTACACTATCCTCATTTTTTTGTGGATTCTTTTTTCTTTTTGCCAATCTAATTGGGTATTTTTTGCTTCCTTATATTTCAATTCACTGATTTGATTCTTGACTTCATCTACTTTACTGTTCACTCCCTGAAAATTATTCTTCATTTCAATTAGTGTATCCTTCATTTCTGATGGGTCTTTTTTACAACGTTGAGGCTCTCACTAAATTCATTGAACATCCTTATACCAGTGTTTTGAACTCTGCATCTGGTAGATTGCCTGTCTCCATTTTCTTTAGTTATTTTCCTGGAGCTTTATTCTGTTCTTTCACTTGGGACATGTTTCTTTGTTTCCTGATTTTGGCAGCCTACTTATGTTCGTTTCTGTGTGTTAGGTAGAGCTGCTGTGTCTCCTAGCCATAACAGAGTGGCCTAATAAAGTAGGTGCTCTGTAGGATCCAGTAGCACAGCTGCCTAATCACCCAATCTGGGTACTGGAGGTGCCCTCCCCTTCCTCTTTTCTTTTCCTGGTACTGGATCCCTGGGTTGGGAGGGCTGGTGTGGAATTGGGACCCCTTGATCCTCAGGGAGGACCTTTGCAGTTCAAATATCTTTTCAGATTTAATCTGCCACATGTAGATGTGGAACCAGTCAGTTCTGAGTCTCTGCCCCTTCCATAAGTCCTGATGTGGCTTCTGCTTTAATTCCCTCCTAGTTCTAGGCCTTCAATTCAGCCATATCTCAGGCAATTCTGGATGATGGTTATTTT
This sequence comes from Sturnira hondurensis, assembly GCF_014824575.4. NCBI lineage: Eukaryota > Metazoa > Chordata > Mammalia > Chiroptera > Phyllostomidae > Sturnira > Sturnira hondurensis. Next base: position 4,144,920 of record NW_028096783.1, on the reverse strand, counting down.
GTAGTTTAGTTGTAATTTTGATGTGGTTGTGGGGGGAGATGGGTACCGCATTTACCTACATGTCATCTTGGCCAGCTCTTACTTTGCTTTGCTCTTTTCTATTGGTCACCTTTCTTTATTTCTCCCTTTTGTTCCTCTGGGCCAGCCTTTTAACTTCCATTGTATTAAAGGATTTGCTGGTACAGATTAGTTTCCAGACAACAGTGGTTTATTTTAAGTGGAGAATTGACTCTCTTTTCTTCCCTTCTCTTTCTTTCTCTTTTCCCCCTCTCCTCTTGTCCTGTTTCTTCTCTTCCTCTTTTCCTTTCTTGCCTTCCTGTCATCTCTTCTCTTTTCTCCTTTTCATCCATCTTATCTCCTCTCATTTCCCCATCTCATTTGTTCCTTCCCATAATAATAGTTTGATCAAGAAAATAGCAGTGACTTGTAGAGTCAGTATAGTGTCACAAGTCCAGGGAAACTTTGTGGCAAAGGTGATTGGATATCTCTTGAGCCTATGTACCTATCCTGTTAGGTAGGAAGATGAGTTCTGGAGACAAGAAGAACATCCTGGGATCATCATCTCTAACTTGCAGGCAGGTAATCTTAATAAAACAACTAGAAGTACAAGTAAAATTTACCCACAAAGTTAATTTGTTTAAACCTTACAATGCTCAATTTTAAATCAGTCAGAGGAAAGACTTTGTAGAGTGCTATTTTAGAGATGCCTCACTACATGGTTTAATCAATTTACTAAAGACTTTTGGAGAGGACTTAAAGGTTCCACTGAACAAATAATCACTTGTCTAAGTCAGTGGTTCCCAAACTTCAAAAAATGTGAGGTTCCTCCCCAAAGATCATGGTTCAGAGTGTCTATCATGGGGTTCAAGAAGTGGCATTTAAAACAAGCTTCTAAGGTGATTCTAAAGCAGGTCATTCATGGACTACACTCTAAAAATTGCTGCTTAAATGAATAAAGACTGTTGTTTTTCTTGAAGGGTGAGGGAAAAATCATCAGTATTTCATGATAGTACCCAAGTATTTGAGTCCTCACTGTGTGTAAAGTTCAATGTGGAGCACTAAGTGGGAGGGAAGGAAACAGAAGCCCCTGTCCATACCAGCTGTTCTTCACTGTCTTTAATTGCTCCTCCAAGTTTTGAACTTGGGGTCATTTCTCCATGTCACAGTATGATTGGGTACTCTCTTCTTCTGCATTTGCTTCCGTCAGTCTCACATGCCAGGTGTTTAACTACTATATAAATATACAATCCAGTCAGGAGAGTAAGAAAATAAATATTTAGTAGATATAGTAATGATAGCTGAATGAAGGTCTAGGGCTATATTCAGCCAGGGATGTTGATATGGAAATGATGCTAAGCAAGTTTCATAGCATGGCCTTTCTTCTAATGTGTTTTGAAGGTAGGAAAGCTATCATGTCTCATTCTCACACTTGATCTGAATGCTGTTTGTATTCCTGCCATGTTGCTTCTGACCATAGCTGCAATCTTAGGACTGCATGCCAGAAAGTAAGGAGTAACTCTATTACCCAAGAGCAACTCCCACCTGGAGAGTTTTCTTCTTTTCCTTTAAATCTCCTTTGCATAGGTTTTACTTCTTGCCTTCCTTTCTTAATTATGGTCTAGTAATCAAATATTAGTGGAACAATCCTTGGTGCATGTCACAGTGCAAGATATCTCAGCTCCTGCTTCACGTGCAAATTGTGAGCAATGCCAAGGTCAGGGAGATGCTCCAAAAGTCTCGCACATGCCTGTGAGGGAGGAGGCAAGGAACACAAACTCTTCATTGCTCTGGTTCTCTGTAATGTGCAGCTGCCATGTGGAATACTGGGACTGAGATAGTGAGTGTGTATGAGTGAGTGTGTAAGTGTGTGCATGTGTGTGTGAAATCTGAAGTGGAGTAGACCTTCATTTTAAGAAGAGTGATTTCTGGAGGAGTTTCTTAAAATCAGGTTTTTAAAATTATATAAAAGGAGTATTGAAAGAATTTTTGAAGTTTTATATCCTTTAAATTGATTTTCCATCAATATTCTATTTGGAATAAGTAAAAATTGTCTTAATTTTTTGTGGAGTATCACAAATCAACCATATTTCTGCCCTAATGAAAGCTATAGATAGAACACTCACATGAATTTAACACAATATTTTATTTAAGTTTCAATGGGTTGTTGACCCTGACAAGTTCATCTACCTACTCTGGCTTAAAAAATGCTCACTGGGATGGATAAGAAAAACCTTTGCATTTCTTGGGTACAAGGCAGGGACAAGACTTAGAAAAGATAGCTACAGGAGGGTGAACAACCCAATGTGGATTACAGGGCTGACGTGGAGGGCCTTAAGCTGCAAGTTCCCCACAAACTGGGAGTTGTTTGACATGATATTTTAATGGTTTTCATTCTAATCTGTCTGGAATAAAAGTGTTCCTGAGCAAAAAGTAAACAACGGTTAGTGCATGTATAACATTTAATTTTTTGCGTTCATTCCAATGTATATTATTATATGCCTATAGTTTTTGAGTGCCTAATAGTATTTTTCACAATGATGCTATGTTTATTTTTATTCCATTTTGCAATAGGGAGGCAAAGACTCAGAGAGGTTAACTTACTGACCCAAGGTCATACAGCTAGTGCCAGAGGTACTGGCCTTGATTTTGGATCTTCCTGAAAGGAAAGCCAGTGATCTCTGCCCTTTGACCTTTGCCTTGTTGCCTGAGCCACCCTTCTGCTGGGTGCTGCCTAGGAATCACAGAGCTGAACACAAAATGCTGCTGCCCAGAGCGGTCTCCCCTGAGCCTCGTGACAGCCGGTCCGGCTGGCAGAACCAAACTGTTATTATCCCATTGTATAAATAAGAAACAGCTGCTTGGGAGAAAGGAAGCGAAATTAGCCAGTGCGCGTCAGACAGGGCTGCCACCCAGGCGGTCACGGGCCTGTCCCCGTGCACGTCCCACTGCTACTATGATCTGACATTGCCACTGCGGATTTTCTTCATCCGCACCCACCACTGCCTCGGATCCCGTCCTGCCCCTGGGGGGAGCCGCGCTCCTCGCCAGCGGACACGGCGTTATGCCTCTGCCTTTCGAGTGCTTCCAGCCGCAGACCCTCCCAGGGTCTCCCCGACTCTGATGATGTTCAAGGAGGTGATCTCTCCTCACCATTTATCACACAACAAAAAACTCTTTGGGAAAAATAAATTAAATCCAGACCAACTCCCCCCCTCCTCCCCCAGCAATCCTTTCCTCCAAGTTAATTAATTTGAGCACTATTTTCAGGAAAAGCGTTTCTTAAATCCCTATCGCTGAAGGCAATTTTCTTGCCACAATCACTCAGCGTTCCTGACAGAATGGAGCATAATCGCTCCTTGACAGAAGGTGACTGTCAGAAAGAAGGCTGAAGGGAGAGCGGATTTCTGCTGCCACCGAAGGGGCTCCGATGCCTCAGCGGACAGCCTCCTCCGCCACCCCCGGGAAGGAAGCCAGGTGCCGGATAAACACGCCTCTCTGCCACACTGACTACTGTGGGGGGCACGCCATGGAGCCGTGTTTGCACGTGTGTGCATACTAGACATATGTGCCCATAAGTGTGTGTGCACGTGGTTGGTGTGTGTACACTTGAGTATGGGTGTGATTTGTGTACACATGCGCATGTCTGAGCACATGTGGGTGTGTGTGGTCGTGTATGTATATGTGCAGTGTGTTGTGTGCATGTGTCTGTGTACATATGCATGTGTGCACATGTGCGTCTGCATGCGTGTGTGCTAGTGCTGGTGGATGGAGGGAGTAGCAGGATCTCTGCATCCACAGGGAGCTTGAGTGCATGGTCACCGATCTCCTACAGGCCAGGGCGCCTGCTCTGCGTGTAGAGGCGTGCGCAGTGAGGCGTTCTGGTGCCCCGGGCCCCCTACCCCGCCTGAGCTTAACTGCAGACCTACTTCTGCGCCTCAGCATTGTTTTAGCTCAGGTACGCTCTCTCGGGGATGGAATTGACCATTATTGATGGGAAATCTGTAACGGAGCTTTCTCCAGTCCTGAAAATAGAGGTAAAATATGGGGTCAGTGCCCTAGTTCCCTTAGCCATTAAGAGTTATAATAGCTCCCATTAATCAAGCAATCAGGCACTAGGCTAAGCACTTCATGTGTTTGCATACATTATTCCTTCTAATCTTTTTGACATACCCGAGAAATTGCAGTTTTAATCACGGGTTTTTACCGGTAAAGAAACTGAGGCAGCATGACTCACTTGATTTGAACAATACAGCCTGGACTTGAACCCCGGGAAGCTTGATTGTGGAAACCGTGATCTGAACCCCACCCCTGTCACACAGCCTGTCATCTGGGTCCTGGGCGTACTGCCAGCTGTGGTCTCAGGCCCAGAGGACGGCGGTGCTGGGACAGCCCTGACGGGAAGGTAGTCGGGGTGTGGGGGGCTTCTTCTTTCCTCCAGAACCTGGGGTTTCTCCATGAACTCCAGCAGCTGGAGGATAGGATCCACTCCCGCTCTGAGTGAAGGGGATGTCAAGCAGGGATAACCTTGAGAGGGGTGAAGAGATGCCCCCCAAACTTGCTTGTGCACAGCAGGGCAGGGGGTGAGAAACGCAAGTTTCGGAGTCTGCAGTGAGTGTTTCCTTCCTGCCTCTGCTCCTCACTGGCTGGGGGTCCCTTACTCACCTGTGAGCCTGCATGGTTCACAGGTGAACTGAGGATAAAACATTGACCTCTCAGGGTTTTGTGAGCATTAAATGAAAGAATACATTTCAATGGCTAAATAGAGCACCAGGCTTCAAGATTTGCTCAAGAAAGAATATTATTATGATTTGCTCCTCCATGTGTCAGGTAGCAAACTTGTAGTGTGTGGCGCATCTGTGCCTGAAAGCCTCAGGGGACTCAGCCATGCCTGCCTAGATCCCATCTGGGTCTGTGGCCTGTCAGGCTTGTGACACCAGGCATGACGCTCATTTTCTTGGAGACCCATGCTTTTCATTTGCACAATGGGAAGAACTTCATTCAGACACAGAGAGGTGCTCAACAGATGCAGATATTACTGATAGTATTATTACCGTTATCATTAGTATTTTTATTATTATATTGCTAATCCATCAGATTGGGTAGGAATTTTCCCAAGTTCTTGTGGGAACTCAGGCTGCAAAGAGTATGTTTCTTGCCTGGAGATTAGTGTGTCAGTGCAACTCATAGTTCGTTAGAGGAAGCTGCGTGCTGCTAAATTAGTCCCCCAGGAGTGGGGGACATTTCTAAAAATTGTCATAAGTGAATCTGTGGAGTACAAAGCAAGGACAGAGAGTGGAGATTTCCTCGGGCCTCTTTTGTGCTCACTGTGGACTGAGAACATCCTCCATCCTCACCTGAGAGAATGTCTCTCTTTTTTCATTTCTAAATCACACGGAAGGGAAGCATGGCTCTGGGGTGCCGGCATGTCACCCGAAGAAGCATCCTGCTAGTGAGAATGCGGATGTGCCCGCCTTGCACTGGGTATCGGGGCTTTACCTCTGTGTTTCGGCCTTTGAGACTAGGTTGGATCTAAGGGTTCTCGTGTTTTTAGTCTTTCCTCTCTTGTCTCCTAAATTTATTTATTTTGATTTTAGGCCCTTCTCCAGTTCTAACACATTTTGCTGCAATCAATTCATCTACAAATGTTTGTCTAATTCAATGGCTCTCGACCTGGTAATAGGTTAGAATAACTTGGGGGACCTTTGAAAATATACTGGCACCTGAAGGCTGAGGGGTGGGGGAAAGGGCAGGTACTGATTGAAGGGTACGACCTCCTAGTAAAGATATGAGTAAGTTCCAGAGACCTACTATACAGCGCCTTGACTATGGTTAATAATAGCATTGTGATTCAAAGTTTGCTAAGACAATAGATCTGAAATGTTCTTGCTACACACAAAAGGAAAACTATGTGAGGTGCTGGACATGTTAATTAGCTTGATTGTCATAATCATTTCAGTGTATATTATATTACAACATCACGCTGTGCACTTTAAATATCTACATTTTTATTTGTCAAAAATGAATTAGCAGTGACGCTATACCAAAGAAATGGGAGGGAAGGAAGGAAGGAAGGAAGGAAGGAAGGGAGGAAGGAAGGGAGGAAGGAAGGGAGGAAGGGAGGAAGGAAGGGAGGAAGGAAGGAAGGAAAAGTTAGTAACATCAGCGTGTTAGGTACTTGGGGCAGGTCTTCCTACAGGGAGGCTGTAAAAGAGAGACTAAGAGCAAAGTGGGAGTTGGTGCAGAGCATGTCAGGGAGGTGGAGTTGGGGGCAGGGAGAGAGTTTGGCAAATTGAACTTAAACATCAGTTATTTTCAAGCAAGATTAGCCAATAATAGCCCATGGGTCAGATCCAGCCTTCTGTCTGTCTCTATACTGGGTAGCTAAGAATGTTTCTACGTTTTTAAATGGTTGAAAAAATCAAAAGAAAATACTTGTGACACATGGAAGTTATATCAAATCCAAATTTCAGTGTCTATTAGTATTTTTATTATCATACACATACAAAAAATTATTGGCACCTGAGTCCCATGTCAGATCAATTAAAAAGGAATCTGGGTTAGGTGTGGGGAAGAGGGTCCTTGAGTACTAATCATTATTTGAAAGCTTCCCAGGCCTCTATGTAACCCGAGGTGAGAATTAGTAATCCAGTTTTCACTACATGTTGGTGAGAATCTCAGCTTTGCCAGGCTGATGAGAAAATGTGATCATATCTGTGGAAATTCTTTATAAACTAGGCACAACATGCATGCGCATGTTACTTGTCACCTTTGGCTTTTAGACAGAAGATCTGAAAGTTTAATTCGAGACATGGCTGCAGTCGGTGAGCAGTAAACACAGCTCTACCTGTGCCCTCCCAATCCCCTCACCTGCATGCTCTTTGCACTCTTCTTTGCTCCCCTGCCCTCCCCTGGGAGGTCATGTTGACCAGCACCTGCCTCAGGCTGTCTCCTGAGCTTGGCTGACTTCAGAAGTGGCTTTGCACCGTGGATCCATGTGGCAGGACAGAACCCTCAGATTCATGTCACTTGTGAATTGATTTGACTTGCCACTGGGTTGGAGATGGTATGGTCCCTGACAGGGACTAAGGTGACCCTCCGAGTCCAGTCTTGTCTACCGAGGGCATTGCTTTATGGAAGGAGGCCTGTTGGCCAAGTGCACTGGGCAATTAGCAGTGGCACAGAGAACCAGCTGCTGGCAGCTGTGTTCATCAAGTCAGACATCGCCTGTATCAAATCCGTTGTCACACAGTGTTACCCTGTCCCTGATGCCATATGTGAAATCAATTTAGGCCACGTTTGACACTTTAATGGAGTGTTTTTCTCTATCATTGTTTGCATAAAGGGGTCAGGAAGAATCATTATCAAGTGATTAGAAATGGAGGAGAGGCTGGAGCTAGGTGATTTCAGAGGATCTGAGGGAACTAACTCCATGAAGTCCCAGGATCCTAGTGATGGAGGCAGCGGGTGCTCAGCGAGGAACATGCTGGCTGAGGATCCACCAGGCAATTATGAAACTGTTTGTTCAAACCTGGAGGGTGATGATAATTTCCTCTGATTCTTTTAAGCACGCACCTGACTCCAGAGTGCTGGCTTTTGTTGGTGATGACCCTCATACAGCAGCCCCTCCAGCCAAGGGGATACAGAGCATGTTGCAGAGCATGTGCTTGCCTGCAGACCACCTTGATACAAATCCTGGTCCAACCACTTCATTGCTGCGAGCCTTCAGACAAGGCACTCAAACTCGCTAAACCTCAACTTCTCTATCTGTGAATGGGGGCAATAACAGCACCTACCAAACAGAGTAGCTGGGAGACTTATAGGAGGCAATGTGTGTAAAACATTTACTCCTGTGCCTGGCATTATTTTGTACACCTAATGTCTTAGAGCATTCAGGCTGAAATGACAGAATGCTACAGACTGGGTGGCTTACAGACAAAAGAAATTATTTCTCACGAGCTGGAGGCTGGACGTCCAAGAGCTAATGCTGGCAGATTCTGTGTCTGGTGAGGACCTCATTCCTGGTTCATAGACCCTGTGTTGTCCTGTGCTGGAAGGAGGGAGGGAGCTTTCTGGAGTCTCTCGTAGGGCACTAATCCCATTCATGACTTAATGGCATGACCTAATTACCTCCCAAAGGCACTGGCTGCAAATACTATGACCTGAGACATCAGGTTTTGTTACATGAGTTTGGGAGTGACACGCTCAGTCTGTAGCCCTAAATAAATGACATAAAATAAACGTGTTTTCTCCCCCCTTCTTCAATTCCTTGTCCTTCAATCATGTTTAGCATCCCCAAAGTTGGCCTTTTATCCTCACTCCTGTACACATGTCAATGAAGGGGCTCGCCTTGCCTACCTCTGAAACCTTCCTAGCTGCAAACACTTGAAGGTGGCAGGTGAATTTAAATAAACACATACAAACGCACATAACACCCTCCATGCTTGCACAAAGACAAAGAAAATGGATGAAGGTTAATTTTTTTGGCCCCTTCTCATAATGACTCATCCATAACGATTTCTACTGGTTGTATTTTCTTCTGTGACAGAAACAATTTACTGCATCCCTGCAAAGCCCATTTTCTCAGCATGATCTAGTTGTGTGGTGGTTTGGGAAGTAATTTACTGATATTTTGCTTCAAAATAGCTTACAAAGACAAAGGGGTTCTGTTGACACCAAGGTGCATTCTTTATGGGATGGAAAAATAGGATAAAACCATTTAAAAAGTAAAAACATGGTATTACTGCCACTTTGAACTTGGGCTGTAAATCACAGCCCCCTAGTTGAGACTGGTCTCTCCTCCCCTTCATTTCTGCATTTTTTTCTGCAGGCTCTGCAGTGGACCATTTGTTTGCATGGGCAAATTCACATTAAATCTTGCTGAAAGCAAATTTTCCTATTTTATCAAGAGTCCACTCCCTCCTCAGCACCAATGCTATCCTTTTCCTTCCTTCCTTCCTTCCTTCCTTCCTTCCTTCCTTCCTTCCTTCCTTCCTTCCTTCCTCCCTCCCTCCCTCCCTCCCTCCCTCCCTCGCTCCTTTCCTTCCCTCTACACTTATGAAACGCAGGCAGCAATTCTAAGACACTGGATCTTATGACAGAGCCCTTACCTCCCGGGATGCTGTGTTTGGTCCCAGCTCCTTTTTCCCCCTCCCCCCCCCCTTTTTTTTTTAAATTTTTGCCCAGACACTCCTCAGCCTGAGAGCATTGATTCCAGTCTCCTCCATCTTTCTCTGNCCTTCCTTCCTCCCTCCCTCCCTCCCTCCCTCCCTCCCTCCCTCCCTCCCTCCCTCCTTTCCTTCCCTCTACACTTATGAAAGGCAGGCAGCAATTCTAAGACACTGGATCTTATGACAGAGCCCTTACCTCCCGGGATGCTGTGTTTGGTCCCAGCTCCTTTTTTCCCCTCCCCCCCCCTTTTTTTAAAAATTTTTGCCCAGACACTCCTCAGCCTGAGAGCATTGATTCCAGTCTCCTCCATCTTTCTCTGCCCAAACTACAGACTAGAGGATTGCAGGGTGATCCCTGTCAGTCCCCAGACTTTGGGCGGAAGGGGGGAGCTCACCCTCCCCATCCTTGTGCTCCCCAGGGAGGGTGAAGCCTCTGCTTCCTCCGTAATCTGCTCCAGCCTGAGCTCTCCAAATTAGACAGGATTTAGGCTTCATCTTGGTTTTAGACTTGGCATACATTCGTTATTAGTTTTGCCCAAGGTTTTATACTTCTTTTAAAATTAATAATGATTTTAGGATTTTATAATGGGCAAGGTTTATGATCGTCAGCATAATCCTATAAGCCTAAATCCTAAAGCAACATGAATGATGCTGGGGACGGCCTGAACAGCTGCACAGATCTGTGATTTCCTGAGCAGCTGACGCGAGTAGGGGAGAGCACGACAGCCATTGTTAGCGCTGCACTGCGTTCTGACCAACCGAGGGGAGCCAGTAGGGATTTACTTAAAAGGAGAGGGCTTTCAAGGACCTAACATAGATTACATTTTGTTAAAAGTGCAGTTAAGTTGCATTTATAAAATTAGAACATGATCCTTTGAATTTTTAAGCAAATATTGGGTAACTCTACTACCTTCCTGGGCACTTTATAATTTACTCTTTAACCATTTGCTTTTCCACAAAAGTCTATTGATGACCTACTATGTCCTGGCCATTGTGCTAGAAGCTTAAAAAAAGATTTTTAAAATGGTCTCTGTTTTAGAGGAGCTCCTAGTTTAGTGAGGGATGTCAACTTTCTCAAACATTTAAGTAGTGGGAGCCTTTTCTTTCTATATTTGTTGTTTTTGGCTCCTTGAGCTGAGTAGCTGGAACTGAAAAGAGATGGGGCTTCCCAAGAAATGCTGCTGACTTAATATGAATAATGTTTCCACCCACATTCATTTCTGCCTCCTGACATCTGTACTGTTTCTTTTTCTTTCGGTTCCTGCCAACAAAATAAAATATATGTTTATTTCTAAACAAAAGTGCCCATACCTGTGACTTACAAAACTATCCTAGAAAAGATCAAATTTCAAAAAGTTTAGTTTAGAATCCTACCTGTCTCATTTTTGTCTGTCCTGACTTTTGTTGAATTCTGGCCATGTGTTAATTTGTGCTGCATTATCACAGTGACAATGGAGTTCCAAGGACAGGAAGTTAATTCTGTACTTCTGAAGTCTCCAGAAGTATGCAATCAGGGAAGGAGTCCAATGGATCTTCAAACAGGATATTTAAGGCCAAGATTATGCCATCTCTACTCCACGTTCATGGATAGCACCCTGGAGGAACCTAGAGAGAGGGAACCAAGAAGACTTCACCCATGATGACACAGTCATCACTGGGCTGCACCTGGGCCATTTCGACAAATTAGGGGCATTATCTTCCTCATCTTTCCCTCATAGAAGCTGATGAGCAGAGCTAAATAGCCCTGGGACCCTGTAGAGAGGCTGACAGTCCTCTTGATCTGCCAGGAAACCCAGGAGAGGTACATGTCTGGTTAATAATAGGATCAGCTATTTAACAAGGCTCTTTAAATTTATTGGAGGGATTCTTCAGATGGCAGGTGGTTAGAACCAGAAAGAAAAGAAATGTGCTAATAGTATTTCTTTTTGTTTGTGGCCTTGACTTTGGACATAACTCTCACCCCCAATCTCTTTGACCCTTCTGAGGCGCAAATGAGCTCCACCAGCAGGAGAAGACTCAGTCATGGGGCCTCTAGCCCTCCTCTGGGACCAATGCCTTTTATTTAATTAATCTCACTCCTCGGTGCTAGTACATCTAAAATTAGTCTTTATGGCCTCCAGTATACCCCAGGAAGGACTCTTGAGGCCAACCCAAAAGGGCAGCTTTGGCTGTTGAACAGGCGACTCCATTAATTTGGGATGAACTGAGTGTCAACAAATTGAGTTTCAAGGGCAGCCCAGGAGGCCAGTCAATTTGAAGCAGTCTGCCGCATGTCTGAAGAATCTTCAGTAGCTGAATTTTGGAGTCTTGTTTATGTTAGTTTATGTAATAACTACAATCCCCCAGGTAGATTAAGTAATTTCTTTATTTAGAACCTCCCGCACTGTATGACATTTGAGAGATTTCCTCAACCTTGTCAAGGGCATACACTTCATTGCTTTCTCTGATTCGTTACTTACAGACAGCAGACTGCTTTCTCCCTCACGGTGACAAGAGGGGCAGAGGAAAGTGGAAAACTCCGCAGATGTTTTATGATGCCCAAGCCCTTGCCTGTACTCCCCAAACTGGGTAATTGCTTCTCTCCTGTGTTTTCTCATTCTGTCTCCTCTAATTTTTCCTCCCATTTTCATTCCAAGTGAAGATCTCTGCCCGTTATGCGAAGCACAATAACACTCAGCATTCATGCAACACTTTGCATTTTTAAAACCCTAAATGATCATTAATTAGCTAATCCACAGAAGGTAATGCTTATAGAGCAGGCCAGCTATTACCCCACTGCACAGATGAGAAAACTGAGGTCCCAGGGGACCAAGGCATAGCCCAAAGCCAGGTAATTCTTCTATCCCATCAGCACCTTTGGCTTCAAAAAAAGTCTTCCTCCACACTTGGCTCCCAAGAGTAAAGTCAAGAGAGAAAGATCAGAAGTTCTTCTCCCTCCTCGCCTTCTGTAATTAAAATCCAACCTGTTCTGATTTTCAACTGTTTCCTCCTCAATCTGTGTGAGCTAAAGAGAACTCTAGGCCTGACCAACAGAGAGAGCCCGCGTGGCGCCTTTGGGCCTAGCCATGATTAGTAAGTCCGTCCTTGCTCCTGCCACCCCTGTCATTCATGGAAACTGGAGATATTTCAGGACTCAAGATCAATTCCTAGCCACAACTTCTTTTGCAGTTTCCTCTGAGTGTACCCACCATCTAGCCGAGTCACTTTGGCTATATTTTATTAGCATTTGTATGAACATATCACATAGGGAAAATCAACAACCATGCTGTAGTGAAGCCATAACNTGTTTCCTCCGCAATCTGTGTGAGCTAAAGAGAACTCTAGGCCTGACCAACAGAGAGAGCCCGCGTGGCGCCTTTGGGCCTAGCCATGATTAGTAAGTCTGTCCTTGCTCCTGCCACCCCTGTCATTCATGGAAACTGGAGATATTTCAGGACTCAAGATCAATTCCTAGCCACAACTTCTTTTGCAGTTTCCTCTGAGTGTACCCACCATCTAGCCGAGTCACTTTGGCTATATTTTATTAGCATTTGTATGAACATATCACATAGGGAAAATCAACAACCATGCTGTAGTGAAGCCATAACAGGTTAATTGCTTTACAACTTCTACACGGCTCATCTTCCTCTTTGGGATAGAAGTAAACTGGTTTGGTTGGATAGAATACATTCCTTTTAAAGCCACATTGGTTATTTCTCAACATCTAATGATCTTTCTCCCAATTAATTCTCTCAAGGTTTGTTTTGAGAGTCTTTGTCATAGGCAAATTAGGTGTTGTTACTAATTTCTACCTTTCTGATTTCTGATCTTTCTGCCTTTATAAAAAACATGCATTATGGTGATCTGCTTTTATTCTCTGTAAACCTTATCCAATCCTTCATGCGTTCTAAAAAAATGCAGTTTGTTGAAATTAAAATTCTGTCAGTCAATCTTTAATGATGGTGTCCACTAAGTTATAAGACTCTGGATGGCCATGGCGATATTATACTTAATTTTTTTCCTTTTATTCCCCATGGTGCTGAGACATGGCCCTAAAAGACTGAAAGGTGCTTAAAGCCTTGTGAAATTCTGAGAAATGCTGCAGCACAGATTATCTCACCCAAACTTCTATGGATTTTTAATTCAGGTGGGCAAAATAAATCATATATATATATATAAATTATAGATAGTAGTAAACCACAGTATGATCCAGGGCCAGGCCAGTCCATAGAGACCATGTGTATAATGCTCCAGCAAGTAAGATGGGTAAGAGTAGGACCGTACAGCCAGCATGCCTGGCACTGCGCTCAGGGGACTGCTGGGGCAGTGGGGGGCGGGGCTCCTCTGGGGCTTTGCAGTCACACAGGTCAAAGGAGCCCTCTGCCAATGAGTAACTTTGGGATTTAGACAACTTACTTGACCTGTGTAAACCTTGGTTTAGCCATCTGTAATGTAGGAATAATAATATTTTTCAGAATTCAGAGGAAAGAGAGTTATTTTGTCTGTTTTGCTCACTACTGTACCCCTTTGGCTAGAAAAATATCTAGTGCATAGTAAAAGATAAAAAAATATTTGCCAAGAACAGTTAAGCAAACCAGATTTTTATTAGCTTAGGTAATATGTATATATTAAAAATTGAACATGGTATATGGCAGTAAGTATTGGCTAAACTTTTATCATTGTTTTTATCATTTCACCCAAGGTTAGGAGTACTGAGCCTTCTGGTCATGCGCTCTTGAGTCCTGTTTTTTGTACCAGTGAGATGGCAGACTTTGTGAAAGAATATCAAGTCTTTAGAAGGCTGTGCATTACAGCCTGACCTGCTCCATGCATTTCTGCACTCACTTAACTTTGCTAATTTATCATTTGTCAACTCCGGTCTTTCTAGATCTTGTTTTCTTTGTGATTTTCTCCAGATCATATGACTCATTTATTGCATCTTTTTCTTTTGCAGCCTCCATCTCATGTTCATGGTTGCAGATAATTTTCTTATGAATGACCAATGCCCGTGAGTTACCACCTGAAACCCTACTAACTAGCTCCTGGATAACTAGCTTATCGTCCCTGGGAGAACAGGGTTTTGGGGAACTGGAATGACTCCCTGGCAGATGTGAAGCATTTTTTCCATCCTCCTGAATTTTCTGAAATTCAGAGCAGGATTAATTTACATTAGAGACACCATCTTTATAAAGAGAATACAGGCTTGGGTTCCAGGCTCTGCCACTTGCTAGCTGTATAGTTTTGCAGAAATTAATCTCTTTGATTTTCCATTTCTTCTTCAGTAAGTTGTGGTTAAAAATACTTCCCTAATAGGGTTGTGGTCAGTGTTAAGAAAAATAATGTGTATAAATCACTATTCTGCCTGGCATGTAAGTTACTTTTATTTTTTATGTTTTGTCTCCAGAAACCATGTCCAAGCACTCCTTAGCTTTCCAAAAGTGATCCATTGGTTCAGAAATCCCTCCATACATAAAGAGAATGATGCTTAAAGAACCAGCTTCTTAAACAGCTCTGCATGTGGCTTGTACTTTCAGACACTGCAGGGTATTGGGTTCTACAAAGGATATCAAAGACTGAGAAGTTCACAGTCTAACTAGGAGTTGAGACTATAGCAAGCAGCACATGATAGGATGTAGTAAGAGTTTAATTAGGTAGTACAAGAGCTCGGGGCTGTGGACCAATCTTAGCACAGAGGGGAGGAAGGTCAGTGAGGGCTAGTGAGTTGGGACCATCTTCACTGACAATGCCCTGGTAGGGTTACTGGTCCTTGAAGAGTGATCTTCTGGGTATGTGTAGGGGGGTGGGGGGTGATGGAAGGGTGGGAGACAGAGTGAGTCAGTCTGAGGGGAGAGCCCAGAACACCTGGAATTATCTTCTGGAGGATGACCCTCTTGTAGCACCGGCTTCTGCCACTAGGTGAGTGTTGTAGGAACCTGTCTGTATCAGCGTACTAGCTGGTGTTGTAAGTAGCCGTGTTTGGCTTCAGTGATTTTTTTGAAGATTCTTTCAACAATGTGTTTGCCCACTTCATGATGGGTGATTCATGATGGGTGATTTACAAGTGCACCTGCCCACAATGCGCTAAGTGTTCAGCAATTTTAAAATGGCATGACCCTGTGCCCCACCCTCTCTATGCACCTGATCTCACTCCCAGAAATTATTTTTTTTTTGTTGTTTTTCTGGATGTAAAAAGTCTTCAAAGGGAAATGTTTTGCTGATGTGGAAGACGTGGAACAAAAACTGGCAAAAGCACTAGAAGGCATCAAAATCGACGAGTTCAAAAACTGTTTTGAGCAGTGGAAAAAACACTTCAATAGATGTATTGCATCAAATGGAGGGTACTTTGAAGGCAACTGAAGTTTAAACATGTAAGAATAAATACACCGTATTTTATAAATTCTATTTTGGAGGTCTCCCTCATATATTCTAAGAATAGGAGATTTTTCTGAATTAGGCTGCCAGGATTCTTATGGGTAGTGTAAATATAAGGCTATAGAGACTGTCTGGCAGTCAGGAGACTCTACCAGCCCAGGAGAAGTCCATGATGAGAGCAAATGAAGTCTGAGCGGTGACCCTGTAGTGGTCAAGACTTGAAGGAGGGAGGCCTGGGACTCAGCAGGTACTTTTCATCCAGAGAGCAGAGCTGTAGAATGTGCTGCAGACGGGGGGCCTGGCCAGCAGGGGGCACTATGGCAGGTGTTCAGGAGTCCAAGGAGGGCAGTGATGGCCAGCGCATTTCCTACCTGCAGGGGACACCATTTAGGAAGAACACATTGGGAAAGCTGCTGCGTGGAGTCAACACAAGGGGGCAGCACCGCATGTAGTCTGTACTGTGTGTTAGTGTCTTTTCTAGTTCACACACAGCCTGGGAAGATGCTATGCACAGTAAACTAGTCCCACATCCTCCCCTTCATCAGAAGAGATGGGTGTTCAGCAGGTAAATTTGCAAGGTTTACTTACCAGAGCATCACACATAGTATATTAATTTTGTTACTACTGATACAGGATGCAGCCAAGGCCCCCCCCCCCCCCCCGCCAAAAAAAAAGAAA